>NC_062214.1:71993480-72725258 GCF_902686445.1 Sciurus carolinensis | reverse complement strand
TACGTATTATTTCCATAACATTTGACTAATTCCATTTATATTCCACCTCATATAGACATTAGAGTTATTAGTGGATTACAGGCATTCTTATTTAATGTGTGGAGAGGTAATTTTACAAACCATAGTTAAAGACGTTCATCGAGGAAGAAGATAAACCTTGCAAAGAGCTACTTGAAAGTTGCACTGAAATGGTAGCTTTCTACAGGCTTAGAGAAAGTTCTGTCAGGAGAATTTCTGCCCTAATATTAGATATATGAACAGAACTCCCGCCAACTGCATGCAAAACCAAATTCTTCAATCCATACATTTGTCTATCATTCATTTTCCTTTCTCTCAATATGCCCTAATCAAATGGATGGGCACCATACAAGTCACCACTGCAGAGATCAATGATTTATAGTCATCACAAATTTTTATTTTTGCTCCCCCTTGCTACTGTGGTTACTTGTATATTCGTGTACCTTAATATCTGAATGGGTTTTCGTGTATATTCCTGGATATGATGAATGAAGAAAAAACTAATATATCTCAGTATTTGATGTCTGAAATTCCTCCTAGAGTTTTATGCTACAAAATGCTGAATTAAGTAACCACAAAGTCACGATCCCAAATGTATAGCCATTTATGCCTTTAGCGCTAATCTCTAATAAGACTTGAATGTGAGGAAAGGGTTTGGGGTTCATGATACAGCCTAAGAATTTGAGTTGTTTTTTCAATATCATCTTTCTGAGAATTGTAATGGCCAGGCCATCCTCTGTAATAGTTTTTTAAGTTGTGAGAAATCGTCTTTCTCACTATCAGAGTCATGTGTGGAGATCTGAGGGTCAGCACGATGTCCTTTGCCTGTGACATCATCAGAGTGAAGTTCGGGGTCTACTGCCTTTCTGTTCTTAAATCTGAACTACTTTAGCATATTACCCTCATCTGTCTCACAGGGAGGGCTGACTGCTATCCAGAATTCTGATTGATTTATAGCATGCCACTCTTTTCTCTTTCAGTGAGGGATGATATTCACAGCATACATTATGATAGACTCTAAGGTATATACTGAAATGAAGAGGAAAAATGGGTGTGGCAAATCACACAGATATTATAAAAATGTTGTCCAGGTCAGTCATATTTCACTGCAGATCTCCAGGCTGCAGGAACTCATTTCTTACTGAACTTATGAATGTGGTATGGAAAATACATGTTTACAGAGCAAGAAAATAAGAGTGTTAACTCTGTGTATGTGCGTGTGTGCATGCAGTGTGCAGTCTCATGGATCTAGAGGCTTTGTAGCCAACCCTGGTGTTGCCCAGCAGAGACCTACAGGCTATAAGGAAGAAGGTGTGTGGGGTAAGTGGACAGTCTATCCCACTGCCAGATTCTTGGTTTAGCCAGCAAATGTACAGAGTCTTCATTAAGACTATGTCTGTCTCTCAGATCATTGTATGGAGATTTGGAGTATGTTGTGCTGCCTTGTTATTCTGTCTTTTGGGTTTGGTCACAGGTAATAAAATTCCACGGTGTGTGTGTCAACAAAAATACTTGATCTCTGAATTCTTTATGAAGTCTAAAAATAAGATCTTAGTTATCACAGGGATTTCTAAGAGGGAGGCTTGGAAGGACAGTTATCTATTGATCATTTGTAGAAGGAATGCTATGCCAAGAAAAAACTCTTGACTTCAGAGGTATGATTCATGATCCCTGTCACTGACATTTCTCAATATTGGCTTCTAATGTCCCAAAGTCATGTCTTCCAAAAATGCTTTAAGAGGGACCTTAAGATACACTATCATATACTGTCCAAATATGGAGCTTTTAGAATATGTGGGAGACAGGCATTTACCTTTGAAAAAGTGGTTAATGACACTCGAACTGGTGAATGAGTAACAGGGAGTAGGATGAAGAAAGAGGAGGAAAGACCCTGGATCTTGTGGTGTCTTCCTGAGGCTGGTGCATGTGAGTTTGGCACTATGGAGAGATAAGGAAGTTGCTTTGCCATTAGTTCCCTATTTGCCCATTCTTCTCCTGAGCCCAAGGTCTTTTGTTTATCTTTGTTCATTTTTCACACAAAATAATAATTATAATTTTGAAATAATTTTAGATTCTCAGAAAGATGCTTAGGTAGTACAGAGTCCCATAAACCATTCTGATTTCTGCAATGTTAATATATTACCAAATCATGCTATTTATGAAACTAAGAAATTAAACAGTGTTACAAAACTGTTTACTGAAATAAAGACTTTCTTCTTTTTATATTCAGTTTTTCTAATAATGCCATCTTTCTGTTCCAGAATATAATCCAGAACATCATATTATATTTGCAATCAGGTAGATTACTTAATTATTCCTGCATAACAAGGTATCACATAGTTTAGAAGCTCAAAACCACACACACCTTACTCACGGTTTCTGAGTCACAAATACCAAGATGATTGCCAAGGCTGATGTCTCAAATGAAGGCTCAGCTAGGGAAGGATGCCCTTCCAAGTTCATGTGATTGTTGTAAGAATTAATTTCCTTCTCAGGTCAAGATGACTTCACAGGCAAAAGTTTTCAAACCTTGGATGATTTTTCATCGGCCCATCACAAAGTCTTCAAAAAATTTAAAAGCAAACAAAAATATCAGTGAAGCTCACTTCCAAACATATTGAATAAGCCCAATTTTACCCTAATGACACAATTAAAGACATTTAAAGTGATTTTATATATATATATATATATATATATATAATATGCCTTATAAATATGAAAACAAAATCCTCAAGGCAGTACTAGAGAAACCAATCAGCAATATGTACTATATGCTATGACCAAGGGTGTTAATCTCAGAATGAAAATTTGCTTTAACATAAAAAACAAGGAGTGTAATATTGCATTGTATTCTACTTCCAACAGAAAAAAGAATAAAAAGCACATGATTATTTAAAAAGATTCAGAATAAGCATGTAAGAAATCCAAACTATATAATAAAATCTCAAGACAAATTAGATACAGAAGGAACTTTCTTTGCCTAAAAATGACATGGCAAAAATCTCATATGACATCATATGTTATATGAAAAAAATCAAAATTTTCCTCAATTTAGAAACAAGTGAAGGTTTCCCACTCTTACCATTTCAATGTTTTACTGGAAGATAATGTCAGGACTACACTAGAAAAAAATAAATAGCAGAACTTCACATAAGAAAGGTCAAGATATACATCTCGGTCATTTGATCCAAGATGGCAGACTAGAGGGTGACTGCATCTCCCGTCACTCCAGAACTCAGGATTCAAGAAGGGGAGGTAATGAGAGACTCGGACCAACATAGAGACGCGGGGTGAGTCTCTCCCACCGGGTGAAGCTAGGCCTGGGCAGCAGGCCCAGACAGGGGCAGCTTCTTGGAGCAGGGCAGGGCAGCGAGAATCTTCCCTAAACAGCCCTGTTCTCTCCAGTGGCAGGCTCGATCCACAGCCAGCTTTTCGGAGCAGGCCCGCCCAGAGCCAACCCCAAGCCTTGGACCCAGCGGCGGCCCGGCTCCAACGCGGCTTCTGGGACCAGGGCAGGGCAGCAAGAGACTTCCCCAAGAAGTCCTGCTCCCTCCCACGGCAACAACTGGGATAGATTCAAACTAAAAAGCTTTCTCTCAGCAAAGGAAACTATCAGCAATGTGAAGAGAGAGCCTACAGAGTGGGAGAAAATCTTTGCCACTCATACTTCAGATAGAGCACTAATTTCCAGAATATATAAAGAACTCAAAAAGCTCTACACCAAGAATGCAAATAATCCAATCAACAAATGGGCTAAGGAAATGAACAGACACTTCACAAAAGAAGATCTACAAGCAATCAACAGATATATGAAAAAATGTTCAACATCTCTAGTAATAAGAGAAATGCAAATCAAAACTAAGATTCCATTTCACCCCAATTAGAATGGAGGTTATCAAGAACACAAGCAACAACAGGTGTTGGCAAGGATGTGGGGGAAAAGGAACACCCATACATTGCTTGTGGGGTTGCAAATTAGTGCATCTACTCTGGAAAGCAGTATGGAGATTCCTCAGAAAGCTTGGAATGGAACCACCATTTGACTCAGCTATCCCACTCCTTGGCCTATACCCAAAGGACTTAAAATCAGCATACTACAGAGATACAACCACATCAATGTTCATAGCTGCTCAATTCACAATAGCCAGATGGTGGAACCACCCTAGATGCCCTTCAATTAATGAATGGATAAAGAAACTGTGGTATATATTATATACAATGGAATATTACTGTGTTAAAGAATGATAAAATTATGGCATTTGCAGGCAAATGGATGAAACTGGAGAATATCATGCTAAGTGAGATAAGCCAATCTCAAAAAACCAAAGGACATATGATCTCGCAGATAAGCAGATGATGACACATAATGGTGGGTGGGAAGGGTTAGTGTTAGGGTTAGGGTTAGGTTTAGGTTTAGGGTTAGGGAGGGTGGCAAGAGTGGAGGAAGGAAGTACTGTACAGAGGGAAAAGAGGAGTGGGAGGGGTGGGCGGGAAGGGAAAAAATAACCGAATGAATCAAACAACATATTACCCTATGTAAATTTATGATTACACAAATGGTATGCCTTTACTCCATGTACAAACAGTGAAACAACACGTATCCCATTTGTTTACAATAAAAAAGAAAAAGGACGTCAAACTATCTCTGCAAATGACATGGTCCTATATATAGAATCATAAGGACACTAATAAATGCAATTAGAAGTAAAAATGAGTCTGGCAAAATTGCAGGACAGATGAAAACCACAAAAATTCATTGCATTCCTATACAGTAGCAACAAACAATCTAAAAATGAAACCACAAAATCATTTTTCCTTAAATAGTACCATAAAAGAAAAATACTTAGAAATAAATTTAATAAAATAAGCATAGTTTATGTACAGTGTCTAAACTTATTGAAATTAATTAAGTCTAATTATAAATGGAAACATTTAATGTTCATTAACTAGGAGGCTTATTATTGTCAAGATAACTTTCAAGTGGTTCTATAGATTTGATGCAATCCCTATTGAAATCTAAGAGGATATCTTTTTATTTTTTTTGCCTAAATTAACAATCTGCTAATAAAATTTGAAGATAAATGTAATAAACCCAAACCAGTCAAAACAATTTTGAAAATGAATAACAAGCATAGTAGTCTCATATGTCCTGATTTCAAAAATTACTTTAAAGGAGGGGCTGGGGTTATGGCTCAGTGGTACAGCACTTGCCTGGCATGCGTGAGGCACTGGGTTTGATTCTCAGCACCACATACAAAATAAGTAAATAAAGTAAAGACATGGTGTCCATCTACAACTAAACTATTTTAAAAATTACAAAAAATACTTTAAAGGGATAGTAATCAAGACTTATGGGACTATTATAAGAATAGATATTTATATTAATGGAATAAAACTGAGTGCCCAAAGATAACACTTACATATGATCAATTATTTCTAAAGTTGTTAAATCCATTCAATATGGAAAGTATTATTAATCAAATGTTTCCAGGTCAACTGGATTTCACATACAATTGGAACTTGTCTGTCACAACATATAAATAATTGAAGCAAATTGTTCATAACCTAATACCCAAATACAATTGCTAAATAGGGAAAATGCATAGAGGAAAAGAAATACATCTTTGTGACCTTAAGTTAAAAAATGTTCTCTAAGGGTTGGGAATAGCGCTCAGTTGGTAGAGTGCTTGCTTCACATGCACAAGCCCTGGGTACAGCCCCCCCCCCCACAAAAAAAGAAAATGTTCTCTAAGATAATAAATGTTCTCTAAGATAAAACAGTAAAAGCACAAGAAATAGTAAAAAAAAAATAGACATATTGAACATCATAATTAAGGATTATGTGATTCAAAAATCACAAAGAAAAAGATACCTCAAAAGAATTAGAGAAAATCTTTCTAAGTCATATAGCTGCCATGAGTGTTATCCAGAATCCATAAACACATAAACATACCTTACAAATCAAATAAAAAGGAAAATATCACAATTAAAATCAATTATTTGACAGTCATGGACAATAGGCACACAGACACTAAACATATGTTATGATTTGGATGTGAGGATGTACCCAAAAGCTCACGTGTGAGACAACACAAGGAGGTTTGGAGAAATGGTCTATAGCCTTAAACTAATCAATGAATTGATCCCTGATGGGATTAACTGAGTGGTAACTAAAGGCAAGGTGGGGTGTGGCTGAAGGAAGTGGTTAATGGGAGGCAGGGTTTGGGGTATATATTTTGTATCTAGAAGAGTGGAGTATCTCTCTCTCTCTGCTTTCTGATCATAATGGAAGCTGTTTCCCTCTGCCAAACTCTTCCACCATGATTTTCTGCCTCACTTTGAGCCCTGAGGAATGGAGCCTGCTGTCTATGTATTAGGACCTCTGAAACTGAGCCCTCAAATAAACTTTTCCTCCTTTATAATTGTTTTGGTTGAGTCCTTTCAGTCACAGCAGTGAGAAAATACTTCACAAATATGAAAGGCACATCACTAAATGCAAAAAAAGGAAAAAATATTGCATTGTTCAATTTATATGACACTTTGAAAAAGTATGTGGTAAAAGGATTAGCAATTTCTAAAGGCTTGGAAAAGATGAAGGTTGAATTCGTGACTACAGGTAATTTCTTTAGGGCAGTGAAATAATTATGTATGGTAATTTAATGATGAATTCATAATTATGCTTTTCAAATCCTATTTTAACACAAAATGAACCTCAAAATATGAAAATTAACATTATTTGGTAGGTTAAAGCATCCCATGGAAGAATGCAGAGCAAGTATCACAAATGTAAGAAATACCCTCACTGAAGGGAATGTGGGAAAAAGAATTGATCTAAGTAATTTATAAAATGAGTGGAAAGTCTACATTTAAAGGAAAAGTTGGTAAAGTTGTTTCCCATTATACATTTTCTACTTTGAAACCACTATGTGTATAATTTTAGATATTATGAGTGGATGACAGTCAATTTGTTCACTGTTAATAGTACAAGGCTACATAGAATAGGGGATATATAGATTGATTCATGTGATATTGAATTATATGTGATGCTGTAAGCACATTAATAGGAATTCATGTTTAACAATATAGTTGCATCACAGTAGAAATCTTTATAGATTTGTGTACATGTATGAGTTAGTATACCCATATATATATATATATATATATATATATATATGGGTATATGTATATATATATACACACACATATATATATCTTTGTTCTGTGAGCTGAGAAGGTCTCAAATCAACAAATGTCCCAATATCAAGGAACATACCAGGTACACAGATCTTTCTACTTCCAAATTCCAAAGTAAGGAACTAATTCATTTCATCATGAAAAAATGGTGGATAATGGCCAGGGAATAAATCTAATTTATTATTTAGATTTATTTATAAATCAGATTTATTTCTGCATCATGTTCTAGTTCCAGAATGAAACAAAATGATAAACACAGCCAAGGAAACAACCATGCAACAATATCAAACTAAATATGGAATATTTCAAAATGGGACAGGAGTCAAGTAAAAGACCTCCCAATAGTCAACCCTGGAGCAATCTGAACAACTAAATAAATAAAGTTGCATAAGTAAAGTGTAAAATAGATATCCATTTTTACATAATGCTGTAATAAATGATTGAATAAATGTATAATTAATAGACAAGTACACATGGTGAATGATTCCAAATGAGTTTTTGTAGATACTTTACCCAGAAGAATGTGGAGCATGACAGCCTTTTTTCTTTTTCTTTTTTTTTTTTTTTGTGGTACCAGGGATTGAATCCAGGGGCACTTTATCACTGAGTTTACATCACAGCCTTTTGCTTAGGGCCTTGCTAAGTTGCTGAGACTGGCCTCGAACTTGCTACTGGGAATACAGGCATGTGCCACTGCACCTGGCACTTGACTGCATACTTAATCTGTACTGTACCCAGTGACTTCTTTTCAAATAGCATGACATGGAGAGGGGGAAAATGCATAACTTTATAATATGGAGATGTGATCCATACTCACTTGTCAAGGTGATAAAACTAACATAAACAGTAACAAAATATATAGACAATATATACCCTTTGTGTTGGCTTTCCATTACTAAAATGATACCTAAGATAGTGAATTTATAAAGAAAAGACTTATTGTAGTTTATAGTAGGTCCTACTGCTTTAGGGCCTGCAGTGAGGCAACACTTCATGATGGGAACTCATGGTGGATCAAAACCACTTACCTCATCATGAGACAAGGGGTAAAGAAAACAAAAAAAGAGGAATGGGCTGAGTCCCACAATGTCCTTCAAAGGCATCCCCTTCTATTACCTAAATATCTCCTACTAGAGCCAAACTCTTCAACGTTTCACTACCTCCCAATAGTGTCACTCAGGGGACCAAAACTATTACTATAGGTAAATGGTGGGCATTTAAAATACTAACTATACCACACTCTTTATGATGGATTGAAAACAGTACTTTCCTTCTGTGGCCTTCTTCCCTGCAACCCACAACTGCAATATAATTTAATCTAAGAGAAAACCATCAAAGAAACAGCAAATTAGGAATGCTGATGCCATTTAAGAAATACTTTGAGAATCTATCACAGCCAAAGGGACCTAAACAGTCAGAATACCTAAATGTGATATGTTATAGTGTATGGAATACTGGAACAGAAATGGTACAGATGGAACAAATGTGGTACAGTAAATGGAATCCTGGAATAGAAAATGGAAATGTAATACAACTAATAAAATCTATTGATGGCTGTATCAGATAAATCCATGGTGTGGGAACATTCTATCAAGTATCTGACCAATACTTTGCAAGTGTCAGGGTCATTAAAAATAAATGAATATGGATAAATTGTTTCAGATTGAAGACCTAGATGTGGCAGGTAGACCCTAAAATGGCACTCAATGATCCCCAAGTATTGGCATACACTACTTTCTCATCTGATACTTTCCTGTAAGTGTGGCCAGGAATTATGAGTTTCTTTCAAACAAGAGGATACTTCAAAGGTGATGAGGTGTCACTTGAGTGGCTATGTTACTTAAGTTTTTGATTTTTGTTTTGCTAACAAACTCACTCCCTGATAGATTTATGAACTACTTTACCATGTAGGAGAGGTACACATGACAAGAAATTTAATGTAGCCTCTGACTAATAGCCCACAAGGAAATGGAGTTATCTGTCCAATAGCCTGCCATACAGTTCTCATTTGAAACTAATCTAAGCCCCTTTTCAAATCTCCATTCAGAGGTATTGTGTAATTTAGAATAATAAGATAATTCTAATTCTTCCTCCCATTGTTTGTATTATTGTTGTTACTCATTTCATACACATACATATACAAGTATACATACATACATACAAATGTATAAACACATATGCATAATATATATACATAAGCATACATAATAAAATGCATTGCTACAATTATTTTTAAGAAACTATTATTTGTGAAATTAAAATTCTTAAACCTCTATAAAAGTAAAAATGGTAAATAATCAATAGGCTAAGAAAGGCATCATAAAAATAAGGAATCATATGAAATCATTCATATAATAGAATCATATACAGTGTTCAATTAAAATCATAAATTACTAAATCAGATGGCATAATAAGAAAACAAGAAAAAAGGCAACAAACAATAATAAATGCAGAAGATATTCATTCAACAATATCAATAATGGCTTTGAATGTTAATAATTTATATGTTTTGATTTAAGGACACAGATTGTTAAGAGTACATGAAAAAACAAGATCCAAATATATGGTATCTATGGGAAGTCCACTTTAAATACAAAGACACATGAAAATTAAAAGTAAATTGAGGGAATATAATTTGCTCAAATTCAGTTCCCAAATTGTATTCCACGCCTTTTTTTTGGGGGGGCGGTGCTGGGGATCTAACCCAGGGCCTTGTGCTTACAAGGTAAGCACTCTACTGACTGAGCTATCTCCCCAGCCCCAACTATCTCCCCAGGCCCTCTATGCCTTTTTAAAATTATGTCAAAATGAATTCTAATGTTACATGTAATCAAAAAGAAAAAAATTTATAAAAAAATGTAAAATAAAAAAAGTTGATGGAATGAAATATACCGTGCTGACACTAATCAAAGAAAGTTAAGATACCTATAGTAATGTCAAAACTAAGAAAATGTCAAAGCAAGTAAAGTCAACAAGAATAACAGTCATGACAAAAGGATAAAGGTGTTAGGGCTCAGTTTTCCAAAAACATATAACAATTCTTAACACGTATGTATCTAAAAACAGAGTGTCAAACTATATATGGCAGAAACTGATGGAAGAGCAAGGAGAAAAAGATGAATATACTATTATACTTGGAAATATCAACACTATCACAAGTGAATTGATCCAGCAGGCAGATTTTCAATAAAGATATACTTCAATAGCACCATCAATAAACAGAATATAATTGATTACTACAGTCCTCTTCAACAATTACATACACATTCTTCTTACAGTTTCGTGGAACATCCATGATGACGGACTACATTCTGATCCAAAAAGCAAATTCAGAAGAATCAAAATCATACCCTATATCTCTCAGGCTACAATGGACTTAAGCTACAAGTCAAAGAATAAGTGGAAAGAGAACTGGAAAATCTCAAAATGCATGAGGGTTAAATGATGCATTTTTAAATAACATGTGGATGAAGAAAAAGATCTCAAGAGAAATTAAAACAAATTTTGAACTATATGAAAATAAAAATACAAGTCTTCAAAACTTGATGAGAAGAAAGTAGAGCTGGGAGGGAAATATTAGTACTGAATGCATATTTTAGAAAAGATATAAGAGCTAAGTAAATCATCTATGTTTCAATCTCTGGAACACAGAAAAAGAAGAGCAAATTAAATCCAAAGTAAATTGAAAGAGCAAAAAGTAATAATTAAAGCAACTGGAATCTCTGAATGAATATTGATAACTCACTGGTTCCCAGAACATGAAAATGTCCAAATTATGAGGATAACCATAATATCCTAAACTCTATTTTTGCTTCAAGGAATACAAAAATTTTCCCTCTTAAATGAGAACATGATTTTCAGAAATGATCAAAGGCATACTAACACAGGGAAAGTTTAAAATCACTACAACAGGGCTGGGGCTGGGGTTGTAGCTCAGTGGTAGAGCGCTTGCCTAGCTCATGTGAGGTACTAGGTTCAGTCCTCAGCACCACATAAAAATAAATGAAACAAAGGTATTGTGTCCATCTATAACTAAAAAATTTCTTTTAAAAAAGAGGGCTGGGGATGTAGCTCAATGTTATAGCACTTGCCTAGCATGTGTGAGGCCCTGCATTCAATCCCCAGCACTGAAAAAAAAAAAAAAATATATATATATATGTATATATTACATAATACACAAATACACACACATATACATATAACTATAATAATAAAAATTAAACTGCATAAGAATAGATTTTAACCTCCTCACCACAAAAAATATAACTTGGTGAGATGATGTATACAATAAGTAATTAGCTTAAATAAATCGTAAGGTTACATATATACAGATAAAAGCAACAAATTTTACCCTATAAACATACACAATTATTTGTCAACTAAAAATAAATCAACAAATTTGGCAAATTCTTTATGAATAATTCACTTTAAGAAATTTAAGTACATATGTAATGTAAGAACACGTAACAGAAAAAAAAAACCGCCTGTAAAATACAAGCAACAGTCTGAAAACCAAGGAAATTCATGAAGTTTGTAAACGAACACCACATGACGTGTAAGAGGTCATGCAGACACAGACGTGAGGACGTGCCTGTCTGCAGGGAAGCACCAGGGAAAGCCAGCTTGCCCTCCGCGCGGCACTGCAGCCCGCCGCCTCCACCCGCACCCGACCCACCGCCGCCCTGCCCGGCACCTCAGATTCCCCAGGCTTCTGCACCTCCCCAGGCTTTGACTGCCTCTCCGGGGCGGCCGGTCTCAGGTCCCTTCTGCGCGCAGCTGCGGAACTCCTTCATCCCTTTTCCGGTCTGACTGCTCAAAGCTTCCGATGTGTGGTACGCCCCAGCGGGATGAGTAGGATCCTGAATTTTCTGATCCACGAGTTCCATCTGTATCTTAAAAGGGACCAAGGGCACAAGAACCTGCAGTCCAGGTAGGGGCATCCACGATCGCTGGGACTACTAATTCATGAGCCTAGGGCTTCTCTCCGTCCCTCTCTACCCTCGCTCCTGCCGGTTCCAACCAGAGACACGTGCACCGAACAGCGACCGTCTTCACTAGTTCAGTCTTACTGATGGGCAGATTTCACGGGCTGGGACTAACTTTTCAAGGAACTAGACCCAGATATTCAAAATTCCGTAGTACAGCACGCATTCTTCCACGGAGCTGTCCCTGCATTGCTTCCTGACCTGTCCTGTCTCTCCGTACCCTTTTTTACCCTTCCTGCCACTACCATCTTAACACATACCAGTTCTCAGCTATGCTTCAAATCCTCCGGGCTCTTCTCATGCCTTGGCCTGTGCCAGCTACTGGCTCACTTCTGCTTTACTCACTGGTCCCTATTCTTTAGAACATCTTATAGTACTCCTCCTCCAAGAAGCCTTTGTCCATCCTGTTTCATGTGGATGCTGTCCTCTGGGTACCAGGGGCAGCTCTTCCTCCTATAGTTTCTTCTACATTTTCTGTACTCCCACTGGACTGAAATCTCAGAATATAAAAACTGTGTTGTTCTCCTATAAGCCCCATGCAGAAAGAGCAATGCAAAAGTTTGCCTGAAAATCTAAGAAGTCACAAGCATAAAAAAAATCTTTAAAAATATTTACAAGTAGAGAAGATAAAATAAATATTAGTTTATACCTCCTTTCTACAAGATCATATTTTAATACCATGTGCTGCCTGCAAATGTGTGTACACATTTTCTAAGTGAGTTTTTTTTTTTTTTCTGAACACTGAAAAATCATCAGTCATCAGAGTAGGAAAAGAATATATGTTTATATTATTGGCAATATTTGTAATGAAAAGCCATGTAGACATTTACAAAACCTATGGAGAAGGAAAAAAAATACCAGCCAATGTCTACAACTATCTGGTAAGAGAAAAATCAAATCATATGCCAAAATTTATTTTTATATTAATAAAATGACTTGTCTCTGTGTTCAGAAATGGAGTCTCAGTGTTCTGTCCACACAACTTAATGCTTCACGAACCTTTCTCAATTATGACACACCTAACCTATAATGGAAACATACATGGTTTTTTAAGCATAAAGCTTTGCAAAGTTTGTCTTTTGGTTCCCAACAAATATCTGTCCTTCTCATTTTCTTTTAGAGATCATTTCTGGAAAACACTAAAATGGAGAAAGTGTGACACTTTTCATTCCTAATCAAAGTTATTTTTCCATTCAATTAGCATAGTAATGCTTAGACAAAAATTGAAAAGATGCTCAGGTGTAACAGCACACACCTGTAATCCCAGGGGTTTAGGAGGTTGAGGCAGGAGTTCAATTCAAAGCCAGCCTCAGCAACTTAGCAAGGCCCTAAGCAACTCAAAGAGACACTGTCTCTAAATAAAATACAAAAAAGGGTTGGGGATGTGGTTCAGTGGTTAAATGCCCCTGGGTTCAATCCTCATAACAACACCAAATTAAAATTGAAAGATGTTTTTTTTGGGTGCTGGGGATCAAACCCAGAGCCTTATGCTTACAAGGTAAGCACTCTACCGACTGAGCTATCTCCCCAGCCCCTGAAAAGATGTTTTGAAAAATGATTGTGAATGCATGGTTAAACACAGATTGAGAGGTATTAATACTCAATTGAAAATTACAAATACAGTTGTAGTTTGTGTATGTTTGTGAAGAAAAGGGAAGAAAAATGCATTCAACTGTTACAGATCTTTTTTTTTTTTTTTTGGTACCAGGATTGAACCCAGAGGTACTTAACCACTGAGCCACATCCTAGTAATTTTTTAAATTTTATTTTTAATTTTATTATGCATTTATGTATTTTGAGGCAGGGTCTCACCAAGTTGCTTAGGGCCTTACTAAATTGCTGAGGCTAGCTTTGAACTTACAATTGTTCTACCTCAGTCTCCTGAGTGTCTGGGATTACAGGCATGTGTCACAGTGCCCAGTTCTGCTACAGACAGTTGAACACCAAAAAAACAAGAGAACATAAATTAACAGACAAGCCCCAAAGGGTAACCTCTCATTGGTCAGCAAACAGAATGAGTGCTGATCAAGCTCCTTATAAAAAAGAATTAAATTCAACAGATTTCTGAGGGAGGATGTGGACCAGCTTTCCTTGTTCATGTAGACCCTACAGAGAAACTCTGAGTTTAGCTGCAAAGGCACCACCTTGCAGGGCATGGTGGTGCATGCATATAATCCCAGGACCTGGGGAGGCTGAATCAAGAGAATCACAAGTTTGAAGCTAATCTCAGCAGTTTAGCAAGCGCCTAAACAACTTAGCAAGACCCTGTCTCCAAATAAAATGGTCTGGGATGTGGCACAGTGGTTAAGTGCCCCTGGGCTCAAGGTTCAGTTAAAAAAAAACAAAAAAGGTAGTACCCTGTCCCTGCTGGGCATGGTCAGGAGTCTTAAAATCACATTCAATGGGTAATCCACATTTGCCCAGGAAGCATCCTGGATTGTTTGTATAGGCGTTGCTCTACTGATTGTTGCTGAAAGTGTAGAAGATCCCCTAGGCTCCAAGAAAGAAAGAAGATATGACATTAAATAAAGTACACTAAAGATGCACCTTAAAAAAGGCAGGAAGTCAAATGTATCATCTCCTATATATACCTGAGCTGGAACCTGTCCCTCCTTTTACATGTTATTAATT
Organism: Sciurus carolinensis; assembly: GCF_902686445.1. Taxonomy (NCBI): domain Eukaryota; kingdom Metazoa; phylum Chordata; class Mammalia; order Rodentia; family Sciuridae; genus Sciurus; species Sciurus carolinensis. The sequence goes on along the minus strand of NC_062214.1, from coordinate 72,710,430 downwards.
TTATGTTCATGACTGCAAATAGGAGGAATAAAACCATCATCAATATAAAAAAAAAAGGAAGTTGCTGCGTGATATGGTACAGGCCTATTATCCCAGTGGCTGGGAAGCTGAGGCAGGAGAATTGCGAATTAAAAACCAGACTCTGCAACTAAGCCCTAAGCAACTTAGTGAGACCTTATCTCAAAATTTAAAAAAGAAGAAGAAAGAGATGTGGGGATGTTGTTCAGTGGCTAAGCATCCCTGAGTTCTGTCCCTGGAACTAAAAAAAGGGGGGGGGGGCAGGAAGTGATGTAGGTGATGACCTAAAATTCACAAGAATATTAGATATAAAAGGAATTTTCTAAAGTCCTAACCCCTCCTTTTCAAAACGCAGCTAGGAATATTGGAAATGCAAATTTTCACAGTTACATGTCTTCATCACAGAATAGTACAGTCAATAAGAAAATGCCTGGTCAGTAAAGGGAATATTTTTGTATATTCTTGTGTTAAATTAAGTCTATGAAGAAGACAGTATTGTATTATATGTGCACAAGGTTAGAGAAATAAGTGAAAATAGAGATTTCAAAAACAGGCACACTCCTTTATGTGTGTGTGAATATATGTGTGTGTGTGTGTGTGTATAGATATATATATATATGTATATATATATACACACAAAATATTGATACAAAAGGTCAGTGAGGTAAGGATGGATTTTGAGAATAAAAATCTGATCTTTACTCTTACACTAAACATGAAATTAATTCCAGACAGATCATATACTTAAATATAGAACATAGTTTAAGATAGCATTTATTATGCAAAAAATAACTGCAGGGATAGGGTAATATTTTTTAAATAGACCTGTGAAGTACTGCCACTTAGAAAAAATACAGTTTGTGGTGCTGGGAATTATACTCAGGGTCATTGTAGGCAAGAGCTCTACCACTGGAACTACACCCTCAACCCCCAAATATTCTAATAGTTAACATATACAAGGACTGTGAAAACAGACACAGTCAAGCTCAAGGTTCTTTTCTTGTAGGATTTTCTCTCAGATTCAGAACTGAAACATAGGAGTGGTGATAGTGCCTGCATCTTGAGATGCTCTACTAAGTAAACTAATACTATAAAAAGTCTATAGACGAATCCCAGGTCTAAACTGACAAGCCAGTATTTGCAAATACTGAAAGTTTTTTCTAATAATTGCAATATATGAGTTATTTGTACCAATTTTAAAATTAATCATGTTATGACCAATGAATATACTGAGTAAAGAAGAAACTCATAATTCATAATTTAAGATGTCTGAAATTTTACCTAGAGTTTCAGGCTATAAAGGTCAATTAAGTTAACAGCAAGTTCTCATCTCAAATACATGAGCCACTTTTCCATTGATCTCTGTCTTCTATTCAGGCTAGAATGTGGAGGCAGTGTTCTTGTCTCATCATGTAATCTGACTTTGACATTTTCTGAGAATTCTGTTGGCCATGCCAGCCTCAGTGAAATCTGGTCACAGGTGGTTTAGCAGGTTATGGGAAATCACATCTTCCATATTAGTGAGAAATACATGGGAACTGGTTGCTCAGCTCTGTCTTATTGACCTGAAACTTCATGTTAGTAAAATTGCCTGTCCTGTCAACACTGAAAACTCAGAGCCTATTGAACCTGATTAGCCATTCTGAGATGAGAAACTCCTTGTTCAATTCAACTTTCTCATTAATGACCTGAATCTGTACCTTTTTAGCTGTACTTCCACCTATTGACTTCTCTTATAAAGCATCCCTACATTTAAAATAACAACTACAACAACATAACAAAACTATCCCCTTTAGTGAAGCATCCCATTTCCCATTCTATTTTCCCTATATATTAGTCAGTTATTAAGAAGTTAATATGACACTGCCTATCCAATTCGCTCTATTCTCTCTCTGGCTCTCCATTGTGGGATTTCTTTCAAGTGAAGTCTCACTAAGCCTTACTGATTTCTCACCAGGTTAGTCACAGACCTGTTATCCCGTGGTAACAATTTGCAACCCCAGGTCTTAATCATAACTCATCAAACTATTACTGATTATGTCAACATCTAGATGGCACAAAATAACCTGAAGTTATTTCACTCCTGTCAGTGCTAACACTTGGTGGATAAACTCTAGAAAACAGACATATGACAGCATATGACATCCATGACCAATAAGATGACATCACTCTACTACTTTTTGTGAGTTAACTGGATACTATTAAACTGCTATGGAAGCTCAAGGACTGTTGTTTTTTCAGGCAAAGTCATTAGAAGGGGAATTTTCTCTATATTAAAAACAGATACAGTGTTGGACCCTTCATAGGCGTACCAAGGCAATGTTACAGCAAAACCTTGTGGCTTGATACCACAGGCGGCATGCTTAAACCACTCACACAGGTCAGAGATGGTCCTCACACTTACTCTTATAGTACAAGCCCTTAGAAAATCACCATATACTACAACTGGCTCACAAACCAACTCTGAAGCCTGAGGTTGCTCAGCTGCTCCTCTAATTGGGCAGTCAAACACCAAAGATGGTGTGTGGGAAGAATAAAAATCTGGACTAGACAGTACAGTGGCACATTCCTATAATCCCACCTGCTCAGGAAGCTAAGGCAGGAGAATTATAGGTTCAAGGTCAGCCTAGGCAATGTCCTAGACTGTACCTCAACACTTCAAAAAACAACTGGGAATGTAGCTCAGTGGTGGAGTGCCCATGAGTTCAATTCCCAATACATGCCCACCCTTCACCACTTGGGACTAACTGGTAGGGGGCAAAATCAAGGTTTAGAGTTGCCAAAGCTGATATCCAGGCTGCCTGTATCATAAATTTCACAATCAGTTCTTTTCCTGAACACTGACAGGGATACATGGGAAATGGAGCAGGTGCTAATATGACAGGTAATAAGACACAACAAACCTGAAGACAGTGAGTCAAAATTCCCACCCTGACTTTATCCCTGTAAAACACTGATATTTTTATCTTATGTGGTGGGAAGGTACATAAAAGTTCACATCAAAGTATCAGTATGATAAGAACTAGTATAGCTGACACCATCTGTCAACAGGTAACCCCATTAATTACAAACTTGGGCTTCTTTGTTCATAAAGTAGTGCCAGATTTATCATTTGTGGTATAGAAAACCCACTTGTGTATCTCAATTCTAATTTGTTTTCAGTTTTGAGAACCCTATTCCCAGGCTATCAAATTTAAAAATTAGAAAAGGCAGTTTTAAATCTTTCCATTGTGCTAGATCAAAGGCTTAATATCACAATTCAAATAATGGATGCACTCCAATCAAAGTTAATACTTTATACTCTGTCATACTCCAAAAATTTCATGGCCTGGACATTGTTGGCCTATCCAGATGAACCTTGTGTAACCATGAGTGAAGAATGCTGTTTTAATATAAATTACTTGGGACAAATAGTGTCTAATCTATGCCTTTTAAAGGACAAGATAAAACCTATCAGATACATGAGATTTGACCATTTTATTGGACTGACCTATTCCCAAGGATGGGTAAGTAATCTAAAAGAGTATGGGGAAAATGTGCTTAGATTTGTTCTTTCTCCTTATTCATTCTCATTCTGATCTACATTCTTTCCCTTTGCAGCTCTCTTACCATTCAGACACTGAATTTACTCTTTTTTCTCCACAGGCACCACGTCAGCTTTAACATGTGAAACTTCCATAGAAATTCCAGAAATGGGAATGCAGGAATTAAAAATACACAACTCTTGCATATTGACTTTTATAGTGATAGGCACTTGAAAAACAGCAGGTGCGAGATCATTCTGACATCCCTTCTGTTTATTAAAGGTAGGAGACGTTAAAGGTGCCCTCCCTATGCTAGAATGGAAGCACCATTCTTATCCTAAAGGACAGGAAGTCCAGACTGAGAGGACTCTGAACATACCTTAAGATTACCCTTATGTTTAGTCTTCCTACATATAAAATGGACTAACATTATGACAGGATATTTATTTCAGGAATGCAACTTTGGAGCAAATTTTTTAAAAATATATAGCATAATGTACTGTAATAATAAAATAAATAACAGCCAGCACATGAACATCTTGAAGAACATAACCAAAATCCATTTATAATGAGAAGCATTGAACAAATTGGACATAGAAAGGAATTTCTTAACCTAAAATGAGAACCCACAAAAATTCTTGTAAGTGAATATCTCAGTAATTTCCCCAAGATTAAAAATGATATAGAAGATATCCAAATTTGCTCCTTCTATTATTTCTATTAGTATAGGTTGTAATCAAGAAGTTAGGCTGGAAAATCACATTTTTAATATTCAGATTGTAAAGGAAGAAGTCAGACTATCATCACAAATTATATGATAATTTATAGAAAGTACTATATAGTCTGCTAAAACAATTAGAAATAAAAATCAAGTTCAGTCACATTGCAGTACATAATGTTAATATGCGAAAGTCAATTCCATTTTACTATACTATTGATTAGTCATATAATAATAAAACTCAAAAATAGATCTATTTAAAAATTAATATACTTAGGAACAAAATTAATGAGTGGAAGATATGTAGACTGAAACCTATACAATATTTTGAAATTAAAGAAATTCAAAATAATTGGAAAATTTTTCATGTTCATTGATCAGAAAATTTAATATTAAAATAGTGATACTTTCCAAATGGATCTGTAGATTCAATAAAATCCATATAGAAATTCTATCTTCTTTTTTAATTGTACTGTTTTATAGCAATTGGCAAACTGCTTCTAAAATTTATAAGGAAATTGAAATGATCTAGAATAAGCAAAACACTCTTGAAAAAGAAGAACAAAGAGTACTAGACTCATAATTCTCAATATCAAAATATGCAAACTGACAATAGTCATGAATTTGTGGTACTGGTATAAAAACAGACACAAAGATCAATGATATAGACTTGACTGTCCAATATTAACCCACATATTCATGAAGAACTGGTTTTAAAAGGGTGCCAAGACAAGTGGGGATAGTGGTGCATGCCTTTAATCCAAGCTATTCAGGAGAGTAAATCAGGAAGATGGCAAATTTGAGGTCAGCCTGAACAACACAGTAAGAATTTATCTCAAAACCAAAGGTAACTCCCATAAAAGGTTGCCAAGACAATTCAATATGGAAAAATATTTTCTTCAACAAATATTTGCTGGAGCACGCAAATACCCACATGCAGTTTGGACTCCTCCCTCACACCAAATATGTAATTGACACAAAGAGATCACAGACCTACATGTAACAGCTTAAACTCTAAACCCTGTGGGAGAGAGCATAGCAAAAATCTTCATGACATTAGATGAAAAAAATTCTAACACATGACAACATAATACAAATGAAAGAAGAAAGAGCTTTTGTGATTCTAAGTACATCAAGAATCCCCAAAATGGGAGAAAATGTTTGCAAAACATATAACCATAGCTGACAGGGTTCAGTTGCACAGAATATATAACATTCCAACAATTCACAAATAAAGTGAAATATCCTAACTTAAAGTAAATGGATTTTTTTTCAAAGAATCTATAGATATGCCTGAAAACTACAGGAAAAGAGGCTTGACACCTTTATTTGTCCATGAAATACAAATCTAAACCATCATGATGTAAACTTCATAAATACTAGTGGTATGTACTTAACTGAATAAAGTCAACTGGAAAAAGACTACATAGTGTGTAAGTCCATTTGTACAACACTCTGAGGAAGGTGAATTTGTAGAGATGGTGAAAAGATTCATGGTTACTAGGGACATGGGAAAGAAGAAGTTTGAATAGTTGAAATACAGAATTCTTTCCAAAAGTTCAATTATTCTGATACTCTAATGATGTGTTAATGATACCGTTTTTTTAAATCTACAGTCCCTTATATCAAAAAGAATTAATATTAATATAAATACAAATTAAAAACTATTTCATAGATTAGAGGACCCCAGGGAGGAATGCATAGAACATATAGTGTAACCATGTAACAAATGTTGTGTAATAAGCTCAGGGAAGGAAGTGAGGGGTAAGGAGCTGACCTAAGTAAAAGGAAGTATGTGAAGATTCTAAGGTTAAATTCCAAAGGAGTCATAAGTAAATACCACCCTTTTGTTAGTAAAATTGATTCAGTGGGGGTGTGAATTAAAAATTCTGAAACCTTTTTGAGTGTGCAGAATGATCAAATAAATCAAATCACTCTGTTACAGTAAGAGGTTTTGCACAAATAAGTACACATTAGACTGATTTACAAGGTGCTAGATTAGATTCAGGTCATGCTGGGGCCATTAGTAGGAATTTATGTGTAACTATTTTCACTCATAGGGGTAAATGTAGAAATATTTAGATAAGTATTTTTGGAAGTTACTATATAAAAATATTTCCTTGTGCTCTGTCAGCTGACAAAGCTTAGAATGAATAGACACTATCGATGAGTACACCTGCTACCCAGGTATTTGTTTCTAATATCATTCATTATCATAAGGGACGGATGATGTTCCTAAGAAGAAATGATAAATGCTATGATGGGTTAGGAATCACCAAAATTATTCTGGAGTACAAGAGTGTAAGAAGTATTAAACAATGCAACCAACCAATTGGCCAGCTGAACATACAGAATCACACCATAGTGTCAGTATTTCAAAATGGTATAGGAACCAACTGCAAAACCTTCTAATGGTTAACACTGGAACCATTTGAACAACAAAATAAACTTACATAAACATAGTATAAGCATAAGAAAAACTTTACAGAAATCCCAAATTGGAAATGCCAAAGTAAAAAAACAACAACAACAAAAAAAACCCCAAGCAATATCTGAGGAATTGTCACAGTCAAAAGAGGTCTAAAGATGATATCTAAGTGTGAAGTGGTTTCCTAAATGGAATCCTGGAACATAGTGGACATTTAATCTGAATAAAGTGTGGTTGTCTGTGAATGGTAACATAATATTTATTCATCAATTGGGATAATTGTATCATGCTAATATAAGGAGATTAATGATCAGGGAACATTTGCATATGGTATATAAGAACTATCTATGCTATATCTGCCATTGTTTTAAAATGAAAAGGTTAGATTTGTTTAATTTACTGTCAAGCTTAGTAAACAAAACATTATCAGTATTGTTGATTCCCGCCCCCCCCCCCGGAAGTACATTTCTCCTAATATCTCTTTACTTTTGGTTAAAATTTACTATTGTTTTGAACTACTTGTCCTTTTAATTTTCATTTTTCTAAGTTTGCATTTCTAAGACAAGTTCAGTTTTACTTGACTTCAAACTCAGATAAAAATGTTATCTAAATTACTCCATACTTATAGTTTAATCATGAAAAAAATCACTGGACAAATCCATTTTGTGGCACACACTAGAAAATACCTGACTTGTTCTTTACACAAAGGTTAATGCTATGCAAAATGAGTCAAGAATAAGAAACCATTGCAGATTGGACAGGACCTGCTGTAGTAGGTGAACCTGGATGATGGAGCCAACCTCTGGTGTGAACTAATATTTTCCCCATGAGTATACTATTAGTATATTAATATTTTCCTCCTAAGAGTGGACAGTTACTTATACAAATAATAGAATACTTCAATGGTTATGTCCATGTTGCTTGGATCATTTTGTTACAGAACATTGTGATTTCTGCCTTGCTAGCAAACTCTCCTCCCTGACGAAATGTTTTGATGAAACATTATGTTTGTTTTCTATGTGGGAAAATACTGCAAATATTTCCAGATATTGTTGATGCAATGATTCATCAACAAAAAAATTTAGGCAGGTAACTATTTCATACATACTTTAAAGGAGATTAAGAGGTAGTTAAGTCTTATAATACATGTTATGCTCTGAGACATGTGAGAAAATCATGGTTTGTATCAGAATAAGGAAGAACATGCACATATATATGCGGGCACCTACATATGAACATGGTACCTCTCCACTGGACCATTGACCCGTCCCCCATGCTCTGCCTTTTCTGCCCCTGATACTGTAGACTTTTCATAGCTGTGCTTCAAATCCACTGATCTACTTTAATGTCCTGGTGTGTGCTATGGACATGCTTTTCCTCTTCTCTTTCCTCCTCTCTGTTCGACTCATGGCTTCTCAAACCTTTAGAATATATTATAATGCTCAATTAAGACCACAAATGGCAGAGAACTAGTAAAAGACAAAATAAGAACAAAGAAAAGGGAAACAAGAAAACAGTATCAAATACTTTGATATTGGGGCTGGGTTGTGTAGAGCACTTGCCTGGAAATATGCAATGCCTGGGTTCGATCCTCAGCACCACATATAAAGCAAGTAAATAAATAAAATAAAGCTTTATCCACAAATAAAAAATAAAAAATATATTGGATATTGATACCTTATATCAATAATGCTCTTCCTCTAAAAGCCTTCCTGATGTCCCATTGCAGTTCTAATGCTGTTCTCTGAGTTCCAAGAGCTGCTCTTCTTCCTACAGGTTAGATTTATGTTAATAAAATTCAGAATATATAACCATAATGATTATAATAATAAAGTGGGAGTGATGGGGGGATATTGCCAAGTAATCCGTGGATTTTAGGAAGCCTAAGTGTGACTAGCAATGCTTTAAAGTTTCCAAAACTTTTTTTGTTTTAATTAAAGATATAGTGAATACTGGAATAGGTGCAAGGTGTACATATTTGGGCTCATTTTCTCTTCCTTACATTAAAGAGATTAAGGGAATGGTCTCTGGAGGGATTAAAAATGAACTCTCTTCATAACAAGACAGTATGGTGTTTGCACAGAGATAGAAAAAAATGATCAACAAGAAAAGTTGAAAACCCAGTATATCCATGTATAAAGAAACACTTCATAAGCAAGAATAATGGGAAAATGATATAAATTATTAATCAACATTGTATGACATTGAATATCTATCAGTGGAATTAAAATATATCTTTAAACTCAGAGTTATGGTTTGGATGTGAGGTGTCCCCCAAAAGTTCACATGTGAGACAATGCAAGAAGGTTCAGAAGAGAAGTGATTGGGTTGTGAGAGTCTTAATCAGTGAATTAATCCCCTGACAGGGGATTAACTGAGTGGTAACTGAAGCGGTAGGGTGTGGCTAGAGGAGGTGGGAATTGGCATACATATTTATATCTGGCAAGTGGAGCTCTCACTCTTGTTGCTTCCTGATCACCATGTGAGGTGATTCCCTATGCCGTACTCTTCTGCCATGATGCTCTGCCTCACCTTGAGCCCTGAGGAATGGAACCAGCCTTCTATGAACTAAGACTTCTGAAACTGTGAGTTCTCAATTAAACCTCTTTTTCCTAAAATTGTTCTGCTCAGATATTTTAGTCACAGCAGCCAAAAAAGCTGACTAAAACAGAAATTTGTACCAAGAAGTGGGGTCACTGCTGTGACTAACCTGACTATGTGGTTCAAAAGCCTTTTGAGATTTTTGAAATTGGTGGGAGGAATTTTGAGATGTTTAGCAGTGGGAGCTGGAAATGCTTTAGGCTGCTGTAAGTGGAGTTTTATAGCCAATTCTGATGGGAGCTCAAGAGACCAGAATGCCAGTAGGACTGTGGATAGTGACAAAAGGGCTCAAGAGGGTTTAGAAGAAAAGGAGGATACTATTGGTAATTGGATTAGAGGCCATTCCTATTATGTTCTGGCTAAGAAGTTGTCTGCATTTTCCTGTGTCCTGAGACTTTCTGTGAGGCTGATTTTTAAAGTTACAGACTTCTTGATCTGGTGGAAGAAATTTCTAGGCAGCACAGCATTCAGGCAGTGGCATGGATATTGCTGGCAGCTTTTAGCCAAGCTTATTGTGATCTTCAGGAGCAGAAAACAGAGTAGAAAGATTGGAAAACTTGGACTTGAAAGGTATGAGTAAAACTGGGGCTAAGGAATGTTGTGGTTGTTAAAGACAATATTGCCACTAAAGAAATTCTGAGGACTTCGCCCAGAGACAATAAGAAACATGAGTTGAGGGCATCTCAGGAGCTAGTAAGACCACATCCATCTCAGACTCAAGGAAACAGAAGTAAAAATTATCTTGAGAATAGACAAGTGGAGAATCTTTATTGTACAAGGGAGCCTAAGAAGATTTTTCAACATGCTCAGCCCTCGAGACACTCAGAGGATGCTGCAGCCAGGGTCCCTGAAGGCTTGGCTTCTGCTCAAGATGGTGGCAAACCTTGGTGTAAACTACATGGTGCTGGTTCTTCAGGAATGCAGGATGCTGGAGTTAAGGGATTATGGAAGCTTCCACCAAGATTTCACAGGAAGACTTTGAAAGCCTGGCAAAGTGCAGAAGAGTTGAGGTACCTGGGAGTACTCTCTGAGAAGGCAAGGTGTAGAGATTTGAAGAGAAGCCAAAGCTGCAGTGGAGACCCCTGAGATTATTATCCTGGAAAAAAGCTGCATGAATTGAGCAGAGACAAGCAAACAGAGAGGCCATTTGGGCTGCAATCAACAAGCCCACAGGGGCGGAGCTACATAAGCCCTTTGGAGAGGACATCATGCCATGTATTCCAGATGCTGAACACAGAACTACAGGACTTGTCTGCCCAACGGGATTTCAGTCTTGCTTTGGTCCCATCCCTTCCTTCTATGGCCCTGTTTTTGTAAATGGGAATGTTTCCTCTGTACCATTATATATTGGATACTTGTAAATTGCTTTTAATTTTATAGGAGCTCACAATGTGAGATTGCCTTGAGCCTCAGAGAAGACTTTGGACTTGAACTTTGAGCAATCTTGGAACTGTTGAGAATATGGGGACTCTTGGCAACTGAGTGGTAGGCTGTGGCTAGAGAGGTGGAATTGGGGCATGGCCTTGGGGTATATATTTGTATTTGGTGAGTGGAGACCCTCTCTCTCTCTTTTTCTCTCTCTCTCCTTCCTGGTCACTATGTGAGCTGGTTCCCTGTGCCACACTCTTCTTGCCATGACGTTCTGCTTTACTTCAAGTCCTAAGAAGTCAGCCTTCTATGGACCAAGACCTCTGAAACCATGCACCCTCAATTAAACTTTTCATTCCTAATATTTTTCTGGTCAGATCTTTTAGTCACAGCAGTGAAAAAGCTTACTAAAACACTTGCAGTGAATGCAAATCAATTACACATTATCATAGATCTAAATATAAAAGTTCAATACAGTATATAGAATATTATTTAGGAGCATTACTTCATGATAGTGAGGTAGGATAAAACATTCTTAAAATACATCTAGAATATATTTATTATACAAAAGAAATAACCTATAGCACAATTGAAAGTGAGCAGAGATTCTGGAGAGAGAATAAGTTCAAGGTTCCTTTTATCATTTCTTGTAGGTTGTTAGATCAAATTCAGAACTGAACCATGTGAGTGGTAACAGTGCCTGCATCTTGAGATGTGGTGAGCTTAACTAAAGAATGCTTGAAGACAGGCAGAAGGTGTATACTAACCAGTAAGTCAGACTTTGCCAGTACTTACAGATTTTTTAAGTAACTGAAAGATGTATTATTCACATCAACTGTAAAATACATCACTATTTTACATCACAAAGAAAGAATAAAACCATTAACAAATTATGACACAAAATTTCTCACAACTTAGAAGTTTCATCTCATAACTATTCAAAATTACTCCTTTTCACATATATAAATTATTCACTTATATAATTTAAACAGGCTTTTTAGCAGTCTTATGACTACATAGATGGAAAATAAAATATATTAACAAGGATATTCCTATAATTTCTCCCATTCAGATCAAACTCTCCTGAATCAATTTTTATCTAATGTGATTCATAATTTTCTTATAATATTGCCATCTATGCTGATCAGAAATTTGCCTATGCCACATATCTTGAGAGGGTATTACATAACTCTCTGAAATTATCTATCCAAGCTATTAGCAACCCCTCTGCAAGATTTGAAGTTGATGATATCATCAGAATATGACAAAGGTTTTTAGACCAAGTTCAAGGTACACACATGAGGACAATCATGTAATGACTGCCTTCTGGATAATAGTGTCTTCACAATATAAAGTTTAAGATGGCCCCCTGAAAGATGTGAATATGTACACCACAGGATGTAAGAACTATGACTTTTTTGACTGCCCATTTTTAGTGTAAAATAATTGATATCATATACTATATTCTGGGCTATAATTGAAGAAACTTGCTTACATACATTTTCACACAGATTGATTAACTCCAGTTACTTTCCATCTAGTGATTAGGCATATGAAAGTGAATTATTAGTAGACTACTAGAACACTATCATGTACATGCACAAGACACTAAAAATACTAAAGGAAAAGTAAATAAATCAGTAGAGTAGAGGGAAAATAATAGGATGAGGGAGGAAGGGTGGGAAAATTAGAGCAAATTATTTTCCATGCTTTCATAATTATGTCAAGGTGACACAATTCTGTTATGTATGACAAAACAACCAATAAAAAGTATAATTCCTATTTTTTAAATTTTGTAATTTAAGCATTATGAGCTTTAAAAATTTTGTGTAGTTGTAGATAGCACACTTTTTTTAATTTTTTTTTTTTTTTTTTTTTTTTGCGGTACTGGGGATCAAACCCAGGACCTTGTGCATGCAAGGCAAGCACTCTACCAACTGAGCTATCTCCCCAGTCATTAATGTTTATTTTTATGCAGTGTAAAGGATTGAATCCAGTGCCTCACACATGCTAGGCAAGTGATCTGCCACTGAGCTACAGTCCCAGCCCCTAGAATTCCTACTTTAAATGTTGCAATGAATTCCTGTAATTTAGCTATTTTAATCATTCATTTTGATTACAGGTTCAACTCTCTTGTAAGAGAAACATGGTTTAATTATTCATAACAATTTCAACTCCTCTATCCCTTTCAGTTTTTCAATACATACAACCAAATATCCATTTTATATAATCACATTGTGGTGACTACACACTATGGGATAGCTGGATGTAATGCTTAGCTTTCCACACTGATCCCTACTGCATACACATGATTCAGAGACTACCTTGCTGTACAGTGTGATTATATAAACCCATGCTTGCTTGCTCTAAATATATAAAATCAGAAATAACTATGAGATACCTGCTTGGGAAATGCCCTGAAATCTATGAAATCATCAGTCTAATGGTCCCATCTCCCACTTCTCTGCCATGGCCCATGTCAGTAGGCATACCTCTTCTCACTGGTACTGAGAAGAATTCTATACTTCTACTTCTACTCTGGGATCTGTTCTTAAGACACTACTTGGTTATTTTATTGTTTTTTCTTGGTTGTATTTTTGTTTTTGGTTTTAGAATCTCCTCTAGGTCTGATTTGACCAAGACATCTGAAGTTAATTGATTTCCCTTTCAAGGAGCTACTAAAAAACAACTATTTTAGTAGGAATAAGCAGAAAATAACTGAGACAATAGCCACAAGGACATCTGATAGAATAAACATGTTCTGTAACAGAGATACCTGGTCACAGGTTAGACAATAGGACATTAGGCCATCTATGAGGATAAAGGAGTAGTCCATGAAAGGGTCATTATAAACATTTATGACAAAATCCCCTGAAGTAGAATCACGTAGAACTGGAGTATATAGTTTTATAGCTACTAGAGAGAGAAAGTGGGGGTGGGGGGAATCTTAATTCCAAATTAGAAAGATAAACAACAACATATGGAGAGATGATTTTATAAACTATGATTCTCAAAATCCATTAATGAAAGGAATATAGAAAATGGAAAGTGTTACTGGAAAGTTTGTACTTGTTGGTAACTTTTCTAAAGGTTTAAAAAGAGCTGCAACTTGAGAATTTTTTCCTTGAACTTAGACATAGGAGAATCTTCTCTGGAAGTTGCATTCCAAATATAATTTCAAGTACAATCCTATAATCCATAATATTTGTATATTTTTCTTTTTATTTTTTCTCATTCTTTTGAATCACATGGATGGTGATCATACAGATCACATTATGATTAATCATGGAAGAAGTAGGTTAATTATGATTTTTATAAAATACCATTTCTGGTATATGGAAAATAGGATAGAATAGATTTTGGTGTCTCCAGTGGATACAGTGAATGAAGAAGGAATCCATATAAATTATAATTATTCAAGTTGACTGAAATTTCACCTAAAGCTTAAGAATCTATGGAGGCAGAATAAAGTGAACAATAAATTCAAATTATATAAAATAGAAATCAAGAAAGCAATAGGAATAAATTTAACCTGAGAAGTGAAATATCTCTATAATTAAAACTATAAAATGTTGATGAAATAAATTAAAGATATAACACAAAAAGACAAAGTCTCCCCATGGTCTTGGATCAGAAGAATGATGTTAAAATGTCCGAACTACCCCAAGCAACCTATGAATTCAATGCAATACCTCTCAAAATACAAATGACATTCTTTCTAAAAATAGAAAAAAAATTAAATTTAACTATGAAAATCCCCAAAGGCTAAAGCAATTTGGAGGGAAACAATGAAGTACGTGGTATCTAACTTCAAAATGTACCTCAAAGCTGCCATAATCAAAAGACCAAGGTCTTGGCACAAAAACAGACAGACCAACAGAACAGAATACAGATCCTAGAAGTAAATCCACACATCTTCAGTCAACTACTTTTTAGCAAAGGTGTTAGAAACACCATGGGGAAAAGGACAAATTTTTCAGTAAATGGTGCTGAGAAAATTGGTTATGTGCATGGCAGAAGACAGAAACTAAGTCATCTCTTAACAGATTCAAAAACAAATCAAAATAGGTTAAAGACTTAAACATAAGACCTTAAAGTATGAAATGACAAAAAGAAAAGAGGGAACACATTTTAGGGCACTGACATGGGTAAATATTTTTTGGATAAGACTCCCCAAAGTTCAAGGAACAAAAAACAGACAAATGAAATTTTAACTAACTAGAAAGTTTCAGCACAGTGAAGGAGAAAATCAACAGAGTGAAAGGACAGCCAAAAAATTGAGAGAAAATATTTGCAAATTATACCTATGACAAGGAATTAATATCTGGGGTATGTAAGGAATTAAAAAAACTCAACAGAAACATTCAACCTTTAACTGTTTGGACTGACTTATTTTACTTAACATGTTAGTCTCCAGTTCCATCTTTTTACTGGCAAATGACATAATGTTATACCATTCTTCTTTATGGCTAATACTTCACTGTGTACATATAACATATTTTCTTTATCCATTCATCTATTGAAGGGCAACTAGTTTGATTCCACAGCTTGGCTCTTGTGAATAGTGTTGACATAAACATTGATATGGCTGCATCACTGTAGTATAAAGATTTTATATCTTTTCACTATATACCAAAGAGAAGAATACCTTGGTCAAGTGGTGTTTCCATTATTAGTTTTTTGAGGAATCTCCATACTGCTTTTCAGAGTGCTTGCACTAATTTGCAGTCTCACCAATGATGTATGAGTGTACCTTTTTTACATCTTCACCAACATTTATTATTTGTATTCTTGATAATTGTCATTCTGACTGGAGTGATATGAAATTTCAATATAGTTTTGATTTGTATTTTCCTAATTGCTAGTGGTGGGGGTGTAAAAAATTTAGAGAGAGAGAAAAGGAGAGGGAATTTCATCATAACAGAGTAAAGATCAGTAAAGTAGATAAAGGGAATTGAGGAGGAGGAGGAAAGGAAGGCAAAAGGGAAGAAGAGTGAAATGAATCTGATGGAACATCCGTATGTACATGCATGAATGTGGCATGATGGGCCCTGACATTAGGTGTATCCACAAGATACTGATTTAAAAAAAGTAAATTGTAAATAGGTTGAAGAGAGATGGGTGGATTGGAGGGAGGGAGTGAAAAGGTAGTGGGGAAGCGCTGAGGATTGGAGAGGGTTGAGTTTCATACCTTTGTGACAATATTAGGGTGTACATACTAAAATGAATTTTTTTAAATCAATAGTATAAAATAGTATAAATAGTATAAAACCTGATTTAAAAATGGGCAAGAGATCTAAATAGACATTTCTCTAAAAAACTATTAATGTTTAGATATGAGGTATCCCACAAAAGCTCATGTGTTAAACAATGCAAGAAAATTTAGAGGTGAACAGATTGGGTCCTGACAGCCTTAACCTAATCAGTGCATTAATCCAAACAAATGAATTAATTGTAGGCAGGTAGGATTGGCTGAAGTAGGTGGGTCATTGGGGGCATACCTTTGGGATGTATATTTTTGGTAAGCAGAGTTCTACTTCCTGATTGTCATGTCCTAAGCTACTTCATTCTTCTACACCTTTTCACTATGATGTTCTGCCTCACCTTGAACCCGAGCATCAGAGTCAATCATTTGTGGACTGAGACTTCTAAAACCATGAGCTTCAAATAAACTTTTCTTCTTCTAAAATTGTTCTTGTCACATCTTTTGGTCACAGTGATGAAAAGCCTGACTAAAAGAGAAATTGGCAACAATAGTCCTGATGTTGCTGTGACTAAAGTGATCATGTGGTTCAGAAACTTCTGGAGTTTTTTGCAATTCATGGGAGCAATTTGAAAAGTTTAGTGATGCAAGCTGGACATATTTTAGATTGTTGTCAGTGGAGCTTAATGGGTGATTTTGTTGAGAGCTCAGAAGACCAGAATGCCAATGGGACTGGGCAGTAAAGACTAGGCTCATGAGGTTTCAGAGGAAAAAGAAGACTCTACTGGAAATTGGACTAAATGCCATTCATATTACATTCTGGCTAAACATTTTCTATATTTTGCTCATATCCTGAGATTTTCTGTGGGGATAAATTTAAAAGTGATGGACCAATTAATCTAGAGGAGGAAATTTCAAGAAAGCACAACTTTCATGGGTGGTGTGAGTATTGTTGGCAACTTTCAGTCAAGTTTTCTGTGATAATCAGAAGCAGAAAGCAGAGAAGACTTAAAAATCCTGGACTTTGAACAGATAAATGGGAGTAAATCTGAGGCTAAGGAAAGTGAGTTTGTTAAAGAGACTGTAGCCACTAAAGAAATGCTAAATACTTTACCCACAGACAATAGAAATGATGACATGAGGGCATCTCGTAAATTGGCAAGACTATACCCAATTCAGACTTGAGAGTGTTAGTAATAATTTATTTGAGAAGAGACCAATGGGGCACCCACCTTGCACAAGGGAGCTTAGGAAGTTTCACTATGCTAAGCCACCTAGGCACTCAGAGGTTGCTGCAGCCATGGTCCCTGGAGACTGGGCTACTGGTGGAGATGGTGGCAGACCTTGACATCAACCATGTAGCGCTGGTTCTACAGGATTGCAGGATATTGGAGTTAGGGGGTCATGGAGGTTTCCACTGGAGATTCTAAAGGAAGACCTGGGAGGCCAGGTAATGTGCAGCAAGGCTAGAGTCCCTGTAAGCAGCTCCTGAGAGGGAAATGTGTAGAGATGTGAGCAGGAAGCTAACACTACAATGGAGACCCCCCACTATTAAGGGATGCCAGTAACATGGAACATGGCCAAGGAGAGCTGCAGGAATCAAGCAGAAATAAGCCAAGACAGAGGCTATATGGTCTACAACCAGCAAGGTGAAGGGTCAGAGATACATAAACCCTTTGGAGAGAACATCACAATTCCTTGTGCCCCAAATGCTGGATGTGGAGCTGCAGGACTTTGCCCAGCTGGAATTTGGTCTCTCTTTGGTCCCATCCCTTCTTTTTATGCCTCAGTTTCTCCATTTTGGAATGGAAATATTTATCATGTGACATTACACATTGGATATGTGTAACATGCTTTTGATCTTACAGGGGAAAAGAGCTTTTGCCTTGAATTTGCCTTGAATCTCAAAAGAGATTTTAGACTTGGACTTTGGGAAATGCTGTAACTGTTAAAGACTAGGGGGACTCTTAAAATGGACAAATTTGTTTTGTATTATGAGGTAGGCATGAACTTTTGGGGTCCAGGAGTGGGATGTTGTGATTTAGATATTAGGTGCCCCACAAATGTTCATGTGTTTAGAAAATGTAAGAAAGTTTAGAGGTGAAAATATTGGTCTATAAGAGACTTAACCTAATCAGTGTGTTAATCCACTTGAAATGATTAACTGGATGGTAACTGCAGGCAGGTGGTGTGTGGCTGGAGGAGGTGGTGTGCCAGCCATACACCACCTGCCTAAAAGTGTACCTTTTGAGGTGTGCCTTTGGGCTATACATCTTTCACCTGGAAACCAGAGCTCTTTGCCTCCTGATTGTCATGTACTGAACTGCTTTCTTCTGTTATACCCTTTTGCCATGGTGTTTTGCCCTGAATTGTGCCCAGAACAATGGAGCAGTCTGTGAACTGAGACCTCAGAAGCATGATCACACAAAACATCTTTCTCCTTCAAAATTGTTCTTGTCAGGTCTTTTGGTCACAGCAGTGAAAAAGTTGACTTAAAAAAAGATATACAAATGGAAATGGGCTTATAAAAAATTCTTAATAGAAATGATCATTTGGGAAATGAAAATCAAAATCAAAATGTGTTTATAACCTTTCCCTGGAATGGGTAAAGTAAATATGAAAAAAACATAACAAGTACTGACATGGGTGAAGTGAAAAGGGAACTCTTAGGGATAGTTCTTAGTAATGTAAATTAGCTTAGCTGTTACAGAAAATAGTGTGTGTGGAGTTTCCTCAAAAAGTTAAAAAATGGAACTACCATATGATCCAGCAATCCTACTCCTGGGAATAACATGAAGAGAAATGAAATCAGTAGGTTGAAGAGACATCTGCACTCCTATGCTTATTACAGCACAATTCCCAACAACCCTGAAATGGATATAACCTGAGTATCTGCAAACTAATGAATGGATAAAGAGATGTGTATATACACACAATGAAATATTATTTATCCATAAAAGGAATGAACTCCTCTTATTTGCATTGTGGATGGAAGTGGACTTCATTTTGTTAATTGAAACGAGCCAACACAGAAAGCCAAATACCACATGATCTTGCTTACATCTAAAATATAAAAATGTTGATGTCATAGAAGCATATGGTTATATGCCATTTAAATAAAAATGGTTACCACTATTCTGGGGAGAGTAGGGAAGAAGAGATGGAGATTGATCAATGATGCTAAGTTCCAGTTAGATAGGAGCAACAAATGTCTTCACCATAAAAACGATAAATGCTTGAGAGACTAGATGGGTTTAAAATGATTTAACATTATAATGTATATATCATAATTTATATACATAGTGAATTATTATATTACCCCACCATTAATACATAATTTTTTGCCTTTTATGTATTAGTTAAATAAAATATTTTGTAAAAGAAATCATCCCACAAAAGCAATAAAATTTTACATTATCAAAATAGGGCAATAGCAAATCCAAATATACATATGAGCCATGTGGACTTGTGGCTGTACTATATTATAACTATTTTTCAGGCTTGAGTGTGCAGACAGGGTGCTAGATTCTCATCTCATGACATGCTATGCCTCTGGAATATGTGCATTGGTATCCTTTTGCGATTTTGGTGAACTGGAGGCTTCTGTAAAGTCTGGTTTCAGGTTGTGGGAAATCATATCTTCCATGCAAACTTCCATGTGGGGACTGGCTGCTTGACACTGTGTCCTCTGTGCCTGTGACATTAGCACAATTTTGTGTCTACTGCCTGCCCCTTACTTATTTATTTGCAGTGTTGGGGATCAAACCATGACCTTGCTCATGTGAGAAAAGCTTTCTACCACTGACCTACATTCCCAGCCCTGCTTATTCTTTCTTAACCCTTAGTTCATTGATCCCAAATGCTATTTTTCTATGGCTAGCTCCTTATTCATATCTCCTGTGTCTCCTTCATGATCTAACATTCTGACTTTTTTATTTGTTTCTGAAGAATATAGCCAGGTGATATTCACAGGATGATTTATGAAGGACAATTCTGTAGCCACTGAAATGAAGATGAGGATTTGTTATAAGTCACTCCACTATTCTAGGAATTCCTATAATGAAATGAATGGAACACCCCTCATTCTTTTAAGATGGATTTAAGTGAGGATGTCCTTCTCTGTGAGTGAAACGGAACATGGAAGAGTGAGAAGGTTTCTTGAATTACAAATTATACCATCTAAAATTTTTTTTCAGATCTCAGAAGTGAGAAATATGATACAGGTCAGCTCTATCTCACTCCAATCTCCAAACATAATAGCTCATATTTTCACTAAATCTATGAATGTAGCGTGGAGAATATACTCTTCAGTATGGATCATAAATCAAAAGCCTTAATATTGTAGATATCCATGAAGTACATTGAGCAGTTTCATGGCTTTGTAGGCTTTCTAGACATGGTGCTTGAACACGACCCTGGTACCACCCTGCAGACAGCTGTGGCTGTGCACAGGGAGTTGTGTGTGGTGAGTGGTCAGCCTCCCTGCGATGGAAGACTTTATCCAGCACATGTGCAAAGTTCTCATTCAACCTGTGCTGATCCCTTAGACTGCTGCAAAGCATTGGGAATATGACTTTATGATTAATTTTTATTTAGTTGCATTTATCCTTACTACAACTGTGCCTATTTTAAATTACTCCCCTGCATCCACCATCCCAAAACCTGGCATTAAAAGGTTCAGTGCAAGGTTTATGGAAGCAAGCACTGCTCTAAATCTCCATTTTTACAAACCTTTTTAATACCCAGCTCAAGGCTACCCTGACAATACCTATTTTGTGGTTTTGTGGCTTGGCAATAGGGAATAAAATTCCACAATGTGAATGTCAACAGACTATATGATCCCAAAGAATTCATGATAGATTATACAAAATAAAAAAGAACATGACAATCAGAGGATCTTTTCAAAGACTTTCTCAAAATATAGTTCTCTACTGAAAACTTAAACAGACCCTGTACCAAGAAAATATTCCTTTGAGTGCAGAAATATGATTTTTGTCTTGTTACTGACATTTTTCATAAATTGATTGTTATATCCAGAAATTGTGTCTTCCAAAAAGTCTTAAATGGGATCTTGAAAATATACAGCCCAACAGTCAAAATTAGGGTTATCTGGGATACGTGAGATATAGTATTATTTGAGTCTGTTTCCTATTGCTATAACAAAATACCTGAGGGTGGGGATATTGTAATGGGAGAAAAAAGGTTTATTTTGCTCACAATTTTGGAGGTTGATTGTCCAAGATCAGGTGATCCCAACTGTCTGATCTCTGTTAAGGGCCTTGTGGCTGTTATAACATGTCAGATGACATCATGACTGGAATGCATGTTGAGAAGAAATCACATGGGGAGACAGGAAATGAGAGAATTAGGATACATCCTTGTTCTTCCTTATAACCTCCTCTTTCTGGGACTAAAGAGAAATACATTAATCACTTCAGAGGATGGTGCCCTCAATGACCTAATTACTTCCCACTGGGCACTGCCTCTTAAATATTCCAAAACTTCCTGATACTCCCATACTGGAAACCAAGCTTCCAGCACATGAACTTTTGGAAGATACACACAAACTGAATCCAAAGCACACAGGCACTTATTTTGAAGAAGTGGTTACTGACACTCAAACTGGTGATGGGGTAATGAAAATCATCACATGAAAATAGGAAAAGGAGGAGAGTTTCAGAGCTCAAGGGAATCTTCTTGAAGCAGGGTGTCCATATTTGGAATGACAGATAAAAGAGAAGTCCTGTTCTATTCCTCTCTACATATCTATTTAACACCTTAGCCCAGGTAGTTTTTGTATATATCCATGTTTGCTTGTTTGATACCCAAATAATAGTTGTTAAACATTTTTATTTTGAAATAAGTTTAAAGAAATTTATAAGGTACCAAGAGTTTCATATACCTTCATCTTCGTGTAAAGTGAAAATCTTGTGTAACCATTGAATATAGATGGAACCTGAGAAATTGACAGTGGTAGAAAACTAAAACCAAATTACAGATGTTCCAATAATGTCATTTTTGTGTTTCAGGGTCCAATCCAGGACACCATATAAATTATAAACCGGGGGCATTCATTCTTTATTGCTTCATAACAAATTACCATATAGCCTGATACCAAATACACATCACTCACAGTATTCCTGGATCAAGAATGAGATGTAGATGGTAGAGAATACTGAGGTCTCAATGTTTGGGTAGGGAAAGATCCTCCTCCACGATCATGTTACAGTTCTTAGGAGTCAATTCCCTACCCAGCTAGAGATGAATGAACCAGAGAATTATCCCAAACCTTTAAAGAATTAATCATAATTCTTCATTAACTTTTATTTTTATAAGGAAAAGTGAGAGCATTTCCTATTGTATTCTCTAAGGTCAGTTTACCCTGATACTACAACTAGAAATAGACATTACAAGAAAATAAGATTATAGACCAATATGCCTGATGACTTCAAAGACCAATATTTTCAAGGAAATACCATGAAAACAAAATCAGCAAAAATATAAATATCATTCACCATAATCAAGGGTATCCATCTCAGAAATGCAAATTTGGTTCAACATACAAAAACAATTAATGTAACACACTTCATTAATAGAATAAGGGGCAAAACCACATAATAATCACTAAGTTCAGTCATGACAAAAGCACTCAACAAAGTAGGCATAGAAGAAACGTTTTCACCTAAAATGGATATCCATGAAAAATGGAAAGTGACATTCATTATCATGAGTATCAGTACTTGAGATTAGAAATGAGAAAGATGTTATCACTGAATGATGTGGTGTACCCTGTGATCCCAGTTATGCAGGGGAATTCCAAGTTTGAGGGAAAACTGAGCAACTTAGCAAGTTTTCCTGGATTCAACTCACAGTACCAAAAAAAAAATATATATATCCATCTACTTTGTCTCTTCTATTCAATATTGTATTATATTTGAGGATATACAAGTGAAATTAGACCAAAAATTAACTGAATTAACTGTAAGGCACTAAGATCAGAACTGAAGAAATCAGAGTACTCACAAATGACATGATCTTCTGTACAGGAAATTCTAAAGAATCTATTAAGACACTCTTTAAATTAAAAAGAAAAGTTCAGCAAGCTTAGAGTATACAAGATAAATATACAAAATGATTGCATTTCTGTACATTATCAGTAATATAAAATGAAGTTCAGGAGAAATCTTAAATAGCACAAAAATGGGAAATTCTATAGGAATAAAATAACGCCAGTTTAAGATATATGCTAAAATTATAAAACATTGAAAGAAATTTCAAAATGTCTATATAAATGAATGAACACTTTTGTGCTCATTATCAACATGATTAATGTGATTAAGATGGAATTATTTCCAAATTAATCTATGGACCTATTGGAATCTTATTATAATCCCAGCTCTTATTTTTCCTTATTTTGTAGCAATTGACATTCTAGCTGTACAATCATATGGAAATTGAAGTGCTACAGAATAGTCAAAAGAATCTTAGAACAGAGTGGAATTATTCAACTATACTTAAAGATTTTTAAATAGTACAAAGTGATAGTACTCAATACAATATGGTATTGGTCTAAGGTTAGACATGTAGATCAATGGAATGAGAAACAAGTATAAAAAATGTTTAAAAATAAATAAATCCTTACATTTATTTACCCCCTTGTTATCTTATTTGAAAAGGTTTTTGAAATGATTAAATGTAGAAAATATCTTTTCAACAAATTTTGCTGGAATAAGTGGATATCCATATGTAAACTGAACTCCTTCCTTACACCACTTATAAAGCTGGCTTGCCAGGTGCAGTGGCACAAGTCTGTAATCCCAGTGGCTCAGGAGGCTGAGGTGGGAGGATCCCAAGTTCAAAGCCACCTTTAGCAACTTAGCAAGGCCCTAGGTAACTTAGCAAGACTCTGTCTCAAAATAAGAAACAAAATGGGCTGGGGATGTGGCTCAGTGGTTAAGTGCCCCTAATACCAACAAACAAACAAACAAATAAACAAAGGCTGACTTAACATGAATCATGGACCCAAATGTAAGAGCTAAAACTAAAACTTCCATATGAAAAATAAAAGCTTACATTTTCATGGCTTAGGTAAACAATGATTTCTAAGCTATAACCCCAAAAATACAAGTGAGGAAAAAGGCAATTTGAAGTTCTTTAAAATTAAACAATTTATGGATTCAATGCACACTACCAAAAATGAAAAATAACCCCCAAATTGTGAGAAAACACTGTTATCATATATCTGATAAGGGTCCATTGTTCAGAATAAATAAAAGCATCACACAAAAATACAGAGGCAAATGAAAAAAAATATTGATAAATTATTTGAATATACATTTCTATACAGAAGTTAATGTATAATAATAAGCACCTGAAAAGAAGTTCTCTAATATCTTAGTCATTTACAAGTCAAATCAAAATGAAATGTACTTCACAAATCTTAAAGGTATGTTCTTAAGTGAAATAAGTTACTCTCAAAAGACAAAATACTGTGTAAACCCACTTATCTGACACTTTGAAAAAGGTAAAATTACAGGGATAAGAAAAAAGATTAGTGACTGCAAGGAGCATTAGAAACAGGGAGGTAAGGGAAGTGAAGTTTAGGATTCTTCAGTGAAATTAGTCTATATATTACTGTTAGATGTATGATACTGGTTTCTGAACTTCATAATATAGTGAAATGCATATTAAAGAAATGTGTATTAGATTTGAGGACACAAAGAAGGGATACACAGGAAATTGTATAATGGCATAATAAATATATGGAATAACCTTAGTGAATGCTATAAAGAAAAAAGGGGGTTGACAAGTAATTGAGCAAGTAAGATTCTAAGTCTGAAGTTCAAAGGACATGTACATAAGCCCTGCACTTTAGTTGGTAAAGTTCTTTCCATACTGGTATGCTTAACAATCAGGATAGAATGTGGAGATGAGGCATTGTGCTTTTGCTGCATAGAAGCCTGACAGAACTCAATAGTTCAATTAATGAATGCCTCCCACATTTGAGATTAGAACTTGTTTTTCACTTAAGATTTCCTGGAGGCTGAAAGAAGGAATTTCAGTCAATATTCCTAATTGTGAATTATATGAGCTTCTTCTCACTCAATATATTCATAAATGAGAACCAAAGTTCATTAAAGTTTCCGAACATACAAATTTAGAATCACTCAGAGTAGAAAGGGAACAGAGCAAAAATTATGAAGACCATAATGTATCTACATTTGCTGTGACTGATCATCAAGTGACTTGTATGTTCATCATTCATATCATTTTATGCAGGAGTAGAATTGAAGAAAAAATGAGATATGCAAATGTTATTGCTGAGGAGTTGAATTTCTAATGCATCTTAGAGGAAGCACTGTTCACATTTCTGAGATTAGGGCAGATGTCAGGGGTGGGCTCTGAGGGTCCCAGAGCCGCACCTGGCCTGATCTCTAAGATGGCACCTGGCAGCTTGCCAGACATAGCTGCACTCATATACAAGTTTTAGGAAGTAACTCTGGTTGGCTGTTGTACATGAGGCAATCCTGGTATCTGCCTGGAGACTGTTCCTTGATAGGCTGACTTTCCTGGTAGTCTACTCTCTGATAGGCTTATGTTCTCAATGTAAGTCTGGGACTTGCGGAATAAACTTCTTTTGGTTCCTGTGATCAAGAAGAGCGTACGCGTTGTGATTGTCCCCGCAGGCGGTGGGTGATCATAAGTGGTGCCGAAACCCGGGAACTCGAGTTACAAAGAAGGAACTGATCAGGTAAATACAGGGTAAGTAAAGTACAGTCTGGCCAGGTTAAAGTTCACGGATAGCAACAGAGATTGAGTGTTTGTAAGTGCTTTCGCTTTTGTTTTGCTAGTTAAAGTGCTTTGCATTCTGTTCGTTTAATAGAGAAATATGGGCACTGAAATGTCACGAATGCGCATGGAAGGTCCCTTAAAGGATTTGCTCCGGACCAATGGAATTCCTCTTGAAACTAAAACAGCCTGAAACTTTTTACACACAGTGGAAGATATTGTGCCATGGTTCTTGGACAAGGGATTACTAAACATCCCTCAATGGGAGCATTTAGGGGAAGACTTGAAAGCAACAGAAAGAGTAAAACCATTGGCTCCGGGAACCATGGCAATATGGATGTTAGTCAGAGGGTGCTTGGACACTCCTAGGCCAAAATGCAGAGAAGCTATAAAACAAGGGGAAGAGGTTTTAGAAGAAATAAAAGAAGAGAGATCTAGAACATCAGAAAGAGCGTCTATGAAATCAGAGACAGACAAGGAAAATGAAACTGGGTGTGAGGATAGTTCAGATGAGGAGGAGGATTTACTGGGTAGAACAAAAAATCTTGCTATTACAGGATCAACTAAATCAAATGTAGCAGTTAAAAGGAAAACTCACAGACTTACGCCGTCTGCTCCCCCGCCATATAATTATGAGCATTTAGGGGGACAAAAATGTTGTTGTAGCCATCCTAATTCTAATTCAACAGGATGGGACTTCCTACAACAAGATGCAACAGCATTCCCAGTGTTTGAGGATCAAAATAATCAGAGATATCATCAACTTTTAGATTTTAAGTTAGTAAAACAATTAAAAGAGGCTGTCATGACCTATGGCCCCCAAGCAGCCTTTACTTTATCACTTGTAGAATCCGTAGGGGGAATGAATCTTACTCCTGATGATTGGGGTAACGTGGCACGAGCCACGTTGTCAGGTGGGCAATATCTGGTCTGGAAAACAGTGTGGCAGGAGCATTCCAATGATACTGCATGCCGCAATGCTGCAGCAGGAAATCCTCAGTGGAATTTAGAGATGCTTATGGGAATGGGAGTATTCACAGGACAACAGGCTCAAATTGGCTATAATCCTGCAGTGTACATGCAGGTTTCTGCAGCCGCTATAAAAGCATGGAAAAGTATACAAGGGAGTGGGGACTTGCAAGGTCAACTGTCAAAAGTTATTCAGGGATCAAACGAGCCATACGCCGATTTTGTAGCGAGGCTGATGCAAACAGCAGGCCGCATCTTTGGGGATGTGGATCAAGCTATGCCCTTGGTAAAACAGTTAGCTTATGAACAGGCTAATAAATGGTGTAAGGATGCCATTCATCCCTGGAAAAATAAGGACCTAAGTACATATATCAAAGTGTGTAGAGATATCAATGAGACTGTGATTCAAGGAGAAGTTATGGCAGCAGCCATTGCACAAGGATTACAAGGTCCTATAAAAAGAGGAGGGCCTCCAGGAACTTGTTTTTATTGTAAACAACCTGGACATTTCAAAAAGGACTGTCCACAATTAAGGGACCCTAATCGACCTCCTAAACAAAAAGGGGGAATAGGGGAGACCTTCAGGTCCCCCAAAGACAAACTCTCTCTTTCTCTCTTTATTTTAAATTTTTTAACTCTAGATAATAAAGGTTGCTCTGCAGCTGAGAAACATGGTAATCACAAACCGTGTGATGAAGCGATGGTAAAATGGAAGGATGTTCTTACTGGACAATGGAAAGGCCCGGATCCGGTGCTTTACTGGAGCCGCGGCTCGGTTTGTGTGTTTCCACAGGACAAAACATCGCCTATCTGGGTTCCTGAGTGACTAACTTGACCAGTGCCAACGCTACCAACAAGTAACTCAGACCAACAAAATGAAGATGCTGAACATACTCCTGATGACCATGATGCTCGTAGCCTTTCCCCCCTTGGAATAACTTACAACCTCTTTTTAGTCTCTTAGGAGGAACAGTTCAACTATGTACCTTTCCACCTACCCCAGTTTGTGTGTTCCCTCCTTTTATGTTTTTGTTAACCAATTCTTCAAATTCTTCTTCTTCTGTTCTCAATTGCACCACAGACCTATATTATCTATCTCAATGCTGGAATGCTTCAATGTTTTCACGGGCGGTCATAATGCATTTTCCTACTTTCCTACCTGTTCCAGTCTCTGTTACAGATGCAGAGTTGCCAGTATTGCTATCGAGAAACAGGAGAGATTTTGGCATCACAGCGGCCTTGGTCGCCACGGTAGCAGTCTCTGCAGCAGCAGCCGCGACCACAGCAGCAGCATTGACGATGACCATACAGACAGCAACAACAGTCAATCACTTGGCCAAAAATACAGCTGCAGCCTTACAGACTCAAGAGACCCTAAACCAACATCTAAGAGCAGGCATACTCCTTGTAAATCAAAGAGTGGACTTACTACAAGAACAAGTGGACGTCTTACAAGAACTTTTGGGACTGCGATGTGTTTATCTTTTAAGAGCAGTGTGTGTCACCCCTATTGCTTATAATAACCTTAGCTCTGTGGCTATGTTATCTAAAAATCTCTCTGTCTACCTTACTGGCAATTGGTCATCTATGTTTGATAATTTAACCAGTCAGCTACGAGCTGAAATAGAGTCAATGCCACCAGGGTTCAAGTTGCATCGGTATCTGAGATGTTCTCTTTGTTATCTAAAGCCCTGGGATTGACAAAACAGTGGGCTGGAACAGTAGCTGTTCTGATTATTATCTGCTTAGGGATAGTCTATGTTATACGCAGCCAAATCAGAGCTCGCCAAGATGCCCGACGTCATCGATGGGCTATAGTACAGGCTTTGACAGCCATTGAGACAGGCACATCCCCCCAAGTATGGCTAAGCATGCTGGACCAGTAGTCAAAGACGGGTAAGATCCGTGGAAATGCATACCAACCTAAGACAGGGTTCTGACGCCTGGAGGTCAGAATTCCAATGACGGGTAAGGATGTAATTTGCTATGGACAACCTAAGACAGGCATGGTCCCAAGTCATCTTTTCTTTATTTAAAGAATAAGGGGGAGATGTCAGGGGCGGGCTCTGAGGGCCCCAGAGCCGCACCCTGGTCTGATCTCTAAGATGGCGCCTGGCAGCTTGCCAGACATAGCTGCACTCATATACAAGTTTTAGGAAGTAACTCTGGTTGGCTGTTGTACATGAGGCAATCCTGGTATCTGCCTGGAGACTATTCCTTGATAGGCTGACTTTCCTGGTAGTCTACTCTCTGATAGGCTTATGTTCTTGATATAAGTCTGAGACTTGCGGAATAAACTTCGTTTCCTGTGATCAAGAAGAGCGTACGCGATGTCATTGTCCCCACGGGCAGTGGGCGATCATAGGCAGAAATTCTCAAGGTACAGTCTTCTGAATGCTACTGCAGTGTAATGTTCATATAACTCCTTGTAATTTGTCTTTCTCACCTTGGATTTCTTAATCATAGATTATAAAACTACCTATCCAAACATGAAGTAGGAATTCAAGGAGTCTACTAATTACTATAGTAAACTTAATAGCTACTGTTTTAGTCAGCATTTTTGCCTCTATGACTAAAAGACCTGAAAAGAACAATTTTAGAAGAAGAAAAGTTTATTTGGGGGCTTATGGTTTCAGAGATCTCAGTCTATAGACAACCAGTTCTATTCCTCAGGGCTTGAAGTGATGAAGAACATCATGGCAGAAGAGTGTGGCAGAGGGAAGCAGCTCATATGATGATCAGAGAGCAGGGGGGAGGGAGAGGGAGAGAGGGAGAGAGAGAGAGAGAGAGAGAGAGAGAGAGAGAGAGAGAGACACTTCACTCACCAGATACAAAATATATATCCCAAAGCACCAGCCCCAGCCCCAATATACCACCTCTTCCAGTTACACCCTACCTGCCTTCAATTTCTACTCAGTTAATCCCTATCAGGGGATTAATTCACTGATTAGGTTAAGACTCTCATGACCCAATCATCTCACCTCTAAACCTTCTTGTATTGTCTCACACATGAGTTTTTAAGGGACACCTCCCATTCGAACCATAAGAGCTAGGTAAGACTTAAATGGAGTTGGTCTATTTATGTAAAAATATATAGGTGCAGTGGTGCATGCCTGTAATCCCAGCAACTCAGAAGGCTGAGGTAGGAAAAGCGAGGCACTAAGCAACTCAATGAGACCCTTTCTCTAAAAATACAAAATAGGGCTGGGGATGTGGCTCAGTGGTCCTTGAATTCAATCCCTGGTTTTTATATGTTTATATATATTTCTAAATATATATAAAAACATGCTTGCTCAATAATAGGTCATAATATAACAGATTGAACCCTAAAAAAGGCAGTCAGAGTAAAAGTATTTTGCTTTGATATTGGGGTACATAGTTTTACAACTTTCAAATAGATATACATCTTTAAATGGATATTGTCAGAACATTATAGGTCAGAATGCAGATATAGTGTGATTGTCACCACATGCACTTATAAGAACTGGATCGGAAAACCTTCCATTGATATCTTCAAGTGAAATACCTAGTGTTAAAACTTGCACAGGGGTTGCAAGTGGCTTGGGAAGAGAATCTTACAGTGAGTCTTATAGGACTGTCTCAAGAAAGACAGCATAATCAATGTTTCTGATTAATACAAATGATGAAAATATGAAGAATCTTGCATGATAAGCTGAAAAGTGTTGCAGAAGAGTAGATCTGAAGGGGAGGAACATTAAGAATACCTTTCTTAATGTATTTTGTTTATATGTTCCATTCCATGAGATCATAGATGTCATGCAAGACAAATATACAGTTGATATAGGTTGAAAAGTGTTTCTTCAATAATTATAGCATACGAATTCCAAGTGATAAGAAATTTTTGTATAATTATTGTAAGGGAATTTATTCATTTAGTTGATGCAAAGGATGTATCTTGCAAAATCTTAGAAAAGATTTGTATCAGTCCTCAGTGTAGATGTAGAGTTATGTTATGTGCTTTTTCTGTTACTAATTCATACAATCCAACCCACATCTCAAGAGTCAGGCATGAACAGTTCTGAATCTGAGCTAAAGTTCTACCAGAAAGGAAATAAAGAACTTTGACTTGAGCTTGACTCAGTCTGTCTTCAGAGTTTTGCTCACATCCACTCCATTAGAATATCTTTTCTTCTATATTAAAAGAGAAATGAAAAGTTATACTCCATTTGTGTACAATGAATCAAAAAAATTAAATTAAAAAAAAAACTTTGTAAGTCTAGTTTCAGGAACCTTACCCTACCATCTGGTCATATGGTATTTTCCTAGATTGTATTATATATACCATATTAAATATTTTTATATTTAGGAATTAATTTTGATTATAATGTGAAGTCAAAAGGTCAGATTCGAATCCCCCCAATGTATATTCAATTTCCTACAGCATTTATAGGAAGCTCCTACTTTTCACCTTTCTTGACTTATGTTTGTGTTTATATATGCATTATGTATTTTCAGCTGTTTTCTTTGTTTCATTACTCTCTTCCTCTACCTGTGTCCAAATACCACGTTTTCTTAGTTACAAAAAATTTTAAAAAGCTTGATTTAAAACAACATTTTCCCTCCAGAGTTCATTTTCTTATTCTTGACCACTGTGTTCTTCTATGAGGAAAGATAACATAAGGTCCTCCTCTGTAATACCTCAACTCCCAAGGGCAGGGCCATGGTGGGATCCTCTGAACTCAAGCCTCGCTGTGGGGTCTGCATGCATAAGGGCAGCTGCTCCCTGCCCTCCCTGTGGTCTGGGTTGGGAATTCTAGCCTCCTGTATGACAGTAAGCTTGTTCATTCTGCTTGATAACCAATGTCACTTTACCCTTCAGTCCCTGCATTTGTAATATTTCTTCTTGGTTTTTGTTTTGGTGAGCAAATGTCTTTAACACATGGTCATATGAACAACATAAACAAATTTGCATTTTTGTATTGTGTATTAAGGCTTTCCCTTTCGGTGAGAAAAAAAACATGTTCATGATTGCAATTCAAATAAGTATTACAATTACTTTATTTTTTGAAGCATCACCCTTTCCTAAATATAAAATAAATATATCTTTTAGTAGGAAAGGCAGATGTTATCCATTCTGTTTTAGTACTTCTCAGAAACTTATTCTGAAATATCTCTGGATGAAACAGAACAAGAGAGTTTTCTGAGACAAAGGCTAATGGGTATTAAATGTTCTTAGTAAAGAGTCTGTATTATTGTCTGTGTGATTTCTTCCTTTACTATTGATGCACATTCTGTGCATGTTGATACTATTGATCTTATGAGGAAATTACAGCAGAAGATTTCAGAACAAATCCATCCAAGCACAAGATGATAAAAACCGTGTTATGCATGGTGGACAACAGTAATCTGGATAAAACTTATAAAAATGCATAAAGCAAAATTGGTGAAATATGCTAATTAAAAAGTATCTAGAAGAATTTTTCAATGGGTCATTTTATGGAGCTGAATCTTAGCGAACAAGAGGATCTTAGTTGTTCTAAGAGAACAAAACTATCAGAAGGAAAGATGAGGTGCAGACAAGGTGAGAAGCAGCATGGTCCATCAGAGAATCTTCACACAGTGGTGTGAGGATGGGGAGGCCAAAGAAGAGGCTGAGGTCGAAGTCATGGTTCATGTCCAGTCCTGAGAGTAGAAGGGACCAAGAGGATCATGTTAATCTGCAAGTTCAAATACTCTTCAGATTGAAAGAGGATAGGAGTTTATTAACCAGTAGATAATAGAGGTGAGGAGTTTGAGACTCTTTAATTCACCTTTGAAATTCAATATAAAGGAGAATCTCCTGTGTTATTCTGTGTCCAATACACTAGATCACAGAGGAACATCACAAAATTGGGCTGAGGATGAGGTTCACTGGCTGAATGCCTGTTTAGGTATATGAGGACCTACATTCCTCCTCAGTACCTGAAAAATAGAGAAAGTTTTTATGTTCTCTGAGATTTCATTCCAGTAGGGATTCTGAAAACTTAACAGAAAACAAAAGCATAAGAGGAAGAGCTGCACTTAGAACTCAGAGGACAGCATGAGATTTGGGATGGGATGGACAAAGAGGTCTCTTAGAGAAGGAGCCCTGAAGAATGTTCTCAAGAGTAACAAGCAGTGAGTCAAGCAAAGAGGGGAAGGAAAGTGGAGAGGATACAAGCATCCGTGCACAGGCCAACCATGAGAAAAGGCCAGTGGATTTGAAGCACAACTGGGAACAGTCATATGTTAGGAAATCAGGGACAGGAAGGACAGACCCTGGAAGAATTCAGAAGATGAAGGGGGGCAGATCAGAGAGGAATGAATGCATCCTGTGCTGAGGAGTTTTGAATGTATGGGTCTTGTTCCTTGAGATGCTGCACAAGATCACGAGGTCTGCCAGTCAGGAGGACAGAGTAAGTGAAGTCTCTAAGCATTATTAGAAGGACTGTGTCTGTAGTAAAGTGAGGGTAGAGAGGGGTGGAGGTCCCCATGCTGGTGGATGGATAGGCTCAGGGGTCTTAGATCCTCCTGTTCACTTCTCTTTCTCATTGCTCAAATCCCAACCCAGGCTAAACACAGGTTCCTGTCTCAGTCATTTTGTAGGCATAGTTGAGATCCATGAATTGAAAATTCATAGTTGCCAGTTCATAGACAACTAACATCCACACATCAGATGCTGAGACAAGAAT
Source organism: Sciurus carolinensis (assembly GCF_902686445.1). Taxonomy (NCBI): domain Eukaryota; kingdom Metazoa; phylum Chordata; class Mammalia; order Rodentia; family Sciuridae; genus Sciurus; species Sciurus carolinensis. The sequence continues at coordinate 72,677,141 of NC_062214.1, read as the reverse complement.
ATCAGAAAGCATTGGCTTTTCTGCTAAGCTGAGCAGAAAAGGTATTGAAGTTAGACATACAAGCAAGATGGGCAGGGACAAAGCAGTGGTCCCTGAAGGTGGTGGGTGGTGGTGGGAAGACCCTAACAAAACCTTTCTCTGAGGAATGGCAACATATTCAATAGTCTGGGTCTGCATGTCCCAGTGTCCTCATACTAACTTCTGGGTTTTATCCTCTGTTGCAGAGCACAATATATTTTAAATTTACTCTATCACATATGACCTAAGTTTCTCATTGGTGGATTACTCAGAGTAAATATATTTGTCAATTTAGTAAACAATCTTATTTCAGCTTGAGTTTATTGGATTTTTTAAATTTGTATCAAGAATTGAACACAGTGGTGCTTACCCACTAAGCCACATCTCCAGCCCTTTAAATTTTTTTTTTAATTTGGAGGTAGGGTCTTGCCAAGTTGCTGAGACTGCCTTTGAACCTGTAATCCTCTTGCCTCAGTCTCCTGAGTCACTGGGAGTATGAACATCTACTATACCCAGCTCTTAGATTATTTCTGATTACTATCTCCTCCCTTCTCCCAGAAGTCATTTTTACTTGGGGTTAAGCAAGTATATTGCTTGGGGAGTTGATATTTGTTAAGTTGGGATACTTCTTTGTGGAGAGTGGTGACAGGATGGGAGAGTAGTGACTGAGATTGGGGGTCTCTGATGACCTCATGGTGGTGGCATGCATGGTGCCTGGGAATGTTTCTGTGCAAGGACACAGGATGCTTAGCTGCTGTGGCAATGACCTGCATGAGAAAGCTTTGTGCAAAAGTGCTATCAACTCTGACCTTGATCTCAGGCACAGAGTTCCTGGGAATGAAAGAATTCTTATGCTAGACAATCACAATGTTTCACCAGCTCTGCTTCTCCAGTTCCTGCCTACTTTACAGTAAGTTTCTTTTCTAATATTTTTGTTTTATTGTAGATGGACAAAATACCTTTATTTTATTTTTCTGTGGTGCTGAGGATCAAACCCATGCTAGGCAAGTGCTCTACCACTGAGCCACAACCCCAGACCTACAGTAACTTTTAACAATGGACTTTCTTCAGAGCCACACAAAGCTCCTAACATTGCACTTTGCAACTGTGGCTTGCAACTGCAGAAAAGATACATAGATGTCCTAGTTTCTGTAACTTTCCTGAATACAAAGAATAATGGTTGCATGCATAGTCTTTAATCTGATAATGAGACATATATAAATAAAGATTGCTGGTATAATTATTTAGATCTGCAACTCCATTAGAGGTCAGAGATCCACCTGATCTCAGTTAAATCTTCAAATTCTGTTTGTGAATCTTTATTTTCCAATCTCCCTTTGCCCCTAGCCAGAATCGAGAGTTTAGCTGTGCTGGTTGAGTGCTAGTACCAGTACGGGTCGGATTCAGACACAGGGGAACTTCTTCAGCTATTAGAAGAGGGGATGCTCCGGTGAGGCTGCCATGTAAGCCAAAAAATTCCTCAAGGTAAGGAGGTGGGGGGAGCGAGTCAGAGTCAGGTGTGAAATATTAAATGTACAGGATCCCAAGAAAGGGATCATTATGTTTCTATCCTTAAAGATATGCACAGGTAGAGGGGAGTGAAGGGAGGAAAAGAGGTATGGGTGAAGGAATGATACATTATTACCTCATGTACCAGTTCCTCCCTAATGCTTATAGCACAGAAAGAGAAAAGTGAGAAGATTTTAAATGCACAAGCATTCTTTTGCTAAAACTTCTTATTTCTGTTTTACTGAGGACTTCAAAGGCTTCCACATTGTTTAGACAAGTGAACTGACTCTTTCTTTTCTGAGCTAAAAGTACACTCTGACCTGATGAAGATGTTAGTATTGCGGTCATGTAATTTTTTTTAAAAGAAAACTGTTTTTTGAAATTCTGCATAAATTAAATGATTTTTCTGATCACTATTATTTCATCTAACTATTAAGGATTTTACACTCGTCTTTTTTCAGAAGCCAGTTTCTCCGGGGTTAGCTCTTAAATACATTAAAAAATTCTTTTTAATAAATCCTAAGGAGAACATAGAAATGGTGATGTTGGGAATAAGCTTAATAACCATCAAGGACAAATAGCTAGCTACCTGAAAACTTTGATTTCAGTGTCCATCATGGCTGTTAGATTTTATACCACACATTTCCAATTGTATAGGTCTGTCCTATATTTGTCATAATATAAAAGTCTGAAGGGCTCTCTTTTAATTTCTAATAGGTTAAATGTAATAGAGGCTTTAACATATATCAATAACATTGCCTCCTACCTGTGGAGCTCCACTTACAAAAAGTTACAAAATCTTTGTTTCTTGACTGTTTTGTATATGTGTGCGCTCCTGTGTATCGTGTTGTTGTGTCTGTGTATTATGTGCATGGTATCAAAATTGACATTTAGACAAATAAGCACTCAACAATTAAAATTTAAATAAAGAGATAGATCCAAATAATTTAAATCAAGTAATCAGATAAAAATAAAGATGTCTTTAAAATTCTAACTCACAAATTTTTTCTAGGTGCTCAGACAATAAAGTGTTGATTTCTTCAAACTAAAATGTAATGTGATTTCCATTGCTTCTAGGATTTTTCTTCAACAGGAAAGAGATGGTCAATACTATTAATTACATTTGTTGAATATTTTGATTTTATGGTTAAAATGAATAAATTGATTTTACAGTTAAAATGAGTAAATTAGATTTAACACAAATGGGATTAATCTTCATAAATGTATTTTCTTACATGGATAAATTTAAAAAGGAGTTTAAGATTGGTTTGTTTTTGGGTCTTCACTCAAACAAGGTTACTAAGAGTTAAAGTTCTAACAGGTGTAATTCTATATACAAAGGGTCCAAAAAGTTTCAGCTTTGTTTCAATTACAGTACTGTAATCAACATAGAGTATTTAATCTTATTAAGAGAAATAATTGAAAAAAAAATTCAGAAATTTCATAAGGATTGTTTTGGGAATGTGAATTCTAAAAGGATCAACAGCTAGGAAAGAGATAGAAGGTTTGTGGAAGAGAAAGTAAGTCTGAGTATGTGACAGGAAGGTCTGTGTAAGAAACAAAGATTTGTGTTAAGTTGTAGGTTTGAAAAGGTGATCCTTTCCCCAGATACAGGTAAAATATTAATGTTCTGATGGGAACCAAAGTTTAATCCTCTATATGTTAAAGTAATAAGGATTTCTTAAAAATAATTTGCTCTTACTTATGAAGATAATTTCTGGGCTGGGGTCGTGGCTCAGTGGTGGGAGTATTTGCCTGGCACATGTGAAGCATTGGGTTTGATCCTCAGCATCACATTAAAAAAATAAGTAAATAAAATGAAGGTATTATATCCATTTATGACTATAAATAATTTTTTTAAAAAGATAATTTCTTATGTCTGTGAAGTATTATAAAAAATCAGTCTTAAAATTATTGTGTATCCAACTCTGATTAAATAATAACTATTATATTAGAGTATTTAATTACATTCTAGATTCTAAATTTTTCTTCAAAAGTTAAACTTGGTTAACTTTGTTAATATAAAAAAATCAGTGTAATTGTGATACTCTTAATTGGTTTCTTTGTATTCTAAGAAGTATTCATATAAAGTCTTTTAAATATAAGGCTTAGGAAAATATTTTACAAAGCTGATGTTCTCTGTAATAGCAGTCTATTATAAAAATAACAGATTTTTAAAAGTTAAAAATTTCTTTATGATTTAATATTTTGTAATTAGATAAAAATAATCTGTCATAATTATAAAATTTTGTGCTACTCTCCACACTAAGAAGTGAACTTAAATATATTTCTAAAAGATAATAAGGAGAGCCTGGTTTATTTAAAGATTGATAATATGGTATATGAAGACATTTTGCCACTTCCACAAAAAAGGATTAGAAACTCTCTTGACTTGTTTAATTCATATTTCAGATGTAATGTTACATTATGTTTACTGGTTCATATGGACTCAAAAATGATATATAAAAGCTTTATAACACTAAGAAAGAGATTAAAGATTAGTTTCAGAAATAAAACACCTTACCTAAGATTTGTCAAGAGGCCACACCTCATCTGAGTTAAGACCCTGCCTCTCACCATATTTCATGTTAAGATTACCACTAAAGTTTAAATTTAGGTTCAGAAGATTTTTTCTATAAAAAATACTATAATCTTAAACAGAAAACATGATGTATAGCTAAATAAAATTTGGGGATTACAAAAATTCATGTTTATTGGCTCATAGCTATTGTACAAACTAAACAAACTAAATATGTTTTCACTCTTATTAAATTTCTTTTTTCTTTTTTTCTTTTTTTTTCAAGTACTGGGGATTGAACCTAGGGCCTTGTGCTTGCAAGGCAAGCACTCTACCAACTTAACTATATCTCCAGCCCCTAAATTTCATTTTGTATTTTCTGTTTTTTTGAAGAAGCAATATTATCAATTTATATTTAAAAACAATCTGAAATCATCTCAGAAAAAATGTCTTTAATTTTTAACATGCAGTATCTGTTGGCTTCTAAAACTATTAAGGTAATTAAATTTTTTTTTATTTTACCTTTGAAGTCAGTACTGTTTATCATATTTGAAATGAAATCATCAATTGAGTCATAAATATCAAAAATTTCAAAAAAAATCAATGTAAATGTATTCACAAATTATACGTAGGTAAATGTTACACAATAGTAGTTGTGTTTCTACTCCAAACATATGGGAATTTTGAATCTGAAGTAGAACTTAATTATTAAAACTTTTAATGGAAGAGTATAAAAATGCTAAATATCCTATACCTTCAATGCCTTCTGATTAAGGTAATAGGATATAGCAAACTGTTTTCTTGGGCTAGAAACCTTCACATACAGGGATCATGTAGGAAATATCTACAATACTATTTTTGAAGATGGACTAAAGAATTGGTTCCTATCCAGAAGAATTATAGAAAAATGTTTGACCTTGCATGCAAATTCTATTATATTATCATTTTGTATTTTCCTTGTAAACTTTATAACTGTTATCTGTTAGTGCCTTACAGAAGTACATAAGGCCTTACCTTTTTATATTTGGGCTGCTGAATTACAGGAAATTTGATTCATCCACCAAACTTACAAATTACAACTGATGTTTTATATACTTTCAATGATTTTTCATAAGTTACTGGGAGATTTTAATTGGTTAAGGCCTAGCTTCCAATTATCTACTGCAGATTTGGATCCTTTGTTTGATATATTATGTGGAGATCCCTCTCAGGCCTCTCTTCAACAGATTACTACAGAAGCAAGGGATGCCTTAATGAAACTTGAAACTGCTATCAAGACTGAACAACTGACTAAAATTAATTTACAGGAGCCTATATATCTGTTGATGTTTTCTTCTTCTCATACCCAGTCATTACGGTGCCCTGTTCAGTTTAACAAAAATATCAACTTTGACAATCCCTACATGCCTTCTGGGTGACTTTCACTAATTTTCCTGGCCAGTAAAAAATTCACATTGAGTTATTTCCCACTGTTTGGCTGCTTTTGCAGTGCTGGGCTGTCTTTTACAAATCGAAACTGCAAATAATGTGCCAGCTTATACTAGTTCATCTATTCATCAATTTTGTGATCAATATTATATTGAACACCAAACTGGAATTCCTTATAATCCTCAAGCACAGGCTATTGTGGAGTGAACTCATTTATCTCTAAAGTTACTATTACGAAAACAAAAAGAGGGAAATAGAACCCCACAAAATTGATTTTATTCATGTTCTTTTTGTATTAAATTTTTGAACTGTGATGATGAAGGTTGCACTGCAACTGACTCATACATCTATAGGCTTGACAGGTCTGGTCTGGTGGAAAGACTTACACATAGGACAATGGAATGTGCCAGATTCAGTGATTATGTGGGGTAGGGGTCATGCTTGTATCTTTCCAGAAAGTGCAGCTTATCCTCCAACCACAGTTTAAATGACTGAAGCACACACTAGAAGTGTTGATCCCAACATCCACCAAGGACAAGATGTTGGGGAAAATGAGGAAGAGAACTTGATGAATCCAGAAGGCTGTCTGCCAACATGAGGACAACTGAAGAATCCAGCACACCAGGTTAAACATATGGTGAATCAACAGGGATATATTAAATCTCCTGCCACAATGCTTGTGGCCACACTGGCTTTATTAAGCTGTCAGGTAAGCAGAGTTCATTGGGAAACTTAACTGGACTTACTTTCCAGATTCACCTTTAGTATATACCCAGTTATGTGAACTGGAGAATCTATTCCAATATTTACTAATGATATACACCTGATGGGAGATGTTTCAGACAAACATATTACACCTGTCCATTCAGTTGGATTTAATTATACTGGATACAGTGGGAGTCTACCTATATGTTGGTCCCACAATGACAATATCAGTTGTTCAAAAGTAACCAGAAAATAAGACAGCATGTGAGGGAGCCAAGGTAGCCAAACTCACTGGCCAAATTTATATAACTAAATATATTTAGACAGTTATAAAAATGGGACTACCGAATGATATAACCGTGTTTCCCATGGAACATCGAATACTTTACTGTCCTAATCATAGTACTACAGAATTGGGTGCCTTTACTAAATGGATGGACTGTGCTAACAGTTGGCCGGTACATCATAATATCTATGACAGTAATGACTATATTTTGGATTGGTCTCACAAAGTTGATGAGAAGCACTTATATCAAAAATCTATGACCTCTGGAGTATTCATAAGTAATGTTCTGACCTTCAGTGGTGGTGGCATACAAAGAGATCTTTGGTATTTGATAACCACCCTAGATTTTGTTAACTTTACTAGCACACTCCTACCTGATCTTGTGAATAAGAATTGTAAAGTGGCTCCTTGTTATGGCTTGTGAGCCTGTGTACAATCTCCTTATGTTTTAATTACTGGTAATATAAAGGTAACAGGATAAGAGATAAGTATCATCTAACTTGTTATAACTGTAATTTGACTAGTTGTATTACTTGGTATAGTAGAGGACATGGAACACTTGTGTTAAGACAACCCTCTTTTATTATAACTCCAGCTAATATTTCAGAACCCTGGTATTCTGATACTGGAGTTCAAGTTCTACAGCCGATTCATGCCCAGTGAGCACCATCATGCTCTTGGTCTTGTTATTATCGGAGTAGTCACCTTGATATCTGCTTTAGTTTCTGTCATAACTGCTGCTATAGCTTTATGCAAAAGCATACAAAATGCTCAATTTGTTATTTAGCTCAAAATACTTAAAAACCTTTGCAAAATCAGGTAAATATTGATGATAAGTTAGAGGTAAAATTAAGAACTAGAGAAACTACAGTTATTAATATTGGAAATGAACTTGCTGCTCTTAAATTTAGACAAAAGCTTCACTGCCATGCTAACTACAGATATGTCTATGTCACAGCAGCAAAGTATAATGCTTCTCACTGGGATTGGGAGAAAGTTAAGAATAATTTAATGGGCATTTGGCAGAGAAATAATGATAGCCTGGATCTTATGGAGTTACTTTATCATATCCAGGACATTCAAGAAAGTCAAATTGATTCTGTGGATCCTGCATGGTTTGCTAAACAAATACTTACTGATCTAAATGGCTTTAATCCTGGAATATGTTAAAAACATACAGTATGGTACATTTTTGGAATTATATATTTGCTACTAATTATCTTTTGTGTTGTAACAATAGGATGCCAAATTTTTCAAGGATAAATCCAATGACTCCAAGTCTTAACACATCACTTGCATTTAAAAAAAAATGTATATATATATATATATATATATATATATATATATATATATATATATGAGAGAGAGAGATGTGGACAGAGGTGACAGAGGATGGGAGAGCAGTGACTGAGATTGGGGGTCTCTGATGACCTCATGGCTGTGGCATGCCCAGTGCCTGGGAATGTTTCTGTGGAAGGGCACAGGATGCTTAGCTGCTGTAGCAATGCCCTGCATGAGGAAGCTCTGCAAGAGTCCTATTAGCTCTGACCTTGATCTCAGGCACAGAGCTCCTGGGAATAAAGAAATTCTTGTGCTAGACAACCACAGTTTCACCAGCTCTGCTTCTCCTGTGCCTGCCTGCTTTATAGTAACTTTAACAATGAACTTTCTTGGAGAGTTAAAGCCCTAATGTTGCACTTTGTAACTGTGGATTGCAACTGCGGAAAAGTTACAAAGGTGTCCTAGTTTTTGTAACTTTTCTGAATACAAAGAATAATGGTTGCATAGTCTTTAACCTGATAATGAGACATATATAAATAAAGGTTGCTGGCATGATTCTTTAGACCTGAATCTCCATCAGAGGGCAGAGTTCCATCTGATCCCAGCTTAATCTTCAAAATCTGCATTTGTGAATCTTTATTTTCCAATCCCCCTTCACCCCTCACTGAAACCAAGAATTTGGCTGCACTGGTGGTGGCACTTCTATATTCTGGAAACTATTAACCTATACATATTTGAAAAACTGAATTGCTTGAAGATGGATGAATAGAGGTGTGTCTTCCCCAAAGATGACCAAAGCAATAAGCAAACAACTACACTTTGAATAGTGTCTAAGGGAAAATACTGAGACTCCACAAAGGAGTGATGAGAACATTGCACAGTAACTTGGAATGTCAGCATAGAGATGGAAGCAAAGCACCCCATTTCAGATACTGTTCCATGTCAGTATTAGACTGGAGATGAGAGGGATTCCACATTATAAGAAAAGGCAATGAAGAGAACTCCATTAGCCCCTGTTAAGGCTGCAGATATCTGTTGTCCTTGCTACAAGAGACTCTCACAGATCTCACAGTCCCTGAGGCCAGTATTAGGGAGTTACCCTGGGTTCACATGGCTGTCTTGCTCCAGAGGAGGAAGTCACATGCATCTCTTGCTTCTTTACTTTAACATTCCTGTGGTACTGCACCATCTTCAAAATGGAGCCACTGCTGGAGTACATTCTGCCCAAGGGGCCATCAGTCACTGCATATCCCTAGACCTAAGGCCCAGCTGTCCACCTAACATACACACTCTGAAGGCTGTGATGTCCACAATCTCAGGCAACTGTACAAGAGACCCTGCACTTAGTGTTCTATTAGGTCACTGCATGGAGGGTTGGAAATGTGTTTATCTTGTATTATCTTACATTTTTTCTTTCCACCTGTGAAGAATAGTCAGAATCACTCACTTGCCTTCACATGCCAAAAATCTGGTGGATAAAGGTTCATTTTCAGGTCTGTGCAAGCAGGACTGTCCTCAACCACCATATATTTGAACACTGTTATGGAACCCATCTCACCTCTGACCATGATGATACCTATTCTGTGTTTTAGGGCTTACTATAGGTAATTCCATGATCTATGTCAAAAGAATACATAGCCCCATATAATTTATGATGGAAAGGAGAATTAAAAGATTTTAATGATCAAAATGACTTGAAGCTATAGTTGTCTTTTGGACAACTGAAGATTTAAACCCTGTACTCATAACACACACTCCTGAAGGCAGAAATATCATTAATGTTCCTTGTTAATGACATTTCTCAACTTTGACTTCAAATGTTCAGAAATTGGCATGCTATTTTAGTGGAATCCTACAGATACACTGCCTGACAGTATCTAAAAATAGGTGTTTCTGAGATAAAAGAAGCACTGGCACTTGGAAAATTTTTTACTGATACTCAAAGCAATCTGGAGAAAGAAGAAAGAGCCCCCAGAGCTTCGTGGTGTCTTTCTAAATCAGGTGCATCTCAGTTTGGAAAGAAGGATCATAAAAGAAAGTGCTTCATTGTTTCCAACATGCCCTTTTATTCCCTGAGCCCAAAATTTTTTTCTTTGATTTAGCTATTTGTTACCAAATTAGCACTTTTTAAAATAAAGTATTATTTTGAAAGACTTTTGGATTTACAGGGATTTGCACTTGTGGTAAAGAAAGTTTCATACCCTCTTGAGCTTCCTGGATTGTTATCATCTTACATAACCCTAGTAAACATATGAAAACGGAGACATAGACAGTGATACAAAATATTGATGATACTATAAGTTTACTTTATTTTCCACTAAAACCATTTTTCTTATTCAGGATGCAGTCCAGGTGCCACATTACACTTAATGCTAGTTTTATTAATTATTTGTTGCTGCATAGATAAATTACCACAGTGTAGTGTCCCCAACCCACACATATATGACTCACAGTTTTCCTGTGTCAGGAATGAAGATTCAGATGATGTCCAAGGCTGAGGTTTGCAGTTCTGGGGAAGGATCCTTTCCAAACTAACATGATTGCCATTAATATTCAATTTCCTACACAGAAACATTATTTTACTTGTAAGTTATTCTGGATCATTAAGAACTAATACCAATCCATTACAAAATCTTCCAAACATTATCAAAACCACTGAAAAATACACTTCCTAATTCATAAAATGAAGCCAGTTTACCCTGATAAAACATGTAGACACAGACATTACAAAAGAAATTTATAGACCAATTTGTTTTAGAAATATAGAGAAAAGATAGCCTCTTTTCTCCAATGTATGTTTATGGTGCTTTTGTCTAGTATAAGGTAACTGTATTTATGTAGGTGTGTCTGAGTCTTCTATTCTGTTATACTGGTTTTCATGCTGTTTTTGTTACTATCGCTCTGTAATATAATTTAAGGTCTGGTATTATGATGCCACCTGCTTCACTTTTCTCACTAAGGGTTACTTTGGCTATTCTGGGTCTCTTATTTTTCCAAATTATTTTCACAACTGCCTTTTCTATTTCTGTGAAGAACATCATTGGGATTTTAATAGGAATTGCATATATCACTTTTGATAGTATGGCCGTTTTGATAAAATTAGTTCTCCCTATCCAAGAACATGGGAGATCTCTCCATTTTCTGAGGAATTCTTCAATTTATTTCATTAGTGTCCTGTAGTTTTCATTATAGAGTTCTAACCTCTTTTGTTAGATTGATTCAAATTTTTTTTTGTTTGTTTGTTTCTTAGGCTATTGTAAAGGAGATAGTTTTCCTGATTTCTCTTTCAGTTGATAAGTCATTGGTGTATAGGAATGCAATTGATTTATTAATGTTGATTTTATACCCTGCTACTTTGCTGAATCCATTTATGAGTTATAGAAGCCTTCTAATAGATTTTTTGGGTCTTCTAAATATAGAATCATGTCATCAGCAAATAGGGATAGTTTGAGTTCTTTTCCTATTCATATCCCTTTAATTTTATTCTTTTGTCTAATTGCTCTGGCTAGGGTTTCAAAGACTGTGTTGAATGGGAGTGGTGAAATAGGGTATCCCCGCTTGTTCCAGTTTTTAGGGGGAATGTTTTCAATTTTTCTCCATTTAAAATGATGTTTGCCTTGATTTTAGCATATATAGCTTTTACAATGTTGAAGTATGTTCCTACAGCACCACCCCCACCTTTTTTAAAAACTCTGAAAGAGGGTCTCACTAAGCCGTTTAGGGATGCACTAAGTTGCTGAGACTGGCTTTGAACTTGAAATCCTCCTGCCTCAGCCTCCTGAGTCACTGGGATTACAGGTGTGTGCCACCACACCCAGCAAGATAATTCTTAAATTGAAATTATTGGGTTAACTTAAAATTTTTTGTTTTTTCTATATTATTTTCTCTGCATATTTTCAATCCGTTCACACATTTGCTTCTCTTAGATGAAGATGTGTGTAATCTTCCTATTGCTGTCACCAAAATACCAAAGACAAATTAGGGGAGGAAATGTTTACTTTGGGTTCATGGTTTCCAAGGTTCGTTCCATGGTGGAGAAAAGCTGCTCAGCTTATGGCAGCTGGGATGCAGAGAGAATGCAAAGAGCCAGTGACAAGATATAATCCCCCATAACAATTCCCTGTGACTTACTTCCTTGTCACACTTCAGTCTAGAGTTACCACCTAGTAGTTCATTCGCATGGATGAATCCACTTACGAGTACAGATCTCATAATCCAACCATTTCACCTTTGAACATTACTGCTATGGGGATCGCATTTTCAAAACACGAGATTTTTGGGGGACATTGATAGTTTCAAATCATGATATTCTGGTCCTGGACCTCAGAAGCCAGTGCCCATCTCATAATTCAAAAATGCATTCAGTATATCTCCAGGTATCCCCATAGTCTTAACAGGTCCAGCATTGCTGAATAGTCTGAGTCTGAAGTCTCCTCTTAGACTAAAGCCAAACTTAGCTGTGAGTCTCTGAAAAATCAAAATGCAAATTAAATGCTTACAATGTACAATGGCACAGTGCACACATTCCCATTCTAAAAGTGAAGGATATGGACACAGAAAGAAGGGATGGGATTGAACCAAGACTGAAACCCAGCTGGGCAAACAAGTCTAGTAGGTTCGCATTCTTATCTGTGGCATATGGCATCAAGATGTAAGCTCTAAAAGATTTGGGCAGCCCATCTCCATAGTCTTGCTGGCTGCAGCCAACCTGGTTTTCCTCTTGGCCTGTCTCTGCTATGTTTCAGAAGCTTTCTTCCACAATTTCACATTCTTGGTATCTTTTAATCCTAGGAGTCACCACTGCAGTTTTAGCCTGCCTTCCCTTTAGCTTCACTAACTGCCCTCTCAGGGGCTGCCCCCAAGTGTTCATGAACCTGCTACAATCTTCTTGGTCTCCTAGGCCTTCCTTTGAAATTTCAGTAAAAGCCTCTGTGAACCCCTAACTCTAACATCCTGCATTACTACAGAACCAGCACCATTTGGAAGAGGCTATCAGCTCAAGCAGTAGCTGGACCCTGTTGGACCATAGCTGTAATGGCCTGTGAGTTCCTGTGTGGCTGTGTACAGTGAGATAATTCTGGAAAAACACCTTTTGAGGTACCTCTTTGTGAGCAGGGTACCTATAGTCTCTTAAATAAGTTTTCATTTTTAAAACCCTTGAACCACCCATGGGTCTGGTCTTACTGATCCCTCAGATGCCCTCAAGGCATCTTTACTATGGTCTTTATACAACATATCTAGTTTTTCTTTAGTGAGAATAATCTCTTCAAATACCACATTCCAGTTTTGTCCTCAGCTCCAGTTTTCCTTCCATTTTTCCTGCTAAAATGCAACTTTTAAAAATGATTCTGCTCTGCTTTCTGCTTCTAATCATCACAGTAAACCTAAGAGCTGCCAGCACTATGCATGCAAGCACTTAAATGCCAACCTGCCTTGAAATTTCCTTTGTGAGATTAATAGAGTTCTCATTCTCATCTCATCTGAAATGTTATGAGTATAGTCTTTACTGTCCACATTCCTGTGGGCATTTTGGTCTTCTATTCTGGTCCACCAGATTTTCCATTACTCTCTGCTTACAAAATTCTAAGATTTCTCCAGCCTGACTCTCCAAATGTTTTCAAACACCTCCTGCAAACCATCTTCAAAGAATTCTGAACCATATGGTCAGATGTAAACACAGGAAAACCACCACATCTTGATACCAATTCCGTATCAGTATTCTCTAGAGAAACAGAGCCCATAAGGATGGATGAATTAAACATAAATATACATTCATACATATACATACATGCATACCCACATATATATTATATACACATTTATGATATAAAAAGGGAATCTATTGGATTGGCTTACATTATCAGAAGCTGGATAATTCCACAATGACAATCTGTAGGCTGACAGGAAGGCTAGAGAGCTGGAGAAACTAGAAGGTGTGATTGATGTCCAAGAAACTGGAGTCTCAGAACAAAAGAAACAAATAACATAACCCCACTGTGGGATGAAAGACTTCAAAATCTCTGGAAAACTACTGGTTAGAATTCACTTTGTAATAGTGAAGGAGCTAGAGTCTGATGTCCTCTGGTAATGACAGTGGCAACTGAAGTAGCCAGTCAAGAATCAAGCTTGCCTCTGTCTTAATTTCCTCCTCCTTCCACCTTATCAGGCCCTCAGTCTATTAGACTGTACTGCTCACTTTCATAGCAGGTATACCTCCCTCAGTTTGCTCTCCCACATGCCAATTATCTCTGGGTGTGTTATGACCCACCCAGAAATCTCTTAAACCCAGGCATCTCTTAATTCAATCAAGTTGACAATTCAGATTAACCATCACAAAGTCCATCCCTTGTCAACTTGACAACAAACATCTCTCTTTGAATCATACCTAATCTCCAAATAAACAAAACAAGGTCTTGATTTCACCTAACATGATATAACTATCCTGTATACAACCAAAACTGCACTGATTTCCTCCCCAGAATAGAAGGTAGTTTGAATGATAGTCTTCTGACATCTTGCAACATAAATACTATAATGTAGATTTTAAAATATTTTTGAGTGGGTGCTTCAGTTGTTGCACCATTACCTGAGGACATCGGACTCCAGTTCCTTTACTCTTCCAAAGTAGATTCTGACCAGCACTCCCTAGGGAGTTTCCAGGCCTTCAGTTTGTTTATGTCTCTCATTGGTCCCTCTTGTTCTGAGGCTCCAAATTCTTGGACTGAGTGCTTATTGGTTCTACCAGTTCTCCCGTCTGCAGACAAGACAGCCATTGTCAAGTCATCCAGCTTCTGATCAGGTAAGCCAGTCTAATAAATTATTCCATATAAATAGATATATATGTGTATATGTATGTGTATATATATATACATGCATATATATATATATACATAAATACATATATCTCCATCCTGTTGATTATGTTCCTCTAGAAAACCCTTACTAATACAAGATAATTATATGCAAGATTGCTTGAAAAATTGTTATTTCAGCTAGTCCTAACACCAAAGAGTTAACTCCTAAACTAACTTGAGACTGAGAAAAGGAAAACAAGGTATAAAAGAGGCCTTTTATGAACCAAGTTGTAGCTGCACTGGAAAATGCTTTACCTGAAAAATTTGGTTCTTAGACTTTATAAGAATTCAATAAAACTCTTACAGTTTAGCCATATGAACAGAAGACTTTAGTTTGTCCCATTTTGTCACAAATATAATTTTGATTCAATTATCTTATTATAAACTGGTACATTTATATTATTCTGTATCATAAGTTTGTTGGTAAAACAAAAAATAAAGATGTCTTCAGACTTGTTAGCTTACATTTTTGCTAAATTTGATGGATAGTCAGGGTTATGTTTATCTATTAGATGTTCCAAATAGAGGTATAAATTTTACATAGAACGAATGCATGCAAAAAGTACAACGAAGTATCTGTTTCTCCCTATGTATCATGTACCGTGATTTGACTTTTAGCATTTTTCTTTAACAAGGGAATAACTCAAAATAATGACTATGCTTATCTACTATCACAGTTCCTAAGTAATGTAGGAATAATTAATACAATAAATGAAGTAGGAAAAGCAAAATAAGTGTGTACTTGTAAGTGATAACATTTCCTTAAAATATTAATCTGCTCTTAATAAAATTTTCAAGAAGTGGCACAGAAAGCAAAAAAAAAATTTAATCAATATAATTAGCTGCTAGGTTTTTCATGTCTTAGGAAAACTGAATCTTAAAAGAGTTAAGGGTTTTTTTTTTAATAATCTGTTTTCAAGCATTTTAAATGATAACTGAAACTCTAGTCATACAACACTAGACTTGCTCCACCGGATATACTGTGTGAACTGTGTAGATATTGTTTGGTGACCACTTTTTGCTCAGTTTATTCCATGGAGTATGTGCTTTTTTTTGCTGGAAACCCACCAACTACAATTCTCCTTGAATAACCTGTCTGGGTAAAACTCAGGACTCCAGTGAAAGCTACCACCCACTGTTCCCTCATCCTGTATTTTTCCCCTACCTCCAATGTTTGTGCATATGAAGCCAGTAAGGCTCTTTTATTGCCATTTGCACTGAGGCTATGCTGCCTTCTTCTCTCTGGGATCTCTAAGTAACACACACTTTATTTCCTGGGATTTTTGAGTTGCCTCCTCTGTCTCACACCACCAACACACCTGATCCTAACTTCTTTCTCAGTCCCAGTTCTCAGCAAGATACACTCTACTCTCTATGGGACAGGTATTACATGAAAGTTATATTGTTAAATATCTAGGACCAAATCCCTTATAACTTTCAGGTTTGAACTAGTTTATTGTCACTATCCACAGAGCAAATTAGAAACCTCAAGAGCAAATTAGAAACACCAAACATATAACATGTGTAAAGAGATCATTTGATAAATTATAGTTGCACAAATTTACAGAGAAGTAAGATAAATACCACAGAATTACTTCAAAGTTTGTGCTGGAGTAGAGTTAATGTTTAGATATGAGGTATCCCCCAAAAGTTCATGTGTGAGAAACTGCAAAAACATTCAGATGTGGAGTGACTAGTTTATGAGAGTTTAACTTAGTCATTGCATCAATCCACTGATATGGATTAAGTGGGTGGTAACTGCAGATAGGTAGGATGTATTTGTAAGAAGGGGTCATTGGGCATGACTTTGGGGTTTATATAGCATCCCTGGTGAACAGAGCTCTCTCTGCTTCCTACTTGCCATGTCCTTAGCTGCTTCCTTGTGTCACACCCTTCCATCATGATGTTTCTGCCTTACCTTGGACACAGAGACATGGAGTCATCTGACCATGTACTGAACCTCTGAAACCATGAGTCAAAATATAATTTTTGTCTAAGATTTTCTTGTTGACTTTTTTGGTCACAGTGACACAAAGCTGACTAAAACAAGCAGTAACTTTTAAAGACTTGGAGAAATTAGTATCTTGAGAATCTCCCCCCTAATATCACAAATATAAACAATGCTACCTGTGAGCTGCATTGCATATCCAATACAGAAAAATTGCTTAACTTTTTTTAAATTTGAAATTTATTTTCTGTTTGGAGTGCAAAGCAAGGC
Organism: Sciurus carolinensis; assembly: GCF_902686445.1. NCBI lineage: Eukaryota > Metazoa > Chordata > Mammalia > Rodentia > Sciuridae > Sciurus > Sciurus carolinensis. Next base: position 72,660,324 of record NC_062214.1, on the reverse strand, counting down.
TGTTGAGTTCCTGCCCCATCATATAGTGTGACTTTGATTTATTTTCAATGGCATTTTTCTGAGAATTCTGGTAGCCAGGCAAGCCTCTATAAATCTTGATTAGTAGGTTTAGGTTCCCATTAGTAGGGGCATTTCTTGCAGTTAACATTCACTGAATATATCAAGTGATACCAATTTATGTATTGAAAAGTTGACTCAAGATATCACTAGCTAATATAAGAACTCTAAAGTTGTGTGAACTGAATAACTGTTCCTGTACTAGTGTGTTGAAAGTAAAAGACTCTATTCTCTCTAAAAGAGTGAAGTGTGAGGTTAGAAGAGTGAAAAGGTTTCTTAAAGTAAAAACACCTAAAATAATCACACCTAAATATCTGTTTTCCTGATTTCAGAAGTGGGAAATGTGGTCCAGGGTAGCTCTGTCTCTAACTCCAGGTATCCATTCCACAGAAGCCAGTTTTCTCACTGAAGTTGTGAATGTGAATACATCCTGTGATTATGCACTTCTAAGAGTTCTATTTTTGTGGAAATCCACGGAATGAAGTGTGCAGTCCCTTGACTCTGCTGTGTTTGTAGACATGGTTCCTACACACAGCCTTGGTGCTGCCCAGCAGAGAGCTGTGGCTGTTCACAGGGGTGAGAGGGCAGTCCACCCTGCTGTGGGAGTCTTTGTTTATCCAGCACATAAGCAGGGTTCATTAAGTCTGCATCTACCTCTTAGATCACTGGAAGGAGGTCTGGTTAAGTGTTTTCACTTGATGGTTCTTTGGATTTTTGTACAAAGCTTTCCTTCACCTATACAAACTATGTTTGTATCACTCACTTGCCCACTCCTTTCAAATTCCTGGAGTTTGAATGGCCATTTCTAAGGTCAGACTAAACATAAAGAGGCGTAAAATCCATGTATATAAATATTCTGTTTGCTTTTTGTACCCTGCTCACCTCCTAACATTTCCTTACTAATCTGTGGCACTGGGGTTTGGCAATGTGTAATAAAATTAAACAACATTAGTCTCAACATAATGTTATTCCAAATAATTCTTGAAGGAGTCTGGAGAATGGAAAGAACTTGTCGTAGGGTTATCTTAAAGGCTTGAAGATAAAGTTGTGATTTCAAAACTTTTTGAAAAAGGAAACTGTGTACTAGGGGAACATTTTGTTGAATTCAGACATTATTTATATTCCCTGCCTCTGACATTTCCCAATATTGGCTTCTAATGTTCAGGATACATGTCTTCCAAAAAGGTCTGAGAGGGATCCTGCAAATACACTGTCCCATAATGTCTGTAAATTAGGGTTTCTAGAATCTATAAGGCATAGATGCCTTTGAAGTAGTAAATGACATTCAAACTGATGAGTGGGTAATAATGGAGCACATAATGGGGAAGAAGAAAGAGCCCCCGAGGCTTCATGGTGCCTTCCCAAATCAGACGCACCCATGTTTGAAATGCTTTGACATTCTCTCCCTATGTACCCATTAATCTTCTGATCCTAAGTTTCATGCTTATGAGTTTGTTTGCTTGGGTTTTACATACAAACTCATATATTTGAAATGAAACAATTTGGAAATAATTTCCCATTTACCAAAAGTTGCAAAGATACTAAGGAGATTTTCATGCATTCTCTAGATTTCTATAATATCATACAAAAATTGACAGTTACAAAACTATTAACTGATCTACACTTTTCTATACATTTTCCCAGGTTTCTTACTTTTGTCTTTTTTTTCTGCTTTGTACCTAATTGCGGGATACTATATCACAATTATCATCAAATGTGTTACCTATTTAATGCTGCATGACTAGTCCCTACACAATTTAGTTCTTCTAAATCACATGATATTACTCATGGTTTTTCTGAATCAGGAATACAGATGTAAATGGAGAATATCAAGATCTCCTAAGGCTCAGCTGGGGAACGTCCCTTTCTGTGCTCCTGTGATTATTATTAAGAGTCAGTCACTGCCAAGGTCAAGATGACTTCACTGATGAGTTACTTAGTATATCCTTCTCTAACTATTATTCCAGGAATACAGATGACAAAGAATGAAAAGTAAACATTTCCTGATACATTCCTTGAAGACATTTTACCTGATATTACAACTATGCAAAGCATTAAGAGAAAATAAAATGTTTTTAAACATTCTCTTATAATTAACTTACCTGCTACTATGATGTCACCTAGTCCCTGACACTTGGGCTTGGCAATGTGTGATATAATTCTGAATCAACTTCAACAGAGGACATGGTCCTGAGGAATTTTTGTTGAACACTAGAAAGAAAATAACTTAGTTACCACAGGATTTTCTCAGATGTTTGAAAGTACAGTTGGTTTTTGTAAACCTGACTAAACCTGTAACACAAAAACCCTCTTAATCTGATTTATGCTCCCTGTCACTGATATTTCTCAATCTTGGTTTATAACCTCCAAAAGTCATGTATCCTAAAATGACTTCAATGGGATCCTATACATACACTAACAAGAAATGTCAGAAAGCAGAGCATTCTGACATATATGAGTCACAGGCAACTCTTTGAGGAAGCAGTTACTGACACTCAGACTGTTAAGTGGTGATGGGGTGTATGATAGGGAAGAAGAAAGAGGAGAAGAGTCCCCAGAGCTTTCTGGCGCCTTTATGAAGCACATGCACCTGTGTCAGTAATAGTGGATACATAAGGAAGCTACTCTACCATTTTCTACCCAGAGGTCTTTCTATCGCTTAACTTTTTTTGGGTGGAGGTAGGTACTTGGGATTAAACCCAAGGGCACTTTAGTAATGAGCTACATTCCATCCTTTTATTTTTAAATTTGAGACAGGGTCTTGCTAAATTGCTGAGGCTGGCCTTGAGATTATGACCTGCCTCTCTCAGTCTCACAAATTGCTTGGATTATAGGCATGCACCACTGTGTCTAGATTAGTCCAAGATTTCGTTGCTGTTCTTGTTTTCTAGTTTTATTTTATTTTTTTAATCAAAGCACAGAGGTGTTTTTAGTGTTATATTCAGAATCTGTTGCTAGGATACTACAAAAAAGTTTCATATAACCTTCAGGTTCCTGTAATGATAATATTTTATATAACTAGTAATATTCATAGAAATATGAAATCGAGAATGGTTCAAAACTATAAATTTAGATAATGGGTTCCCTTCCTCTCCGTTTCCCAGCTGCTATGAACTGAGCAGCTTTCCTATGCCACACCCTTTCCCTATGATGTTTCTACCTTAGAATCTGAAGACCATGGATAAAACCCCTGAAACTGTAGACAGCATTTTCTCCACTAAGTCTTTTGTGTATTTTGAGGGCAGTGTTGAAAAACTGATTCACACAATGACCGAGGGGATTTTTCAAGGAATGAGAGTTTGGTTGAATGTACAAAAACAAATATGCAGAGGGTCCCTAATTTATGATGATTCAAACTATGATTTTTTGATTTTATGCTAGTGCGAAAGTGATGCATTCAACAGCAATCATACTGTGAATTCCAGTATGACTACGCTTGTGGTGCTGTGTAGCAGCAGTGAGTCACCACTCCAGTCAGTTCCATGATCACAAGGGCAAAAACTAAGCAGAAGGTACCATGGGGCTCAGATACTGGGGTGGGTGTAGTAAATGCATTTTTGACTTACAGTATTTTCAACTGAGTTTTTCAGGACATGATCCGATCATAATTTGAGGAATACTTGTAATTTGCCATGGTAGTAATGGACAAACAACACATGATAATCTCAAAAGATGTGTAAAGAACATTTAACTACCCCAGACCCCTTTCATATTAAAAAAATAGTCAATAGACTTAGTAAAGAAAGGAATTTGCTCCACCTGTAATGGGTATCCATAAAAAATAACTCATATAACATTCTAGGTTACTAGAAGGGTCAGTACCTTCCCCAACATTAGGAACCAGATAAAGGTGTCCTTCTTTCTACACCTTTCAATATTATACTTGAGATCTACTCAAGATAATTAGATCATAAAGAACCAATAATAGCCATTCAGATTAAAAAGGACAAGTCAAAATATATTTACGAAAAGATAATATAGTGTACAGAAAGTGTTGAGGTACTCACTAATATACAATTCGAATAAAAAAAAACAAGTTCAGCAAATTTGCAGAATACAAACCTCCTAAAAAACAACTAATAGTATTTCTGTATGGTAGCAATTAGCAATCTGCAAAAAAAAAAAAAAGAAAAAAAAGAACAATTTCATTTCAACTAGCAGGAAAAGAGGAAATATAAAAGTTAAAAAGTCTTCTAATGTACATATCAAAATTATAAATTTAAATGAACTCCTAAATGCATGAGAAAAAAAATCCAATCCTTAATATTCCTAATATGGCAATACTTTCCAATTCAATGTAATCTATCAAAAAAATTAAAAAACCTGACAAGCCAACTGTGGTGGCACACACCTATAATCCCAGTGGCTTTGGAGGCAGGAGTATTATGAGTTCAAAGCCAGCCTCAGCAACAGCAAGGCTCTAAGCAACTCAGTGAGACCTTGTCTCTAAATAAAGTACAAAATAGGGCTGGGGATGTGGCTCATTGGTGAGTGTCCCTGAGTTCAAGCCCCAGTACCCCCACCCCAATAACCTGACAAAACTCCAACTGCCAGTCTTTTTGAATTATCTGGCAGGTTGTTTATGAAATTCATGAGGAAATTCAAATCACCTAGGATAGTCAAGAAAATCTTGATAAGGACAGAAATAAAAGTGCTTTCCTCAGGCTTCTTAATTTCAAAACTAACTTCAAAGTGATACAAATCCAGGTATTATGGCACTAATATAAAGATAAAGATAAATGGAATAGAATTAAATTCCAAGAAGTAGACTTATATCTATGATTGAATTTTTTTCAAAGATGCCAAGAAATTCAAAGGGGACACATTTTTACATATACTCGATTGATACAAAATGAACCATAGATCTAAATGTGAGAGCTAAAACTACAAATTCTGTAGCATAGAGCATAGAAATAAATGTCTATGGCCTTATGTGAAATACAGCTATTATGACCTGACATCAACAATGCAAGAACAGCAGTAAAAATAGATAAATCACACTACCCCAATTTAAAACTTTTGTGATTCTAATAATAGCATCAACAAATATTTTATCTAGTTCTTTGGATTCTTGTACTTGAAAATCATATTGCTCATAAAAATCTGTTTTTGGAATATAATGAGGAAAATGTGGACCTCTACATAGAGTAAAAATATTAGTAACACTAGGTGCTTGTGAGAGAAGAAACTAAAATAGGTGAAGTACTGAGATTTTTATAGGGAAGTTAAATTTTTCTCATGAGACCATAATGGTGGATACAGGATACTGATTTTTAAATCTATAGAAAGTTATGTTACCAATGCAAGGGCAGGGGTTACCAGGGGTCCCTGGGCTCAGGTTCTTGGCAATCTGAGCAAAGAACTGAGAGAGATGTGAGAGGTTGGCAGGCAAGGCAGAGGTTTACTGAAAGCAAAAGGAAACACTCTGGAAGAGCAGAGTGGGTCAAGCTGCAAAGGAGCTCTATCCAGTACAGGTTGCTTTTATTGAGCTGTGCTGGTTCTACTCCTCCCCTGGCTGAACTTGGGTTGACTGACACCTTAATTGACAGTTGAATCTGACAAAATTTCTTCTCTACTGTCCTTGTATAAGTTCCCCCAAACCTGGGAAAATGCAGAAAGAGGGAGTAAACCCTAATGTTATATGCTAATCACATGTTAAATAGCAACATGTTAATTTTAGGTCAGTCCCTCCAGCTATTGCACATGCCAAAGATTGGATACTTTCCCCTTAGGATCTTGAATTACCCTTGTGGTCATTTAGCTTCCTCCTTTTAACTGCAAGCTGGCCCAGTTTTCCCCTCACCGGAAAATTATATGTGGGGTAGAGTTTCCCTAACTCTTCTCCATGCTTTATCTCCAACCTAACATTAACACAATAAGAAAACCTGCAAATATGGGGGAAAAAGTATGCTGGGGGATCACAGGAAGCAATGCTGACAAAATAAAATAACCATGTAACAAGTGTGTGATATAACCTAATTGAAGAAGTGGAAGAAAAGCAGACTGACCTAAGTGAATTAGAAAGAATGTGGAGATTTCAAATTTTAAAGGACTTGAATTTAAGACCTGCATATTTTTGGTAAAATTGATTCCCATGTGAGTATAGATCGCCAATTCTGAAAAGCAATACATGTGTTTGAAGCTAAATTTTTTAGTGGAGTGGATATTTTCAAACAAATACTTAGGAATGAGTAAATTAAGTCCTGTGGTACTAGATTAAATCATGTGGTGCTGCAAAGAATAGGATTGCATGCTTAACCTAATAAAGATAAATGTGGATACAAATTTTGTGGCACTACATTAGATCATGTAGTGCTGCATGCATGCTTAGTACAGACATATATGGATATAAATTGGAATATGTAGAAATATTTATAGACATGTTTGTATGTGTAAATTAGAATTCACAGATATAGTACATTTCATTGCTAGCTGACAGTTGGGAATCAATGAAAGTCTCAGGAGCAATAAGGAGACTTGGTGTCCAGATATTTTGTTTGTAACTCTGTTTTCTAGTAACAGAAATTATACATTGTTTCTTGAAAAAATGATGCTAGGCTTGGGCAGGGAATAAACACAATTACGCTTTAGTGAGAGAAAATAAGAATATGTTAAACCAAACACAACTTACCAGGCCAAAAAAAAAAAAAAAAAAAGAGAGAGAGAGAGAGAGAGAGAGAGAAGAAAGTCAAATTCAATAATGTGAATATTTCAACATCAAATAGGAGCCAACTGAAAGATCTTCCAAGAGCAAACACGGGAAAACAAAATTAACTGAGCAAAACAATAAACCAATTTATGAACCATGTAAATAAAGTAAATATCCAAGACTGTATACTTAAAACAATGATCATTGTTAACAAATAGAAGAGAATTAGCAAATTGTGAATACTAAAAGAATGTCAAATAACTTTTATAGATGCCTTGTCCATAAGGAGGTGCAAGATGAATCCTCAATTCTTAATTATGTGCTATGCAGTGACTTCCTTTCAAAAAGTACAGTGAGGAAAGGGGAGTAAAGAGTAGTTATACAATGGATGAATCTGATAAACAGCCTCACTTAGGGGATCAAATGAATGTCAATGGTGATTAAACAAGTAAATACTCCTTAGTATGATGGGATGAGAAAGGCATTTTCCCTCTATGGACTACATTCTTAAAACCAATAACCAATGTAATCAGAAAATTTCCAAATGAGGAATGTTACAGTCATTAAAACACAAGTCTAAAAAAGTGCCACATCTAGAGGATATGAAGTATACAGGATACCTAAAAGTGATCTGGCACCATGGATGGGATCCCAGAACAGAAAATGAACATTAAGAGAAAGGAAGATGTATTATTCAGGGTTCTCTAGAGAAACAGAATCAATAGGAAGTATGATTATAAAAAGGGGATTTATTAGATAGGCTTGCATGACCAGAGGCTGGATAGTTCACAATGGCCATCTGCAGCTGGAGAGCTGGAAGAACCAGCTGCTGCACAGTCTAAGATGTGGAATCTTCAAAACAAGAAAGATCAATGGTGTTACCCTAGTCTGAGACCAAGGCTTCTGGAAACTACTTGGAGAATCACTGGCAGAATACACTTTGGAAGAGTGAAGAAGCAAGAGTCTGCTATCCTCAGACAATTGAAGCAGCAGTCAAGAACCAGTTGAAGAAGAGCCCAGCTTGGGTCTGCATCTGCTTCCTTGTTCTTCCAACTTTTATTTCATCCTATTGGGTGGTGCCGCCCAGGCTTAGGGTGGGGCTCCACTTCAGTTGTTATCCCACATTCCAGTCATTCCTAGACAAGCCCTGATTGACACACCCAGAGGCCTCTTAATCATCAGCATCTCTTTATCCAATCAAGTTGTTGACAATTCAAATTAACCATCAAAAAGTTAATACGAAGGAGGTGTGGATGCTAGTGAGTTTTTATAATCCTGCATTGTTAATGATGACAAATGTGCCATACCAAGTTAACCATAAGAGGTTAACTAACAATAAGGGGGAACTGTGGAGGTAGGGGGGATATGGACACTTTCTGTGTATCTTTGCAATTATTCTGGTAAATCTAAAATAACTTAAAAATTTTAAAACAATTTGTGGTATTTTTGATCTTCATTTCTAATGTGAATGAACAAGAACATTAGCAATGTTGTCAATACCCTGAGTATACCTCCTCAATATTTCCTTGCCCACTGAAGTGTCCCGACCCGCGGGACATCAACGCGGACGGCAAACCTAAGAGAGAAGGAATGAAGGGACAAGAGACGCAGGGAGAGACAGCAAGACAGGAATTCTGATCAAGCTGCAAATTTTTATTGTTCTCACGGGTATTTATGCTGAGGGAATGAGGGGTATGACGAGGTGCAGCCTGGTTGGTTGTATTCTTCTGCTGGGTTCCTGATAGGGTGCAAATTCGCGCTGGCGGGAAGGTGAAGTTCGCGCCGGCGGGAAAGTGTAGTCCCGGAAGAGAAGCCGTGGGCGCCATAGGCGCCATACTGTCAGAATTATCAGCCAGGAGGGGGGGGAGGGGCGCTGCTGCTTATTGTAAAGGTCAGAATGTTCTCAGAATGAGAACTTCTTGGTCCCTGACATTTCCCCCTTTCTTATATAAAATTATTGACCATTTTTCGATAGCCATATTTTAAGGGGGTGATAGAGGTTATGTGGCGAGACGGGGGCACAGCTTGCCTGAACAGGTATAGGGCTGGAGTGACAATCCCTCGGGAACTGCGCCTGTCTTAGGTTGTCCGTGGCAGAGCAACATCCTTACCCGTCATTGGATAATGAGGCTCTGGCCCTCATTTCCTGTCTTAGGTTGGTATGAGCTCTCACGAATCTTACCCGTCATTGGCTGTCCAGTTCAGCTCACAGGGGTGATGGTCTTTTAAGATCACCATCGCGATCCATCATCTCCAGTCGATGGTAATGAACCTGAATAGGTTTCGCCTGTATAGCCTCAATTTGAGCTTTAAGAAAAGCCATGATCTTGTTGAATATCAAAGGACCTATAGATACAATAAGCAGCAAGCAAAGGAGGGGACCTAGGAAGGGAAGGAGATAGGGAAGGAGTCCACTGAATCCAGTCCATAGTGGATTATCAGCCAGTGCTTGTCGGCGTTTTTCTAAGTCTTCCTGCAACTGTTTGATCTTGTCCTTAACAATTCCTGACTTGTTGGCATAGAAACAGCATTTTTCCTGCAAAGCCAGACAAATGCCTCCCTGTTCGGCAGTTAGAAGGTCTAAACCTCTCCTATTTTGTAGGACCACTTCTGCTAAGGAATCCACCTGATCTTGAAGATCTTGTATGGTACTTGAGAGTATCTGTACATCAGAAATCAATTTTCTGGATAATTTTGTATATTGAGTAGGAGAGACCCCCAAAGCAGCAGTACCTGAGGCCACTGCTGTAGTTATTCCAAGTCGAGCCGCAGCAGGGTCCTCAAGTCCTGCATGGCTGTGGGAGAGCAGTGAACAGGCAGCCATTATCCAGAGAAGCAATGGTGTGCAGTCACAGGGTCTGTCATTCAGGGGATTTTTCGCATAGATTGTCGGCTGCATCTATAAGAGAGGAAGATTCATCCTCAGGGGGAAGGTTTCCGTCCCTGGGTTGTGGTAAATCATTGACCTGTTTGACCAGGCGTTCTGGTAACCATCTTGGGGCTGCTTGTTCTTGATCTAAAATACAAGCTGAGCCTCGTCCCCAAATGAGGACGGGATCTGGGCCTTTCCATTTATTTGTTAAAGGATCGCGCCACATAACAGATGGGCGAGCAGAATTAGAAGAGGGATGCCAATGTCTGTCTGCGGTCGAATGTCCTTCATTGTCTAGGGTAAGAAAGTTAAGAGCAAATAATGCATGATTAAGGCGATCCCTGGGAGTGGTAAATGCAAGGGAAGAGGCCTTAAGACGGGTAAGCCAGGTTTTTAAGGTGAGGTGTGCATGTTCCACAATGCCTTGACCTTGAGGGTTATATGGAATTCCAGTAGTATGAGAGATTTGAAGAGTGGCACAAAACTGTTTGAACTTGGTACTGGTATATGCAGGGCCATTATCTGTCTTAATATGTGCTGGCTTTCCCATTATGGAAAAGGCTGAGACAAGATGAGAAATGACATCCTTGGTAGCTTCTCCGCAATGCGGTGATGCAAAAATAAAGCCACTAAAGGTATCTATGGAAACATGTATGTACTTTGTTTTCCCAAATTCAGGAAAGTGAGTAACATCCATCTGCCAAATCTGATTGGGCAGTAATCCTCGAGGGTTAACACCCAGATGTTGAATAGGAAGGGAGACAACACAAGCAGGACATGCTTTTACAATTTCCCTTGCTTGTTGCCTGGTAATTTTACAGAGTAACCGAAGGCTCTGAGAATTTAAGTGGTGAAGTTTGTGTAAATCTGTGGCCTCTTGGATGGATCCAATAAGAACTGGGAAAAGGGACCGAGTGGCTGCATCAGCCTGAGCATTACCCCGTGATAGGGGACCGGGAAGATCAGAATGTGCTCTAATGTGTCCTAAGAAAAATGGATGTTTTCTAGCCTGAATTAGTTGTTGAAGCTGGTTAAACAAAAAGGCTGCGTTGGAGGAAGCCTTAATGGTGGGTGAAATCTCCAATAGGGGCACAGAATGGGCAATGTAAGCACTGTCTGTATAAATATTAATAGGTTTATCAAAAAATGTCATAAAGACTTGTGTTATAGCAAACAATTCTACAAGCTGTGCTGATTAATAACCAAAATAGGAGTATTCCAGGGTGAGGTTGAGGGTTCCACATGGCCGGCTGTCAACTGTTCCTGTACTAACATGGAGGCAGCCTCTAATTTTTCTTGGGTAAGGGGCCACTGATCCACCCACACAGGAGTTTGAGTTTCCCAAATAATTTTGTCTGCATGGGGTACAGGAGGGTCAGGGACCGACACTAAAAATCCACATACCCAAGTCCAAATTTGTCTGTTTTTTGTATGGGCTGTACAGGCTCAACCTGTCCTTGTCCTAGCCTCCCAAGGCCTGTACCAGGGATAAAGCCCATATGAAGCATTTGATGAGTGACTAAAGAGTCGGGACTAGCAAGAATAACTTTCATTTGGCTTAGAATGTCTCGTCCCCAAAGGTTGACAGGGAGATCAGGAACAACGAAGGGGGTGACGGTTCCTTTATTCCCTGTGTTATCTTTTGTGTCAGTCCAATTAAGCACCCTGGAGCTAACTAAGGGGTTTCTTGACTGCCCTATTCCTTTAAGGTTAGTTAGTGATGAGGTGAGGGGCCATTCTGATGGCCAATATTTTTGAGAAATAACTGTGGCGTCCGCACCAGTATCTAGGATCCCTTGGAATTTCTTTCCTTCAATAAATAAGGTAAGAGTGGGTCTTTTGTGGGAGATAGGTTGGACCCAATACACATCAGAGGAACCTAAAGAGGCTGTGTTTCCTGGTGAATTTCCTGAATTGAGGGGAAGGAGTATTAATTGTGCAATTTTTGTTCCTGCAGGGATGGCAGCTACTCCGTTAACAGCTGTGGCCAGTATTTTAATTTCTCCAGTGTAATCATCATCAATGATGCCAGGGAAGACCTGAACACCTTGTAAGGTGGTGGGAGCTCTCCCAAGAATAAGAGCACACATATGAGGTGGAAGGGGGCCTACAACCCTAGTGGGTATTATTTGAGGTCCTTGCATAGAGTCTAATATTGTATCGGTGGAGGCACAGAGGTCCAATCCTGCGCTGCCTGGGGTAGCGTGTTGGAGGGAGGTGATTGTGGAGAAGGACAGGGAGCCTGGATTGGGTTGGGAGTCTGAGAGGGAACAAACCTTATTGCCCCTGGGTTTGCTCTGGGGGTGGTCGGGGCCAGGGGCTGGCCCCGAGAGGAGTTTCCCGAGAAGTTAGAGGGAATAGGCTGTCCAAGGGCATTGGTCTTAGATCTACACTCCTTGGCCCAGTGGCGACCTTTACCACATTTAGGGCAAAGGGTGAGCGGAGGTGGTTTAGTCCTTGTTTGAGGAGATATGGGTCCTTGACCCAGTTTCCCTGTTGGGCAGTCTCGCGCAAAATGGCCAGGTTGTTTGCAAGTAAAGCAAGTACGTGGGCCAGGGTGGTGAAGGGCCTTGGTGAAGGCGGCACCAATGGCGAGACCCATGGCACGGGCTGTTCCTACCCCGGCACACAGCCTAATGAAGTCAGAAAGGTCCCCTTTATCTTTGTGGGGCCGAAGAACATCTTGACATATTGGGTTGGCATTTTCAAAGGCAAGATATTTTACAAAGGAGCTCTCGTTTTCACTTGGTCCAAGTAAGCGCTCCGCAGTTAGATTAAGCCGGGCAACAAAGTCACTGTAAGGCTCGTCAGGACCCTGACGAATTTTTGCTAGGGAGGCGGTGGCCGAGCCCTTTTGAGGGAGCCGTCTCCAAGCATGCAAACCAGCAGTTTGAACCTGTGCTAGGAGCCCAGTAGGAAAGCGTGCCTGTTTAGGGTTAGTATCAAATGGCGCATTACCCACTAGTTTAACATAGGTCCAGGATTTAGAGGAAGCCTTGGTTGAATTTTTTTGGGCAGTTTCCCGACAGTATTCCCTAAAGTCTGCGTTCCACAACAGGAAGTCACCCGCACTGAGGGTGGCTCGGGCCAAAAATTTCCAATCATTAGGGGTGAGCCACTGTGTACTATGGTTCTCTAGCAAGGCCAGTGTATAAGGTGCAGTGGGGCCATACTGTGTACAAACCTTTTTAAGTCTTTCAAGAAAGCGGAGGCTCAGCCTTTTATAAGAACCAAGGGCTCCACTCTGTCCAGAGGTGGGCTCCTCCTCATCCCCTGATTCCTCTTCCTGACTTCCTTTTAAATTCTCTGCTTCAGTTTGTGCGGGCTGATCTGCTTGACTGCGAGTGACTGGAAAGGCAAGAACAGGCTGACCACGTGGCTTCACCTTACGAGTATTGAGGGGTCTTGGGCCAGTTTGTGTTAACTCCGTGCCCAAGGCCAGTGAGCGAAGCTCGGCATCAAGGGCTTTTAGTTCTTTTAAAAGTTGGATTTGTTCCCGCCTATGTTGGAGAGACTTACGTAAAGGGGTTAGATTAGGCAAGGGAAGTGGGGAAAAAATGTCTGGGGGGGTAGTAGGTCCCTGAAGGGCCGGAGCACGAAAGGCAGGGCGTGTATAAGTGGGAAGTGGATTTTTAAGAGGTGGCAGGTCTGGAGAATGGTGTTGAGCCGCTGCCCCCTCCAGGGTAGCCTCCTCCTCTGGGGTCACGTCATCATAGGGATTTAAAACCGGATAAATCTTAGGGGGACTTTTAGGGGACTTTTTTGGTAAGGTGGGGTCTGGGAGATTCCCGGGGTCTGGGAGGGTCCCAGGGTCCTGAGAAGCTGAGTAGGGGGCATTTTGAATACTAACCGAAGGGCATGCCGATGGGGGGCGAGAGGTGGATTGCATTGCCTGCTCCCCAATCTTTACAAGTTTTAAAGTACCACTGTCAAAGGGTGAGCTTTTAAGAATCTCATTAATTAAATTCCAATAAGAAAAGGCAGTGACAGGCACCTTTTGAGGACCAAAAGTCTCATAATAATCTTTGAGGCAGTCTCCTACTCTGAGCAACCATTTACCATCAATTGACCCCTCGAGGGGAAACCAAGGACACAAATCCTCTATGTATGAAAAGAATGATCTTAAATCCTTTTTCTTAACACGCGCTCCCCGAGTCTTGAGGGCCTCCTCGAGACCCGTCAGAAACAAATCATGTGACGAAACTGCTTGTCCCATGGTGCGTCACTCACCTTGCGCTGGCCTCACTCTCCTCCTGGATCTGACTCCCGGTCGCGTCCACCGAGGCGATCCCGAATCCCGCTTGGCCAAGTCTTCCCCAGAGGGCAGCGTTCGCTTCTCAAACAAAGGCTCGAGTCAACCACGTTGGGCGCCAACTGTCCCGACCAGCGGGACATCAACGCGGACGGCAAACCTAAGAGAGAAGGAATGAAGGGACAAGAGACGCAGGGAGAGACAGCAAGACAGGAATTCTGATCAAGCTGCAAATTTTTATTGTTCTCACGGGTATTTATGCTGAGGGAATGAGGGGTATGACGAGGTGCAGCCTGGTTGGTTGTATTCTTCTGCTGGGTTCCTGATAGGGTGCAAATTCGCGCTGGCGGGAAGGTGAAGTTCGCGCCGGCGGGAAAGTGTAGTTCCGGAAGAGAAGCCGTGGGCGCCATAGGCGCCATACTGTCAGAATTATCAGCCAGGAGGGGGGGGAGGGGCGCTGCTGCTTATTGTAAAGGTCAGAATGTTCTCAGAATGAGAACTTCTTGGTCCCTGACACTGAAGTTAACTTATTTTGAATTATTATTGTACCCTTATTTTCATTATTATTTTCTCCATAAATTTTAAGTGACATGCTGATTAGTTTATTATCATCACATTTATTTATTTTATATTTTTCACTGGGGATTACCTAGTGGCACATTACCACTGAGCTACATCCCAGCATTTGCCCTTATCATTTTAGAGATAGGATCTCTATAAGTTTACAAGGCTTCCTGTGAACTCATGCTCCTCCTGCCTTAGCCTCCTGAGTCACTAGGCTTATATGTGCCACCATGCCCAGTTTATGTTCACATTTAGAGGCTTCTAAATCAGTCCACAGTCCTAATGTAACAGTAATCAATAAATAAATCCATATCATGGAACAACCTACATAAAGGCTCTTTCAAGTTCTTTTCAAAAGACAAGGTTATAAAAAATAAGTGAAAACTGAGAAAATGTTTAAGATTGGACAGTATCTGGTTAGTAAACTGTATAATGGTGCCAAATTATCTCCGCCTGTTGTTTATCACAACATTGCATTTTAATCTGCTCTCTGTTTCAGAAGATATGATTATTTTAAAATAATAGAATATTGAAAAGTACAGGGATATCAAATAGATGACTATGTTACATATGATTGTCATTCTATCTTTCTGGAACACTCTTGAACTTTAATAACTTTGGTGAAAATTTCTCCATGTGGTAGAAACCCACAGGGCAAGAAACTGAATGCAGACTCTGGTCAACAGCCAGCAAGGAACTGAGGTCCTTGAACTATAGTTTGCAATATAATATCTGCAATTAGACCACCTGCCTCTCAAAAACACTATGTTCATAAGTATTGTGAGAATCTTAACAAAATAGTTCTAATCCCTCCCCCATCCTTTGTAATATAGCTGTCATTAATTTCACATAAACAAGCATGTATGTACATATAATATTATGCAGGATAAGGAATAGTGTTTTATAATTATAAAAGGGTCAGCTCCCCAAGACGATATGAGTTCTTATCATGTATAAATTTAATTGAGTCAGATTACTTGAATCAGAAACCAATGTAACCACATGAAGAAATACATTAATATAATAGTTAGAGGCTTCAATAATATCTATCAGAAATGGGCAGAGCCAGTACATTGAAAATCTGTAGGGAAGCAAACACAATAGAACCAACAATCAACTGGATATAATTATCTGTTGACTACTTCATCTAGCAAGCTCAGAATATACATTCTTCTTCAGCCCTAAGACACACTGCATTCTTGGCCATAAAACAAGCTTCAATAATGTTAAATAATAATTATCACATATTATCTGCCTTCAGACCTCAATGGAATTACTCTAGAAGTGAAACACTTGGTTCAAAAAATATTAATATTAATATTAAAAAAGTATTTTGGAATAAATGAAATGAAAACTTATCTCATCAAAATTTGTGAGAGGTTCTGGGTATAGTGGTGCACGCTTATAATCCCAGTGGCTCCTGAGGCTAAGGTAGGAGGATTGTGAGTTCAAAGCCAGTCTCAGCAAAAAACAAAAAAGCAAGGCACTAAACAACTCAGTGAGATCCTATCTCTAAATAAAATACAAAATAGGGATGGGGTGTGGTTCAGTGGTCAAGTGTCCCTGAGTTCAATCCCTGGTATCCCCCCCCAAAAAATTTGTGGGAGTTAAAGAAAGAAAAGTTTATGGAGTGACTTACAAAATTGAATGTTTATGTTAGGGAAGAAGAAGCATCTCAAATCAAAATGTCTTAAGTACTGGAAACTGAAAAGACCACCATTTTATCCTAATTAAGGAGAAGAAAAGATGCAATATTATAAATAAAGACAAAAGATAAAGCAATTAGATTTATCATACAAATATTGATAGCTTAGTTTCCAGTGTACAGAAATATCCAAGCAGTACCCTTCCTTACAGGTACACAGAGATGACTTTTCTTAAAAATGAAGAGACACAGATCTTCACAAATGATCAATCAAAGGCAAACTTTAGCATAGCGTAATTTCATGTGTTTACGAAGCTGGCTAATACTGACACCAATTTTTCTTTCTAACGTTGACATCTCTGTTAAGTTTTCTGAATCCACAATGGACAGAAAAATGAGACTATGAAAAGTGTTCTATGCTGTTCTGTTGTGATCCACCCATGTGGTGGACAGAACAACCAAAGACTATACTTGATGTTGAATTTTAAAAATGAATTTATAAATCTTTTAAATACCTCATATATATTGTTTTCTATTTTCCAATAAGCTTAAACTTTAATCTGAAAGTGATTTGAACTTGAATATCAATATGTTTTCTCTCCATACTGTTCTTAGGGAAGGACATGAACCCTGACTTCCAGCTCAGCCTCTTCTCTGCCCTCATCATTCTCAAAACACTGTGCAAACCCTCTGATGGACCATGTTGATTCTCACCTCACTTGCATCTCTTCTTCCCTTTGTGTAGTTTTGCCTTCCTATTCCAAGAAAACTCTTCCAAGATTTAGCTCCACTAATATGGCCCCCTTGATAGATAGTTCCTGTTCTTCATTTGCTCCCATATTTAATTAATTTTAGTACATGTTTCTCCAATTTTATCTCAATTTCTGTTGGCCTGGTTACAACCTTGACATGGATTTCATTGTTTGCATTTGGATGAACTTGCCTGAAACCATTTGTTGGCACCTGATAGATCACTTGCATCAACACCTGCAGAATGAGTGGCAACAGGAAAGATAGAATTCACAGAAGACCTTGCAGCCTCTTTTTTATAAGAAATATTTCAACACCATTAGTCTTCATGCCACAGAGGATGATGTGAAGGTATCCATGACTCTCCATCAAAATCTGCCTCAAGGCAATCAGAATCAGAATGTCAGGGTATTGTGGATTTACTTATGATCTAATTTCATTATAGTTTTAATTTTTATGTGAATAAAACTTATGATTCTAGGATTATAGAAAGGTGTTGTCAACAATTATAGAATAAGGCTATTATGCCTGTAATAGTTTAGCTGATAGACATTATGCTTTATTTAGCTTGATTTTAAATCTTTGATTCATTGGTTTACAGAGGATCCCCCCATGAAGACTTCTACAGACACTACACTGATCAATTTGAACCTTCCTTCACTATTACAAATGCAAGTTCACTTTGTCTTTTTTGTAAATTTCATACATTGTTCCTTTTTCACTTTAATATTTTCTCCTAGAATCATATGGTCAGTGATATATTAATGACTGAGTAATCCAGGAGGAAGGGATCTGCATGCTGTAGGAACATGAATAGGAATTGAATCTTCTTTTCTACATTTAAAAATAAACAATAGGCAAAGCATATAAAACACTGGATTTTCAAGACCTTGAACAAATACTGAAGGACAGTGAGACCTAAAGAGTGAAAAAAAATGGCATATGCACTACTGTTGCCCCAACTCACACTTCAAGAGTATTTCCAGGCTGTGATGCAAGAAGGATGTTGATGGATTTCTTCAGTTGAGGACACGCATGCTGAAGGTCTGGAGAACAAGGTGGCAAAATTTCCTCAAGCCATTATCCATGTCCAGTGGTAAGAATGGGAGAGAATAATTATGCCTTCTTCCTGGTAGATAGAGTTGTCATGTGCCATTATTTCTCCACTGTGTCATGGATCACAGTACTACAAGAGCAGCACAGAAGAACAAGGCAAAGACATTAGACATTTGAATAAACTTGGACTTTAACCTTTCATCTAATTCTTGACTGTGAAAAGACAGATGTCAATAGAATTTACATGACATGGCCATCTTCCATCAAGGGAAAAGATGAAAAATGCCCATTAAAGGTACAGAAAATTATCTATGTAAATAGTGTGAACCACATATCCCGGACACAGAATGATACTTCTTATATTCTGTTATGTGTTTCTCATAAAATTACTATATTTTGATTTGATTTAAATGAAGTTTCCCATTTATAAGGAAAAACATAGATATCATTAGTTAGTAAAAGAAAAAAACAGTGATATTTTCTATTTGTTTCTTCATAAAATCCTCATTTTACTTTAAATTTGGGAAACATCTTGTATCTTCCCTTCACTGCATATATACCATAGTCTATTTTCCATGAAGGGTTTTATAAAGAGTTCATTTATATGCAGTGAAATTAAGAACAAGCTGTATTATTATAATACTAAAATAGATTGACAATGAGGGGTACCTCTTTTTCTTTATTTTTTTCAACCATGATCTGGTCTTGAAGTTCTATGTATTTTTTATTGCAGGAAGCACCCCTGATTGAAACATTACCTGGACAAACAAATCCCCCTCTATTAAGTTGGTGTGAGTTAAGTTTATGTTCTATTTGTTGCTAATATCTCATAAATCTTGAGGAAATACTCCTCTGAATAGTTTTAGATCATCGAATTGACCATTTTATTACTTGCATAGTAGGCACAAAGGTACTAAATCTCAGATCTGCCCATGGGAATCTTCCTTTTCTAGAGAATGTAGTCCTCTCAACACAGTCATGCTGGCAGTCATTTCCCTATACAGCCAACTGTAAACAAATTCTAGTCTGCTGTTGGTAGCCTGAATCTTATCTGCCCTCTTGTTTCTTTGGTACCTCCTGGTGTTGTCATGTAAGGAAACTTCTCATCAATCCAGATTGAGGAATCCCATCTTCAGGGCACATAGCATCTATTCACAGGGGTCTGTCAATAGTTCAGAATAACCAAATGGACATGAAAGACTGGCTAAGTAATAGAAATGTGTGTTATTATTGTCTAAGTAAACACAGAATATTTTATAAAAGTCACAAGAATAAACACTTAATATTGCACTGAAAACAATTTGAGTACTTGCTCAAAGAGTAAGAAAAAAATACGAACTTATTCTTATTATGGGGTATCTATCTATCTATCTATCTGGATAGGTAACACAGGTATTTACAAAATTGAAATGGAAAAAAATTCAAATGCTTCTTACTTTTGGGTAAAGGAAAATCAAACAATCTAATGAATTCACACTTGCAAGTCTATGCAGTCAGAAAGGGAGTTTCAGTATTGTTTTTTTAATTGGTTCTTTAGTAATGCAGGACAGTAGAATCCATTTTGATAAAATTATACGAGGACAGAATATATCTTATTCTCATTAGGACCCCATTCTTGTGGGTGGGTATGATGGTGGGGTTAATTGGGTATTTTTATATGTGTACATAGGAAAGTTATTCATTCCACTGTTTTTCCTATTTCTATCCCCTATCCTTTCCCTTTATTCCCCTTTGTCTAATCTACCAAACTTCTCTTCTTCCCCTCCTCCCCCTTTATTGTGGTCTAGCTTCCACATATCAGTGAAAACCTTTGAATTTTAGTTTTTTGAGTTTGGGAGTTTCAAAATTATTTCCATCAAAATTAATGCCTTTGTGAATTAAATAAAAAATTAAATGAAAGTCATGTAATGAAAACTATTCACAGATTGGTGCATGTGTACGAGTGTGTATGCATGCACTAGGTGTACTAGGCAAGTGCTCTAACACTGAGTTATGTCCCCAGTTCCCTCACAGACCTTTTTGAGCATAAAATTCTGTGTATATTTTGACATGGAATTCCTGAAAACATCCTTGTCCTTTTCTTTTACATAAAACTTTCTCAGAAACACTAAAATAGATGTGTACCATTTGCCTTTCCTAATAAAAAGTGATTTTCCTATCTGATAAATGGTGATGCTTAAAAAGATGAGAATGATTGAAACGAATCTTGGAAAAATTAATGCAATTTTAAACAAAGAAATGAAAGGTAGTATTTCACAATAAAAATATACAAATTTGGTTTTAGATGTCATATTACCAGTAATAAAATATATACATAAATATTCACAGCTAACATAAAAAGATTATAAGAGAAGAAGCAGTAATGTGTCTTAGTAAGCAGGCACAAGGAATTCTTGAGCAAAGACATTATTTACACAAATGATCTGAATTCCACATTTAGCCCCATAGGGAGGGCAGGGAGCAGGTACATAGACCCCTCACACAGGCTGAGCTCCCACCTGTCATGAGTGGTCTTGAGACATGACCACTGTGTCCTCTTGGTTTGTGCAGAGTCGCCCAGGAATGCCTCCCCAAGTTCCTTTTGTGCTCCATGTGCCTGGGGGAGTACAAACTTCCCAAGGTTTCAGAAAGTAATGAAAGAAAGAGAAGGAATGAGTTCAGATAAAAATCATCTAGAATATACTACAAAAAATAAAAGAGGGGATGTTATGGGGAAGATTACCCAGGACTCACCAGTACAATAGAAACATTTGTGTCAACGACTAGGTTCTAAAGTTGTAAAACTTCACTTTTTCCTTAAAAAAGAAGCATTTTTTGTCACAGTTCAGGCAGCTGGGTAAATCAGGCTACAACTGGGCCTACTGGTGAGGTGCAAGGCATGAAGTTTTCACTCTTCATTGTAGGACAGAAGCATGGTTGAGAAAAAGGGTTCTGGAGGGATAATTCTTGGGTTAAATGAAGTCTCTCAGTAACACACTATGATATGTACAAAAAGATAAGAAAAACAAGGAAATATGTAAAAAAATTAAAGAAAATAACTTATGACAAATCATTGGGAACACTTGGTTTTTCAATTAATGTTCCAGAAACTGAATATCTATGAAGCAAATCAATATCTGACCTTAACCATGAGATGAATCTGACTGAACTTTCACATGTGTGTTCACAGATGTGACACAGCTGGCATTGGCTGTATCCTACAGACTCTAATTAAAAAAAATAATAAGCTGTAAAAAGATCGAAGAGGGATTGGTGAAGGGAGGGGAATGGGAAAGGGGGAATAGGGAAGGGGGAGTGCTAGGGACTGAATCAGAGCAGGTTGTATTCATGCTTTTGTGATAATGTCAGGGTGTGTCCTGGTATTGTATATAACCAAAAAGTAATAAAGTTCTAACCTTTGACTTCATATAACACAAACTATTAATTAGTGATAGATTTTAGACCTAAACTGTAAACAAATACAGTATTTAAAACCTAAGGGAAAATAACTAACCATGAGATAGGGTAAAATTCCAGAGAAACTAGACCTAGAAAGAATGTATCCTGGGTCGTAATTGTGGAGTGAGCCGGCAGGCAAGTCAGCCTGCCTGCATGGCATAGCTAGCCGGCGAGTGAGCTAGCACACCTGACTCCCACACCTGGCCAGTTGCCATCGCACAGCGACCCCGCCTGACTCCCACACTGAGGTCAGACACCATTGCTGAGCCTGCCTGCCTGCCCCCCCAACCCCCAAGGCTGAGGGACACTGCAATTGCCTCTGTGCTGACTCAGCGCACCCTCACTAGGGCTCCCCAGCATCTTTATAGGCTGGTACAGGCATTTTGAATTATTCCTGAGGGCGTGGCCATCATCATTGGAAGGGCAGTTCCCTTCCTGAGACATCTACAGGAGACTGGAGGACTTTGACAGGACCCAGGAGTCAAGAAGAGGAGGTATTGAGAGACTTGGGACCAACTCAGAGCCACCGGTGAGTCTCTCCCACTGGGCGGGCTTTCTGGATGGGGCAGTAGTCCCAGAACACAGGGAACTTCATGTAGAGTGGCCCAGTGAGACTCCCCCGCTGGAGCCATGAACCAGGTCAACCAGGAGCATAGCAGAGGAGGGCTGCACAGCGAGAGGCTTCGGTGCAGGGTGGCTCCCTGACCCAGGCCATAGCTCTGGTCCCCAGGGAATGTCACAGAGGAGGGCTGCCCAGTCCAGGCAGTAGTACTGGACCAAAGGGAACTTCTTGGAGGAGAGCTGCCCAGTGAAACTTCCCCACCTGGTGAGTCTTCCCTGCTAGGCAAAGCATTCCCACCAGGGCAGTAGAACCAGAGACACAGGTCCAGATCAGACGTGCCCCAGTCTGCAGTCTAGTCCCCCTTCAGCTGACCATCAGTCAACAAGTGGAGGTGCCACTACCCACTGACAGGGAATATACTCCACCTGAAGGTCACCACCCCTAGAGCAGCAGGTTTCTTGTGGAGCAACACATGATCAAGTTCCTCCAAGACTTCAGGCTACTGAAGGCTAGGAGGTGAGTTATTGGAAATCTACAGGGACAATAGTAGTCAATATAGGAAATCTGCAATATCTCAGAGTTTCACTACTAGAGGGATAGATACCTGAGCAATATGAGAAAACAAGGGAAGAAAATGTCCCAAGCAAACCTAGATGCTACAGCCATAAATTCCAATGACAGCATGGCAGAATAAAGGTCAGAAAGGGAGTTCAGAATGTACATAACTAAAATGATCAGAGAAGCAAATGATGAGACGAAAGAGCAAATGCAGGCTTTGAATGATTGCACCAATCAACAGTTAAAAGAGCAAATATGGGAAGCAAAAGATCACTTCAATAAAGAGTTAGAGATACTGAAAAAAAACAAACAAACAGAAATCCTTGAAATGAAAGAAACAATAAACCAAGTTAAAAACTCCATAGAAAGCATAACCAATAGGATAGAACACCTGGAAGACAGAACATCAGACATTAAAGACAAACTATTTAATCTTGAAAACAAAATTGACCAAACAGAGAAGATGGTAAGAAATCATGAACAGAATCTACAAAAATTATGGAATATCATGAAAAGGCCCAATTTAAGAATTATTGGGATTGAGGAAGGCACAGAGAAACAAACCAAAGGAATGAACAATCTATTCAATGAAATAATATCAGAAAACTTCCCAAATCCAAAGAATGAAATGGAAAACCAAGTACAAGAGGCTTATAGGACTCCAAATATACAAAATTACAACAGACCAACACCAAGGCACATTATTATGAAAATACCTAACATACAAAATAAAGACAGAATTTTAAAGGCCGCGAGAGAAAAGAATCAAATTACATTCAGGGGGAAACCAATAAGAATATCAGCAGATTTTTCAGTCCAGACCCTAAAAGCTAGAGGACCTGGAACAACATTTTTCAAGCTCTGAAAGAAAATGGATGCCAACCAAGAATCTTATACCCAGCAAAACTTACCTTCAGATTTGAAGACAAAATAAAATCCTTCCATGATAAACAAAAGCTAAAAGAATTTACAAAAAGAAAGCCTGAGCTACAGAAATTTCTCAGAAAAATATTCCATGAGGAAGAGATGAAAAACAACGATGTAAATCAGCAAAGGGAGGAACTACCCTAAAGGAACAGCCAAATAAAGGAGAAACCAAGTCGTGTCAAAAAAACAAAAATGAGCCAAACAACCAGGAATACAAATCATATCTCAATAATAACCCTGAATGTTAATGGCCTGAATTCATCAATCAAAAGACATAGACTGGCAGATTGAATTAAAAAGAAAGATCAAACAATTTGCTGCCTGCAAGAGACTCATCTCATAGAAAGAGATAACCACAGAATAAAGGTGAAAGGATGGGAAAAAACATACTAGGCACATGGACACAGCAAAAAAGCTGGAGTATCCATCCTCGTATCAGAAAATGTGGACTTCAAGTCAAAACTAGTCAGAAGGGATAAAGAAGGACATTTCATACTGCTTAAGGTAAGTATAAATCACCAAGACATAACAATCATAAATATCTATGCCCCAAACAGTGGCTCATCCATGTATGTCAAACAAATCTTTCTCAATTCCAGAAATCAAATAGACCACAAAACAATAATACCAGGTGATTTTAACACACCTCTCTCACCACTGGACAGAAACTCCAAACAAAAATTGAACAAAGCAACCATAGATCTCAATACACAATCAATTATTTAGACTAATGGACATATACAGAATATACCATCCAACAAAGAGGGAATACACTTTCTTCTCAGCAGCACCTGAATCCTTCTCTAAAACAGACCATATTTTATGCCACAAAACTACTGTTAGCAAATACAAGAAGATAGAGATACTACCTTGTATTCTATCAGATCATAATGGATTGAAATTAGAAATAAATGACAGAATAAAAAACAGGAACTACTCCAAAACCTGGAGATTAAATAATACGCTATTGTATGATGAATGGATAACAGAAGACATCAGAAGGGAAGTTAAAAAATTCTTAGAGGTAAACGAGAACAAAGATACACCAAATCAAAATCTCTGGGACCCTATGAAAGCAGTACTTAGAGGAAAATTTATTTCATGGAGCACATTCAATAAAAGAAGAAAAAAAATCAACAAATAAACGACCTAACACTATATAGCTCAAAGCCCTAGAAAAAGAAGAACAGAGCAACACCAAAAGTAGTAGAAGACAGGAAATAGTTAAAATCAGAACTGAAATCAATGAAATTGAAACCAAAGAAACAATCGAAAAAATTGACAAAATAAAGAGTTGGTTCTTTGAATAAATAAACAAAATTGATAAACCCTTAGCCACACTAACAAAGAGAAGGAGAGAGAAAACTCAAATTACTAAAATTCAGAATGAAAAAGGAAATATCACTACAGAAAAAAGTGAAATACAAAACATAATTAGAAGCTATTTTGAAAATCTCTATTCCAACAAAATAGAAAATCTTGAAGACATCAACAGGTTTCTAGAGATATATGAATTACCTAAACTGAACCAGGAGGACATACACAATTTAAATAGATCAATTTCAAGTGATGAAATAGAAGAAGTCATCAAAAGCCTACCAACAAAGAAAAGTCTGGGACCAGATGGGTTCTCAGCTGAGTTCTACAAAACCTTGAAAGAAGAGCTCATTCCAATACTTCTCAAAGTATTCCATGAAATAGAAGAGGAGGGAACCCTCCCAAACTCATTCTATGAAGCCAATATCACCCTGATACCTAAACCAGACACAGACACATCGAGGAAAGAAAATTTCAGACCAGTATCTTTAATGAACTTTGATGCAAAAATTCTCAACAAAATTTTAACAAATCACATACAGAAGAATATTAAAAAGATATAGCACCACAATCAAGTGGGTTTTATCCCAGGGATGCAAGATTGGTTCAACATCTGGAAATCAATAAATATTATTCACCATATCAAGAGACTTAAAGTCAAGAATCACATGATTATTTTGATAGATGCAGAAAAAGCATTTGATAAAATACAGCATTCCTTCATGCTCAAAACACTAGAAAAAATAGGAATAGTGGGAAACATTCCTTAATATTGTGAAGGCCATCTATGCTAAGCCCGTGGTCAATATCATTCTAAATGGTGAAAAACTGAAAGCGTTCCCCCTAAAAACTGGAACAAGACAGGGATGCCCTCTTTCACCACTTCTATTCAACACTGTCCTTGAAACTGTAGCCAGAGAAATCAGACAGACCAAGGAAAATAAGGGGATATGAATAGGAAAAAAAGAACTCAAACTATCCCTATTTGCTGATGACATGATTATATATTTAGAGGAACCAGGAAATTCTACCGGAAAACTTTTAGAACTCATAAGTGAATTCAGTAAAGTAGCAGGATATAAGATCTGTTGAGGGTCATCTTGGACAAGATGATGCCTGGCAGTGAGCCAAAGGCTCTGGTTGTAAATACGGAAGTACCTAAAAAGGCTGGTTTGCTGTTACTAGTTCCTTGGAGACTTATGACGTGTTAACACCAGGCTCAAGGATTGGCTGTCTAGTATCATGCCGCTCGTGGACAGCTTGTGATTTATATAGTGTTATGCTGGCATTTCTCTGCATGCTCTCCTGCGTGAGAGAAAGCTTTGATATAATTGGCTATAAGCTAGGAGCCTGGGGGAGGAGAGAGGGAGAGAGAAGAAAAGAAAGATAATAAGCAGAAGCAACAGGAGACATAGAAACAGGGAGGACGCAATAAATCTCGTCAAACTAAAGAGTAGTAGTGTCTCCTTTCTCTGCGCCAGTTCCGCTGGACGGAACAAGTGGTGTCCCGTACGGGGAACTTCTTTCTCCTTCTGCATCCTCCCAGGTAAGTAACTTAAGGTAAGCTATAGGAAAACTAAGTAACTTAAGGTAAGCTATAGGAAAACTGTAGGATAACCTCCTGGAAATCTCTGGCCAGATTTATGTATAAGGGGGAGGCCACATAGCTCCGGTAAAGGAGGCCACATAGCCCCAGTTAAGGGAGGCCACATAACCCCGGTAAAGGAGATCACATAACTCCAGAATGAGGTCACAAGTGTCAAAAAATCAAATGATAGGAATCATACAAGATGTGCTTAAGGCTAATGGGACTTCCGTAAAATGATCTACTGTAACATATGTAACCACACTGGCCAAGGTTAGTCCTTGGTTTTTGGAAGAGGGAGTCCTAAATATTCCACAATGGGAACATCATAAAGAGGATCTTATCAAAGCAGAAAAGCAATCCCCATTACCTAGAGGTACATTTCCCATGTGGCAGCTCATTAAGGAATGTCTAACATCTGAGAAAGGCAGAATAAAAACTTTAGTAGAAGAAGGAAATATGTCTGGAAGAGATAAAGGAACAACTAAGTGTAACTTCTCATAAAGAGGAAGAAGAGGAGGAGGGGCTTAATGGGGAGGAATTAGAAAGAGCATCAGGGACACGGTTGCCCCCACCAGTTATGTCAGGAAGGAACACCAATCCCTTCCTAGAGGCAGCAGCCTGCCCCCTATGTCCCCCAAAGTACCCTTGGGAGGAGGTAGCTCATGCTATAAATCAGATGGGTTTTTCACCACGGGGAAAAGAAAGCCCCATTAAAAAAACCTCAGCAGTCCCACAGTTTTTCTCTGTGCTAGAGGACCAAAATGGAGAAAGATTCCACCAACTTCTAGATTTCAAAACAGTAAAAAATTTTAAGGAAGCAGTGGCTACGTATGGTCCACAGGCCCCATTTACAATTAGTATGTTGGAATCAGTATCGGGGCTAAATCTAGTGCCAGAAGACTGGAAAAGGACTAGGCAAAAATTATAAGGTGTTACCTGCCCCATTCAAGCCGAAGGACAAACAGGGACTAAGGGGCTGGGTTTTTCGGAGGGGCCACTGAACCATTATAGATAACATGGAAATCCAATAATCCTATCTGGGTCCCCCAGTGGCCCCTTTCTAAAGAAAAAATAGAGGCAGTCCAGAAAATAGTTAGTCAATACTTAAAGTAAAACCATATCATTCCTTCCACTTCCCCTTGGGATACACCCATTTTTGTCATAAAAAAGAAGTATGGGAAATGGCGACTCTTACAAGATCTGAGAGCCATAAATTCCAGTATGCAGATTATGGGCCTGGTACAACTGGGTCTCCCCTCATTAGCTGCTATTCCAAAACATTATCATATCATCTCTATAGACATAAAAGATTGTTTCTTTTCCATTCCTGTGCATCCTGAGGATAGTTCTCGATTTGCCTTTTCCATCCCTTCTTCAAATAATGAAGGGCCTAATACTAGATACCAATGGGTAGTCCTTCCCCAGGGAATGGCAAATAGTCCCACTATATGTCAAATATATGTTGGCCAGGCTATATTACAGATTAGACAGAATTATAAAGAACTTTCTTGTCTCCATTATATGGATGATATTCTTTTGGCTCATAGGAAACAGGAGACTATTAGGGGTATTTGATGATATTATTAAAACCCTAGGATATGGGGATTACATGTGGCCCCAGAAAAGGTGCAAACTCACAGCCCTATTACATTTCTAGGACATCAAATATTAGATACATGTGTTAGGCCTCAAAAAATTCAATTAGCCACAGAAAAGCTTAAGATTCTAAATGATTTCCAAAAATTATTAGGTGATATAAATTGGATAAGGCCAAATTTGGGAATCACCACTGGTCAACTTAAGCCTTTGTTTGATATTCTCCAAGGAGATTCAGACCCTACATCCCCCAGAAATTTAACTCCTGAAGGTAGAAAAGCCTTAAAGTTAGTAGAACAAGCTTTAGAAAATGCTCATAGTGATAAAATTGATTTATCCTTGCCTTTTAGTCTCATAGTATTAGATTCTGAATATACTCCTACAGGTCTATTGTGGCAAACTGGACCCCCGATATGGATCCATTTGCCAGTGTCCCCCCAAAATGTTGTTTCCCCGTATCCTGTGATGGTGGCAAATCTAGTTGCATTAGGACTTAAGACAGCCCTTCGAGTTTTTGGAGTTCATCCTCAGACAGTTATTGTCCTGTATACGGCAAAACAGATTGATATACTAGTTAACAATAATGAAGATTGGGCAATTGTCTATTGTTGCACCATGGCCACATTTGATAATCACTTGCCAAGTTCACCTATTGTCAGCTTCTTCAAAAGACATCCTGTTATTTTCCCTCAGGTTGTTAAGGCTCAACCTATCCCAGCAGCAAATACAATCTGTACAGATGGCTCCTCCTCTGGCAGAGCTACAGTAGTTTCTGATAAAGTACAGACTATTATTACTTCTCATAAGTCTGCTCAAAAAACTGAACTAGAAGCAATAATAACTGCCTTACAAACATTTCCTGAGGAACCTTTAAATATTTATACTGACAGTCTCTATATTGCCCAGCTTGTGCCACGGCTTGAGACAGCTGAATCCATTAGTCCTCAATCTACCTTACAACAATGCTTTTATCAAGTACAAACTTCTGTGGGCTCACAAAGAACCTTTATATATAGGCCATATCAGAGCACATTCAGGCTTACCTGGGCCTTTAGCTCAAGGACATTCTACTGCAGACTCAGCTACTCGAGATCCTCATGTGTTTAATACTGTATAAGAAGCAATTAATTTCCATAAAGATTTTCATGTCAATGCTACTACTCTCAAAATAAAATATAACATTACAAAAGAACAAGCCAGAAATATAGTAAAACAGTGTCCTGCCTGTGTGCCTCATTTATCTAGTATATCCTCATCTTGGAGTCAATCCTAGAGGACTCCTTCCAAATCATCTATGGCAGATGGACGTCACTCATATCCCTGAATTTGGTACTTTAAGATTTGTACATGTAACTGTAGATACCTACTCAGGATATATATTTGCTACCGCCAATACAGGGGAAAAAACAAAAGATGTAATCAGTCATTGCCTTCAAGCCTTTGCTACTATGGGAAGGCCAAAATCATTTAAAATAGATAATGGGCCTGCGTATACTTCTTCATTTCAACAGTTTTGCTCAAAGTTTAATATCTATCATTCTACAGGATTGCCCTACAATCCACAAGGACAAGCTATTGTGGAAAAGGGTAATCAAACATTAAAAGTCTGCTTAACTAAACAAAAAGGGGGAATAGGGGCATTAACCCCTCCCAAGAACAGACTTAACCTTGCTTTATTCACCCTCAATTTCTTAAATTTGGATGCTATGGGCTGTCCTGTGGCTGATAGACATTTTAGTGGAAAGTCTGGTGCCCATCCACAAGCAATGTGGAAAGACATCTTGAGTGGGTCCTGGAAAGGACCTGACCCAGTATTAATTTGGGGGTGAGGATCTGTTTGTGTTTTTCCTCAGGACCAACAACAACCTATCTGGGTCCTGGAGTGCTTGGTAAGAACTATCCATAAGAAAGAAAATGGCACCGAAACACAAAATGATGGTGATGGTGGTAAGCCTGCTGTTGTTAGCTCTTCCTAAAACTTTTGGGGATATATCACTCATGGCACACAAGTTTTCCCTCAATTATTTCCTAGTACAGAACTTCTAGGTATCCCTTACCTACCAACTGATTCCACTGTAAAGCCACTTAATACTAGTCTAAACTTCAAGTTAAGGGGTAGTCTTTGCTTCCTCTGGTTAGCCACCTTAAAAACCGCCAATGGTAACTTGCCCTGTGTGCAGCTTGCTTCCAATTGGAATCTTTCTTATGGGTATCAGCATGGAAAGGACCTTTATGCCTTTGCTTTAAATATACCCAAGGCCATTGGTAGTGTAAATTATATACAACAGCCTAGATGGGGTCCCACTTGTACACCAACTTCTTATGGCAATGTTGGACCTATTAAATGGGATAGGTGTCAAGGGGATGTTACGGTTTATAAGGTGACTCCTTACTTTTCCTTTGAGCCATTTGCCATAGATTGGAGAACTGTTAAAGAAATATTGGAAAATGCAAATGCATCATATAGATATGCCGCTATAGATACTGATTTTGCTACCAATGACTATTCTCCTCTTTCCACGTGGTCTCCTTGTCATGCGTCTGCTTGTATGGACATTAGTCCGCTTAGTGTGATACAGGGAGGCAATCTCTCTCTCATTCAATAAAGGTGCAGTCAAATGCAAGCCTATATTAAAGGGAGTTGATACCCCTGCTTATAGTTATACAGGGTGTGTGGCCAATTACTCTTCCTTTTATCAATCTTTCCCCCCTACTCTCATATATGTCATGTCTTCATTTCTGTTCATTCTGTCTAATAGTTCTAAGTTTAATATTAACATTACTAATAACAATGATAATGATACTGAGGTCCTTAACTGCGCTAACCAAGAGTGTTATGTATCTAGTTGTTGGGGTACTTCATTATTTCCTCTGGTTGTGATTGCCAGGATTCCTAAATTTATTCCAGTCCCAGTGACCTTAAATCATAGTGTGTGGACTTTTCTACCCGTGAAAGCAAAAAGAGATTTTGGTATCTCAGCCATTATAGCCATTGCTGTTGCTGTGGCGGCTGCTGTGGCTGCTGCCACTGCTGCTGGACTTGCCCTAGGAACTACTATTCCTACTGCTCACATGCTCAACAATCTGTCACAAGCCATTGACAGCCCAGGAAAACATCAATACACATCTCTCCTCGGGAATCCTGATTCTAAACCAAAGAGTGGACTTACTACAAGAACAAGTGGACATGTTGACTGTTACTGCACAGACGGGCTGTCTAGTGCAAGCCCAAGCATTATGTGTTACCCCTATACCTTATTCTAATATTACTGCTGCTGCAAATCTGTCCAAACAGCTTGGAAGCATGCTTAATGGAACATGGACTAAAGAGTTTACTAATTTGACTACCCTACTAAGAAATTCTATATTTGTGGTAAATAGTACTCAGGTCAAGGTCCCGGGTATGCCAGAAGCCATTAGTTTCTTACAGTCAGCATTACAATTTGGTAAATAATGAATGGGAAGTTTTGATATGATGGGATTGTTGTTCTTGCTTTGATATTGCTGCTCAGATATCTGTTGTCTTTAAGGCGTCATCAAAGACAGCAAGCCTTAGTGGTATGGCAAGCCCTTATGTGGCCATGGATCAGGGCTCTGATTTGGCTCTCCCAATTACAGGACTGGTAGTCAAAGACAGGTAAACACAGGGTGGACTTTATACCAACCTAAGACAGGGATCAAAGCATGCCAACAGCTCTGACTCCAAATGACGGGTAAGGATAAGTCTGACTCTGTTACCTAAGACAGGCACAGTCACTGTCCTTTTCTTTTAATAAAATAAAGGGGGAGTTGTTGAGGGCTGTCTTGGACAAGATGGTGCCTGGCAGTGAGCCAAAGGCTCTGGCTGTAAATAAGGAAGTACCTAAAAAGGCTGGTTTGCTGTTACTAGTTCCTTGGAGACTTATGACGTGTTAACGCCAGGCTCAAGGATTGGCTATCTAGTATCATGCCGTGCATGGACAGCTTGTGATTCATATAGTGCGATGCTGACATTCCTCTGCATGCTCTCCTGTGTGAGAGAAAGCTTTGCTATAATTGGCTGATAAGCTAGGAGCCTGGGGGAGGAGAGGGAGAGAAGAAGAAGAAAGATAATAAGCAGAAGCAACAGGAGACAGAGAAACAGGGAGGACGCAATAAATCTCGTCAAACTAAAGAGTAATAGTGTCTCCTTTCTCTGCACTGGTTCCGCTGGACGGAACAAAGATCAATCAACGCTCTTAAATCTATTGCATTTTCATACATAAGTGATGAATCCTCAGAAAGAGAAGTTAGGAAAACTACCCCATTCACAATAGCCTCGAAAAAAATAAAATACTTGGGAATTAATCTAACAAAAGAGGTGAAAGACCTCTACAATGAGAACTACAGAACACTAAAGAAAAAAATTAAAGAAAACCTTAGAAGATAGAAAGATCTCCCATGTTCTTGGATAGGCAGAATTAATATTGTCAAAATGGCCACACTACCAAACGTGCTATACAGATTCAATGCAATTCCAATTAAAATCCCAATGACGTACCTTACAGAAATAGAACAAGCAATCATGAAAATTGTTTGGAAGAATAAGAAACCCAGAAT
The DNA here is from genome assembly GCF_902686445.1 of Sciurus carolinensis. NCBI lineage: Eukaryota > Metazoa > Chordata > Mammalia > Rodentia > Sciuridae > Sciurus > Sciurus carolinensis. Next base: position 72,627,915 of record NC_062214.1, on the reverse strand, counting down.
AGCTAAAGCAATCCTTAGCAGGAAGAGTGAAGCAGGGGGTATCGCAATACCAGAACTTCAACTATACTACAAAGCAATAGTAGCAAAAACAGCATGGTATTGGCACCAAAATAGACAGGTAGATCAATGGTACAGAATAGAGAACATGGACACAAACCTGAATAAATACAATTTTCTCATACTAGACAAAGGTGCCAAAAATATGCAATGGAGAAAACATAGCCTCTTCAACAAATGGTGCTGGGAAAACTTGAAATCCATATGCAGCAGAATGAAACAAAACCCCTATCTCTCACCGTGCACGAAACTCAACTCAAAATGAATCAAGGACCTTGGAATCAGACCAGAGACCCTTCAACTTATAGAAGAAAAAGTAGGTCCAAATCTTCAACATGTCGGCTTAGGATCAGACTTCCTTAACAGGACTCCCATAGCACAAGAAATAAAAGCAAGAATCAATAACTGGGACAGATTCAAACTAAAAAGCTTTCTCTCAGCAAAGGAAACTGTCTGCAATGTGAAGATAGAGCCTACAGAGTGGGAGAAATCTTTGCCACTCATACTTCAGATAGAGCACTAATTTCCAGAATATATAAAGAACTCAAAAAACTCTGCACGATGAATACAAATAACCCAATCAACAAATGGGCTAAGGAAATGAACAGACACTTCACAGAAGAAGATGTACAAGCAATCAACAGATATATGAAAAAATGTTCAACATCTCTAGTAATAAGGGAAATGCAAATCAAAACTACCCTAAGATTCCATCTCACCCCAATTAGAATGGTGATTATCAAGAATACAAGCAACAATAGGTATTGGTGAGGACGTGGGGAAAAAGGTACACTCATACATTGCTGGTGGGACTGCAAATTAGTGCAGCCACTCTGGAAAGCAGTGTGGAGATTCCTTAGAAAACTTGGAATGGAACCACCATTTGACCCAGCTATCCCACTCCTAGGCCTATACCCAAAGGACTTAAAATCAGCATACTACAGTGATGCAGCAACATCAATGTTCATAGCTGCTCAATTCACAATAGCCAGATAGTGGAACCAACCTAGATGCCCTTCAATTGATGAATGGCTAAAGAAACTGTGATAAATATATATATATATATATATATATATATATATATATATATACACACAAAACGGAATATTGCTCAGCCATAAAGAATAATAAAATTATGGCATTTGCAGGAAAATGGATGAAATTGGAGAATATCATGCTAAGTGAGATAAGCCAATCTCAAAAAACCAAAGGGCAAATGATCTGGCTGATAAGCAGATGATGACATATAATGGGGGGTGGGAGGGGTTAGTGTTAGGGTTAGGATTAGGTTTAGGGTTAGGGTTAAGGAGGGTGTCAAGAATGGAGGAAGGAGGGACTCTATAGAGGGAAAAGAGGGGTGGGAGTGGTGGGGAGAAGGAAAAAAAATAACAGAATGAATCAAACAACATTATCCTATGTAAATTTATGATTACACAAATGGTATGCCTTTACTCCATGTACAGAGAAACAACATGTATCCCATTTGTTTACAATAAAAATAAATTTAAAAAAGGAATGTATCCTATGAATTAAAAAAATAATTTGTAACATAATTGATGTGAGCAAAGACCCTGAAGACAGATTGAGTCAGGCTCAATTTTCTTATATTATTTTCTTGCAAAGCTTGTGCTCAATTTCAGAACTGGATCACAGAAGTGGTAATAGTGCCTGCCTCTTGAGAGGTTACAAAAACTCAGTTACTAATACATAAAGCTTGAATACTAATGGTAGCTCTATACTAAGCATGAAGGTAGTATTTGCTAACCCTGACAGCTCTTTCTAAATCACTCTGGCCAATTGAGAAATGCATCATTATATGTGACAATGAAAGAATAAACCCTTAGACAAACAAACAAAATAAAAGGAGGTATTTATCTTACAACACTGTTTCCGTCAGCTCTTCAATGTTGTGACAAAAAGACCTGAGAAGTAAAATTAGAGAAGGGAAAGTTTATTGGGGGGCTCACATTTTCAGAAGTTTCAGTCCATAGATAGTCAATTCCATTCCTTAGGGCCTGAGGTGAAGCAGAATACCAAGTCAGGAGGGTATGGCAGAAGAAAGCAGCTCAGGACTTGGAACCAGGAAGGAGGTGGGGAAGGTGGGGAGGGAGAGGGAGGGGCCCTGCAAGCACAATCCATTCAACAAAGATAAAATATATAACCCAAAGACATACTCCCGATTACTCACCCCCTCTAGCTACACCCTACTTCTCTATAGTTAACACCCAGTTAATCCCTATCAGGGGATTAATGCTTTGATTAGGTTAAGTATCATATAACCCAATCATGTGATCTCTAGAATTTCTTGCATTGTCTTATAGTTGAGTTTTTGGGGGACAACTAATATCTAAAAGCACTAATATCTAATAAACTAATATCTAATAAGCACTCATATGATTACATGAGATGGAAAAGCAAAACAAAACACACTAACAAAATTATTCTAAAATTCTCTAGTTCAGATCAACCTCTTCTGAATCCCTTTTCAGTTTACATTGTCCATGATTTCTCTCACATTATCTCAGTGAATTAGCAGTTTTGCTAATGCATGTTTCTTAAATGAGTTCTATGACACTTATTCTCTGTGAGATTATCTTTCCAACCTACTAGCAGCTCCTCTGCAGGTTTGGAAGTTGATGATATCACCAAAAATTGACAATGAAAAGGTTTAGATCAAGTTCAGGCACATGTGAACACACATTATGACCTCCTTCTGGATAGTAGTATTTTTACTTTAAGCTGCATCTTTGTTTGGAAGATAAGAAAGTGTATATCACAAGATGAATGAAGTTCATTATTTTTTCCTGTCCTTTGCTCAGCATAAAATTATGCAGATGCATTCACTTTATACTGGTTCATTTTTGAGATAACATGCTTAAATACAGTACCGTTTAAGCTGAACATCTATATTTATCTGTATTAGATCAGAGATAGTTATTAGTATTCTACTAGAATTCATGTTTTAAAAGTTGCAGTTCATTCTTACCAACTTATATATTCTTTGCATGCATTCTGAACATAGATTTCAGTTACTTATACTAGAATCTTGGTTTCATCATCCACAAGTGTCCAGTTCTCTGCCTCCTACCAGTTCCTCAATGGCATAAACTAGGATATCTATCTTACACAACTGCCTCCTGGAGACCTCACCTTAAAGGAAAGCTAGGTACAACACTAGACTTGCCTCAGTGACTCCCACTCTGCAGGGAGACCATGCAGATGTCATGCAGAGACTACCTCTCACTCAGTGTGCCTGCGTGGAACAGGAGTTTGCAGGCTAGAAACCAATTATGACTTCTCTTGAGCAATCTCCTTGGTAATACCCTTAATGGGTGCAGCCCATTGAACCTTCATTATATGTCTCTTCTTCTCTTTTCTGACCTTCCCACCTCATCTAAGTGCTTGTGAGTGTTTATCCAGGATGGCTCCTTTCTTCTTATTGGCCCAGTGGAGCTAGCTGCCCTCTTATCTGGAATCTTAGAGTAATACACTACTGTTCTTAATTCATGTGTTTCTTGAGTCTCCTCCACTGCCTCACTTGACCAACACATCTCTTCCTAACTTCTTTTTCCTTCAGACCTCTGAGAGGCTATCCTATAGAAGGAAAGGAGACACAGACAGGTCAGATAAAAGCCCAAAGGGTTGTCAACTATGCAAGCGAGTTTCCTATGAGAGAGAGAGAATGTTATCAGAAGTCAGGCAATGAGGGATGAGGTCACCCACCAAAGACAAAGAAATTCCCTCATGAAAGACAAAATATCCTGTAATCCTGTGAAGAATGTTATAGAGTTTATCATCATTGTGCATAGGGAGACATCAACCTCTGCTTCCAAGTCACTAGGATTACAGGCCTAAGCCACTGTGCCTGACTTACATATTTTTTATACTGTTTTAGCTTTCTATTACTGTAAAATAAATACCCGAGATAGCTGACTTACAGAGAGGAGGTATTTTGACTCACTTTCAGAGGTTTCAGTTTACATCTGATTGATCCTATTCCTTTGAGCCTGTGGTGGCACAGTACGGTAAAAGTGGGTGATAATGCAAAGCCATTTGCCTCATGGTTTGAGTATGGAAAAGAGACAAAGGAAGAGACTGAGGTCCTATGATTCTATTCAAAGGTACACCCCCAAGGACCTAAAACATCCCTAAAGATCCTACCTCTTCTGTTTTTGCCACCTCCCAGTAGTGCCATGGGTTAGCACACAGACCTTTGGTGGACACTCTGGATCCAAACTATAACATGCATTTTAAATTAATTAAGCATAGGATAATGTTTTACTACAGAAATTTTGTAACTTGTATTCTAGTTGTAGTTTCTTACTCTCTTAAGAGTAGTAAAGTAATTTATTCTGGCAATGTTTTGAATCCTTGTTTATGATTTTTGGCTTGCCTATTATATATTTTTGCTTCATAGTTAAGCATGAGGTTTACAAAATCATCTTTTGATTTTGGAAATATTTTTTGAAATGATAGCAACTTAATAGGATCATGGAGAACAAATAAAATACAAATTATACTTTCACTCCATTTGTCTTATTTTGAATTTTTGATGTTCAGTATTACATCTGTCTGTATTGCCTATCTCTTAATATATTAAAAATTATTTTCAATTATTTTGTATTTCTCTTCATACTAAAGATACAAATGGCTTATGTGCTTTGTTTATAGTATTTGAGCATTCCGAGTTTGTATAATTACTGTTACCAGTGAGTTTCATATCTCCCAATGTTTTCTTCTTGCTCACCAATGTCTCTTTCAGCTTAAGGAACTACCTTTAGCATTTCTTGTAGGACAGGTTGGGTGGAGATATATTCTCTCGTGTTTTTATTTTCTGGGAACTGAATTCTATAATTTAAAGACAAAGTAACTGAAACAATAAAATAAGATCCAAATACATATTCTTTTCAAGAAACTCAATTCACCTCTGTAGACATGCATAGACTAGAAACTAAGGGTAGTGTAAGATGTTAAAGGCAAATGGAACCCAAGAACCATGAGTAGCCATACTTAAGTCTGATAAAACAGAATTTAAATTAAAAGTGGTAAGAAAAAGATCACTGTATACTGGTAAAGGATTAGTTCAGCAAGAAAATATTATAAATGAATATGTGCCCAATATCAGAGCACTGGAATATATAAAACAAATATTAAAGGGAGAGATAGATTGCAATATAATAGTAGGGCATGTAACACCCCACTTTCAGCAATGGACAGATCATCCAGATCTTGTCAAAGGAACAGCAGAGTAAAATTGCATCCTAGAGTCAGATGGACCTAACAGATATCTAAGTAACATTTCACCCAACAACTGCAGAATATTCTACTATATGCTTTATCATTATTTTTGTGTGTACTCCTTGCACTTTTAAAATGAAAACGTTTACTGTGAATCAGTATGTTATGTTTCACCAGCAGCAGCCTCATGCAGCTCATGTTTATGCATCTCTTTTTAGCTTAATTTTCTCTTGTGCTTCACTTAATCTCTTGGTGTTTTGTTCATGCCATGGCTCCTAAGTACACAAAATCCACTGCTAATTTCCCAGAAAGTGGCCATGAAAAATGACTGAGCTGGAAAAAATTTTAAAGTGATTAAGAACTATGGAGGAAAAAAAAAATCAATAATAGTTACGGCACAGTCAGGAATGTCCCACCCTACCTTGGTTATGCTCTTGGAGGACAAGAACACAGTGATGGAAGTTGTTAAAGGGTCTGCCTCATTGAAGTCAAGGAGACTAAAATTTGAGAAGGATTTAAAGCAGAAATGGAGAAATATCTAATGACTTGGACTGCAGTCCAGACACAAACATATCCCTCTCAGCACCATGGTCATCAAAGTCAAAGCAAAAAAGCTATTTGTGATACTGAAAGAAAGGGCTGGACCTAACTATGACTTGGAACTTATTGCTAGTTCTGGATGATTTAAATTACTCAAGAATCATTACTCATTACATAATGTGAGAAAGAGTAACAAATGTTCAAGTGGTGAGGTAAAGGCAGCTAAAGAATTTTTTAAAACATGTAGATAATCTGTGGAAGAAAATTACTTGCCAAAGCAAATCCTCAATATGGATAATCCCTCCCTAATCTAGAAACAGGCTCAGAAAGATTTTTTTTCATCTGCAAGGAAGTTAAGTCAATGCTAAGTTTTTAGACTTTGAAAGACAAGATAACAGTATGATTTGGGGGCAATGTTGCAGGCTACAGGCTAAAATTCTCCAAAACCTATGGTGAGAATTACAGGGCATTTAGGCATCTCAACAAACACCCATTGCCAGTGCGTTACAGGAGCAATCAGAGGTCATGGATGACCCAGTTCCTCTTCAAGATGCTCTCCTGAATTGCTACACCAGTGAAATGGAGAAGCACTGTTTTAGAGAACAAGACACTTCAATGTTTTGCTCATGTTGATAATGTTCTTGTTTATCCTCCTCCAACTTTAATCTCTAGCCCTTTGCCAAGGTGGTGTTTCTTCCTCCAAACACCATTCATTGATACAATCAATGGATCAAGAAGCTTAACAGCTCTTAAAACCTACCATCTGAGGATAATCTTTGCCCAGGCTGTTGCTGCAGCTGAGGAAGACTTGGACTGACGTCACCAAGTAATATATGAATAGAATCTGGAAAAAGACGCAAAAGAATTCCATTTATGATTCAAAGGATTTGCTAAGGATGAAGAGGCTGCAAAAAAAAAAGCTATAATTAAGATGCAAAACAAATTTAACCTGGGTGTAGGTAAGAATGATATTGAGAAACTCCTATGAGTTTTTTCCAAAGGACAGGAATAATGAGGTCCTGTTGTAATAGGAACTCTCAGCTAAAAAGACAGAAAATTTTAAGTCCTTTACAAATGGTATGACTCTACTTCATGTACAACCAGAGAAATAAGTTTTACCCCATTTGTGTATAATCAATTAAAATAAATCATTAAAAAATATTACATGAGGAAGTAAAGAATCTTCAAAAAAATCGACAGGGGAGGTTTAGCAGAAGTTCTCAACAAATTTCTTAAAATGTTTGAAAACAAGGACCCTGAGAAATAAAAATAAAAATCACTTATAGAGGGACTATTCCTGGTAAACATGTACTTACAAGCATATCTAAAGTGAAATGATGAAACCGAGGAAACTACCATGTGATACACTGGGATCTTTTGACCTGGATGACAATAGAAAAGAATCTTGTCAGGCAAGAGAGAATGCAGGCAAGGCTTATACTGGGGTATCTATTTAGGAAGAGAGACAAAGCTCTGACAAAAAGACATCCCTGAATCAAAGAAGACAGTTCATTTTACTGGGTTATTTGCAGGGTGGGAATGTTAATTGGCACTCAACTTGAGCCTTTTGCCCTGTGCTGAAGACAAGTGTCTGCAGCTGTTCCAGAGAATGCATACAGGGTACCCTGACCTCAATGATGCAAAGTGACCACATTAACCAGCAAAGCAGTTGCAGCCACTGCTCTTAAACTTGCTCATTGAATCTAATCATCTGGAGAAACAGGCTACCAGTCTTGAGATAAATCCCAGTTTTGGCGTTAGAACCCCCAAAGCTAAACCCAGCCCTTCATATACATAGAGGATTAAAGATTTTTCTAGGTCAGGGCGCACCCAACAAGGAAGCACAACCCAGGTCCAACTTTAATTGATCATATACCCTTTGACATTCCTCAGTCCCATAGAGAGGCTCTTTCCTCTCCCATCCAGACCTTATATAAGGGTTTTGCTTATAGCCTAGGAAATGAATGCCTGTGAGTTTGGTTTCTGATTAATGAGACATCTTCTTCCAATTTTGTCCCTTCCTGACAGAGGGATAGGACATCCTGGGAAATAGAGGAATGGGAGAGAGTTTGAGAGCCAATATTGTAAGTAAAAGGGAAAGTGAAGTGTCTCACCTAAAGCCTACCATGTACTCCTGAAACAAAACTCCTGGTTTGAAAGGCCCAATATGTTGGATCAGGGCATAATAGGCAGCTCCAGTATCTACAAGCTTTCCTACCTGCATGTCTAAGGTGACCCAGTGTTCTTCTGATGTGACATTGATCTGGGTTCCCAGAGCTGTGAGAGTGCTCGAGTCCCATCCTTTCATGGCAGAGTCATCTTTCAATGGCCCCAAGAGAGGCCTCTATGTGGTTGCAACTTTGTTACCCCACTCACTGACAATCAGGGCATTTATTGCCTGAGGCTTCCCTCATAGTCTTAAGCACACTGATTGGGTCCCAGGGCTGTTGGTGATTTCCAAACCTCTGGGAGAGCTCTTTCCTAAGGTCACCTAGATGGAGTAGGCACATTGGGGAAAAAAAAAAAAAAAAAAAGCCTTTTTTTTCTTTTTTCTTTCTTTTTTTTTCTTTTTCTTTTCTTTTTTTTTTTTTTTTTGCTTGTGCCAGTCATCTATCCTAATTTGCTTCCTCTGCCCTTTCTCTATAAAGCACTTTAAAGGTCTCATTAACCAGACGAGCAACAGGAGTTTTATGACCCTGTTCTAATGTTTGTAAGTTTTTCCTCGTTGTCCAGAGCTGACTAGTAATGAAATTCATGGTCATCAGGGTCTATTCTTTCTGATTAGGTAGCACTCTATTAGTATGTTTTCTATAAGTTTCTGTCAGCCTGTTTCTGATTAGGAATACAGCTGAATTTGTTGTGATTTGCAGGTTTAATTATGTATCTTTTCAGGTCCTTGGCTAAGCAGGTGATGAAGTGTCTCATTTACCTCCTATTGTGAACCCTTGGCTATAATCCCATTTGGGGTCCTTGTTGGAATAGCATCACTCCCTATCTTACAAACACTGCTGTGCAGAAAGGGGATCGCATATCCATCTCAGTCAAAATTTAAGATAGCTATTACACAACTAAATATGTTTTTACTGTTGTTAATTCCATTTTGTATTTTCCTTGTAAACTCTGTAACTGTTGACTGATTAATGTTTTACAGAGGTACTGCTTCAAGAACAATCTGAATTAATTTGAGATAATAAGCAATCATCTCTAGGACAGATAATATAGACTCCAATTAAATAAAAATGGGTAAATGACTGTAAAGTCATAGACATTAAAGTTAAAACCCAGTACTCTTACTTTATGACTGGTGAGACTGACTTGTTGGATGTTTAAGATCAAGACTTAAAGATTGTGATTAAGATAAAGGGACCAAGAGAATCAATATTTGGCTCTTTCCCTCTGAGTCAGCCTGAACCCAGGGAGCAAGAGAACTTCTCTAAGGAGCTTTGCAACTCTGGGCCCCACGACCTTCCGATCAGGGAGACTGATGAGACCACTAGAGGATAAAAAGCCAATCGATGTACCTGTTGCAGAGGAGGGTCCCCGGAAAAGGGAGACATTCCTAATGCTTCTAAAGGAAGCCACCTCATCAAGGAGACCCTACGTAGTGAATGACACTAAAGGAGCTAAGAAGCTGCTCTCAAGTTCCCCATGAGTGACCCCTGTGCAAACTCAATTGAGTCTTTTTTTTTTTTTTTTTTTCTTCTGTGGTGCTGGGGATTGAACCCAGGGCCTTGTGCATGCAAGGTAGGCACTCTACCAACTAAGCTATATCCGCATCCCCTCAATTGACTCTTAACAGCAGACAGAAACAAGGTCAATTTGACCAGCTTGGTCTTAAACACCTAGTAAAATGGTTAAAACCAAAACACAGTCATTCCTGGACATTTTAAAAACAAAAGAGTAGTTATTTTAATGTAAGTTGAGATGTACACTTGTGTTAGCCCCCCAAAATAAGTAAAACTGATGATGACAAAAAAGATTCTTAGACAAAAATGCCTGATGACTATCAAGAGAAACTGCCAGAGTTATAAGTTTTTAGTCAGTTTAAGGCCTACAGGTCTCCCTTAGCTCCAATACAGGTAGGCTTAATCAATGTTTGCTAGTATGATTCTCTAGCCCTAAGTAACAACTTCCCTTGCATTAGCAATCATTCTAACCTTCTCCAGTGCAGTGCATCAAGAAGCCAGTACTCACATCACATCTTGCCAGATTATGGAAAAAGAAAGCTTAACTTTAAAATTTCATCCTGGACCTTTTTCTGGCATAGTCCTAAATCTTTTAGGGAAGGAGGGTACACATACTCCAGAGAAGAAAAGAGGGCATACTCACTAGTGAGACTTCCTTCTCCATTAGATAATTTTCTCCAAGGAGGAAAGAAAAAAAACCCAGCTGGTTCTAATTTCATCCTAGAAGGAAGCCTCCCAGGAGAGGTCAGAGCTGGTCTCTGAAGATAGAGTGGTGGGGCAGAAAGTCACTGTTGCCATTCAGTGGCAGTGTCAGGGAAAGCATCAGGGGCAGGAGGAGGGTCAGATGACACTTAATTAGGTCTTGGAGAAGGTGGGGCTTGCAGGAGTGAGTCATCTGCTTCTGATGATGGGGTCCTAGTACTTTCAGTGCCAACCATTTTTTAATTTTAAATATTTAATTTTATTTTTTTGCAGTACTGGGGATTGAACCCAGGGCCTTGTGCTTGCGAGGCAAACGTTCTACCAACTGAGCTATATCCCCAGCCCCATTTTTTTAAATAGAAAGAAGAATAAATGACTTCTTTCCCCAGAAAACAAAATGTGCAGGGGACTCCAACATCACATCTCTGCATGCATCAGAAGTCTCAAGTCCTCTTTTCTATGTGGACCTGGCAACTACTTCAGGAGAAACATTCCTGGTTTCTGATTTGTCGCTATCAGAGTTATCCAGCCCTGGCGAGAACCTCCTGTGACCCATTTTATTTATTGAGGCCTCTTCATATCATAGGGACTGGAAAACAGGAGGAAGAGGGGGAGAGAGAAAAAAAGAAAGAGAAGGAGAAAAATAGAAGCAACAAAATGGGGAAAGGAAAGTGAGTCCTACCTACAGGACAAGGGAGGGGTGGGGAAGCCCTGATGCAAGACAGTGGAAAAAGTGGGCTAGAGAGACCTGGAGGCTCACCCCTTGCCTTGACTATTTGGAAGAAAAGAAGATTCAGGTAGTCTCGTTGTTCCTTATCCCGAGCCAAGGAGGTCCTGCCCTATGTTCGTGTTGCAGTGTCCCTGGAGAGTCACCCAAATGATGGCAGATGCTCAGATCTTTTGACCTGGAAGACAGTGGAAAGAAAACTGAATCAGGCAAGTGAACATACAGGCAAGGTTTTAATTGGGGCTTACAATTTAGGAAGGGAGAGACAGCTCTGAGAAGACAACAATCAGGCCGGTTCCCTGAAAGAAAGAAGGGAGCTCATTTTATTGGTTACTTGCAGGGTGGGAATGTTAATTGGCATTCAACTCAAGTATTTTACCCTCTGCTAAAGAAAAGTTACTGTAGCTGTTCAAGAGAACACATACAGGGCACCCTGACCTCAATGATGCAGTGTGACATTGGTTGAGGATGGAACACATCAAGTCTTCTAGTGTCTGCTATCATGCCACGAGCCAAGGTCCAGAAGGACATTTTCCCTTTTCCTTATGCTGGTCCCTCTCTCACCTGAAAAACAAACAAACAAACAAACAAACAAACAAAAACAAGTCTGATTAAGAACAGTCTCAGGCAGGCCCCTCAGAGGGTGTTCCAGAAGGATTGTTATCATAGGAGATGGCAGTTCCATGAATATTATTGTCCCTGAAGATCTTACAGTGAGGTGGAAGACAGTGATATTGTTGATCTTGACACTGTACAGGTCTAGATCTTTTTCAACTATACATATACATACACATATACATATATATGTGTGTGTGCATATACACACACCTATAGAATAAAGGTATGAAGAAAGACAATATTTTGTACAGGTGTAAATGTGTTTTGTGCTTAATAAGTGTTAATATAAAAAAGTCAAAAAGTTAAAAAAATATGTTTATTACTTTATCCATTCATCAATTGAAGGACATCTAGGTTGGTTCCACAATCTGGCTATTGTGAATTGAGCAGTTATGAACATTGATGTGGCTGTATCTCTGTAGTATGCTGACTTTAAGTCCTTTGGGTATAGGCCAAGGAGTGGGATATCTGGGTCAAATGGTGGTTCCATTCCAAGCTTTCTGAGGAACCTCCATACTGCTTTCCAGAGTGGCTGCACTAATTTGCAACCCCACCAGCAATGTATGAGTGTACCTTTTTCACCACATCCTCACCAATATATACAATGGAATATTACTCAACCATAAAGAATGATAAAATTAAGAATCAATATTTGGCTGATAAAATTGATAAAATTAAGAATCAATGTTCATAGCTGCTCAATTCACAATAGCCAGATGGTAGAACCAACCTAGATGCCCTTCAATTGATGAATGGATAAAGAAACTGTGGTGTGTATATATATATATATATATATATATACACACACACAATGGAATATTACTCAGCCATAAAGAATGATAAAATTATGGCATTTGCAGGCAAATGGATGAAACTGGAGAATATCATGCTAAGTGAGATAAGCCAATCTCAGAAAACCAAAGGACGAATTATCTCGCTGATAAGTGGATGGTGACACATAATGGGAGGTGGGAGGGGTTAGTGTTAGGGTTAGAGTTAGGGTTAGGGAGGGGGGTAAGAATGGAGGAAGGACTGTATAGTGGGAAAAGAGGGGTGGGAGGGGTGGGGGAAGGAAAAAAATAACAGAATGAATCAAACAACATTATCCTATGTAAATTTATGATTACACAAATGGTATGTCTTTACTCCATGTACAAACAGAGAAACATCATGTATCCCATGTGTTTACAATAAAAAATTTTAAAAATATGTTTATTACTTTAAAGAATTCTATTAAACTAAGATTAATTTGTCACTGAAGAAAGGAAAATGCTTTTGAAAAAATAAACGTAGTGTAGCCTGAATGTACAGTGTGTGTAACATACACAGTAGTGCCCAGCAGTAACCCAGGTCACCACATTCATTCACACTCTCAGTGACTCACCCGGGGAAACTTCCAGTCCTGCAAGCTCCATTCATGTGAAGTACCCTATCGACTTTTGCCATTATCTTTTTACAGTATTTTTACTGCACCATTTATATGTCTAGACATATTTTAAAAAACAGGTATTTTCCATTTGTTCCAACTGCCTACAGTTTTCAGTACAGTAAAAGGATGAATGGGTTTATTACCTAGGAAGAACAGGTTAGTACTGGTATCAGATCCGCTACTTTGCTGCCGCCATTATTCTCCCCCCATACACCACTTTACAACCCAGATTGTCAGCCTGCGAACTTCCTAGCCAGTAATTGGTCCAGATTGTTAGCCTGTGAGCTTCCTCACTAGCCATTGGTCCATTGTTATTAGCCTGCGAAATTCCATTATGTAAGAATAGCTCCCCTGCTATTTTCTCTCTCTCCTCCTCACTCTTGCTCCCTCTCTTGCTCTCTCTCTCTCTCATTTTCTCTCTCTCTCTCACCCTGCCCACAGACACTCTGCCTGGCTGCTTAATAAAATCTCTTGAGTGAGTTCCCATGTCTGGAGTAGTTTCTGGGTGCTTTCATTGGTGCTGTGACTTGGATGGGATCTTCTACCACCACTTAGGTGGGTGGAATCCCATCTGTCGCCCTAGACCCCTGAGACGCTGGTCTCACCTTCCATTTACCCAGACGCTCTCCTCCACATCCAGACACGGGCTTCAGATTGGTAAGTCTTCCCCTAGGTTGGCTTAAACACCCTGCTGACCTGAGATATGACCATGATTGTCCAGCACCCTCAATGCGGTTGAGGAGTGGGGGTTGTTCCCCAGCCACAACTTTTACAGTTACAGCTGGCCCCCTTAGCTGACCTTATCTGATGGGTGGGTCCCTGATCTTTATGGTGGAGATTCTCAGGGTAGAGGCTCCTCTTCATGCTTGCTCTTGAAAATCCTGACGTCAGGTCCTCAACTCTCTCGGCTTTTGCCCGGCACACACTGATCTTGGGTGATGACCTCATCACTGTGCTGCCTTCTTGTCTCCAGCCAACTAGTCTGTGACCTCGGGACATCCTGGACACTTGACTGTATCAGTCTCCACCACTGGATCTGGGTCCTCCATTCTGGCAGATTCACCCCTGGGGTGTCTACTAGACAATCTTAAACCCATTTACCTGACCCCAGGCCTAAAACCACCAAAACTTATCCTTCAGATAATCAATCCAAAATGACCACGTAATGTCACACAACTTCTGTGAGTGAGCTGGCAGATGGAAAGGGATTCCTTATCTTCAAGTCTTTTCTTCCTTGCACTTCTTCGCTCTTCCTGCAAACCCAAATGCCCCCTTTTGGCTTCTTCCCCCCCTCTTAACCCTCCTCCTCCTTTGACTTTGACTCAGCTAACAAATCAGCCCCATACCGGTCTGCTGTGGCAGAGGCCCCTCTGGTCCCTGCTTCTCCATCTCCTTTGCCCTGTTCTGTTTCTGCTTCCATTCCTCTGCCCAGCCCACCCAGTCCTGCTGCCACAAGACCCCATGCACATGTTCTAGTCCCTCAACTGGAGGTGACTGGTGTGGAGGAAGTAACCCTAACCAGCTGAACAGTCAGTGCCATGTTGCAGTAAGGAGTATGATATAGAACTCCATTCCTCAAAAGTAGTGGGAGATAATGTTTCATAATTTTCTGCATCCAAACCTGACGTGATTACCAACCAGGGAAAATGGTTAAAAAGCCCTAGGTAATTTCCTGTGCCTAGCCTTGCTGAAGCCTACATTGGAATGTAGACTGCAGCAGATTCAGTGAGGGACCAATCTGAGACTGAAGAAAAAAAGTGTCCATTTTAAACTTCTCCCGGGCTGCAACACAGAACTCTCTCTCTCTCTCTCTCTCTCTCAATCTCTCTCTCTCTCTCTCTCTCTCTCTCTCTCTCTCTCTCTCTCTCCCCACTTCTCCTCCCCTCCCCCACCCCTTCTCTCTGCCTTTCCCTTTCTACTCTCTCATGTTATAATTAATAGCCATTATCATTTTTTCTTCTAGGACTCTTGTTTTGTTTTCCTTATTTTTCAAGCTCACAATTTTGATCCTACATATCAGTTCTATTTTTACTGAACTCTAGAGTTATTTTTAAACATCTGTTACATTGCAATGGATATTCACCTATGAAAGGCTACAAGGCCTTTGCTTTTGTGTTATGTGTATATTGTGTCGTCTAATGTCATGTTGTCTATGTATGTACATGATAAAATTGACATAAATAACAGTGCTCATAAAATTAAAATTTAAAAAATGGATCCAAATACCTTAATTAATGTGATCTAAAAGGTTCAATTTAAATTGGGTAAACAAATGAAAGTAAAATATATATCTATAAAATGTCTAATATCAATTGTTTCTAGGACTTTTCTTCCACAGGAGAGATGGCAGATCTATTCACTTGTCACTATACACTTGTCTGATATCTTGGTTTTTACAGTAAAATCAGTAGATTTGACATGTATGGGATTACTCAAATGTGTTTGTTAGAGACATCTGATTAATTTACAAAGTTAAAATGCTAATTCCTTAAATTCCATGGGGTAAGATACTTAAATTAAACATTATTGGCGGTTTCATGGATTGGTAAAATTGCTTTGTGTCATCACTAAAAACAAGGTTATATACAAAGGGATCCAAAAATTTCAACTGTTGCAATTAGAGTACTGTACATAACAAAATATTTCATTTTATTAAAATGGAGTAATTTATCTAAATTCAGAAATTTCATAAGAGTTGTTTCAGAATGTGAACAAAAAGGGGTCAACATATAGGAAAGAAAAATAAAAGGGTCTAGGTATGGAAATATACTTAGTAGAAGGGAGAGGAAAATGTTTCTGGGTAGGAAAGTCTTCCTGTGATGAAACCTGGCATGGAATCCACAGTCATTTCCCACTGGTTCTCCCCTCATGGGAATCCGAGCTGCCTTGACCGTGCCCCCTCCTCCCTGGCCAATATCCACCATGGGATGTTTCTGCCTCTTGCTGTTGCCAACCTCCTTGCCCACCATAGAATTCAACTCTGGACAGTCTTCCCTCTACTGGTGGTGAGTCCTCAGAGCTCTTCTATGGTGACCTTGAACACTCTCTCTCTCTCTCTCTCTCTCTCTCTCTGAAAACTCCAGTGCTGGGTCAGGGTCTCCCTTGGCTTCAGCTGCAGACCTGTCAGGGATGGTGACCACCCTCACTTATGGTCTGCTCCTACATGGGAAATCAGAGAGGTTATGGGGATGCCCCTTCCTCTCCTGTTTCCCTCCAGGTTCCTGAGAACTCTTAATCATGGGTTCTGCCCAATCTAAGATTCTCTGCAACCCCACCCCCTTGGCTGTCTCCTCAGGGGATATAATGTATAGCTCAGTCAAAATTCAAGATAGCTATTACACAAACTAAATTTTTTACTGTTGTTAATTTCATTTTGTATTTTCCTTGTAAACTCTATAACTGTTGCCTGATTAATGCTTTGCAGAAGTACTTCTTCAAGAATAAACTACCTAAATTAATTTGAGATAATAAGCCATCACATACAAGACAGACAATATAGACCCCAATTAAATAAAAGGGGGTAAATAATTGTAAAGTCATAAACATTAAAGTTAAAGTCCAGGACCCTTACTTTATGACTGGTGAGACTGGCTTGCTAGATGTTTAAGATTAACTTTAGAGTCAGCCTGAATCCAAGGGATGGGAGAGCTTCTCTAAGGAGCTTTGCAACTCTGGGCCACATGGCCTCGCAATCAGGGAAATTGATGAGACCACTAGAGGATGAGAAGCCAATCAGTGCACCTGCTGCATAGAGGAGGGTCACTGAAACAGGGAGACATCCCTGATGCTTCTGAAGGAAGCCACCTCATCAAGGAGACTACCTAATGAATGGCACTAAAGGAGATAAGAAGCTGCTCTCAAGTTCTCCATGAGTAACCCCTGTGGGAACTCAGCTGATCCTTAACAACAGATAAGAACAAGGTCAATTAGACCAGCTTGATCTTGAACACCTAACAAAACAGTTAAAACCAAAACACAGGCGGGCTCTCTTCACGGGGCGATCCAAGATGGCGGCCTAGAGGGAGACTGCACCCCCAGTTGCTCCAGAACCCAGGAGTTAAGAAGGGGAGGCATTGAGAGACTCGGACTGAAGTGGAGCCACGGGTGAGTCTGCCCACTGGGTAAAGCTCGGCCCGGGTGGCAGGCCCAGATAGAGGTGGCTTATCGGAGCCAGGCAGGGCAGCTAGAGTCATCCACAGGCAGCCCTGCGCACTCCGGCGGTGGGCCCCGCCCACACAGCCAGCTTCTCCAGGTTCTTGGAATGGAACTGGCCCGCTAGTGAGAGCCTTTCTGAACAGAGCAGGCTCCGAGTCCCGGAGCCACTGCAGTGCAGTGTACTCCTGCAAAGAACCAGCGGAGAGCCTCGATCTGCAAGCAGCCTCAGGGATAAGGGCAGGGCAGCCAGAGACCTCTTCAGGCGGCTCTGCCCACTCCGGCTGCGGGCTCTCTTCACGGGGAGATCCAAGATGGCGGCCTAGAGGGAGACTGCACCCCCGGTCGCTCCAGAACCCAGGAGCTAAGAGGGGGAGGCATAGAGAGACTCGGACTGAAATAGAGCCACGGGTGAGTCTGCCCACTGGGTAAAGCTCAGCCCGGGTGGCAGGCCCAGATAGAGGTGGCTTAGCAGAGCCGGGCAGGGCAGCTTGAGTCTTCCCAAGGTAGTCTTCCACACTCCGGCAGTGGGCTCTTCCCACACGGCCAGCTGCACGGTGCAGGCCCACAGTGAGAGCATTTCCGCACAGAGCCAGTTCCAAAACGTGGAACCAGTAGGGGGCTAGGGGCAGTATTCTTCGAATGAGCTGCTTTATCAGATTCCTCCAAGACATCAGGCTACTGAAGGCTGGGAGGTGATACACTGGAAATCTACTGGGACACTATAAGCCAATAGTGGAAAACTGCAATATCTCAGGGTCCCACTGACAACTGACCATTATGAGAAAACAAGGGAAGAAAATGTCCCAAACAAACCTAGATACTACATCAATAAAACCCAATGACAGCACAGCAGAAGAAATGTCAGAAAGGGAGTTCAGAATGTATGTAATTAAAACGATCAGGGAAGCTAATGAGGAGATGAAAGAGCAAATGCAGGCATTGAAGGAGGAGATGAAAGAGCAAATGCAGGCATTAAATGATCGCACCAACCAACAGTTAAAAGACCAAATACGGGAAGCAAGAGATCATTTCAATAAAGAGTTAGAGATACTGAAAAAAAACCAAACTGAAATCCTTGAAATGAAGGAAACAATAAACCAAGTTAAAAACTCCATAGAAAGCATAACCAATAGGATAGAACACCTGGAAGACAGAACCTCAGACATTGAAGACAAAATATTTAACCTTGAAAACAAAGTTGAACAAACAGAGAAGATGGTAAGAAATCATGAACAGAATCTCCAAGAACTATGGGATATCATGAAAAGGCCAAATTTGAGAATTATTGGGATTGAGGAAGGCTTAGAGAAACAAACCAAAGGAATGAACAATCTATTCAATGAAATAATAACAGAAAATTTCCCAAATCTGAAGAATGAAATGGAAAACCAAGTACAAGAGGCTTATAGAACTCCAAACATACAAAATTACAACAGACCCACACAAAGGCACATTATTATGAAAATACCTAACATACAAAATAAAGACAGAATTTTAAAGGCCGCGAGAGAAAAGAATCAAATTACAGTCAGAGGGAAACCAATAAGAATATCAGCAGATTTTTCAATCCAGACCCTAAAAGCTAGAAGGGCCTGGAACAACATATACCAAGCCCTGAAAGAAAATGGATGCCAACCAAGAATCTTATACCCAGCAAAACTTACCTTCAAATTTGACGATGAAATAAGATCCTTCCATGATAAACAAAAGCTAAAGGAATTTACAAAAAGAAAGCCAGCATTACAGAACATTCTCAGCAAAATATTCCATGAGGAAGAGATGAAAAACAATGATGCAAATCAGCAACAGGAGGCGCTAGCCTAAAGGAATAGCCAAATAAAGGAGAAACCAAATCATGTCAAAAACAAATATGAGTCAATTGACTGGGAATACAAATCATATCACAATAATAACCCTGAATGTTAATGGCCTGAATTCATCAATCAAAAGACACAGACTGGCAGATTGGATTAAAAAGAAAAATCCAACAATATGCTGCATGCAAGAGACTCATCTCATAGAAAGAGACACCCATAGACTAAAGGTGAAAGGATGGGGAAAAACATACCATGCACACGGACACAGCAAAAAAGCTGGAGTATCCATCCTCATCTCAGATAATGTGGACTTCAAACCAAAACTAGTCAGAAGGGATAAAGAAGGACATTACATGCTGCTTAAGGGAAGCATAAATCAGCAAGACATAACAATCATAAATATCTATGCCCCGAACATTGGCTCATCCACGTACGTCAAACAAATCCTTCTCAATTCCAGAAATCAAATAGACCACAACACAATAATACTAGGCGATTTTAACACACCTCTCTCACCACTGGATAGATCGTCCAAACAAAAATTGAATAAAGAAACTATAGATCTCAACAACACAATCAGCAATTTAGACTTAACGGACATATATAGAATATACCATCCAACAAAGAATGAATACACTTTCTTCTCAGCAGCACATGGATCCTTCTCTAAAATAGACCATATTTTATGCCACAAAGCTACTGTTAGTAAATACAAGAAGATAGAGATACTACCTTGTACTCTATCAGATCATAATGGATTGAAATTAGAAATAAATGACAGAATAAAAAAAAGAAACTTCTCCAATACCTGGAGACTAAATAATACACTATTATATGATGAATGGATAACAGAAGACATCAGGAGGGAAATAAAAAAATTCTTAGAAGTAAACGAGAACAAAGACACATCATATCAAAATCTCTGGGACACTATGAAAGCAGTACTTAGAGGAAGATTTATTTCATGGGGTGTATTCAAAAAAAGAAGTAGAAATCAACAAATAAACGACTTAACACTACAGCTCAAAGCACTAGAAAAAGAAGAGCAGACCAATACCAAAAGTAGTAGAAGACAGGAAATAGTTAAAATCAGAGCCGAAATCAACGAAATCGAAACAAAAGAAACAATCGGAAAAATTAATAAAATAAATAGTTGGTTCTTTGAAAAAATAAATAAAATTGATAAACCCTTAGCCACACTAACAAAGAGAAAGAGGGAGAAAACTCAAATTACTAAAATTCGGAATGAACAAGGAAACATCACAACAGACACGAGTGAAATACAAAACATAATTAGAAGCTATTTCGAAAATCTATACTCCAACAAAACAGAAAACCTTGAAGACATCAACAAATTTCTAGAGACATATGAACTACCTAAACTGAACGAGGAGGACATACACAACTTAAATAAACCAATTTCAAGCAATGAAATAGAAGAGGTCATCAAAAGCCTACCAACAAAGAAAAGTCCAGGACCAGATGGGTTCTCAGCCGAGTTCTACAAAACCTTTAAAGAAGAGCTCATTCCAATACTCCTCAAACTATTCCATGAAATAGAAGAGGAGGGAACCCTACCAAACTCGTTCTATGAAGCCAATATCACCCTGATACCTAAACCAGACAGAGGCACATCAAGGAAAGAAAATTTCAGACCAATATCCTTAATGAACATCGATGCAAAAATTCTCAACAAAATTTTAGCAAATCGCATACAAATATATATTAAAAAGATAGTGCACCACGATCAAGTGGGTTTTATCCCAGGGATGCAAGGTTGGTTCAACATTCGGAAATCAATAAATGTCATTCACCATATCAACAGACTTAAAGTTAAGAATCACATGATTATTTCAATAGATGCAGAAAAAGCATTTGATAAAATACAGCATCCCTTCATGCTCAAAACACTAGAAAAAATTGGGGTAGTGGGAACATTCCTAAACATTATAAAGGCCATCTATGCTAAGCCCATGGCCAATATCATTCTAAATGGTGAAAAACTGAAAGCGTTCCCCCTAAAAACTGGAACAAGGCAGGGATGCCCTCTTTCACCGCTTGTATTCAACATCGTCCTTGAGACTCTAGCCAGAGCAATCAGACAAACCAAAGAAATTAAAGGGATACGAATAGGAAAAGAAGAACTCAAACTATCCCTGTTCGCTGATGACATGACTATATATTTAGAGGAACCTGGAAATTCCACCAGAAAACTTTTAGAACTCATAAGTGAATTCAGTAAAGTAGCAGGTTACAAGATCAATGCTCATAAATCCAATGCATTTTTATACATAAGTGATGAATCTTCAGAAAGAGAAATTAGGAAAACTACCCCATTCACAATAGCATCGAAAAAAATAAAATACTTGGGAATCAATCTCACAAAAGAGGTGAAAGACCTCTACAATGAGAACTACAGAACACTAAAGAAAGAAATTCAAGAAAACCTTAGAAGATGGAAAGATCTCCCATGTTCCTGGATAGGCAGAATTAATATCGTCAAAATGGCTATACTACCTAAAGTTCTATACAGATTCAATGCAATTCCAATTAAAATCCCAATGATGTACCTCGCAGAAATAGAGCAAGCAATTATGAAATTCATCTGGAAGAATAAAGAACCTAGAATAGCTAAAGCAATCCTCAGTAGCAAGAGCGAAGCAGGGGGTATTGCAATACCAGATCTTCAACTCTACTACAAAGCAATAGTAACAAAAACGGCATGGTATTGGTACCAAAATAGACAGGTAGATCAATGGTACAGAATAGAGGACATGGACACAAACCCAAATAAATACAATTTTCTCATACTAGACAAAGGTTCCAACAATATGCAATGGAGAAAAGATAGCCTCTTCAACAAATGGTGCTGGGAAAACTGGAAAACTATATGCAATAGAATGAAACTAAACCCCTATCTCTCACCCTACACAAAACTCAACTCAAAATGGATCAAGGACCTCGGAATCAGACCAGAGACCCTGCATCTTATAGAAGAAAAAGTAGGTCCAAATCTTCAACTTGTTGGCTCAGGATCAGATTTCCTTAACAGGACTCCCATAGCACAAGAAATAAAAGCAAGAATAAACAACTGGGATAGATTCAAACTAAAAAGCTTTCTCTCAGCAAAGGAAACTATCAGAAATGTGAAGAGAGAGCCTACAGAGTGGGAGAATATCTTTGCCAACCATACCTCAGATAGAGTGCTAATTTCCAGAATCTATAAAGAACTCAAAAAACTCTACACGAAGAATACAAATAATCCAATCAACAAATGGGCTAAGGAAATGAACAGACACTTCACAGAAGAAGATGTACAAGTAATCACCAGATATATGAAAAAATGTTCAACATCCCTAGTAATAAGGGAAATGCAAATCAAAACTACCCTAAGATTTCATCTCACCCCAATTAGAATGGTGATTATCAAGAATACAAGCAACAATAGGTGTTGGCGAGGATGTGGTGAAAAAGGAACACTCATACATTGCTGGTGGGGTTGCAAATTAGTGCAGCCACTCTGGAAAGCAGTGTGGAGATTCCTCAGAAAGCTTGGAATGGAAACACCATTTGACCCAGCTATCCCACTCCTTGGCCTATACCCAAAGGACTTAAAATCAGCATACTACAGAGATACAGCCACATCAATGTTCATTGCTGCTCAATTCACCATAGCCAGATTGTGGAACCAACCTAGATGCCCTTCAGTTGATGAATGGATAAAGAAACTGTGGCATATTTATACAATGGAATATTACTCCGCAATGAAGAATGATAAAATTATGGCATTTGTAGGCAAATGGTCGAAATTGGAGAATATCATGCTAAGTGAGATAAGCCAATCTCAAAAAACTAAAGGACGAATGATCTTGCTGATAAGCGGATGAGGACATATAATGGGGGGTGGGACGGGTTAGCATTAGGTTTAGGGTTAGGTTTAGAGTTAGGCTAAGGAGAGCAGTAAGAATGAAGGAAAGAAGGACTGTGTAGAGGGAAAAGAGGGGTGGGAGGGGTGGGAGGGGTGGGGGGGAGGGGAAAAATATAATAAACATCATTACCCTATGTAAACGTAAAAAAATAAAAAAAAAAAAAAACCAAAACACAGCCATTTCTGGGCATTTGAAAGAAGAAACAATAGTTAAACGTAACTTAAGATGTACACTTATGTTAGAACCAAAATAAGTAAGACTGGAGGCTACTAAAGAGATTCTTAGGCAGAAGTGCCTGATAACAGTTAAGAGTAACTTCCAGAGTTAGAAATTTTTGGTTGTAAGGTCTACAGATCTTCCTAAACAGGACCAAGCCTACTAAATTGCCCTCAGAAGTTCCTACATGATCAGATACACAAGTTCACCAACCAATTGGCCAATCAACTGCTTCTCCTTCAAGACTACCTGCTCTGACACCCAAAGCTGAGACTTGTGATTCACTATTGACACCTCCAGCTCCAAAAACTCTGCTCCCACCTAAAGCCCTCCCTAATCTTTTTTACAGGAATGAGACTCTTCACCCCTAACCAGCATGAAGAAGCTACAGAAGAAAGACCATTGTCCCCTGCACCCCCATCTATAAAAACTAAAAAGGAGGAATATTGGCATCAGATCTGCTATTTTGCTGCTGCCATTATTCTCCTCCCCCACACCACAGACACTCTGCCTGTCTGCTTAATAAAATCTCTTGCATGAGTTCCGGCATCTGGAGTGGTTTCTGGGTGCTTTCAGCTAGACCATAGTGAATCTGTGTTTTTCAGCTGTCCATTTACTAGAAAAAATACCTGAAATAGTTAACTTGTAAAGAGAATAGTTTCGTTTTAGCTCACAGATTTAGAGGTTCCAGACCATGATGAATTGCCCCTGCTGCTTTGGGCAAGGCAGCAATTTGTGGCAGGAGAAATGTGGAAGAGTAAAACTTATTCCATGACTGTGAAACAAAAACAGAGTGAGGAGGGGACTGGGATCGCAAATCCCCTTTGAAGACCCACCCCCCAATGACCTCCCACTAGGTTCCACCAGCTCCCAGTAGCACCTGCCTGGGACTAAGCCTTCAACACAAGGACCTTTGGGGACATTTCAGATCTAAAATGTAGTAAGGTCATACTATCTAAGTGTGTGTATGTATCCTCTGTGATGTTCCTACAAAGGCAAAATTGCCTATGTACATTACTCAGACTGTATCCTTGCCGTTAAATAATGTATGCTACTAATTGTGCTTACCAGTTGGCATCAATTGCATAGTACATCATTATTTTATGTTGCAAAGAAAGGATAAACCCTTTAACAAACTGACACAAATATTTCTTATCATTTAGTATTATATCTTATTGTTGAAAAAATTCTACATATACATATATATATATATACACACACACACACATATATATATATATATATATATATATATATATATATATATATAAATGTAGAATAGGGAACAGTTGCACAAATTTAGTAGCGATGCAAATTAGTATGTTCATTATAGAAACTGGTATGGTGATTCCTCAAATCCCTAAAAAAATAAATTACCGTATGATTCATTATATGTATAGCCAAAGGATATGAAATCAACATGTGGTTTTTTGTCTTGTATCACTGCCATGATTTCCATCTTGTCTAAGATGGAAAACAAGCAAAATAAAATAACAAAGGTATTCCAAAGATATATCTCATTCAGATAAAATTCTTCCAAATCATTTATCAATTCATCTTTCCCACAGTTTTCCTTACACTGTCATCATCTAATTAGAAGATTTGGTTGACTCACATTTCTTGAGTGTGTACCATGTGTCTGTCTGTGATATGATCTATCCAACATACTGAGAACCTCTCCAAGTTTTGATAATGGTGAAGGTAATAGAACGTGTCCAGACCTAGTGAATGCATGCATATGTGAGGATAATCACACCATCACTTCCTTCTGGCCAACAATTTTTTATGATACCAATTTTAATATGCATCACAATTTGAAAATGTGAAAATGTGCACTCTGGCTTCAAATTCATCCATCATTTTTTGTGATTGTCCATTTCCCAGTGTTAAATCAGGTGGCTCATATGCTGTGTCTGGTCTGTTACTGCTTGTATTTTCATATAAACTGACTTACTCCATTTACGTTCTATCTATCTGTTAGAGATATTACAGTTATCACATGGCTACTGGAATTCCTGTTTTATGTGTGGAAAGGTGCTTTTATAAGCTGTGATTCAGAAATACCTCAAAAAGGAAGATAGAAATGACAGACATTTCTTAGAAATATTCACTGGAATAGCTTTCTAGACATTTTGGAAAAGCAAATTGTAATAAGTTCCACCTTAGTCTTAGAAAAAATAAACACTGATCTTGTAAGCTGTGTTCCAAAAGTAATTATTCAATATATAGTATTTGCATCTCTATCTTTTTCTTCTTTCCCATTCCATTTTCTAATCACATGGACAATGATTATCCAAATAACTTTATGGTCAGCCTCTGAAGATGTAGATGAATAATGTTTTTCATAAAACATTTTGCTCTTGTCCTATGCACTCTGACCAACTCTACCTTGATTACTAGGACACAGTAAGGGGATTTGGTGTTCCCACATGAACATACTAAGTGGAAAAGATTCATGATTTCAATGACAGCTGCCTTTTCTCCTAGAGTTTCAGGCTCCTGGATGGAAGAATTAAGTGTGTAGCAAATTCTGATCTCAGTCCCTAAAATATGGACTTGACCCTTTCTTCTGGTTATAGTGTGGACCAAGGTAGTGGATTCTTGCCTCATATTATGGTCTGACTTTGGGATATTTATGGTGGCATCATTCTGAGAATACTGGTGTTTAGACCAGACTGTGTATATCTGTTCACAGATGGTTTAGTAGTTGTGAAAAATTCCCTTGTTCTGTGCTGTCAGTCATGTGTGGGGCTGTGTGCTCAGTTCTGTGTCCTCTGTGCCCTTGACACCATGTTAGTACAACATTATGTCTATCACCTATCCTCTTAACCATGAGCACTCAGAGCTCACTGGCCCTCATTTGGCAATCTGAGTTGGGTCATTTCTGATTCAGATCTAACTGTGCCTAATGATGGCAATACCCTTCCCTCCATCTGTCTCTCCTTCTGTTCTTTCCATCTTTCTTTCCTGTGCTCTCTTGCTCTCACATTTTCTTTTTTCTCTTTCCTTTCCTTTTCTTCCTTCCTTCCCCCTCTCTTCCTTTTCTTTCTTTCTCTCTCCCCTCTCTTCATTCTTCTCCTTTCCTTCATTTAATCCCTCATTCCTTTCTTCATCACTTTCTCTCTCTTTAGGCAAAGTTTGGTGAAGTATAACATTTATAGTATACATTATATAGGGTAGAAAATATAGATTAAAGTTGATGAAAAAAGGAGATTTGTAATTCAGCTATAATTGGACCTATAGTTAAAATGAAATGAATGGAATAACCATCTGTATTTCTTTTCTTTTTAAACATTTTTTAGATGTTGATAGATCCTTATTTTACTCATTTATTCACATGTGGTGCTGAGAATTGAACCCAGTGTCTCACACATGCTAGGCAAGTGCTCTACCACTGAGCCACAACCCCAGCCCCAAACACCTGCAAGTGGAATTTAAATGGCACTTTCCTATCTCACAGAGTATACTATTAGCTTGGAGAGATGAGACTGTTTCTCAAATTACAAATCCCTAAAATAACAACACCTAAATATCTGCCATCCTGATCTCAGAAGTGAGAACTGTGGTCTACTTCATCTATTTCTCTCACTTAAGATATCCAGAACACAGGAGTTACTTCTTTCAAGATACAAATGTGTTGCAGATTATATGCACCATAATCATGAACCATAAAACCAAGGATCCTGACTTTTTATGTGACCGTAGAATACAGTGAATGCATGGCCCCATAGGCTTTGTAGGTATGCTTCCTGGACCCAATCCTGGTGTTGCCCAACAGAGCACTGTGGCCATGCATAGGAAGCTATGTGGGATGAGTCATCTGTCCTTACTGCTGTGGGATTCTTTGCTTATTTCCAGCACATGTGCAGTCATCATTTACTGTGTCCATTTCATAAATCACTGCATGAAGAGGTGAAGGAATGTTGTATCATGCTTGCTCTTTTAAAAATTCTTTTAGTTTTTTTTTCTACTAAACTTTCTCTACCTGCCCCCAACATTGTCTATCACTCATTTGCCTTCACTTTCACAAAAATCTGCTATGTAAAAGACTCATCTCCAGGACTGTTTGAGATGGGACTGGCCTAAGCAATTATTTTTTTTCTTTTTGGCATGGTACTTGGGATTGAACTCAGGGCTTTATACATGCCAGCCTAATGTTCTACTGAGCTATATTCCCAGTCACAAGCTACCATAATTTAAAATTTTTGTTTCTACTATGTTTACCTGTGACCACAGTGATGCCTACTCTGAGGTCTTGAGCTTGAAAATGAAGAATATAATTCCATAATATGGTCAACAGAATACATGATTCCAAAGAATTTTTGATGGAATTCATAGAAAATAAAGAACTTAGTCATCACAATGTTTGCCCAAAGGATGGTCTTTGGAAAATGTAAAAGAAAACCCGTACCAAGCAAACACTCTGTTGAATACAGGAATATGACTTTATGCTCCCTGTCACTGACATTTCTCAATCTTGGCTCCTATTGTCCAGAAGTAATTTCTTCCAAAGATCTTTTGTATTCTGTGGACATTTAGGTGATGTCTGAAAATGGAGCTTCCTAGAGTACCTGACTCACAGACACCCATCTTTTGAAAAAGTGGTCACTGACAGGCTGGTGACTTGGTGTGAGGTGCATGACAAAAAACAAGGAAGAGGAGAGTCCCTGGAGCTTGATGGTGTCTTCCTGTTGCAGCTGTACCTGGGAATGGAATGACTGACAGAGAAGTGCATTTCTGTCCTCTCCTTACATGTCTATTTCTCTCTTGAGCCCACTTTTTTTTAAGTCCTTTTCCTGTTTTTGTTCTAATTTGATGCTCTCTTAAAAATTTGCATAATTTTATATTTATGGAAAGATGCACACATAGAAAAGAGTTCTGTACACCCCTCAGTTTCTCATAATATTAACATCTTTTATAATAGTAGCATATTTATGGAAACTAAGAAAATGACAGTGGTAAAGAGTTATTAACTGAACCACAGGCTTTCTTAGTATTTTACAGGGTTTTTGAATTATATATATTTTTTGGTTCCAGGATCTAATCAAGGATACCAAATTTCATTTATTGTCAGGTATGCTTCTTATGAAATTGCTGCATAACAATTTATCATATATCTTAGTGGCTTAAAACACATTACTCAAAATTTCTCTGGCTATAACACGTATGTCATAGCCAAGGCTGATGTCTAAACTAGCTTGGTAAGGATAGTGTTCCAGGATCGCTTAATTATTGTTAGAATTCAAGTTACTACCATCATTTTTTTTTTTTTTTGGTACTGGAGGATTGAACCCAGGTGTGCTTGACCACTGAACCAAATTCCCAGCCCTTTTTATTTTTTTTATTTTAAGACAGGGCTTCTTCCCTCAATTGCTGAGACTGGCTTTGAACTTGTGATCCTCCTGCTTTAGCCTCCCAAGCCACTGGAATTACAGGTATGTGCCACTGCACCTGACAAATTATTAAAAATGTAAATAGCGGCTAAGTGCAGGGGTGGAGATGTAGTTCCGCAGTAGAATTCTTGCCTTGCCTATCATGTGTAAGGCCCTGGGTCCAACAGTCACACCACAAAAGTCCAAAAAACAAAACAAAACAAAATATGTCTGGGTGGTGGCATGCACCTATAATTGCAGCTACTACGGAAACTAAGGCAGGAGGGTCACTTGGGTCCAGGAGTTCTAGGCCAGCCTAGCACCATAGTGAGGCCCTATGTCAAAAAAAGTAAATAAAAACTACAACAACAAAGTAATGGTGGAGAAGAGGTCACTTCTCAATGTAACCTATGAGGCACTTTATCTTGATACCACAAATAGGCAAAAACATTTCAAGAAAGGTACATTATACATCGACATGTCTTATGAAAATAAAGTAAAAAAAAAAAAAACCGGGAAATTACCAGTAAAACATGTCATAAATACGTAAAGAGAATTATGCACTATAAACTAAGGGTAAGTATGTCAGAAATGAAAATTTGCCTCAACATACAAAAATAGTGAACAGTAAAAAAGAGAAAAGCACATAAATATCCCAAAAGATGCAGAGTCTAAAATGTATTCATAATTTTAAAAATATGGAACAAATCAGGTGTAAAAGGGAACCTACTTCACTTAAAAAGAGCACCCACCAAAAATTCATGAAGTATCATATGTTAGATGAAAAGCTCCATTTTCTCCCTAACATTAGAAATAAGTCATGGATCTCACTCTAGCCATATCTGTTCAATATTGTATTGGACTATGTAGCCCAGACAATTAAGTTAGGAAAAATGGTGGGGACTGTTTCCACCATGCTGCTGGACGACGAGGTCTGAGCATGGGGAAGGGCAAGACCACCATTCCAGGAAATTGCCGCTGTCATCTCTCCTAGGAATTGGGTGTTTTCTTGTAATTATCATACTTATAACTATGCAAGTGCAAATCATATTCCCTGGATTGTTGTGATAAGAATTTAACCTCAATGAGTCTATGGAGTTTGGGGGAGGGAGGATGAGGAATGCTTTTAAAAAGTACCAATATCACACATAATAAATCTAAAAGTATAGAGTTTGAGAAGTTCTTCAGAAAACTAGAGTTACAGGAATTGCTTGCTCCTATGCTGACCACACCTGCCCCATTTAATACTTTACCAGTAAAACAACCTGACAAACAGAACAGAAGACTTCTTGTCCCCACAGTACAAGGACTGCCCTACTTAGCTTACAAGATTGGGGGATGTTTGTGGTATCCACCTAGAGGGAAACAAGCAAATAAGTATAAGGACCCACCTCCCACAGATCCACCTCTTCCCTGTACAGGAAGGTACAATGAAAATGGTAAATGAATAATTAATATTAATGGAAAATGGACAAATATCCAATGTTTGTCCTTCCTTCAAAGGCTCGGACATCAAGGGCCACCCTGGAAATGTTGAACTAGAGAACAAAGAAACAGCATAGCAAACAACTAGAAAAATATTATCTTACGATCAAATGCCCTCATTGCATGTTAACTGGTTATGAGTAGTTTATGCTGGCTTAGGTCTCACATATGTATTACAGTAAGTAGAGGATAAACCAATAACATAAAGAATATTAGGATAAAAATTAAGCACTTACACTGATTGTTTGGTAATAAATAACCTAATTTAGTTTTAACTGAACTTGTTTAGGTAACAGAGTAGACCTTTAAGGTTAAATAAAAAACATAATAATATAAGCTAAAGATTAGTGCATGTTTTGCTTAGCAGTTCAGTAAAATTAGCTTAAAATCAAATAGAGTCATTATGCTGACAATAGGTCTCACAACAAACTCCAAACAAAGGCCAGTAGGATGAAAAGAGGAAAATATCTTTCACTGTAATACGCTAATGTGAGCAGTGTCAAGTAAATATAAAAAGTTGACCTTAATGTACCTGCTATGTGTTAGATACCCGCAGGGAAGTGTGGTTAATGACAATTTTGTGATAATTTCTCTATAGCTTGTATCTTGTTTAATCCTGCTTTACTTAATACTATAAAAGAAGAACTAAAATAAATCTGAGCAGCACTTGCTTCAAGTTGCTCCAGGGGTTTGTGTTATTCCTCTGCGCCGACTCCACCCATCCTTCGGGGACCCTGTGAGTTGCTGGGGCTGGTTCCTGGCAGAAAGAGAAATTTAAGTCATCTATATTGGAAAGACAGTGAGAATATCCCTGTTTGCAAATGACTTGATTTTGTATATATAAAATCATAAGCATTCTAACAAAATATTAATAGTATCAAGCCATCACATGGTTCTACATAAAAACATTGAATTTCATGTGTCAATTAAAAAATAAAAATGAACTGAAAAAAATTTCTTACTGAATCTTATTGGTTACAGTACACCATGTCAATATATAGAACAACTGTACATTAGCAATTAAAAATCTAAAAATTAAACTAAAATATTTCCAATTAAAATAGCCACCTAAAGAAAAATTAGAAATATTTGTTAATATAAATGTGTACGATATATACACTAAAAACAACAAACTTTATTAAATAGAATTAGTGAAATGGGAATAAAAGGAAAACATTGATTAGAAGGTATATTAGTTTGTTTTCATTTGCTATAGAGTACCAAAGACTGGATACTTTATAAAGAAAAGAGATTTATTTAGCTCACAGTTTTGGGGGCTGAAAGTACAAGATCAGGTAGTTCCATTTGAAAGGACCCTGGTGAAATCCTTGTGGTAGATGGAAGTCAAAATGGCCAAAGTGCCTGAACCTGGTGTGAAAGGAAATCAGAGAGATTCAGGGGTCAGACTAGCTCTTTTTAAAATGATTATTCTCAGAAAATAAACATTGATCACTTATGAGTGTATTACCTTCTACTATGCCCTACTCTTAGATGTTCTGACAACTCCCAGTATGAACACATTGAAGACCAAATTTCTAGCACATGAATGTTTGGGAGGACACAACCAAAGCACACCCAAATCACAGACTACATTGAAAATAAGCCAATTCCTTCCAAATGAATCTAGAGGTTCAATGCAGTCCCTGTCCAAGTCATAGGTGACTATATTTTGCCTACATTTGGGAAACTTATTTTAATGTTGTTATGTAGATGCAACACATTCCAAACAGTCAAAGTAATCTTAAAAAAGAACAAAGCTGGCATGGTAAATTCATAGTTCTTATTTCAAAACATACTACAATTCAACAATCATCAAGCTTTAGACAGATAGATCAATGAAACAGAATTGAGAGTTCAACAACTAACCCTTATATTTAATAAGTTCAAAAGATTTTCAAGGTTGCTAGGTTAATTTAGTATGCAAGGTTTATTTTTTTTCCTCAAATATTGCAGGGTCAAGTGGATACCCAAGATCACGTTGTGCTCTTCCCACAGACCCTGTACATGATGTACACAGTTCATTCAAAACGGATCATATGTATAAAGGTAAGTGCTAAACAGGCCAAATTCATACCAAGGAATGTAGTAATACATCTTCATGGTCTTAGGTTAAACAATGATTTCTAAGACATGATACCTAAAGCACAGGTGAGAGAAGAAAAACAGTTATATTGAGCTTCATCAGAATTAAATTCTTTTGTGATTCAAATCACACCATCACAAGTGAAAAGACAAGAAGATAATGCAGTACATACCCAATGGAATATTATTCAGCCATAAAAAGAATGAAATCCTGTCATTTGAGACAACATGGAAGGAACTGGAAATTATTTTATTAAGTGAAATAAGTCAGGCATAGAAAGACAAGTACATCATGATTTCACTCATATGTAGAATCTAAGAAAGTTGATTCTGTAGGGGTTGAGAATAGAATAATGGTTATCAAAGCTGGGGAAGGAAGGGTGATGAGTTATACTTGGATTGGGGCAGAACTGCTTTGGGGAATTATTATACTGTATAGTGACTATTATGGTTTAGATGTGGTGTCCCCCAAAAGCTCATGTGTGAAACAATGCAAGAAGGTTTGGAGGAGAAATGACTGGATTATGACCTTAACATAATCCGTAAATTAATCCCTGATGGGATTAACTGAGTGGTAACTAGAAGCAGGTGGGGTGTGGCTGGAGGAAGTGGTTTATTGGGGGTGGGGCTATGGGGTATATATTTTGTATTCGGAGAGTGGAGTCTCTCTCTGCTTCCTAATCATCATGTGAGCTGCTTCCCTCTGCCACACACTCCACCATGATGTTCAGCCTCAACTCAAGCCCCAAGGAATGGAGCCTGCTGTCCACCGACTGAGACCTTTGAAACCGTGAGCACCCAAACAAACCTTTCCTCCTCTACAGTTGTTCTTGGCAGGTCTTTCAGCTGCAGCAGTGAAAAAAGCTGACTAAAAAAGTGACTACAGATAACAATATGCCTTGTACCTTCCAAAAAGTTAGAAGAAAGTTTTCGTTACAAAGAATTGATAGACAAATATGTTTAACCTGATTTAAACACTGCACAATGTATACATGTATTGAATATAAAATTAGTAGTCCATTCATATGTATAGTTTCTTTATTTTGTTAATCAGTTAAAAATGAAAATGAATAAAAGCTGATAAGGGTCTCATATTCAGAATATGTAAAACAACTTACAACTCAATAATAAAAAGGCAAATATTACAGGCTGGGATATAGTTCAGTTGGTAGAGCATTTGCCTGTCATGCAGAAGGCTCTGGGCTTGATCCCCAGGACCACAAAAATTTTTAATAAAAGGCATATATTTCAGTTAAAAAAAAACAGCCAAATTACTTGAATATGCATTTTCCAAAGACATGGGAGTCATGGCCAATAAGTGCATGAAAAGATAATTAATAACTTTTGCCCTTAATCAAATGCAAATCTAAACAACCATGAGACACACTTCACAAATCTAAAACTCATATTGCTAAGTGAAAAAAAGCAAATTAGAGACAGCAAGATTCAGTGTAATTCCATTTTTCTAGTACTCTGGAAAAGGTAGAAGCATAGAGATTAGTAAAGAGATTAGTGGTTACTATGGGCCTGTGAGATGGGAGTGTCCAAGATATAAATATAACAGATTTCTCTGGGACCATGAAATTATTATCTATGCAATTTTAATAGTGGATACATCATACTAGTCTTCAAGCCCTAAAAAAACATGTCAGCAAACAAAGAGTGAACTTAAAAGTATGAAGATTTAAGACCTTATTTATTAGGCTGAGAAATCCCAGGAAGGTATGCAGACAAGAAAACATTACTGAATAACAAATGTATGAAATGACGTCACTGACAGGAGTGAAGGAGAGGGTCTGACCTAAATAGGAAGTAAGTAGAGATTCTTGTCTAAAATACCAAAGGACTTATACATAAGCATTGCACTGTATATGGTAAAGATGTTTCCTATGGGTGCATGGGAAAATGGATTAAATTCCGAAATTACTATGCATGTATTTTCAGATGGTATGATTAAGTTAACAAAGCCAACTTTCTCAACTTTAGGATGTACATTGCATAGGTATAAGTGTGAATGAGTAAATTGATGTGACATTGGATTAGATGCGGCAATGGAAACACTGGTAAAAATTCATGTTTAACTAAATATACATACATATGGACATGTCAAAATACTTATAGGTATGTGCATATTTATGATTAGTATATATAGGGACATGTTTCTTTGACAAAACTTTGAATCAACATACTCACCAGTAGCAGTAAGTACAACCAGTGCCCTAAGATTTAAATTCCACATTGCAGTAGAAGGAAATTGGCACCATATATTATTTATGGGGGTACTTCAAAATGATATAGGAGTCTCCAGGTGCAGTGGTTCATGCCTGTAATTCCAGCTATTTGGGGGGCTGAGAAGGGAGGATTTCAAGTTTGAGGCCAGTCTCAGACACTTAGGGAGACCCTGTCTCAAAAAACAAACCAACAAAAGGTCTGGAGATGTATTCGGTGGGAGATGGAGCACCCCTGAATTCAATCCCCAGTACTGGAAAAAAATATACTGGAGCTAACTGAAAGAGCTTCTAATGGCTAAAAATGGAACAATCTGAATATCAGTATAAATAAAGTATATAAGTAATATATAAAATAAATGTATGCTTGCATACTAATACAAATAAGTAGTTGATTAAATACATTATAAAATGAATAGAACAGATGAATGTACATGGTAAGTGATTCCAAATATTTTTTGTAGATACTAGGCCATAAGGAGGTGGAGCATGGTGGCCCACTTCTTAAGTGTGTGCAATGCACAGTGACTTGTTTCAAATCCAACAACATGGAAAGGGGGGAAAGGCATACTTTTACAGGGGGAAATTTTGGTAGGAACTACCAAATCCAACTAATCAAGTAAGTCTCAACAGAGTTAATGCATGCTGATAACATATACCACTGATAGGCTCTGATGAGAATGGCATGTTACCTCTGCTCTTTTCCTTCTGAAAGCCCACCACTGCAGTCTAATCATAAGGGAAACATCCCAAATGGGAATGCAGATGTTATTTTTCAAAAGGAATTTCTGAGAAATTGTCAGTATCAAAAGAGCCTGAGGAAGAATAATAACCAAATGTGATGTGGCGTCCTGGATGGGGATCATTGAAGAAAAATGGACATTGAGGAAAATCTGAATGAAGTGTGGATAGCAGTTAATGATAGTGTACAACCATGATTTTCTAATTGTGACAAGTGTCTCACACTACTGAAAGAGTTTAATAATAAGGTAAACTGTGGGATAGGTGGAAACTCAATATGTTCTCTTTATAAATGTCCCATAAACCAAAAATATCTTGAATTTTTTAAAATAGTCACTACTGCGTATACAAAAGAGAAGTGTATACCTCCTGAATGCATCATTCCAATTTCATCATTTTCCATAACTGAGGAAGGTTATTATTATTGTGAAATTCTCTTCTATATTCTCTAATTTTTAAAAATTATTTTCTGTACATTTGTGTTTCTAAATAGTATATATTCAGTTTTTCTTTTCTTATTTAGATAAACATGCATGCAATTTAACCCATATCCCTAGAATTATTATGGGAAATCATGACACAAATAGTAATTTAGGACATGCTTCAAAATACTTTACTGCTACTTTTCAAAGTCATAAAGAATAATACTGAAAAACCTGTTTTGCATTAGAAAAGGTACAATATCTCTTGACACCTGCTGTAAGAGAGGTAGACCACAAAATAAAAATAGAAGGGAGAGCCGTAGAGTTAAGGAAGAAGAATCAGAAGGAAGAAGGAGGGGTGGAAAATGGGAGGTACTGGGGAACAAAATTGACCACATTATGCTATGTCCATGTAGGAATATACCACAATGACTCCCACTTTTATGTATAATTATAATGCACTAATTTAAAGAATAATGGAAGGGAGATCAGTAAAGTAAAGGAAGGAGATTAGAGGGAGGCAGAAGGGAGAGGGAAAGTACTAGGAAATGAGATTGATCAAATGATGTGTGCATGTACAAATATGTTGCAATGAATCGCATTATTATGTATAACTATAATGCACCAATAAAAGCCATAAAAACAAGAATCCAAGCATCTTTTCAAATAATGCTCAATTAAAACCATGAAAGGCAGAAAATTAATGGATTAAAAAGATGCCAAAAATAACAACCCTATGTACATTTATGATCACACAAACGGTGTGACTTTACTTTTACCAGAGAAATGAAAATTGTGCCCCATTTGTGTACAATGAATAAAAAAAAATAATAAAAAATAAACCTACTTAAAATGTAAAGGCGCATACAAATTCAAAATAAGTGGATGTAACAAAATACACAAATTGAAAGTAAATGTATGTAACAATGCACCTTGCTAACACTACCCAAAGAAAGTAAGAGTAGCAATATCAATTTTAGAGAAGCAAACTTGAAACAAAGAAATATATGTGATCAAAGGGTACAGACAAAGAGGTAGTTCTCATCTTTGCCACTTGTACCACAGAAAGCACATTAATCTCCAGGATATATAAATAGCTCAAAAAACAACACACACATACACACACAAAATAACCCAAATCAATAAATGGGCAAAGGAACTGAACAGGTACTTCACAGAAGAGGAACGACAAACCAAACCAGACTGAGATTTCACCTCACTCCAGTCAGAATGGCAATTATCAAGAATACAAATAATAAATGTTGCTGAGGATGTGGGGGAAAAGGTACACTCATACATTGTTAGTGGGACTGCAAATTGGTGCAATCACTCTGGAAAGCAGTATGGAGTTTCCTCAGAAAATCTGGAATGGAACCACCATTTGACCCAGTTATCCCACTCCTCAGTATATACGCAAAGGACTTAAAATGGGCACACTATAGTGACAGGGCCACATCAATCTTTACAGCAGCTCAATTCACAATAGCTAAGCTATGGAACCAATCTAGGTGTCCTTAAACAGACAAATGGATAAAGAAAATGTGGTATACATACCCAGTGGAATATTACTCAGCCATAAAAAGAATGAAATTATGGCATTTGCTGGCAAATGGATGGAACTAGAGACTATCATGCTAAGTGAAATAAGCCAATCTCAAAAAACCAAAGGCCAAAATGTTCCCTCTTATATGCTCATGCTAACACACAATGGGAGCTGGGAAGGAAGAATAAAAGTACTTTGAATTAGACAAAGGGGAATGAAGGAAAGGGAGTGGGGATGGGAATAGGAAAGATAATAGAATGAATAGGACGTTCCTCTGTTCTTATATGAATACACGACCAGTGAAACTCCACATCATGTACAACTGAAAGAATGGGAAGTTGTGCCTCATGTATGTATAATATGTCAAAATACATTCTACAGTCATGTATAGCTAAAAAGAACAAATAAAAAATTTTTAAATGGGATAGTTCTCCAACAAGACATAACAGGTATGCACCTAACAACAGAGTGTTGAACTACATGAGGTAGAACTGCAGGGAGAAGTGGATGAGTACACTATCACTGGAGAATTCAACACCTTCTATCAGAAATGGACAGATCCAGTTGGCAGATTTACAGACATACTTGCCCTTAATAGCACTATGTATCAACTGGATATACCTAACATCTGTAGACCTCTTCTACAGATTACACATTCTTAAATTCATCTGAGCATTCACTAAGATAGACCATATTGTGGGCCATGAACATACCATCACAAATTTTTAAAAATGGAAAATATTCAGTGTATGATCTTGGCCTCCAACAGAATTAAGCCAGAAAGTAAAGGGTTAATGGCAAGAGAACTGGAAAATATCAAAATACATGAGAGTAAGCAAAACACTTCTAAATAACACTTGGGTCAAAGAAGAGAACCCAATAACAATGTCAAATCATTGAACTAAATGAAAATGAAGACACAACTTATCAAAATTTGTAGGATGTAATGAAAGTAGAATCTGGAAAGAAACATAGCACTGAATGCATACATAGCTTAGAAAATATGAATGCTCTAAAATCAGTCATCTAACATTCCACCTTTGGAAAAGAGAAAATTAAATCCAAAGTAAGCAGAATAAAAATATAATATTGTAAACAATAAAAAACAAAGTAATGGTCAATGCAAATGGATTTTCCAAATGAAAATGGATAGCTTAATATTTCCTGTATATAAGTTACCAAAATTAAAAAGGAAAACATGGCACCCCAAAAAGAAGCCTTGCTTAAGGCTATTCTGGGGTGACCCTCCTGAAATAAGGCGACACTAATTTTCAGAAATATTCAATTAAATGCATACTAATGGAAGTGCTGGTAATTTCATTCATTTTGTTTTGTTTTTGTTTTTGTTTTTAGAAAAGGGAAACAAACACAGGGGACTCCTATCCCAGAGGCTGTGATTCTCCCCATCAGCAGGAACAGGGGGCTTTTAAAGAGAAGATTCAAAGCCTACATTCACATGTTCTCTGAGGGGAGTTGTAATTCACTTGTTAATTTGGGAGACAGTAATTTCTGAGATGTTCTGGTACCATCCCCCAAATCTGGATTATTTCATTCCTATGATGGGTGTGTACTCAAGAACATATAAATCTGCCTAATATGGGAAAGACAGGTAATCCCATTTTCCCTGAGATTAGGGAAGGGGAGAGATTAGGGAGGAGCAGGGAGAGAGAAAAAGAAACATTCATTTAAAAAATATATTGTAATGGCAGAGCAGCAAGGGCTATATTCACAGCATAAAGTAGTTTCATTTGTTTACTAAGTTATACCGTATATTTTAAAATTGCTTAAAATATATTTTAATGGTTTCAGCAAGAATATAAGTTGGTGGGTAATGAGTCCATTAGTTATATTGACTGAACCTTTCTATTGTGTATACACAGATCAACATATCACAGTGTAACCCATCAATAATAAATTTAGGTAACCATTGCTATATAAACTTTACATTGTACATATGTGAATATACCACAGCACATCTCACCATCAAATAACTCCACAAGACTGGGGTCCTAATTAGAATAGGATATAGTCTATGTATGTATAATTATATCAAAATGTGCTATAGGGTCATGTATAACTAAAAAGAACCAATAAAAATAATAGTGCTATAAAAGGTAATATCACAGGGCACTACGGATAGAATTCAGTTTTAAGATATGCTATGGTTCAAGAAACAGAAGAAATCATGAAATTTGTATGACATTCAATAAATAACACATTAGAGGACATGCATACAGGTATTCTTATATCCACAGAGAAACATACTGAAAAGGCTGGACCCCCACGCTTTCCACATGCCCACTGCCCGTTGGGGAGTCTGCCCTCTGCCCTCCACCCACTTCTCTAAACTCACACCTCCACCCCGGGTATTCAGCCTCGCCAGCGCTGCTCCCCTCAGATCCCCCTCCTCTGCGCAGCTGCCGACCCCGCCTACCCTCTCAGCTGCTTCCTGCTGCACTGCTCTCAACCTCCAGTGTGTGGACACCAGGTGGCGATAGGCAAGCAGTTTTGAATTTGTCTCATCTATGGATTTCCTTCAATCCTGCAGTATCCCTGAGGGGACAAGAATGTGCACTCTGAGTGGAGGGGTGTGAGCAATGGCGAAAGGGAGAGGAACCGAGCATCCAGGTCCCTGAAACTGTCCATTCAGCAGCCTGGTCTCCCTCCGGACCCTAACCACCCTCACTCCTGCCCAGCGCGACCCTTCCTCGTAATGCATAATGACTTTCACAGTGGACAAGAACCATCTTATTGATTCTGCTTTCTTCCTGATAGACAGACCTCATGGGCTGGGACAGTTTCAAGGAATAAGACCCAGATATTCAAAATTCTTCAGCATAGACGCATTCCTCTGTGGAAAAACAAATGAAAATCATCAAAGAGTAAGAAAAGAACATGTAGTTGTATCATGGACCATGCATACAAGGAAACAGGCATATAAACCTTTTCAAAAACAAGATGGAGCCCGGCACGTTGGCGCATACCTGTAATCCCGGTGACTTGTGGGTCTAAGGCAGGAGGATGGCGAGTTCAAAGCCAGCCTCAGCAAAAGTGAGGTGCTAAGCAACTCAGTGAGACCCTGTCTCTAAATAAAGTACAAAATAGGGCTGGGGATGTGACTCAGTGGTGAGTGCCCCTGAGTTCAATACCCTCCCTGGTACCCTTCCCCACCCAACAAACAAACGAGATGGAAGCAATCTGGGACCCCAGCTTATGCTTATAAAAACTTTGGTAAGAGAAAAATAAAACAAAATGATGAAATTTGTTTTTTGCATATTAACAAAATGCTGTGCATTTGTAATCAGAAATGGCATTTCTATGCCTTCTCTACCCAATGTTTTGTGACCCTTTCACAGATAGAACAAAGTAGGCCAGGTAATATAAACATTCACCATTATTTTTTTTAAATGTATGTAACTGAACAAATTTTGTCTTGTGGTTCCCAGACAAGCCTCTGTTTATCTCCTTTTCAGCTAGAGATATCTCAGAGGAAATTTCTGGAAAACACTAACATAAAGAATGTGTCACATGTGTTTTTTCTAATAAAAGGAATATTCCTATTCAATTTAGTAGCATAATACTTGAAAATATGAAAATAATTGAAAAGATGTTTTCAAAAACTATTATGAATGCATGGTTAAACATAGAATGAAAAGCATTAATACACAATAAGTACCAATTTGGTTGTAGATTAAGTCTCTGTTACAAAAAATGTAAATTTATGCACAAATGTTAAAAGACATTTACATGCCCAAGGAAAAAGCAAGAGCAAATATAACAAGGCAAGGTCTAAAGTGGTCATGTGCCATTGACAAACCTGATGTTTATACAAAAGAATTGAATTACCCAACTAATCCCAGGGGGAGAATGAGGAGCAGCTGTTCTTCCCCATGCAAACCCCACAGACAGGCCCTTAGTCACCAGTGCCAGCTGTTGCCTTGCCCTTGGTAGGCATGGTCCAGAGAAGAGGACACACCCACACAGTCATTCACATGTGTTAGAAACACCCAGGGATGTCTGCCCTGCTCACTGTTACTGATGGAACAGAAAGTTTTCAAGGATCTAGGAAGTAGAGTAAGAAAATGAGGAGGAACAGCTGAATGAAATACACTGAAAAACATACTAAATAAATAACATGGGGAGCAGTGAGGGGGGCATTGCCTAAGATTTACATGGACATCAGAGAAATAAGTGTAAACAGCAATATTCTGAATTCTAAATCCTCCTTTTTACTCAAGGCACAAGTGGGAATATTGGTGTAGGTGCAAGGCATGCAGGGTTTCATTTTTCAGTCTTCATTATTGAGAAGCACAATAATTAAGAAAACAGGCTCTGGTGGAAGAAAGAACACTTCAGAAAAAACTTTAGTACTAGCTGGGTACACATTGAAATTCTGGTGATTTTGGAAGCTGAGGCAGCAGGATTGCAAGTTCAAGGCTAACCTCAGCAACTGGGTGAGGTTCTGTCTCAAAAAATAAAAGACTGTGAATGTGACTCACTGGTAAAGCACCCCTAAGTTTGATCCCTAGTACCAAAAAAGTAAAAGAAAGAAAGCTTCAGTCCCATTGGTTCTCTGCCATCTTCACAGAGATCCCTCTGATATTGTGTCTACCAGCTCACATCTGTAGCTTCAGACACACTTTCTGTGTCCTGAGCCTGTGTTGGAAACCCTGGTTGGCTTGGCAGGGGAATGCACTACACTGGTTGTTCCTCATACCCTCCCTCCCCTCATCCCAGCTCGAGTGTGCCATCTTCTTTGGGACTGTGAATGAGTCAGTAAGTGTCTTAGGCATATTTATATTTTACTTAAATAAGCAAATAAAATACCATTTAATAAGTAAAGGCAAAAGACAGAAAAAAACCAGACTCTGGCAGAAAAGTTCTGGTGGCAAATAAACTTTCTTACTAATGCTACAGTGTGTTTGCACAAAGAATAAATCAATGGGAAAGAAAAGAAATGAGAGCTCAAAAATAATACATACATATATATATATAATATTTCAAAAGAAAGATTAATAAAGAAAAGACAAATTTAAATAAATGTTCCAAGATACTGAATTCCACTAGAGAAGGATAATGTTGTCCTGTAAGAGAAAACATATGACCCTTCACCTTCTGAGTTTGGCTTATTTTGCTTAACAATGTTCTTAAGTTTCATCCATTTTCCTGCAAATTACATAATTTCATTTTTTAATACCTAAATGAAACTTAATTGTGCATATATGTACATATGTACACAAATGGATGTATATGTACACATTTTCTTTATCCATTCATCCAGTAATGGATACCTAAGCTAGTTCCATAGCTCAGTTATTGTGAATTGTGAATCTACAAACATGGACATGCATGTATTGCTATAGTATGATGACTTTAATTATTTAGTATAAATACCAAGGAGTGGTATAGCTGGGTCATATGGTATTCCCATGCCTAGTCTTTTGAGAAACCTCCATACTTATTCCCACAGTGGTTGTCTTCAGAGATTTTAAGTAATCTCTATACTACTTATAAAATCTAGTAAAACATAATATTATGTAAATAGTTTTTACACTATATTGCTCATAGAACAATGATGAGAAAAATGCAAGTGATCAATATCCAGGACATATGAAGAATTCAAAATAACACAACCCCCCCCCCACAAATAACCCAATCGATAAATGGGCAAAGGAACTAAAGAAGATGAAGAAATACAAATGGTCAACAAATATATGAAAAAAATGATCAATTCCTCTAGTAATTTGAGAAATGCAAAATAAACTAAAGTGAGATTTCATCTTACTCTAGTCATAATGTCAATTATCAAGAATACAAGTAACAATAAATGTTGCTGAGGATGTGGGGGAAAAGGTACACTCACACATTCCTGGTGGAACTGCATATTGGTGCAACCATTATGGAAAGGAGTATGGAGATTCCTCAAAAACTGTGGAATGGAACCACAATTTGATCCAGTTATCCCACTCCTCAGTATATATACAAAGGACTTTAAAATTAGCACACTGTAGTGATATGGCCACATCAATACTCACAGCAGCTCAATTCACAATAGCTAAGCTATGGAATCAACCTAGGTACCCTTCAATGGATGAATGGATAAAGAAAATGTGGTATATATATCCAATGGAATATTACTCAGCCATAAAAAGAATGAAATTATGGTATTTAGCAGTAAATGAATGGAATTGAGGATTATCATGCTGAGTTAAATAAGCCAATCCCTGAAAAGCAAAAGCCATATGTTCTCTCTCATATGTTGATGCTAACATACAACAAGGGGGTGAATAGAAGTTCAGTGGATTAGACAAAGGGGAACTAAGGGAAGGGAGGGAGGACAGGAATGGAAAGTCAGTAGAATGAATCAGACATAACTTTCCTATGTTCATATATGAATATGCAATCAGTAAAACGCCACATCATATGCAACCACAATGATGGGATCTGAAAAAATAATAAGTTATACTCCATGTATATATAATATGTCAAAATACACTCTATTGTCATCTGTATCTAAAAAGAACAAATAAAAAATGTAAAAAAATAGAGTCTTACATATTGGAATTTTAAAAAAGAAAAAATGCATGTGTATGCTCAGGGCATATGCAATTTTTCCAAGTATTTACAATCCAGGATTGGCTAAATCCACAAATATTTAGGCCATCCATATATACTGATAAAGGTGTCTATTCATGAAGAGGATATAAGACTTGTGAATCTATACAAACATACGTATATATACATATATATGCATACATATAAATGTGCATATATAAATATTTAGGTGCACCTAACACTGTAGCACCCAAATTTATAATGCAAATATTATTAGATATATAGAGAGAGGTAAACTGCATACAAAAATACTAGAAGACTTCCACACCCCACTTTCAGCAATGGACAGATCATTCAGAGAGAAAATTGACAATGAAACATCAGATTTGAACTATACTCTAGACCAAATGGACATAACAGACATTCATAGAACATTTCATCCCACAGCTGCACACATTCCTCTAAACTGCA
Source organism: Sciurus carolinensis (assembly GCF_902686445.1). Taxonomy (NCBI): domain Eukaryota; kingdom Metazoa; phylum Chordata; class Mammalia; order Rodentia; family Sciuridae; genus Sciurus; species Sciurus carolinensis. Next base: position 72,583,902 of record NC_062214.1, on the reverse strand, counting down.
CATGGAATACTCTCCAAGTCATATGATGGGACAAAATATAATCTTACCAATTTAAGAATGAGAGATCATTATCCACTATCTTACCTGACTACAATGATATAAAACTAGCAGTCAATAATGAGGCAAACTGTAAAACTTTACAAATATATGGAAATTAAACAACATGCACCTGAATAATGGATAGCTAATTGAAGAAATCAAAAGAAATATTTCAGAGGCAGTACTATTCAACCTTAAAAAGAAAGATAGAAATTCTGTCATTTGTGATAACATATTTAAAGCTGGAGGACATTATGTTAAGTTAAATCAGACATGAAAGACAAAAATCAGATTCATCCCACTGTCTTTTCCTAACCCATTCCTGCTTGCTTCCATTCATTTCCCTTTGTTGATTCCACTGATCTTTCATAAAAATTTTTTTTTTCGGTGCTGGGGATTGAACCCAGGGCCTTGTGCTTATGAGGCAGGCACTCTACCAGCTGAGCCATATCCCCAGCCCTTTCATAAATTCTTAACACCCCCTTACTTTGGATTAGCTTCCAGCTTCTGCATGTCAGAGAAAACATTAGACCTTCGACTTCTTGTGACTGCCTTATTTCAATTAGCATGATAGTTTCCAGTTCCATCCATTTACATACTTTTATAATTATGTCAAATGAATCCTATTGTTACGTATAACTAAAAAGAACCAATTAAAAACCGAAATGGTCACCTGATCTCACTCATAAAAATTTTGATCTCTTTGAAGTAGAGTGTAGAATGGTGGTTACCAGAGTTTGGAGGTGCTAGGGGGAAGGTGTCTGGGGAGATATTGGCTAAAGGATGCATAATTATGATTACATAGGAGAATTAAATTTAAGAGATCTGTGATAAGCATGGTGGTACATGCCAGTTATCTCATCAACTCATGAGTCTGAGGCAGGAGGGTCACAAGTTTGAGGTCAGCAATAGCAACTTAGTGAGTCCCTCAGCAGCTTAATGAGACCCTGACCCTGTCTCAAAATGAAATTTTAAAAAAAAGTTCTGGACATGTAGCTCACCTTTGATTTCAATCCCCAGTACCATAAAGAGAGAGCGAGAGGTAGAGGGAGACAATGAGGGCCAAGTGTTGTGAAACAATGACTGAGGGAGAGGGGGAGGGAGAGGGAGAAAGAAAGAAGAGAGATCATTTTTGCAGCAAGGTGACTATAGCTAATGGTGGTACTTATTTTATATTGTATTCTTGAAAAATTCAGAGAGAATGTGTGTTGAGTATTCTCACCACAAAAGTAATAACTATATGAGGTAATTAACTTTTTAATTTGCAAAATGTAGCCATTCTACAATGCATATGTACTTCAAAACATCCTGGTATAGCATTGGGACTGTAACTCAGGGGTAGAGCACTTGCCTAATATGTATGAGGTCCTGGGTTTGATTCTCAGCACCACAAAGAGAAAAAATAATTTAAAAATAAATACATAAAATGCTATCCTCTTAAGGGTTGGGTTTGTAGCTCAGTGGTAGAGTGTTTGCCTAGCACACATGAGGTACTAGGTTAGATCCTCAGCACTGCATAAAATAAATAAAGGTATTGTGTCCACCTACAACTAAAAAAATTAAAATTAAATAAAATATCCACTTAAAAATTGAAAATAAAAAAATCTAAGAAATGTTGAAAAATAGAGGAATACAAAGGAGGTACAAAATAACCAGGACAACAAATAGAAAATAATGAGCAAGGTAGATATTAATCCAAGTATAAACATTATCACTGTGAATTTCAAGGGTTTAAAAGCACTAATCAACTAATCAAAGAGGGAGATTGTCAGTTTGTGTCAACTAAGAAGATTCAACCACATGTTGCCTAGAAGAAAGTTACTTTAAACATACAGATGGATATAAATTAAAAGTAAATGGACACAATCAAATAGAAAATAACAAAAGGCAAGAGTACCTATACTAATTTCAAAAAAGAGCAGACTTTAAGGTAAGAAATGTTATCAAGAATAAAGGGCAGGGCTGGGACTGTGGCTCATTGGTAGAGCATTTGCCTTGCAGGCGTGAGGTACCAGGTTCGATTCTCAGCACTGCATGCAAATAAATAAAGGTTTAAAAAAAAAAGAAAAAAGGGCATTACATAATGATAAATTGATCTGGTTTCAAGAATATATTACAGATGCCACCAACCCAGGTTGTTGGAGCTCAAGTTCCTCATGGCAATTTGCTTATATCCCTCCAGTCCCATGGGTGGGTCCTTCAGATGTGTTCTCCTAAGAGTCTAGCTTCATTAGCTCTCATAACTATCCAGGTATCTGTTGGTAAACTCATTCTTTTTCTTTATGCTCCAGATAAAATGTACTTTGTCACAAAGATAGACCTTAGTCTAAAGTAGTTCTGCAAGTTTGGAGCTACCCAAAAGACAGCCAAGATAGGACATACGGCCATGTGCTTATGTGATATCTTAGAACAAGAAAGACACCTCTGAAGTGGTGTTTTGAGAGCTAGAACATAACATGCCAATATGACACTGTACCAAAGCCCTCTGAAGGGGGCATTCTCAAAATTTTTGGGCCATGAAAAGAGCAAACAAGCCTTCTATGCTTGTTTCTATGGATTATATCCACTGATACTTGTTGCACTAAAATTAAAACAAAATTTTAAACTAAAAAAAAAGAAAAAGAATATATTATAATCCTTGACATACATGTGTCTAAAAACAGTAGGTTAAAAAAAGGAAAAAAAAAAAAAAGAAAAGAACTGATGGGGCTGTGTCACTATAGTATGCTGATTTTAAATTTTTCAGATATACACCAAAGACATAATTTTCTAATGTACACATATGAAAACATCACAATGAATCTCACCATAATGTACATACACAAGAATGGAATCCTAACTTGAATAAGATATATTCCATGCTTGTATAATTATATCAAAATGGATTCTACTATCATGTGTAACTAAAAGGAACCAATAAATAAATAAATAAGAATGTAACTAGGAACATTCTTAATGAGGAGCACACGGTCTACAAGAACATTTAAACTTTTTTTTTTAAAGGAGATGACAAAAACATGTATTGTTTTCCTTTAAATGATGTAAAGATGTCCATTCATCATAAATTGGTTTTATTTCAAAAAAAATCACAAGGAGAAATATTTGCAAGATACTGTGCACCAATGAAGGATAATGCGGGCCAAGTGTTGTGAAACAATGACTGAGCTCTACTATTGCTCCAGCTTAGTGCTTCCAGAGAGCTTGCAGGATATGGTGTGGTGAGGATCTTGGCAGTCTTTCTGTGTTGAAAAGATGGTGAAGAAAACATTTGATCCCTGACTTCCTGTGTTTGGCTTATTTTACCTAGTCTGTTCTCCAGTTTCATCCATTTGCCTACAAATAACACAATTTCATTTTTCTTCATGGCTGAATAAAACTCCATTGTATATATGTTTACCACAATTTTCTTTATCCAAAATAAAAGCAATAACTTAGTGTAAAATAAAGAGAGTCCACAAAATAAAATGGAGACCAATAGAGTAGAGAAAGAGGATCCAGTGGGAAGGAGGGGAGAGCATGGGGAAGTACTGCGAAATGAAATCTATAAAATTATGCTATATCCATTTATGACTATGACACATATACATATATTTGTATATATATGTAATTATAATTACTGATTAGAATAGTAAATAACAGAAGGCAGATTAGTAGTTAGTGGATCAGGTGAACAGAGGAAGAAAAGGAATGGAATAGTAAAGGGGAATGAGATTGATCCAAATATGTTATGTGCATGTACATAAGTAGCATGATGAATCTCCACTATTTTGCATAATTAGAATGCATGAAAAAAAGTAAAGAAAAGATGGAGTAGACAGTCTGGACTACAAGGTGATCCAAATGCACCAAGTCATTCTCTATGTCCAGTATTAAAAAGGGGAAAGAGTAGTCATGCCAGTTCCCATGCACAAAGGGCTGCTATGTGCCATCATTGCTCCCCTGTGACATGGGTCTCATAAATAAAAGAGCAGTCCAGAAGAAAAAGGCAAAGACACAGGAGAAGCTGTTTGAAAGAATATGACCTTCAACCCTTTCTTGGTATTCCTGACTGCAAAAAGACATGATATGGCCATCTTCCAACAAGCCCAAAGAGAAAGGTGATGCATTAGGGATGAAGGAAATGATGCCTGGAGCCAAACCTGCTTTCCTATGTCTTATTGTTATGTGGCTGAAAAACCTGTAAAATTATGAGATAATTCAAATTGAGTTTTCTATTTATAATTGTAGGCCATGATTATTATCAAAAGAAGGAGAAATCAGTGACACCAATTATCTTAGCTTGTTTCCCTTTAAAACCTCTGGATGGAAAATAATAATGAAAAGGAAATCTCTTAATAACAACACAGTGCAATTTTTGCACAAGACAGGGAAAATTAATAAATAGAAGCAAGCTCAAAAACATACATTCACATAAATAAGATAATAATATATGAGAAAATAGTGGGAAAATAGAATTTTAATAAACATTTTAGAAATTTGTATATATGTTGTTGAAACATAACCCTCACATTACCCTCATATTATACAAAAATCCATTACAGGTATATCATACACCTACATATGAAAATGGCACAGTATTTAGAACCTAACTTAGGAAAATTATCTCATGATCATTGTGAAGAGTAAAAATTCTTAAACTAAGCCTAGGAATTGTGTGCCATATAAAAGATAATCTAACCCAGTTGAAGAAGGTAGACTCTGGAGACAGACTAAGTCAGGTTCAAGTTCTAATATTCTGTTTTTGAAAGTCATTAACTCAGACTCAGAACTTGTCCATGGACATGGTAAGAGTGCCTACCTATTGACATGTTTTCAGGATTGAATGAACTAATAATATATAAATGCTGTAGAATAATAGAAGGTATATACTAATCACTAAGTTTGGAATTGCCAATATTGTCAGGTTTTGAATCCTTAAAAACTTGTTCATTCTAGAAGCAGGTCTTCGTCACACTTGACATGGTTTCAGCTCTCCACTTCCTCCCAGTTCCTCAAGGAGTTCAATTCAGGTATCTACCTTATACAACCTTACTATGGGATTGTTATGGTTTAGATGTGAGGTGTCCCCCAAAAGCTCATGTGTGAGACAATGCCAGAAGTTTTAGAGCTGAAATGATTGGTTTATAAGAACATTAACCTAATCAGCATGTTACTCCTCTGGTAGAGATAAACTAAGTGGTAAGTGTAGGCAGGTAGGTGTGTGGATGGGGGTATGTCTTTGGGGTGCGTATTTTGTCCTTGTTCATGGGAGCTCTCTTTGTTTCCTTGTGCCAGTTTCCAGCTGCTTTCCTCGGGCACACTCCTCTGCCTTGGTGTTCTGCCTCAACTTAGGCCTGGAGGAATGGAATCACTGTGGACTAAGACTTCTGAAACCATGAGCCCTAAAACAAACTCTTCCTTCTCTAAAATTATTCTTGTCAGGTCTTTTGGTAGCAGTGGCAAAAAAAAAAAAAAAAAAAAAAAAAAAAGTTGACTAAAACAGGAACATCTAGATACAACTTTCATCTTAATTGACCCAGTAACCCAAATACCCTAGGCAGACTGTATATATGGATAGACATGACCACCTCTCAGCCACAGTATGATACCATGGAACCCACATTTGCTTTCTCTAAGCCAAACAGGGAGGTATCCCCACATGGAACCAGCAAGGGTAACATCCTGGGCCTCAAGAAAGGCTCCAACCTATTCTTCTCACTTTCATATCCTCTCTTTGATCATCACCCACTGGTTGAGTGCATGGCTATTCCAGAGGGCCCCCACTTCCCCTGTGCCTGTGAGGCAAACTACCCTCTTTTCTGTGTAATCTGTAAATATTATGCTGCTTGTTATTTAATCTGTTTCATCAAGTTGCCTCCTTGGTGTCTTAGTTGAAGCACACCCCAGAAACTAAATACTTCTTCACTAAGAGCTCTCCTAGAGAGTGGCTATGTTGGTAGGAATGAACTGGAGGTAGCTTAGACAAGAGCCACAGGCGTGTCTGTCACAATAAACAAGATTCTTGTGAGAGGGACAACTCATTGAAAGTCATCTGCTTAGACATTAGCCCAACCATCAGAATAAGAAGTATTCTGTGATAGACACAGTGCAAACTTGCACATATCCCAGGATTCTGGGGCAGGACTAGGGTTTGTTAACACTCAAGAGCAAACTAGAAATAGCAAAAAGCTGCATCTTGGCAATTTCTTCCTTTACTTTAGAAACATGAGATACACTCCTTGTAAATTGAATCCCAAATTCAAGTTTAATCTATCACTTTTGTATATCTACCTTCTTCTCCTTCCCATTCAATTTTTTCTAGACTACTCAGGTTATTTTTTGCCTACATGAAGGGCCAGTCCAGGAATGGCCCTTCATGTAGTCCTCCTAAAGCAGGCATACCTGTGTTTGGAACAGTGAATTGTAAGGGAAGGGGTTGAATGGGGGGGTTGTTTGTATTACAGTGCTAGGAATTCAAATTGGAGCCCTGCATATGCTGGGTAATTGAGCTACACTCCCAAGACTTAATTCTTTTTTCTAATAAGTTGAATAGGGATCCTACAAATCACCTGATGATTCATTACTGCAGAAGTAGATGAATTATGGTGTTTAAAAATGTTTTCCTCTGTCCCATCTCTACTCTATAACCAACTTTAATTTGGGGTACATTAAAATTGGAATGGGCTTTAATGTTTCCTCAAAACTATAAGAAACAGATCTCACATGATGTATAAGTTAGTATACTGGCTGTAGTTTTACTTATAATTTGAGGCTGAAGGAGCCCTCAAATAAACAGCAAATTCTGATCTCCGTTATATGAGTCAGGTATCTATTCCTATAGTATGTACTAATAGAATATGGTGTATACTATATAATGGATACAGTTTAGAGACAATATAGTTTATTTTCCCTTTATATGTGATCTGAATTTGAGATGTCTGTGATGGCATCTTTCTCAGAATTATTGTGGCTAGTCCAGACCCTGTGAAATTTGTGAGTTGTGGGACATGAAATCTTCCATGCTATCAGAGACTCATGTGTGGGGATTGGTTGCTCATCACTGTGTCTTCTGTTTCTCTGACATCATGTTAGTATGGTTCTATGTCTATTACCTGTCATCTACTAACCCCAACCACTTATATCTAATGTACCATCAATAGACATTTTGGAAAAGGGCATTCCTTGTACAAATATTATTTCTTCCTCTCATATGTCCTGCCACTCCACCTTTGCTGAAGAGCTTAGTGAAGAATAATTCAGAGCAATATCATGATAATTTATAACATATGCATTGAAATGAAGAAAAGGAGATTTGACAGTCCCTTGCCTTTTATAGGAAAATGATATTAATCTAGTTAAAATGATATGAATAGACAGACTCTCCATGTGCTGGGGGATAGGGAAGGTAGATAGACTCTTCATGTGGCAGGAATAGGGAAAGGAAAGACAGTGGAATGAATCTGATGTAACTTTTGTATGTAAATATATGAATTCATCACAATGATCTCACCATTGTGTACATCCTTAAAACTGCGGTTCTAATAAGATATATTCCATGCTTATATAATTATACCAAATTGGATTCTACTGTCACGTATAACAAAAAATAACCAATAAAATAAAAAGAAGATTTGAAATTTAAATGAATCTGTTCTTTCTCAAGGAGTAAATATTAGTTTTGAGAGGTGAGAAAAGTCTTGTGAATTAAAATTGCTTATAAAACAGCCCCAAAAATCTTCTATCTTGATCTCAGAAGTGAGAAATATGGTCAAAGTTAACTGTTATCTTTCACTCCAGGTCTCCAAGCTACAGGGATAGTTTTTGCATTGAAGTTATGAATAAGGTGTGGAGAAGAGAAGGCTATGGTATAGTACGTGATTATGGACTGGACAATAAGTCTTGACTCTGTGGATGTCCACGGACTGCAGTGCGCAGTCCCAAGGCTCTGAAGTCTTTATAGATATGGGTCTTGCACACAGCCCTGATTCTGCCCATCAGAGAGCTGTGACTGTGCACAGGGAGCTGTGTGGGGTGAGTGGCCAGTCCTCCCTGCTGTGGGATTTTTTGTTTATCCAGTACATGTGCAGAATGGTCATTTAACCTGTGCTCATCTCTTATATTACTGCATGGAGAGTTGGGCATATGGATCTGTGGAGAGGTGGGCACATTTTGTTGTTATGCTGTTTTGTTCTTTTCTAATAGAATTTTTCTATCAGTGCAAAATACATTCTGAATCACACTCTAGTTTTCATCTGCCAAAAATATGACATTTCAATTTTCACACCCAGGCCTGTATAAATACATCATTATTATTAACTTAAAAAAAAAAGTCCAGCTTACCTGAGACCATGATGATACATATTCTGTGGCTTCTGGGATTTGCTATGAGTAATGCAATTCCATGCTGTGTTCATAGAATGCATGGTTCCAAAGAAATCATGTTGGAATCTGTAGAATAAAAAAGAACTAAATTATCACAGGTGTTTTCTCAGATAGTAAGAAGTAAAGTTGTCTCTTGAAAACTTGAAAAATTTGTAACAAGAAAACATTCTTCTAAATGCAGAAATATAACCCATGTTCCCCATTATTGAAATTTCCCCTTCTTGACTTTGTGTGAAAGACATTTCTTCTAAAACCTTATTGATGGAATCCTGCCCACATACTCATATATACATGTTTGAAAATTGGGTTTTCTGGAATATGTGAGGTACAGGCACCTATTTGTAAAGAAGTGGCTACTGACAATCTGTCAACTGGATAATGGGGAATATGATGAGGAAGAGGAAAAGGGGCCATTCCTGCACCTTCATGTAATCCTTCTGAAGCAGGCACACCTGTGTTTGGAGCAGTGGATTATAAGGGAAGGGGCCTTGTTATTCTCTCTCCACTTGACCATTCCATTCTAGAGAACAAGGGGTTTTGTTTTTATGGTTGATGTTGTAGGATTGAGTTTTAAAGATTTTTCGGAACCAAATTAGTGCTTAGGTTTTTAATTTTTGTAATAATTTTAGACTTAGAGAATGTTACAAAGATAGGAAAAAATTTCTTACAACTTTCAACTTCCTGTAATGTTAATATCTTACAAAACCATAGCATACTTAAAGAAAATGAGAAATAAATAATGGTTACAAAACTATTGAACATTATTTTTTCATATTTGTGCTAGTCAGGTTTCAGCTACTGTGGCAAAATACCTGAGAAAATAAATTTGGAGGAGAAAAGATTTATTTTGGCTCACGGTTTCAGAGGTTTCAGTGTGTTGTTGGCGGGCTCCATTGCTCTGGGCCTGTGGCAAGGCAGAACTTCATAGCAGAGAGGGAAGGGGAGACCAGAATTGCTCATCTCATGGTGTCTGGAAAGCAGAGATTGAAAAAAAAGGCTGGGGACAAGAAATACCCTTGTAGAGCATGACCCCAATCCCTTACTTCCTCCAGCAAGACCCTACCTTCTATAGTTTCTATAACCTCACAATAATGTCATCAGCTACAAACCCACTAATCCATTGATGAAATCAGAGCTCTCATGATCCAATAACTTCCTAAAAGCCCCACCTCTGATCATTGCTACACTGGGAGTCAATTCTTTAACTCAGTGAGCATTTGGGGAACTTTTCAGATGCAATCAATAACAGTATTTCACTTGGTTTTCTGCTTGTGTTATTTTTAGGTTCTAGGATCTAATCCAGGATACTGTATTGCATTTAGTTTTTAGATACATTACCTATACATTGCTGCATGAAAAAATTACCACATAAATTAGTGGCATAAGAAAGAAGTACACACTCTCTAACAGTTTTTATGGGTTAAGGATCAAGATGTAGATAACAGTTAGTGCTGACCCAAATGTAGGAGTTAAAAATCACAAACCTTGTAGAAGAGAACATAGGAATCAATTTCCATGGCCTTAGGTTAAATAAATGTTTTATGATACCAAGCAAACAACTAATAAGGGAAATTGATAAACTGAACTTTATTTTATCAGAACTTAAAACTCTTATGATTATAAATACAATATCAAAGAGTGAACCCAAATAACAAGATGTCACCAGATGATGCCCACCACTTGGTATACACACTACATATTCTGTCTCCTTCCCACGAGTGTGATCCAAACAGGAGATGGCTTTTTAAATAGTAGACTATTTTGAAGGGAAGGAATAGCATTGGATGATTATGTTACAAAAAATTGAGATTCTCTTGCTATAAACTCTTCCCTTTGACATCTTTGATGAGACTTTCTGCCATGTGGAAGAAGTCCACAAGTCAAGGATCTGAATCCAGCCTCTGGTCAATAGTCAGCAAGAAAAGAGGCCCTTGGTCCTACAGCCTGTCTTACAGTTTTCCATACTAAATTTAAAACTAATACATATTACTTTTCAAATAACACTATATTGTTCCCTATATAATATACCTTATTATAACAAAATAATCCTAATTCTTCCCTCTCATAGCTTGTTTTATGGATAACTTTCTTTAATATATTGTCTTTAATATATTGTTTCACATCAAACAACAATAACTTAGAGGAAGAAAAATTTATTTGGGGCTCATGGTTCAGAGGTCTCCATGTATGGACAACACTGTTGCTTGGGCCCAAGGTGAGGAAGTACATTGTGGGGGAAGGGCCCACCAGAGTAAAACTGCTTAGCTCAGCAGGTTCAGGAAGGAGAGAGAGAGACAGAGAGAGAGAGAGAGAACCCCTTTTCATGCCTGGCCAGTGCACAGACACACTTTCCCTCCTTGTTTGCTGCACTCACTGATCCTCGCTCTTCAGAACATGCTCCACTGTTCCTTCTACAAGAGGATTTCCTTGTCCTTCCCTCTCTGGGTCTGATGCTGTCCTGAGTTCCAAGTATAGTTCTTCTTTCTGTAGTTTATTTTCTGTTCAAGTTATCTAGATTCCCACTGGACTGAATTCTCAGAGAATATGGAAACCTTGTCTATGTTGTTTTCCTGTGAACCACACACACAGTGCACAAAAAAACAGGAGATTCTCCTTTACATTGATATTCACACATAAATTGATAAATCACTCAAATACTCACTTTCTCTGATTTGCTTTCCAACAAACAACTCTCTTTCAATATGAAGAGTATTGGAACTTGAAGATCAATGTTTCTTTCTCTGCTTCCTCTTCCCAGGACATGACATAAACCCTAACTGTACCTCGGCCTTTTCTCTGGCCTCAAACCTTTGTGAAGACCCTTTGATGGACATGCTGCTTCTCATCTCACCTGCATCTCTTCTGCCCTTTTTGGCAGTTTTGCCTTTGTAATCCAAGAAAATTCTTGTTTTCTAACATTCCACTCCATTAACATAGCTCCCTTGATAAATATTTCCAAGTACTTATTACTTACACTATTTCATCGTTTTTGGCATATGCATTTTTGTTCAAATTTTATCACAATTACTGCTGGCCTAGAGGCAGTCATGACATGATTTTCTTTGTCTGTACATGAAAGAACTTGCCTGAACCATTTGTTGTCACAATTTATTGGACCACTTGAATCAAAAGTTTCAGAATGGAAATTGCACAATGGCGCAGACTCTTTGTTAGGGGATGTTTCATTGCCATCTGTCTTCATGCCACATGGGTTGGTGAGAAAATATTCATAACTATGGATCAAAATGTGTTGCATAACTTTCAGAAAGAAAATATTAAGATATTTGGGATTTCTGTTACAAATTAATTTTAATTGCTTTTATTTTTATGTAAATAAAATTTATGACTTTAAAAGGATAAGGATTTTTTCAACACTGAGTCTGCCATGTGTAAAATAGTGTAATTATCAGAGGTATTATTCTTTCATTTATTTATATATGTTTATTTATTTATTTATATATGTATATACATGCATATATATAGTTGTCAGTGGACCTTTATTTTATTTATTTATATGCAGTGCTGAGAATCAAACCCAGTGTCTCACACATTAGGCAAGTGCTCTACCACAGAGCTACAACTCCAGCCCCTTGGGTTCATCTTTAATGTTAGGTTCATTTCTATAAGGTGTACATCTCCAATGGAAACACCTACAAACCTACACTTATTACCAATTCTGACCTTCCCTGTAGTGATTCAAATTCTGTGATGTCTTTTTGAGATTCTCTTACATTGTTACTTATTTACCTTCATGTTGCCAACCAGAAGTATAGAACCAAGAATAGAGTAATGACTGAGTAATTGCAGGAGGAATGAATCAAGAGATTGTGTGAAAAAAATTGTCTGGTTTAGATATGCTGTACTGCAAATAAAAGTAAAAAATGGGTACACATACAAGGCTGTTTGCAAGACATTATATATCAAACAATTAAGGAGTGTGAGACGTAAAAGAGTGAAACAAAGACTGAGTCCTAATACTGCCCCTGAGAGGTAGCTTACTTCTTCCGGAGTTCCAAATCTGGCCTATAGTAAGGACCTTGACAGACTTCTGAGTTGGGCAGATGAAGCTGAAGTTCAACTCCTTTAGTCGTCCCGTATGTCCTACAGTAAGAGAGATAGATGAGAGAGAGGAGAGAGAGAGAGAGAGAGAGAGAGAGAGAGAGAGAGAGAGAGAGAGAGAGTTAGTTCATGGCAGTTCCCATGTGGATGGGGTTGCCAGATACCATCACTACACTTATGAAATTTTTGGAAGCAGAGCAGAAGAAAAAGAGATAAAATAAGAAGCCATTTAAATGAGCTAACAGTCATATGTGAATCTTACCATTATGTATATTCACAAGATACTAACTAAAAATAAATAAATAAAAATAAAAGTAGATAGAAGAAAGATCAGTAAAGTGGAAGGAGGGTAACAGGGGGAGGAAGGAGAGGAAAGGGAAAATATTGGGGACTCAATTAGAACAAATTATATTCCCTGTTTTTAAAATTATGTCAAAATGAATCCTAATATTATATATAACTAAAAGAACCAATAAATTAAAAAATGAACTTGTCCTTCAACCCTTTCAACTTATTAGTAACGGAAATTAATAGAAGGCTTTGCATGACGTAGACATCTTACAATAAACCAAGGACTACCTTACAGATGTAGGAAATAATGTGTTTAGATGGCTTGAATCACACATCACAGACACCAAACTTCATTTATTATGATTTTTTATTACATGTAGTTGATAAAATTTATTGTTATAAATTAATTTAAATAGGAATTTCTACTTATAAGGTTACAACACAATTATAATTTGTTAAGATTTGGATATAAGATGTCCCCTGGAAAGTTCACATGTTAGGCAATACAGGAATGTTCAGAGGTAAAATGCTTAGATTATGAGAGCTGTAACCTCATCATCAGAATAATCCATTCAATGGATCAGCAATTTGGATGGACTACTGGGTGGTAACTATAGATAGATGGGGCATGGCTGTAGAAAGTAGGTCATGGGGAGGGGGAGGCATGGCCTTGGATTATATATTGCCCTTGACAACTCCCTCTCTCTGATTCCTAGTTATCATGAGCTGAGCAGCTCCCCTCCACCATACCTTTCTTCCATGATGTCCTGCATCACCTCAGGCCTAGAATAATACAGCAGTATCACCATGGGCTAAACTCCTGAAACTATGAGCACAAAAAAAACTTTTCTTTCCCTAAGTAACTCTTGTCAGGTATTTTGATCACAGGAATGAACAGTTAACTAAGACATCATCAAAAGATGAAAATATTTCTTATTTCTTATTTCTTCTATTTGTTTCTCCAGAAAAATTCCAGTTTATATATTTAATTATGGCAGTACTACGGATTGAACATAGGGTCTTGCACACAGAAGACGAATGCTCTACCACTGAGCTACCCACTCATCCTCTCTCCAGTTTACTTTAAAATTTGGAATCATCTTGCCTCTGCCCTACATAGATGTCACAGTCTACATAGTTTGCACAGAGCATAGGATTACTTTTTAGATGCAGTGAAATTATAGATAATGGTGTCAAGTTATAATAACAATAAAAAGTCAAGATAAATGTTCTTTTTTTGGCAAAAGACAAGATCTGATCTTGAAACATATATACAATAATACAATATAGAAATCCAGAATCCCTGATAGTAGCATTAACTTTCAAAAGTTTTAAGTTTGGCATGAAAGCATCCACAAAGTGTCAATACTCATGCTTTGGCTATTGCCAATATCACATAAATTTTAACAAATACTACCCTCTGCAAGAGGAGTTTAAACAGATCTAAACAGTTTAATTTTATAGCAGATGCATGCTCTTGCATCTCAAAGACGTACCTGTGGGAATCATCCTTCAATAGAGAATGTGTCCACCTCAACAATGACAAGTTTGTACTGGTGCAAACATGGCAGGCTCTAAGCAGGTACTGATCTGCTTACTGTTTCTGTCCTCTTCTGGCTTTTGCTTCTCTTGGTGGTTTCAGGTGAGGAAATCCATGTTTAGCCTGGGTTGAGAAATAACCATCTTCACAAGCCAGAATACACAGCATCTATTCACATCACTGTCAGAGGAGTGTCAAAGGTTCAGCCTAAAACAATGTACATGAACAGATCAGCTTAATAATAGAAATGTAAATCAATTATTGACAAATTCAATGCAAAGTATGATCTACAAGAGACATAAGAATGTAAACTTTTTTTTTTTTTTGGCGGTACTGAGGATCAAACCCAGGGCCTCGTGCTTGCAAGGCAAGCACTCTACTGACTGAGCTATCTCCCCAGCCCAAACTTTTTAAAAATAATACACAAGTTGATAAAATAAAATTTTTCAGGTCCCTATTTATAACACAATACTACAAAAATAGGTGCTGCCTAGAGATATATGTATACATTTCTGAGAGGCATTTTTATACCACTGAAAAGAATTTTAGTATTTACTCATCAAAGAGTAAAAGAATAATACATACCTATATTATGGACCATCTGTACAAGAAAAAGTCATGGAGACTTACACAAAAATGAGAAGGAGGCAATCAAGGACTCCAACCAATGCCTATAGTTTTTGCCTAAGGAGAAAAGCAGACAATATGATGACATATATATGTATGTACAGTAAGTGGTGAGCCTCTGTATTCAGGGAGCCTCAGTGTTATGTCCACATTTATTATTCTTATTGTTAATTTTTCTTGTGAATAGTTCACAATTTAAAAATATTTAACTACATAATGAAACCGCCTACAGATCTTCTTAAGCACAAGACTCTGAACACATTTTCCTTGTTTTTCTTAGGAAAGACTGTCTTGCTCACTTTCAACCAAGGTATTTAGAGGAAGTTTCTGAACAATTAGAATAGATAATGCATAACATCTTTCTCTCCAGGTACATTGATATTCCCATTTAATTAAGCAATGACAGATATGAAAAGATGAAAATACTTTAAAGAAATCTTGGAAAAATGATTAGGGATGCATTTTTAAAAACAGGAATAAAAAGCAATAATTTGCAACATGAAAATACAAAATTTGGTTATAGACAATATTCTTTGTGACCAAACATGAAAATATATGTGCAAGTGTAAACATATGCTATCAGAATACAAAGCAAGAATAAACATGACAAGGCAAGGCCTGAAGCAGTAATGTGCTGTTGTTCAACAAACAGAATAATGCCATTCTTTTTACAAATAATCTGAATTCCACATTTAACCCCAGAGGGCGGGCAGGGACAGCTGCACTTGCCTATGCAGACCCCACAGAGAGACCCAGCTCAGCTGTGCCTTGGTGAATGTGGTCTGGAGAGGACACACCCACTGGATCCTCTGGGCTTGAGCTGGAGAATGTGATGGTGTCTGCACAGGCTCCTGCCCTTCTAGATGTTGCTGGGGCAGTAGAATGCTTCCAAGACTCCAAAAAATAAGGGCAAAAAAGAGCAGATGAGGCATCAATATAATTACTAAAGAAAGAGAGAGAGAGAGAGAGAGAAAGTATGTTGCTTAACACACAGGAACATCAGGAATGTTAAGTGCCAATAGTGATATTCAAAAGTTCTAAGCCCTTCTCGTCACTCAAGGTACAGCTCAGAACATTGGTGTAGATGCAAATTGTGCACAGTTTTACTCTTTCTTTATTGTAGAATAACACTGTGATTAACAAATAGACTCTGGTGGGAAAATTCTTGGGGTAAGTAACTAAAGCAGTATTTGTACAAAGAAATAAACCACAGGAAAAGATAAAATAATACAGTATTAAAACTTATCTTGTGAATGTAACTTCATGACCATGGGATATGGTAAAAAGTCTTAAAGTAAAACTGGAAAGTAGGTTTCAAATAGGAATAAAACAGTATAACACAGTTGATATGAGCAAGGGCTCTGGAGACAGACTGAGTCAGGCTTAAGATCATCCTATTCCTTTCTTGCAGAGCGTGAGCTCAAATGCAGACCTGGACCAAGGGAGCAGGAACAGTGCCTGCTTCTTGAGATGTGAGAAGTGAATAAAGCAATCAAACATAAAGCATGTAGACTGTCAGCAGGTAATAACCCATAACTGCTGTTTTTGAAAGATGTATCATTTGCATTGATTGTAAGATGCTTCATTACTTTACATAACAATGAAATGATACCAGTTGCAAACTTTGGCACAAATATTTCCTATCACTTAGATTTTTTATCTAGTTATTAATGGAAAATTATTTCAATTATATATGAAAAGTTGTCTTATATCACTGATATGAATACATGAGAAGGCAGTGGAATGAATCTGACATAACTTTCCTATCTACATACATAAACACACCACAGTGAATCTCACCATCATGTACATTCCACAAATGGGGTCCTAATAGAATAAAATAGAATAAAATATATCCCATGCTTGTATAATCATATCAAAATGGAATATACTGTCATGTTTAACTAAAAAGAACCCATAAATAAAGAGAGAAGGAAAGTAGAAGCAAAATATATGAATGAGAGTACTCTAAACTTTCTTCCATTCAGGATAAACTCTCCTGAACCATTTTCATCACATCTTGTATGCATGTAGATCTGGTGGTGCAGCATTTCTTAAGGAAGTCCCACACTATTCCTCATGAGATCATCTTTCTAAGCCACTGACAGCCTTTCTTCTAGTGTTGATATCAGTGTATCATTGTAAGGTGTCAATCAATATTTTTTAGACCAACTTTGTGTGTGTACATATGAAAATGATCACGAGACTGCCTTCTGGTCAATAGTGTTTTTACACTATCAATTTTAAGCTGCATCTCTCTTTTAAAGATGTAAGAACTTGCAAACTATTATTAATGGAATAATGTTTTTCCACACGACTGCCCTGTTTCACTAGTAAAATCATGATGTCTCATTTGTTGTGTTTTGGTCTGTTATTGAGGAATCCTGTTTAAATATTGTATTGTATAAGCTGGCCAATTCCACATACCCTAGACCTAGCTATTAGAGCAACTTGCGGAATATTATAATTACTATTTACAAGCTACAATGAACTCCAATAATTATAGGTTGTGTTGGCATCCATTTGGATATTGGTTTAACTTACTTATACCAGAAACAAGGCATAGTCAACTTTGATACAGTGTCCCGTTCTCTGTCTCCTCCCAGTTTCTCATTTTGGCCCACTCTTCCCCCATAAACTGAACAGAAACAGACAACTACCTCTTATTTACAGTGTAAACTGTTGGAAGCCTGCTTGCTTATACAAATTAGAATTACCCAAAGGAAGCCTGTTGGATGGTTCCCTGGACCCCAATAAGGCTTTGGTTCTCAGATATCCTCCCCACCCCTGGACCAGCTGCTTTTCTGGTCAACTTCGTCTATACCCTTGGACCTGTGAAGTATGCTGCACTCTTCTCTCTGGGATCTCTAAGTGATACAATGCTGCTATTATTTCATGTATTTTGTTGAGTGAGTTGTGTCTCACTTGACAATATCCCTGAATATACCTGTCACTAAGTTCTTTCCTGGTGAGGACTCTACTATAGAGTGGATATGTTGGTATGGATAGATGCAGTTCAGATAAGAGTAATAAGAGACTTTGCCAGTACATACAGGTTTCCTGCAAGAGGGACAATTTCTTACTGGTCGGGATGTTCAAGGCATGAAGAAGTATCCCATAAAAGGCACATTACAGATATCTACCATCAAATTTCCTAAAGTTTTGTCAGATCAGAGCTTGAGTTTACTCAAAGACAAACTCCAAGACCAAATTACAAGTAAAAAATAATATAAGGAGAAGTAATTTTATAAGCTATGGTTAAAAAAATCTATTGAGAAATAAGATAGGAATGGCAAAGCACTCTTTGAAAGTGTGCACTGGAGTGGAGGCTTTCTAAAAACTTAGAAACAAATTTATATTGAGAATTTCTGCTCTCCGCTTGGAAATATAATCAATTCTCCCTTGAAGCTGCATTCCAAATTTAGTTATCTAACTTTTTCTTTTCCCCTATTCATCTTTATGATCAAATGGATGTTGGTCATACAAAGTACTTAATGATTAGTCAATGCAGAAGTGGATGCATTATGGTTTCATAAAATGTGTTGCTCTGCCCACTTGCTACTGTGAATTTTGGGCACTTGCAAATTACTTTTTTGTGGGGGGTACTGGCTATTGAACTTAGGGTTGCTTAACCACAGAGCTACATCCCCAGTCCTTTTTATTTATTTTGAGGAAGGGTCCTGCTAAGTTGCTGAAGCTGGCCTCACTATTTCTGAGGCTGTCCTTGAATGTGCCATTCTGCCTCAGCTTCACAAGTCACTGGGATTACAAGTGTTTGCCACCATACCTGGACAGGGTTTATAAATTAGATGGACTTTGGTATATTCCCTAATGTGTATATTGAATGAGGAAGAAATCTAATTCACTATTTAAGATTGTGACTGAAGTATGCATCTATTAATTCAGTATCAGGAAGGCTGGATAAAGTTAAGAACATGTCTCATCTCAAGTATTTGGCCTGTGCATTTACTGGACACCCTCATCTGTTTGAACAAGTATAGAGAGAGGGTATTGGTTTCTTGCCTCACAAAGGGGTCTGACTTTGGGATGTTTGCAATGGTACCTTTCTGGTGGCCAGGTCAGCCTCTGTGAAGTCTGCTCACAGTAGGCTCTGGGAAATTACATCTTCTATGCTATCAGAAAGTCATCTTGGGAGACTTAATGCTCAACACTGTGTCTTTTGAGCCTGTGACATTATGTTGGTATTGTTCTGTGTCTATCGCCTGTCTTCTCTTAACCCTGAGCACTCAGTTCATTGACCTCCATTTGTCACTTTGAGATGGGTCATTCTTTATCCAGATCTACATGTGGCCTTTGATAAAGTTGCATTCTGCTCTGTGTGTGTGTCTGGTGAAGTGTTAAATTCACAGCATACATAATTATAGATTATAATGTACACACTGGAATTATGAAGTAGAATTGATGAGTTGATTACCTATTACAGGAACTCCAGTTAAAAATAAACATTCACAGAATAAACCTCAATGGGTTCAAATGGATTTTAAGTGTGTCTGTCCCTTCTCAAAGAATGAAGTGTGAGCTTACAGGGGTGAGAATGTTTCTTGAATTATAAATGTTCAAAATAAAAGCATATAAATATCTGCTCTCCTGACCTCAATTGTGAGAACTGTGGTCTAGGTCAGTTGTGTTGCTCATTTCAGATCTCCATGCACAGCAGCTTGTTTTCTCACTGAAGTTATGCATGTATGACGGAGACTATGCCCCATGATTACGGAATATAAAATAAAGAGTGCTGACTCTGGATATTCACGATATGAGGGTGCAGTCCCACTGCTCTGCAGCTTCGAGGACTTGGTTCCTGGATACAACTCTGGTGCTGCCAGCAGAGGGCTGCGGCTGTGCACAGGGAGCTGCGTGGAGTGAGTGGGCAGTCCTCCCTGCTTTGGTGTCTTTGTTTATTCAGCACATGGGCAGTCATCATTTGTCTTGTGTCCATTTTTTAAATCACTGCATGGGGGCTGCAGATGTCTTCTGTCCTCCAAAGGTTTTTTTTTTTTTTTCTCCTCTTTGAACTAGAATTTCTATGTGTACCACACATTCCAAATCACTAATTGCCTTTACCGGACAAAAACTGTTTATCTAAATGGTCACTTCCATATGTTCATAAGTGAGGATTAGACTAAATCCCATACTAACATTTTCTGGTTTTACATGTAGTTCACTACCAGCACAATACCTTTTCAGTAGTGTTTGGGTTTGGCGATGGCAAGCATTATTCCAGAATGTGAATGACAGTAGACCTCATGGTCCCCAAAGAATTCTTGATGGAGTCTACAGAATAAAATTAACAATTATTAGAGACATTTTCAAATAATTAAAGATACGGTTAGTTGTCTTTTGAATATTTAAAGAAGGAAACCCTGCATTAAGGAAACACTCTGCTAAATGCAAAAAGTTACTTAGGGTCCCTATCACTGACAGTTCTCAACCAAGGTGCTATACTTTGGATCTGGATTGTCTCCCAAAGACCTATGTGTTCTTTGTGTTAAGGGCTATTATAATCAGCTTTTTCACTGCTGTGACCAAAAGATCTGATATGAAGAATTAGAAAAGGAAAAGATTATTTTGGGGCTCACAGTTCAGAGATTTTGATCCATAGATGGCGGACTCCATGGCTCAGGGCCCGAGGTGCAGCAGGACATCATGGTGGAAGAGTGTGGTGGAGGAAAGCAGCCTGGAACATGGCACCAGGAAGTAGAGAGAGAGAGAGAGAGAGAGAGCTCCACTTAACAAGGACAAAATATAAACCATATAAACCCCAAAGGAATGCACCTATCCACCTACCCCTTCCAGTCACACCCTACTGGCCTACAGTTACCTATCAGTTGATTAATCCAGTTAATTCCTATCACTGATTATGTGAATAATTTCACTGATTACATTAAGGATCTCATAACCCAATCATTTCACCTCTAAACTCTCTTGTATTATCTCACACATGAGATTTTTGGGGACACCTCACATCTCAGCTATAACATTTCTGTTTTAGTCAGCTTTTTGCTTCTGTAAACAAAGGACCTGAAAGGAACAATTAGAGGAGGAAAAGCTTATTCGGGGGCTCATAGTTTCAGAGGTCTCAGTCCGTAGACAGCTGCCTCCATTCCTCAGGGCTTGAGGTATGGAAGAACATCATGGTAGAGGAGCGTGTATAGGAAAGTGGCTCAGGATATGGTCACTAAGCAGCAGAGTGAGAGCTCTGCTTAACAAAGACCAAGTTATACACCTTATGATCCTCCTGCTCGAGTCACACCCTACCTGCCTACAGTTACCACCAAATTAATCTCTATTATTCAGCAGATTAATGCACTAATTAGGTAAAGGTTCTTATAACCCAAACATTTCACCTCTAATCTTGCATTGTCTCACGCTTAAGCTTTTAGGGAATACTACATATCTAAATCATAACAAGGACTCTGTCCTCAGCATAGGACTATTAAGAGATAAGTGGAAACATTAAGAGGTGGGGGGCCTAGTGAGAAGTTTTAGATCACTGAAAGTGTACCCTTGCAGGGCATTTGGGGATTCCAGTTTCTTCCTCTTGTTTTCTTTTCCTGTCTTGGCCTTGAGAACAGCTTTGCTTCACCAAATGCTCCTGCCATGATATGCTGCCACACCACAGGCCCAAAAGCAGTGAGGTGAAACTGTCATGAACTAAAACCTCCAAAAATGTGAGCCAAAGTAACCTTTTTCTCTTTATAATTTGATTATCTCAGGTATTTTGTTGCAGATGGAAAACTAACTAACGCACATGATTTCCCCAAAATCATATTTCCCCCAAAAGCTTTAGCAGGATCTTTCAGATTTCTTCCAGTGTCTGAAAACAATGCTTTCAGAGATGTGAGGCAAAGGGACTTATCTTTGAAGAACTCCTCACTAACACACAAACTTTTGACTGTTAATGGGGTATATGATGGGAAAAAAGAAAGAGGAGGAGGGTTCCTGCAGTTTTGAGAGGGTTTTCATGAAGCAGGTGCACCTATGTTTGAAATAGTGGAAAAAAATGGAAGTTATTCTGATATTCTCTCTATATATGTACATTCAGCTACTAAAGTGTAGGAATTGTGTGTTTGTGTGTGTGTGTGTGTGTGTGTGTGTGTGTGTGTGTATGGGGTTGCATCAAATTAATATCTTGTGAAACTATTATTTTGAGATAATTTTATATTTACAAAGAATTTCAAGGTGATACAGAGAATTTTATGTATATTCAGCTTCCAGTAATCTGAACACCTTACATAACCACAGTATGTTTATGTAAACTGAAATCGACAGTGGTACAAAACTCTTAAAATGAACTAAGGAATTTCTTCTCATTTTGCCAGTTTTCTACTAATGCCATTTCTTTTTGCTACTTGAGAATGTGATCCAGAATACCATATTAGATTTACTGTCAGGTGTGTTAATTATCTGTTGTTGCATAACAAATTGCCGCACAGCTTAGTGGCTCAAACCCTCACATAAATTACTCACAGTTTCTCTAGTCTGGAATGCAGATGTAGAACATGGTCAAGGCTGAGGTCTGAATTGAAGGCTCTGCTGGGAAGAATCCCCTTCCAAGCAGATGTGGTTGTCATTAGGATTAAGTTTCCCACCCAGGTCAAGATGATTTCACTAGAAAATGATTCTAAAAATTTCAATAATAGTACAATTTCTTTACAAACTCTTTGGGAAAAAAGAACCACAAAGAACAAAAGAGAGGAGAAAAACACTTTCCAACTCATTCTGAGACCAGTTTACTTCTGATGTCCAAATCATACAAAGATATTACAAGAAAATAAAATTACATATCAATGAAGACCTAGAAATTAGATTAGGAACTTTGCAACTGCTAGAAAAAAACAAGTAGGGTCAACACTCTTAACATATAGATCCAGGCAATGGCTTCCTCAATGGGATTCCTAAAGCTCAGGGATATTAATTTGGTGACATGAGGTAACATCAAATTAAACAGCTTCTGCACAGCAAAAGAAACAACTAAAAGCATGAAGAGAGAACTTATGAAATAGGTGAAAATCATTGTTAGCTAATCTTCTGACAGAGAATTAATTTCCAGAATATATAAAGTATGCAAAAAACTTACCACCAAATATACAAATAACCCAATCAAAAAATGGGCAGATGAACTCCACAGAAGAAACACAAATGGCCAACAAGCATATGAAAAAATGTTCAACATTATTAGCAATCAGGGAAAGCAAATCAAAATTACACTGATATTTCATCTCACTCTAGTTAGAACAGCAGCCATCAAGAATGAAAAAAAAGAGAGGAATATGCTGGAGAAGCTATGGGGGAAAAGGAACATGTTTACACTGTTGGTGGGATTGTAAATTAGTAATCACTATTGAAATTGGTATGGAGGTTTTTTTAAAAGACTAGAAATGAAAACACCATATGACCCAGCTATACTACTTCTCAGTATTTATCCTAAAGAATTAAGTCCCCACACTGTAGTGATACATATATTCCCATGTTTATACCAGCACAATAAACAATAGCCACAGCATGGAAACAGCCTAAGTGTTTGCTATGGATGAATAGATAAAGAAAATGTGGTATATAGATGAACTGGAGTTTACTTGGCCATAAAGAATGAAATGATGTCATTCGTTGGAAAATGGATGGAACTTGAAGGTGTTAAGTAACGTAAGCCAAAGTAAGAAAGTCAAGGTTCTATATTTTCTCTCACATGTGGAAGCTAGAGAAAAAAAAAGTGATGGCAGTGGGTTGGGGATCTGGAAACAGAAAAGAAACCAGTAATGTAGAGGAAGGGACCAGGGGGAGGGAGAAGGAGAGGCAAAGATGTGGTAGTGGGGAACAAAATTGGCCTAATTATACTGTTATTGTGTGCACATGCAAACATGTAACAGAAAAATCTCACTATTGTGTAAAATTACAATGCACCGATGACAATCTTTAAAAAAAGAAAAAATATGACATATGCCTTTTGAATATGCAGGCAAAAATCTTCAAGGAAATATTAATAAACCAAACCTAGAATAATATAAAAAGCATGATATAGTATGACAAAGGGAAAGTGATCCAAGGTTTGGTTTAACATACAAAAGCAACTGATGAAACATGCAAATAGAATAAAGGGCAAAATTGAATGCTTATCTCAAAAGATGCAGAGAAAGTATGTGATAAACCCCAAACTCATTCTTGATAAAAACCACTCAACACATTTGGCACAGAAAAGAACTGTCTGAACCTAAAAAATGCATGCAAAACACCCACATAACATCATAGGTTTATCTTGAAAAGTTTAGTACTTTCCCCCAAATCAGAAATCAGACAAAGATATCTACCGTGGCCACTGCTACTCAATATCATCCTGGAAGTAGTCATCAGGGATACTATGGTGGAAAAATAACTATGAGACATTGTATATTTCTCATCACTTTTTCCATATGGAAAACAAGTCAAACTACATCTGGCTGCAAATGATACACATAATCATGTAGATAGAAAAATCCTAAGGAAACTACATAACAAATGATTGGAAACAAAAATGAGTTCAGTAAAGCTGAAATATATGCAATCAATATAAAAATTCTATTGCATTTCTATACAAAAGTAATAAAAAATGAAAATCAAAAAATTTAAAATAATATCATCCAGGAACATGGTACATGCTTGTGCTCCCAGCTAATTGGGAGGATGAAGAGGGAAAATCACTTGAGCACACAAGTGTGAGACCAGCCTGAGCAACACATCAAGAACCTGTGTCAAAATAATAAATGAATATATACATAAAATAGCATCAAAATTAAAAACATTTAGAAATATATTTAACAAGAGAAGTGTAAGATATGTGCACCAAAAGCTTAAAAGAGGTATTGAGAGAAAATGAACAAGACCTAAATAAATTTTAAAATGTCGCAGGTTCTTAGATTAGAAGGCTTATTATGGTTAAGAAGCCAATATATTCTAAACAAATTTAGAAATTAAATGCAATCCCTAGCAAAAGCCCATCTGTCTTCTTTTGTAGTAATGAACAAGGTGATTCTAGAATTCATGTGGAAATGAAAGCTATACAGGATAGCCCAAGCAATCTTAAAATACAAGAACAAAGTTGGAGCACTCAGTTCATACTTCCTAATTTCAAACCTTACTGCAAAGTAATAGCAACATAGACGTTGTGGTACTGGTAAAAGACATCTAGATTAGTGGAACAGCTTTAAGTGTTCAAAAAAAAAGTGTTAATTTTTATATGTATAGTCAACTGACTTTACAGTTTTGGTCAAAATATTCAACAAGAAAAATATTTTTAAAAAGTTTTAGAAAAGTGGATATCATATGTAAATTGGACTCCTCTTCCACACCGCATACATAGAAGATGAAAATGAATCATTTACAAAAAGGTAAGAGCAAAATTGGAGAACCTGTGGAAAAGAACATATGAATCAATCTTTATAGCTTTAGCTGAAAAATTATTTCTATAATGTGAAGCCAAAGGCACAAATGACAGAAGAAAAATAGAAATATCAAACTTAATCAGAATTAAACAAAATATACCATTGAAAGTGAAAAGATAACTCAAAGAACAGGATAACATATTTATAAACTATATAGGCTAATAATGTATTATCCAGAATATATAAAATTCCTTACAACTATAAAACAAAAGGTGAATATCTTAATAAAAAATAAGTAAATTATTTAAGTAGACATTTCTTCAAAGAAGCTATATAAATATCCAAGAAATACCTTAAATAGCTTAACAGTTTTTTGATCTTAGAGACATACAAATGTAAATAATGAGATACATGTTACAAATCTAATTGGCATATTGAAGTTTAAAAAAAGAAGTTGGAAAAAGCAAGAGAGCTGTGATTCCATTTATGTGACACTATATAAAGACAAAGTATAGAGATAGGAAAGAGATCAGTGGTTACTATAGTTTTGGGTGAGAGAACATTTGAATAGGTGAAATAAATAGGATTTCTCTAAGGCAGTGATAATATGCATGATACTGTAATGACAGATACATGATTCTTCTTTTGAAATCCTACAGAATTTTATTGGGGTTTATACATTTAAAAGCCTAAATATATATAGATGATAAAAATTATTATAGGTTTGGTGATCCCAGGAGCAATGAGGACAAAGCAATATAATTCTATTAGAAATATATGAAATGACCTCACTGAAAGGAGTGAGGGAAATACAAGCTGACACAGGTAACTTAGGAAATAAGTGTATTTAGTTGGTTAAGGTTGTTTCCCATGGGGGTACAATTCTGAAGTCATTATGCATGTGTTTTTGGACTGAATGATGAGTCAAATTTCTCACTGATGAGAATATGAGTTTATGTACCATTAAGTGGGAATAAGTACATTGATTTCTATGAATTAGATGATGTGGTGCTGGAGAAGAGTAGGTGTTCATTTTAAATTAAATATAAAGACATAGAGACTATTATGGTTTAGATATGAGGTGTCCCCTAAAGCTCATATGTGAGGCAATGCAAGAAAGTTTAGAGGTAGAAAGATTGGGTTACGAAAGCCTTAACTTAATCAGTGCATTAATCCACTGATAGGGATAAACTGAGTATGTACAAGTAGGGTGTGGCTGGAAGAGGTGAGTTGATGGGGGCATGACTTTGGGGTTTATATTTTGCCCATGAAAGGAACTGCCTCTCTCCTTTTTGCTTCCAGGTGCCATGCTGTTCTGCCATGATATTCTGTCTCACCTCAGGCCTCCAGCAATGGAGTCATTAGTGTATGGACTAAGACCTCTGAACCACTGAACCCCAAACCAACTTTTCCTCCTCTAATTGTCCTTGTTAGGTCTTTGGTAACAGCAGTGAAAAAAAACATGCATAGACATATTTATGGACATGTATACATGTGAGAGTATATACAGATATGTTACTTTATGAGTCGACAAGGCTTAGAGTCAGAGAGAGAGTAATAATAGTACACCTGGTGTCCAGATCTTCCATTTTAATAATAACCTTCAACAAAATTAATTAGGATTCAGTAAGTAAATGAAAGGTACTAGGCTTGGGCAGGTAATAAATACAATTAGCCTTGAGCATCTTGTAGTGTTAGAAAGTTCAAAAGCAGTTATACAATGATTGTGTAGTTTAGAAAAGAAGAAAGAGCTATATGTAATTTCCACCTTTTGAAACTTAAGAGTCAATTAAGTAAAAAGTAAGCAGAAGAAAAGGTATAATATTGCAAAGGCTGCAAAACAAAAAAATAGATATAGTCATTGGATTTTCCAAATGAATACTTGAGACATAACAGTCTCCATAACATAGAATTATCTAAAATTAAAGCAAACAACGGTAGCAATAACAAAAATGCTCAAATTGAATCTTTGCTTGAGGGGATACAGAGGTGACTCCCCCATTAAATGAGAAAATATCCTTTAGGAGTAATTATCTAAAGGCATAGTAACATGTGGTATTTTCCTTTGTTTACTATGACAAATACTTTAAATATGAATAATATACCAAAAAGAAATGTAGGTAGCTACAGTGTTACTACATATAGAAAACACAGGCAGGGCATGCCATGCAACAGAAGAAGAATGTTAAAATGCGTGTTAGGATATGAGACACATGGGAAAGTCATGACAAGTATATGAGACTATCACAGAAATGTAAAAG
This sequence comes from Sciurus carolinensis, assembly GCF_902686445.1. Classification (NCBI taxonomy): domain Eukaryota; kingdom Metazoa; phylum Chordata; class Mammalia; order Rodentia; family Sciuridae; genus Sciurus; species Sciurus carolinensis. The sequence continues at coordinate 72,556,348 of NC_062214.1, read as the reverse complement.
AATTTAAGGTGCAGACCTTTGAGCTTGTGTATTCCACGCAGAGAACACTCCCACATCCCAGCTCAGTCCCATGTCCCACCTCCACTAACCCCATGTCCCCATCTCCTGCTCCACTGACCCCCGCCCAGGCATCCTCCCACTACCCGCTCCACAGCCCACCACCCACAGTGCATCCCCCACCCCCAAGCCCGGCGCTAGCTGCCCGCCTTGCCTTGCAGTACCGCTGGGTCTCTTCTATGCGCAGCCGCAGACACCCTTTATAGGCAGCTTCCCGTTAGGCTGTTCTGAGTCTCCAATGTATGTGGACACCAGGTGACGCTGTGAGCTGACAACTCCAAATTTCTGATCCAGAATCACACTCACCTGTAAAATGTTTGGGGGACAGGAGCCTATACTTCAAGGAGGGTAAGGATCTGAGCGATGGAAAGAGGGAGAAGAACAAAAGCATCCAAGTCCCTGAACCTACTAGCCTATCAGGCCGTTCTATCTCTCTCTACAGTGGATCTTTCTCAAATCCAACCCTCTTGGTAATACTTAACTCCACTGGGCAGGGACCATTTTATTGGTTCTGTCTTCCTGACAGGCCGACTTCATGGGCCTGGATAATATTTTCAAGGTAAAAGACCCAGACATTCAAAATTCCACAGCACAGGATGCATTCATTCCTCTCTGAGCTGTCTCTCCTGCATCACTTACTGACCTGCTGCCTCTCACCTCCCCAGTCCTCTTAGCTCTGACCTTCCTGTCCCTGCTGTGCTTCAGATACCCTGGCCACTTCTCATGTCCTGTCTTGGGCCTCACTGGACTGAAATCCCAGAGACTATGAAAATAGTTTATTGTACTGTGAGAACCACACAAGTAGTGAACAAAGAGCAGCACAAAAGATCCTCTTTATTCTACCCACTTTCCAACAAACTCCAACACTCTTTCAATCTGAGGAGTATTTGAACTTGAACAGTAACCTGTTTATTTCACTTCTTTCTGTTCTCAAGACAGGACATGGACCTTGCTGTCCACCTTAGCCTCATCTCTGGCCTCCCAGGTCTCAAACCACTGTGAAGATCCCCTGATGGATCATTTTGCTTCTCATCTCATCTGTACCTCATCTTTCCTTTGGGATACATATGCCTCTTAGACCACATAAAATGTTCTGGTCTTCCAATATTCAAATCTGTTAATCTATTTCCCTGGACCAATATCTTCAAATCCGTATTTGTTACCACACTTTGTCAAATTTATTTTGTGCATTTTTTTTTCAAAATTTATAACAATGTCTGCTAGCCTCGTAGAACTGTGACATGGTTCATTGTCTGCACATGAATGAACATGTCCTAAAATTTCTATCACCTTCTGAGAGATGACTAGCATCAAAACTTGTACAATTGGTATCTATAGGAAATCACACAGATAACCATAAAACTAAGAGTAAACCTAAATAAACCCTCTAGTTTCACTTACTTCTGCTTACTTACTTTTAGTTGACTTTAAAAGTTGCCAACTTTGGAGGTCACAGAACTGAGCAATATGACATAAATCTCCCACTAGATTTGCTGTGGATAACACCTCTGAGGTGTGAGTCATGGTAATAACAGTTGCCTAGGTTACTTTTCAGGGACTTGAAGGTCGATTTTGTTGAAATCACTGACCCTTCCTGTGGGTGCCTGCAGACGTCCTGTGTGTGATTTCTTTGATGTCAGGAGGACAAAAACTGCCCTCAGAGAATGCTAATACCACCATTTTCTGAACATGTGTCTTATGAAGAGCTATGAAGTTTGATTACATATATGCAAACCACTGTTTACCTTGCCTCCAATCACCATTTCCCATGCCATAAATCCCTTCTTTATCCAACAAATATGGCTAAAGTGTCAGATTTGACACTTGCTCTCCTGTCCCCACATATGACCATCTCAAGAATAGTCTTTGTCTTTCAAACTAATTGCTTCAGTGATTGGCATACTGGGCAGCATGCGAAATGGCCCTGGTTTGGTAAGAATAGTAAAACCTCTTGTATTTAAAAATGTTTCTTTAACATCTGTCTTCATGACACAAAGGGTAATGTTAAAATACCCATGACTCTGGATCAGAATATGATTCAGAAAAATCAGAATGTCAAGTATTGATGAAATCATTTACAAATTAATTGTAACATGTGAATAAAATTTATGACCTTACAATTGTAGAAGGAATTTTAAAAATAAGTATAAAAGAGGTTATTATGGGTATAATAGTTTGACATTGATATTATCTTCTCTTTTAGATCTGTCTTAAATCTTTGTTTCATTGACATGCAGTCAAGATTTAGCCACTGTGCCTAGAGCAATTCTGACCTTCTCTTTCCTGTTAGAAATGCCAGTGCCATTGTCTGTCTTTTTAATTTAATTCACATTGATCCTCATTCACCTTAATGTTTCAAACTAGAATCCTATAGCCAGAGGTATAGTAATGATTGAATTGTTGCAGGAAGAAGGTACCTAGAAATGTGAAAAATCTAATAAGGATTGAATATGTCTGGCTATATGGAAAACTAAACAAAAGGACAAAGTTTACAAATTGATGGCTGCAAGACACTGCATATCAAAATAATGAAGGACAGACAGGAAGACTTTAGCGATCTGAAACAATCATGAGAACCCTACTTTGCTCCAACCTACAGCTTCAACAAGGTATCTAGGCTTTGGTATGGCAAGATTCTTGGCAGACTTTCTGAGTTGTGATGAATATGCTGAGAGTATGGAAGAAATAGTTGGCCCAATTCTGTAACACCATTCTCTAGAATGCTCAGAATTGGAACTCTAAAGATTGTCAAAGGACTTGAAGTGCTTTGAGTTAAGAACCTAACTGAGGCAGGGAGAAAGAATCACTTGAAAGAATTAGTTATCTTTCATACTTACATATTACTGAGAATAATGCCTCTTCTTATCAACCAGATTGGTAAACTTCGAGATTCAATCACATTGGAAAGAAGACAAAGAAAAGTCTTCCCTCTGCAGTGGAGAATGATCCTTGATTAAATGCAGCCTCCTGTATCTATTAAGTGATATTATAGGCAAAATGCAAAATAACGAGACTCTTCCATGTAATGTCTCATCCTAAGGTTCAATATTTTTTGGAATACAAAAATGTACAGCACCAAATAGTGCAGAGTTCTGGTATCTGACTTATAGTTATTAGGCATGCAAAGAAAGATACAAATATGACCCATAATTAGGAATATTTTAATCATTTAAGACTGACTCAGAAGTTATACAGATGCTAGGATGAACATTTAGAACATTTACTATGCCTGTTTTCCATATATTGAAAATGATATTTTAAATCATAGCACTCCATATATTGAACAATTAAAAGATATGGTAGTTAAAAAAAACAAAATAAACTTTTAGAAAGGAAAACTACAGTGCAAGTGATGTTTAAAAGTATATTGAATGGAATTAACTAAAGATTATATAACAAAATTAGAAACTGCATTAACTTTTCACTCAGGTCTGCAGATGCCCAGGATAGCAGGATAAAGCTTTGCATTGATGCCTTCATTTCCTATCTGTCTCCTTTATGACTTTGAATCAGATTTCTGCTCTGCTGTACGTGTAGGCATGCTAGTACAAGTTTTATTGGTCCTAAATTTACCTATCTTATCCTCTTCAAGATTTCCAGGGATATTGAACTGCTAGTTTTTACAAAATCCTGACCCTTGAAGTGGCTCTCTAGAAGTATCCAATTCTTGTCCTTCACCTTCCAGGAACAGTGCAGACTTGTGGGCAGATCACTCCATGATAAAGCATCCCTCCTAAGGAGAAGTAGTTGTCTCATAGAAACAGAATTATCTGTTTCAAGGATCTATCCTCAAGGATCACAGATCTGACAGATAACTATCCTGCCAAGCAAATGAAGATTGCCCCTCCAGGGAGGACTTGTCTGCAGACTCCTCACAGAACCAGAACTGAGATAATCATCAACCACACCACAATTTGTCCTAGACTGTTTAATTACACATATCTTTTGCCCCCAGCCCCAATGCTTCCTCTGTTTAAAACTAAAGGTCATGCCAGTGCTCCGAAGTCAGAACTGAGACAGTTGATGTTACTTGCATTCATAATGTAGCTATACTGATTAAAGTTCCTTTCCTGATTTTCACCATTCCTTTTTCCCTTTGGATTTTCGGGTGAGTAGCTGAGTTTGATTCTTTGAGTTTGATAAAATACAGAGAGAAAAATAATCAACAGAAATGAAAACAGAATCAGTGAGCTGTAGGACAGCCTAATGTATGTGTGATTGGAGTTAAAATTTGGTAAAAATATAAACATACACATTCAGATACATAGAGAATTTCAAGCACCAGAAACACGAAGATATCTGTATAAAGCACATCATAAACAAGTTGTTCCAAACAGTACTTTAAGAAAAGGAGAGAAAAGGAAAAAGTATTGATGTGGAATAACAGAAGAGAGACAGCAGATCTCCCATTAGAAACAACACAAGCAAGATGACAGTATGGTAACACTGTTACAGTACTTAAAAGCAAAAAGATTTAATTCAGTATTCTATAAAAATATAAAACATTTTCAAAAACAAAGAAAATATGTATACTTTTATTCATTTATAAACTTTAATAACTTATTGCTACTTGACTCTTATCACAAGAAACTTTAAATTTCAGGCAGAAAACAATAACAGATGGGAATTTAGGTCCATAAAACAAATGAATGAAGAACACAAGGATCTGTGATGTGTAAATATATAAAATATCTTTAACACCTAATTTGCTGTTTAGACAAAAATAATAATATTGCAGTGTAAAGTTACAAGGAAAAGTAAAATGTTTGAATATTTCATAAAGGTCAGGAAGGATGATTCTAAGGATCGAACCCAGGGGTGCTCTACCATTGAGCTACATCTATAGCCCTTTTAAATTAAAAAAATGAGAAAGGGTCTTGCTAAGTTTCCCAGGCTGGCCTTGAACTTGCAATCCTCCTGTCTTAGTCTCCTGAGCATCTGGGATTACAGGTGTGTGCACCTGCATCCAGCTAGGGCTCTTATACACAAAGTGGTAGGATATCATGTGAAGATAGAATATGATAAATTAAAAATGTATACAATAAACCATAAGTCAATTGGCAAAATAATAAGAATATAGATAATAAGCTAGTAAGAAAGACAAAATTGAATCATTAGAGACACCATATCTTTCCTAAATAAGACATATAATGAAGGAAACTGGATCAAATGATCATGTAAGTGTAAAAGGTCTAAATACACATACTCAAAGAAAGTCACAGTGGACACAAAAGTGAAAGCCTGAAGAAACACACTTTCAATATAAAGGTAAAACTTGGGTAAAGGTAGAAGGATAAATTATGACTTTATAACAAATACCAAAAGGAAGATGTAATGGTGCTATCAGTAAAAGTCAACCCATTTTACATAAACAGTAAAATAACATTGAACAGTGAATAAAAAGAAGGATATTTTATAATAATACATATCTATTTTTCAATAGGACAATAGAAAACCTAGTCCTTTAGCACTAAACATCAGATATTTAAAATGTATGAGGTAATAACTGATAGAATCTCAAGAAGAAATAGACAAATTCAAAAGCAGAGTTGGAAATTCCAGTATTCTACTCTCAATCTCTAGTAGAATGACAAAGTATAAATTTACTAGAGAAACAACATGTCAATAGAGATAAATAATATATGTGCAACACTATTCATTATTTGTGCTTATAGATTTGTATGCTCCATCCAACAGCAGTAGAATATTCTTTTTTCAAGTGACCACCAAACATTAACCAAGATAAACCACATTCTAGGACAATAACCCAGACTAAATACATTTGAAAAATTCAAAAGAAACAAATGCTACACTTCATTCTGGATAAAATCTGTCAGAAAATAAGAACAGTCCAAAGTCCAAAGAGGAGAACATTCTCAATTTGGTAAATATCATATATTTAAAACCGAAGTCATACTTAGTAAAGACTGATGATTTATTCTTAGGACTTAAATAAGGGAAAGATATCCATTCCAACCACAGTGAAAGAAAGAGGTAGGGAGGCTGTAGAAGAAGGAACATGAGGGGAGGGAAAGAGAAGGAGTGAGGAGGACCAGGTAGAGGGAGATTGACAGGGAGAGAAAAGAAGGATGAGAGGGAAGGAGGGAAGAAAAAAAAGAGAAAGAAAAGGAGAATGTAGGGAAAGAAAGAGGAGAGAGGAATGAAAGGAGGAAGGCTAAACAGATTAAAAAAGAAGTACATGTACTTTTAGATGATGTATCTATGTAGAATATTTCAAGAAATCAACCAATTACTTCTATAAGTAACGAGTGAATTTAGTTCAGTTAACAGATATAAGGTTAATATAGAATATGAATGTATATGTGCATGTACAGGTTTTGTGGTGGGATATAGCAAACAGAAAATGAGAAATAAACTAAAACTATGACACCATGGATAATAAGAACAACAAACTTAGGTATAAATATAACAAAACATTTACAGTATCCTTATGCTGAAAGTTATAGAAAAATGGCAAAAGAAAAAAAAAATTGCAAGGCCTCAGGAAATTATGAAGTCATACCTTGTTCGCAGAAGACTCTACCTGGCAAAAATACCAATAATTCATCAGTTAATGTATACCTGCATAAATGTGTAGACATTAACAACATTATAAACTTTATATTGAGCTGGGCACCATGGAACACACCTGCAATTCCAGCAGTTTGGGAGGCTGAGGCAGGAGGATCTAGGGTTCAAAGCCAGCCTTAGCAAAAGCAAGGTGCTAAATAACTAGGGGAGACCCTGTCTCTAAATAAAATACAAAATAGGGCTGGGGATGTTGCTCAGTGGTCAAATACCCTGAGTTCAATCTTCAGTTACCTCTCCCCAAAAACTCTTTATATAGAAATGCAAATAAGCTAAAATAGCTAAAATGATTTTGAAAAAGAATAATAAAGTTTGAGGAATCACATCACCTGGTTTTAATATAGAGTTCAAACTACAGTAGATGAGATATTGTGGTATTGTGGAAGACCACAAATACCAACGCATCAGAATAGATTCCAGAAATAGACCCAGACTATAAGAGCCAAAATATTGACAAAGGTAAAAGAGGGTTCAGTGGAGAAATAAGTTAAAATGAATGGTGTCAGTTTTAGACCTAACACACACAAAAAATGAACCTCAACTTACACTTCAAATTTTATGCAAATATAAACTCAGATGAACCCTTTATCTAAATTTAAAATATAAAATGGTAAAACTTTTATGAAAGAAAATGTAGGAGAAAACCTATTGACTTAAAGTTAGGAGAATATGTATTACATATGACTCCAAAAAACAATCCATGAAAAAGGTCAAGAAACTAAACTTCAAAATTAAGAAATTTTGCTCTGTGAAAGTTAGGAGAATGAAAATTCAAGGTGAATAATAACAAAAGTATTTGCAAATTATATGTCTGGCAAAGAATTCATATCCAGACATTATAAAGAACTCCATAAACTAAATACTAAGAAATAAATTCTTCTTTTAAAAATGGAAAAGTCTGGACTGGAGCTTTAGCTCAGTGGTAAAATGCTTGCTTCACAGCATGTGTGAGGCTCTGAGGTCAATTCCATGCACCACCAATCAATAGACAAACAGGAAAGTCTTGTAGAGACCTTTTACCAAAGAGAAGATATGTATGGCACTTCATTGCCATTTGGGAAATTCAAATTAAAGTCACCATGAAATATCATTATATATACTGAAAATGCTAAAATTTGAAATGTGGTACCAAAGATTCTGGGAATATATATTGGTCTAGTTACTCTGGAAGACCATTTGGCAGTTATAAGATTAAGGATATACTTCCATATGACCCAGTAATCTTATACTAGAACATTTATCCTAAAGAAATGAAAAATTATGTTCACATAAAATCCTGTACATGAGTGTTCACAGAGCTTTATGTATAAATAATGATATACTCACACAATGGAATATTACTTAGTAATAAAGAAGTAACACACTATTGATACATGAAGCTAATTAGATGAATTTTAAAACATCAAGATGAGTTAAAAAACAATCTCAAAAGATTACCTATACATGATTTCTTTGATATAACATTCTTTAAATTAGAATATTAGAGTCATGGAGATCAAATTCGTAGAGGTCAGGAACAGAGTTTAGAGGTGGGCATTACTAATACAGGGTAATGTGAGAGTTTTTGGGGTGTGTGGGAGGTGATGGAAAGTTCTATACCCAGATGCGATGGTGATTACACAAATATACAAGCAATTTTTAGAGTGTATCTAAAAGATTGTTGAAAGTTGAAGAAGCTGTGTAGTTAACAAGATCATACCATTGCCACTTCCCTGGTTTTCATCACGGTAATACAGTTATATAAGATGGTATCACTGGAGGGTGACTGAAATATATGTGAAAACTCTGTTTTCATGATCTCTGAGGTGTGTCATTTTAAAATGTAATTTATGATTCTATTTTGTAAGCAGATTCCCAGCAAGAACTGGTATGTTCTTTGTATGCTCAATTCCCTTGTGCTTTCATTTTCTCAAGTGCATTAAGCATATACTTTGAGCAGGATAATGTTTTTACTCTTTAAGAAGTCAATTGGAAACAGTCTTTTATACCAAATTTGAATCTTTGTTTTGGTAAAACTGAGGATTCCTGTTTTATCCTTAAGATTCTGCATTCAAGTGAACATGATACTGATATTTCACTAACTTTGTAGGATGCTGCTTCCCATTCGTGAGCACATTTACTGACAGTCCTGACAGGAATTATTCTGAGATGTATTTGTTCTCTACTGACTGGGGCTCAAATTAGAGACCAAGAGAAAACTTCACTGTAGTACTTTCAATATTTATGCTTGCAGGAAAGGATCTGAGGAAATAAGAACAGAGAACAGTGAGACAGAAAGAATTTATCATAGAAGTCTCATCTCACTGTTGTTTCATGCTTAAAATTAAATGTGGCTTATGACATTGTATGGATGAACATCATAATCCTGTCACAAGTGAGAATATGACCTTAAGAAACGTGCTCTCAGTTTTAGATTGCATCTACAAAATTTTGCAGTTCTTATGTTTTCTGTCTTCATACCTAAGATAGCAAGTAAAATTTATGGGATTAATTATTAAGGTAACGCTTAAAAATTATTCAATATGTCAAAAATTGGTCAAAGAATTTTCTTTGAATCATGACATGCCACAGATAGTAACTGTTACCAGCACTAATTCAATATAAAGTGATCTAATCTACAGTAAAATATTAGTCCCCTTTGGTAAACTCAAAATTCAAATGGTATAAGTTAGAGAATATTTCACAACTGGATTGATACATATAAATGACATCTGTCAAGAGATGTAATAATACTCCTTGTAACCTTTCTCATCTCATCCTCCATAATCAGAGGAATAAGATGAGCCTCCCAGTTAGAACCATCTATATATTGAGAAAGGTGAAATGGAAAGTCAGAAGGATGCTGAAACACTGAGGACATTCTTGATTATAGCTAATAGTATAAGTTTGCCTGTCATCATGTGAATTTTTGATGGGATAAAAATAAATTATTACATTTTTAAAAGCTAAAGTAGGATTTTTCTCGAATATTAGAATTCTAAAAACATGATCACTTAGCTTACATTTTTTCTAGGCAGTGTCTACATCGAGTTCCCATACCAAAGCTCTCTCCTCACCTCAGAATACTATACTCAAAGATTCTCCTAAAACAGCACTCTTTCCCTATGGCTCCCTCCTGCTCTTTCTTCTGGTGTATTGTCCCTCTGTGATGAGTCTGCCAGTCAGGGCACTACCAAACAAATGTTACCAAAGGAATGTGAAAGGTTTAGTTAAAGGAATAGACAGTGTTTAAACAGCTGCCAGAGTAAAATGATGAATTATGTATTTTAATTGGCAAATGACATATGAGCTTTTCCAGTATAAAAAATGTTTCTCACATTATGTGACAATATAACTCTACAAAATGGTACATATAATAAAAAATCATTTAATTTGGATAGCTTTTTGATACCATATAATAAGATTTCAGAGGTGCATACACTTTGATCCAGAAGTTAAAATTATACAATTACATTCTTCAAAAAAAAGGGTCTCTAGTGTAAAAGAATGTACAGTTATGTATATCCAATACTGTTCCTTTTGGCAAAAAATGAACCAATAACACCAAGCCAAATAAACAAAAATGGAAAACAAATACTACATATACCCATCAAAGAACGATGGGTGATTTTGTAATATAATATGGCTTATCCTTAAAACAGATTATTGTATAAACATTGGAGATACATCATTGGTTTCTGAATATTTCAACTTCCGTAATACAAGACAAGAAGACAAAAAGACAGTGAGACCATGTTTATTCTACACAGTGGTAAAGAGGATGGTGTTGTATAGAGAAGGAAGTATTCTGACATTAATGCCTCTGTAACCTTTCAGTGTCCCCTTCCCTGTGCAATGGTATAATGATGATACATACTATATATTTCTTCTAATTATTGTTGTTCTAAAAATTAAAGGAGCACTAATAACAATGTATAACAATGCCAGGACAGAATATATCTAGTTGAAATTAATATGATTAATCACTACTGTATATCATTAATTATATACTACATAAAACAAATACACATGTACTTTACAAGCTTAGCTCTGATAAGGCAGACATCAAAGGATGGTTAAAGGTGGTGATAACAAACTGCAGGATTCTGAATCTAGATAATGTTTTTTCATTATATATTTTTCACTAGATATACTTTAAATTTTATCAATGAAATTTCCTCCTTCAAAATTAGAACATTAACATATCAAAATAATTACTGACATATAGTGTTGGATATTTTATATACAAATTTGGGGCTAAGAAAATAGAGATGAACATTATTTCTAAATGTCATTATAGGGATTTAGTGTTACTGGGATTCTCCCATGCTTCTGTTCAGCCCTTATCTTTGTTAATGTTCTTATGTTAATGTTCTTAAAATAGAGAAAAAAACGTAAAATGCAAATAACTTACATCGCATAAGAAAACAAACAGACCTAGACTTATTTTGTATACATGCCAGTAAAGAAGTTTCTGCAATAGACACAAAAGCTTGAGGCAGGAGATGGCATTGGAGGAAAAAAGAGGATGGGCTAAATCAAGAACAAAATTCTTTAGTGAAGGACATCTGCACGGAGAAGCAATTCAATAATAAAATCCACTAGTTGTTTTGATACTAATCAAATAACTTATGCAGTTTTAAATAAAATTAAAATTTAACAAAATTCTGGGGGAAAATTAAAAGACTTTAATTTGAAGTAAAGTGTTATACTGTCAATACCCACACGATTTTAAGATAATGTGTAAATCTCTGGAAGAAATTTCCCTCCTGGAGTTTTTGGAGTAAATAAAAACATGGGAAAAATAACAGAGAATCAGTAACCAAACATAAAATCATAATTAACATCGACTTCCCACTGAAAAAACGAAAAGCAACAACCATCTAAATATTTAAAATAATTCTAATTAACGGAAGTAAAGTAGAATAAAAAGCAACACTTGAAAACCATAAACAACTTTATGGAATTTTCCACAATATATAATTGATGAATATAAAACACACACACACACACACAAAAAGTCAATCCCTCTATATAAAGGGGCGAAGAAAAAAGAAAACAAAAAAACCGCGGTCCAAACTCCCAGCGGTCAGCAGAGGCGGGGATTTGAGCGCTAAGAATTGTCACCGTCGCCGCGAATTAAACTTCCGCCGGGAAGCTCCTAGCGAGCGCCTAAAGTTTGAACGGACAAGGCAGAGGTTGCCAAGACGGAAGCCGGGAAAGACAAAGGCGCTACACCTGTTAGTGCCGTTAGTGCGCTCAAAGAAGAGGCCCTTGCGGGCCGCCATCCTTCTCGGAATCCACGTGACCTTCCCACAAAGCTCTGCGAGCCAGCGGCTAGCTGGATTAAAACGCTTTTCCTGCGCCCGGTTTCTTCCCTGGTTTACCGATGGCGGCGGTCCCGGTACACACCGTGCGGGTGCCGGAAACCTGAGGTTCGCGTAGTGTTCACTCCAGACTATCGAAAGTCAAGATTCAAACAGTTTTAGAAAGGCTCAGTCACTCAGGATCGGTTTTTCTCGGCTCAGTAGCAAATGTGTTGCACTTTTTTTTTTTTTTTTTTTTTAAACACTCTGTTCCAAGACAAAGCATTTCAGGTCTCATTGTTAAGAAAACGCTACAGATGGATTCCGTTGCTGCATTCTTACAGATCAGTCCCGAAATTGTGAATTTTAAATGTCAAGGGAATAAAGTACAAAGCAGCCCATAACCTAAGAAAAATATTTAAACAAATCTTGTAAAATAATAATTTTAAAAAATGACCCAAAGAAGCAAATTGTTCGAAATTGTGAAAGATGGCAGCGTCCATCACCTTTCTGGAGATTCCCGACCTTTGTTTTTCACTCAATATATTTTCTACAGAATTAAGAACTTAAGGATAAAAATCCATACTCCAAAGTGAATGGGTAATTGAAGATGTGGGGCTTTTTTTCTAGTCTTCATTCATAAAAGAACATTAGATTCTCCACTTTTTACCACACATAAGTTCCCAGGTGTAATAAAATACTGTATATTTTAAATTACAATATAAATGCATATTTTTACTATTGTGCACAAGAAATCAAATATTTACACTAAACTAGTAATATTTAAACGATAGGGTAAAACTACAAATAAAATAGTCAAATATTTGGGAAATATTTGCTATGTGTGCAGTGTGGTACTTCTCAGTTTAATAGGTATAATGGCCTAAAATTGGTAAGAAAAATAAAGCAATCTAATTTTAGAAATGCGTTAAGTTACATGAACAGGCAGTATCCAAAGAAAAATTAAAAACAATGAACAGTAGGTACAGAAAACTAACCACCAAAACAAAAACTAAGCTAATTATAGAGGCCATTTTAGTTTAGAGAAAAAATACTGAACCTTGAAAATTGCTAATTTCAAGGTTGAAAATTGCATATTTGTACTTACCTCTTTAAGTGGTCTGCATATTGAAGCTTTTTTCAGGCTCACCAATTTTATTATTACTGATGTGTGATGTTTAAGGAGTGTCTCCTGCATTTTGTGCAAAGCTGAAAAATAAAAAATTAAGTAACTATTAATTGTCCATAGACAAGTAAAGGGACATACATATTTTGGAATAAAAATACTAACTCGAATAATACATCTGTATAATAATGACAAGGAAAGAGCATTATGAGATTCTGCAAATAAAAATATTTGGAAAATAAAATATGAATATCACATATGTAGTTAGTTCTATTAATACAGATTTCTTCACATAAATTTTGTAGAAATATATACCTGTATAGGTAGTATAGATTTTGTTGAATACAATTTCTTTGGAAATTGTGATCGCTACATTTTTTGTGATAGCTATATTTATATTTGCAGTTATATCTACATTCAAATACCTATCATTATGTAGATAGATATATAAATTCATTTGAATACATTTCATAAATCCTGAAAAATCAATGTATTCACACATTTAAAAAGTAGGATGGAATTAAACAAAAAAGAAACTTTGTGTACATCTTTTAATTTTTTATTTGCAAGTTTCTGTACTTTCTGAATAATTTTGTAATTTAAAAGACATTTTAATTTGCTCTTCACTGAGGTCCATCACCAGTGGTTCCTTGGATTCTGTTCTTTCTGGGACTCTTGATCTGTCCTCACAGTCACTCCCAGGACCTTCAGCAGCTACCAGGGAGCTGGGTTCCCAGCTATTTAATTCTAGTCTGCTCCTGTGCTTCCATTTCTGGATGACAGATGGTGCTATAACATGGGTTTCTGATAGTTTTCTACAAATCTACCACTGACACCTCACCTAGAAAGAGGTGGATTTTAACTTAAGAAAATGGAGTTCTTAGGGCTTACACATTTCCTTTGAGGAAGGGATATTAATGTAAATGTTCACAGGCAGAGTTTGAGGGCTTTAGTAACTGAAGGGCATAATCATGAGTAAAACATTGAATAAGTCCCATTTGAAGGATGTTCTACAAAATATTTTACCTGAAGTCCTCAAGGTGTCAATACAATAAAAAATAAAGAAAGTTACAGTGTATAGAGCCCAAGGAAATGTGACAATTAAACTTAATATGGGATTCCAAATGGGATCTTGGAGTAAATAGTACACACTAGGTGAATGCTAGGGAAACTGCAATTAGGTATAGATTTCAGTTAACATATCAATACAGATTCATTTACTGTAATAAATGTACCATACCTATGTAAAATGTTACTAATACAGGATACTGGCTGTTACACTTTCTGTGCTATATAAAAACTCCCTATACTACACAGTTTTTTTATTCTGTAAATTTAGAGTTGTTTCATTTATTTATTTTAAAAATAGATAAAGGTAGCCATGGTTTCTAACCAGTGAGTAAAATGAGAATCATAAGATTATACTGGTATAAATCATCAATGAATGAAAGAATGAGAGAGAAGGGAAAACTGTATTTGAAAATATGACACCAGCTAATAACCAAGAATGATTAAGAAAGGAATTAGAAAGTCATCAGTTTGTCCTAAAACAGTGAGTGAAAGTATGATTAAATATCTCCCTACAAACTACTTTTTATAAATTACAATGTTAATGTTAATAATGGAGAAAGGAAAATAATGGTAAAGAATGGGAATATGTTACAGCAGGGGTGCTCCACCACTTAGCTACATTCTGTATTCCAGTTGTTTTTATTTTTTATTAGAGTTTTTTTTTTTTTTTTGAGACAGGGTCTTGCTAAGTTGCAGAGGCTAGCCTTGGACTGGCTTCTTCTGCCTTAGCCTCCCAATGAGTTGGGATTACATGTGGGCACCACTGGCTGGCTAAGATTTCATCTTAACCAAGTGATCAAAGTTAGCATTGCTAGTATTGGTGCAAACCAACGTTACGTACCTCTTGAGAAAGCACACAGGCTTGAAAAGCATGTGTCATTGAGAAAGAAACATTATCAATATAACAATATTCATGTTACAAACAACATAAATCTAATCATTGGAAAACATCAGATGAAGGCAAATTCCAAGATATTTTACAAAGTAACTGGCCTGTACACCTCAAAAATGTAAAAAGAATTATTCCATATAGGAGGTGACTAAAGAGACATGACAATTAAATGAAATGTAATCCTGGATTCTAAAATAAAATCTGTAAAAGGACATAATTGGTACAATACAGAATATTTAAATATAGATTTTGAAGTGAATGATAGCATTTAATTCAATCAATTCTAACTCCTGAACTGTAGATTTCTTAAGAAAATGTCAATGTTACGGGAAATGTACTCTAAAATGCATAGGGTTAAAAAATATGCCTTATCCATAAATGTAAAATTCATTGTATTATATTCATGCATAATAATAGAAGGGAGATCAGCTGTGTAGAGCTAAATAGTAGAGTGGATTGGAGCAGAAGGAAGGGGAGGGAAAGTGAAGATAATGGGGAATGAGACTGATAAAATTGTGCTATGAGCATATAAAAATATGGTATAATGAATCCCACTATTGTGGATAATTATAATTCATCAATAAACTTCTATAAAATATGCCTTATCTAACTCATTTTTAAAAGGTTTGGGAGATAAATGTTGCAGTGCATTTGTGCACATATATCTGTATCTATCCATGTCTATATAGACAGACAATGATAAGGATGATATGATAAGTGGGGCAAAATGTAAATGTGATGAATCTGTGTAAGGAGAATAGAGGAATTCTTTGTATTATTGTAACTATTTTTAAGTTTAAAATTCCACATCATAAAAGCAAAGCTAAAAAATAATTTTTGGATAATTTACTATTTCATTCATCTAAAAAAAATAAAAACTACCCTATTAGCATAGTTGAAAAAGAAGTTTAATATAAAAAGACCGTCTAAAATTAGGAAATCATCCTGCAAAAATAAATATTTGTAACACGTAACTGACAGAGTTGGTTTCTAGAATACATAAGGGACTTGTATAAATAAATGATTAAAAATAACAACCTGCCCAACGGGAGGAAATTAGCAATTTATATCCAACAGTTGATTCACAGGAGATAAAGTGCAAATTTCCAAGAAATATATGGAAAGATGCTTAATATTATGTAGGAATCATGACAGTAAAAATACTATTATTCAATCATTAAACCAGTTTCTAAAAGTTAATTTATATTGTTTGGTCTAAGGAATGGGAACATAAAAATTCTCAGCAGTGAGAGTTTAAATGTATTAAATTTCATTATTACATATAAGGTTCATGATAAATACTCAGAAAACAACTAGCTGAAATTCTGGAATTAAATAATGAAAGGATAGAATTATGAAAATAGATGGTTACTTTTATTTCCTATATATCTATTTGTTTTTGTATGAATTTAAAGATCACTTCTGTTGTACAGAATCATAAGCATTTAATGGGAATGTAAAAGATGGAAATAATGTCCAATGTGAATGAAAAATAAGTTACCAGGGTTATTAACTAATATGGCTAATTTCAGTTATGTCTGATGAAATATTTGTGAGATGAAAGACAATTCCAAATAGATCTTTTGGGGTGTTCTCAGAGTGGAATAAATTCCTGATTTTTGAGTGCAGAAATGAACAAGTAATATTTCTTTTTATCATGTCCCCTTTGCCTTCAATACCTCATTTACAAAACTTAAAGAAAGTGCTTTGAAGGGTCAACATATTATTCATGGTTTTCCTATTCTAAACATAGATATCTACCTCAGGTGTTTGATGTTGGAGCTTTCAGCTGGACCCATCCATCTACCAACTGCATCACCAGGATTCTGGCCAGGACGGGAATAGAGCCTGGCATATCTTTTAAAGCCATAGAAATATATTGGAGATTATCATGAGTACTCTGACTGCCATGAATCAGTAATAGATGCTGTGATTATTTTTCTTGTGGATGGAAACAGTGATTTTGAGTTAGAGTTCAGGAAAAAATAATTTCTGACCTATACAGGAAAGGATGAACCTAATGAAAAATAACAGATAATTCTACAGACATAAACTATCTACAACTGAGCCTTCATTGGCTGTTGAGTCAGTTTTCTCCTTTGACTAATGGAAACATATATTTCAAACACATTGTGAACCTTTGTGCTGTTAACACTGGTTGCCACTTCCCATCACTCATCTTAGTTGACCAGCCATGTGCATCCAAGAGTTTCTGAATCTTCTTTAAATAATGTTTGCTCTGTTTCTGAGTCTTTATTCTCTTAAATGTCCACAGAACTTTTTGACTGGTCTAACTCAAGTCTTGTTTATTGGTTCCCTATCTGCTGACCCTAAAATGTTGGCATCTTTATTCATGGTAATAGTCACTACATAAATCCATTTGTGTGTGCAAAAATGGCTGCAATAATTACTTTCCTTATATGCGGTGCCTTGGAGTTTCCTTGCTTTGACTAACGGGACAATAGCAAAGGTGACATAATTCAGAAATACAGGAAAAAGTACTTGCCGATTCTTGCTGCTTTTGAACTCTATATGAAGGTGAGAGACTAACCTGCTCCGTGATGAAAAGACAAATGCCAAACCATCCCTGACAGCTAAGCCAATCTTCAGATACATAAGTGAGGCCATCCTAGACCATCAATTCCCAGAAGGGCTGGCCTACATCAGACAAGTCACTAAGCAGACACAATTATAAGAAATAATACAAGTTGTTGATTTAAACCATTAGTTTGAAAAGATCCAAAGTTATCTGATACCTACACAGGTACTTAAAAGTGGAGTACTACTGTAAAACTAACACATACCTAAATAAATAATATTGATGCACTGAATTTAGAAGGGAGCAGCAGGTATAAACTGGAAACAGTGAAGAAACTGTCAGAAAAACTTGGAAAAGGTGAGTAATGCTCTGTTGGTAGAGGCTGAAAGATGGAAAATTAGTAAAAATATCACCAGTGGCAAATTGAAGTATCTACCTATGATTTTGTGTTCCTTGGCAAAATGATTCTAAGTAGAATAATGAAAGGGTCAGTTGGTTTCTTTTAGTTAAGTATTTAAGGCTTCTTTTAGTTAAGTTGTAAGGTACCAGAAAAGAGCTAGATTAAGGAATTAATTGCTCAGCATATAAACAATATTTTAAGGACACATAAAGGAACCAGAATATAAGAAGAATCATTTTTCATACTCAATCTCAAGAAAGCACAAAGAATGGAGATTTAAAAAAAATTCTTTTAAGGCACTAAATTTTGGTACGGTAAACACTAGATTATACTCCATGTCTCAAAGGGAAGAATGGGCAGTTAGGGAAAGAGCTTCAATAACAGTCATCATCCTTCCTTAAAATGCTCCCTCTGTTGGATTCATCACTCCCAACACAGCCACGAGGGGCCTGAGGCACAGAGAGGGCAGCACATTGCATCAAAAACACACAGGCTTCAGAAGACCCATTTCATTTCACAGGTTCACAGCCTTTCTTTCTCTTGCTACCAATCCCTTTCAGAAATGGCTGGCCTCAGCGCCTATCAGTCCAGCAGGGAGTGGTGTCTACAGTCAGATCCTGGAAACCAGGGCTCACTGGATGCAACAAGAAGTCCCTGGTTTTTCTTGAGCTGTCACCCCCACAATTTCTCAACACCCTGCCCCATCACTCGCAGTGCTGTTAAACCTTAGTGGGACAACTCCCAGAATTTCTGATGGATAGGATGGGAGTGGGCTGAGAATCTTCATTTCTTGAGAAGTGGTCCCCATGTGGATGCTGTTCAATCAGCTATGGCTGCTGGGGAGACAGCCCCAGGAAGGAAAATAGGCTGATGAAGGCATCTGGCTCTGACATTGAGGTGAGATTTTTTTTTTTTTTTTTTTTTTTTGGGGGGGGGGGGGTTTAGGGCTCACCTCCAGCCTGTCAGTCTGCCCAAACTGCCTTCATGCAGCTGCTCTCTTTCCAAAATTAG
Organism: Sciurus carolinensis; assembly: GCF_902686445.1. Lineage (NCBI taxonomy): Eukaryota > Metazoa > Chordata > Mammalia > Rodentia > Sciuridae > Sciurus > Sciurus carolinensis. The sequence goes on along the minus strand of NC_062214.1, from coordinate 72,537,379 downwards.
GGTCTGTTATTTGATTCTAATGCTACTTTGGTGACCCGCACAGCACATTTCCAACTCCTAACAAACATCCCACTTAGATGTTGTCAGAGAACGGAAAGGGCCTGTGTAGTCTGGTTGCCGCCTGTCGGCGCAGTAACTTGGAGGAAAAAAAAAAAAAAAGAAAACACTTGTGGATTGTGCGCTCCAACCGAGGGAGGAGCTGAGGGAGAGAATGACAGATGAACATCTCCTAGTCATCCCTCCCCCGCCCAGCCCTCGAGCTTTCTGGAAGGTGCCAAACTGGCGCAGCCGCAAAGTAGGCTCTGCAATGCTGTAAGAAGAGTGCGCAGACTCCAGGAAGCCCCCTCCCCGCGCGAAACTAGCCCCTGCAGTGTGTCTACAGTGCGCATGCTCCACAAAACCCCCTCCTTCGTGATGCAGACCCCTGCACTGCAGTGAAAAGAGTGCGCATGCGCCAGGAGGCCCCCCTCCTTCCCTTGGCTGTGAGCTGGTCTCCACCCATCCCCTCCCACCTCTCATTCCACGTGATTGACATTAGCTGTGGCCTGGGGGATGAAGGCATGCAAAATGGTGGCCCTGGGAGGCTGTTATACATACATAAATGTGATTTGAACTTCCTTGCTGGAACAGAACCTAGGCACCTGTCCCTGACCTCAAAATGACAGCTTAGAAAGGGGAAGTGAGCTAACAGTGGGTCAGTTGGTCAGATTAGTGTAGATTTCTGAAATCAGAGTTTTTTTCATTGTCACTGATTTCCTCAAGGCTCTTCACCCACATAGTCTTCAGATGGCCCTTCAAGGACTTTCCACTGACCTCTGACTTTCCTGCTTCTTACATCATGGTTATCAGTTCTTAAACTTTATGAACCTACACCAATTAGGGGCTGAACTTCTTCAACATTTTAATAACTCACAGGTACAGGAAATCGGGGTAAGTACAGAGCAGAGGGTTTAATTACTCTATGATCCTACTGAGGGAAGAAGACTCCCTTAGGAATGGAAAAGGACAGGAAGAGAGCACATATGCCTCTGCAGCTCCCCTGCCTCATGCCTGCCTTCAGATCCCTACCCTGGTGTGCCCCATGTCTTCTCAGGCTAAGAACCACATTCCCCATAGACTCATGTTTAAACATTCTGGTTTCAAAACTGGCTGTGTTACAAACCACACCTTCAGCATCCTGTCCCAGAGCCCCAGCTAAACAAGAGTTCTCTGAGCAGGAGAGAACTGGGAAAACACAGCAAAACTCTTATTTCTCACCCCAGTTCAATACTGCCTAAGGTACAACACTGTTCTTACTCAGACATTACAGATTCCATAGATTCCCCATTCACAACTCTATCAGGAACTCTCATAAGCCCACAGTTCCATAAGACTGAAGGGGCAGAGGGACAGAACCTGGCATATAGATGAAACCTGGGCATCTGCAGTAGCCTCTGAGTATGTTTTTCTGCTTCCACTCTTGCCCCTCCTTCCAGCTCCTATCATCAATACAGCAGAATGAGTCAGACCACCTTCAACATCTCTGTTCAAACTGCAGCAATGGCAGCTTATTACACTCAGAGAGAAAGCCAGAGACCTTATCATGCCATACACATTATGAATGCCCCTGACTTTAACTGCACCACAACCAGGCTGGCCCCCTTGTTGTTCCCTTGACATATGAGCTCTCAGGGCTTTTGCCTTCTGCCTAGGACAACCCACATTCCTCTCTGGCAATTAACTCTTTCAGATCCTTTCAATCTTTGCTCAAAAATCACTTCTAGGGAATCTTATGCAGACCTCCTTGTTTACTTTGGAAACCTGCAGCACCCAACTTCTCTATTCACCTTATTGTCTTTTTTTTTTCTTTTTGTCCACGGTATTCATTGCCTTTTACTAAGTAATTTAATATACTTAATATGTAATTACATAGTAATATAGCTTCCATGAAGGAAGATAGCTTTATTTGCACATGAATGCATCCCAAACTCCTCGGACCAGGTCAGTAGGTATTTGTAAATTTATTAAATATTGATTAAATAAATAGATGTGTCTCAGGGGAAAGAAACTTAAAATGAAATAACATGTAAGAACCAAGATTCAGACATTATTAACCTATGTATATATATAACTATACAACCAGAGGGGTTCTACATCATGTATAATCAGAAGAATGAGAAATTATACTCCATTATATATGATTTATCAAAGTGCATTCTACTGTCATGTATAACTAATTAAAACAAATAAAAAATTTAAGAAAAGAACCATGAATTAGTGGTGGTGAGGGGATAGACAGAAAAGTAACATAGCAAAATTGCTTTTTTTTCATAAAATTTAGAACATCTTTTTTCCGTCTTCCTCTTCATTTTTCAACTATTGCTTTTATATATTTATTGTGCATATGCTATAAACCCATAATAAACTTTTTATTATTTTTGCTTTAAACAGAACATAGCAAAATTCATAGGCTTAGAAACAGTCTTTTCAAACTCTTTTGCGTTGAGCAAAGAGGATAACATCATTACAATGGAGACTTTGTAAGGAAGCAAGAAGCAAGTATAGGCACCTGTGAGAAAACTCCAGAAGACAGAGATGCACTCTTACTGCTTCTCTCTCCTTTCTCTCTCAGCAAACCATCCTACTCAATGCTCATCGAGTTCATTTCCCTGGAACAAAATGTGCACACATTTGGGCACGGAGCTTGTTTTCCCTGGAAGTCCTCAATTTCACAATTGGTGGCCTCAGTTTGAATATTTGGGTCTCTACACGTCTGAATTGCTTAGCCTGTCCTCAGAAGTCTACCCCTGTCCCACAGCCAGGGAGGGCTTCGAGGGATTAGCTGCCTAGAATGAGCGATGAGACTGGCAGGAGTTGTAGTTCCCTTTTTGAGATCAGAGGAAGGCTACCCCGGAGGTTCCATTCTCTTCTTGTGATCTCAGAGAAGCCTCTTTTGGGAGAGGTATTTTTTAATAGCTTGCAAAATGTGAAATATGCCTACACTTAGACCTAACCATTTTATTTTGCCACAAATAGATTTTAAAAACAGAAAGCAAGAATGTCTACTGCAGCATTGTTCATGATAATAATTAGAAATTATCTAATTATGTATAAATAGCTATATATATATATGACAACAAAATAAGGTGCATATAATACTAAATATAATGAAGCTGAAAGAAGAATAAAAGGTCTATACTGGGTGAGATAGTAAAGTGTTCTGATATTTTATGGAGTGAACAATTTCGAATTACAAAAATAATATCAAATCAATCTGTGTATTTATATAGGTACTTTTGATTATATTTGTAGAGACATCAACCCCTTTGTAGATGCTGATCAATTTGTAAGTTAAACGAGGGAGAGGAATTGGACATTGGTGCTTTCAATAACTTTATATAACCTTAGATTGTTTGAATACAGTCACAGTGATTTCTTTCTTTCTTTCTTTCTTTCTTTCTTTCTTTCTTTCTTTCTTTCTTTTTTTTTTTTTTTAGGGGGTGTGTTATTTTAAAACTCCTGCTCCACCAACCTACCTCTTAAGCCCTGTCTTCAGTCCTTCTGCCCCTTTTGAGTTTCTTCTGACCGCTGCTCTCAATTCAGCACCACTTTCTCTAGCAGCTCCCGGGACTTTTCGGTAGTTTGCTTCCCGCCTAGGACTCCCAGTTCTGAATGCTAGATGGCGCTACAACCTGATTGGTGAGGACTATCCCAACCAAGATAAAACGAACAAGAAAGAAAATCTCTTTAAAAAGACCAAATTGGAATGTTTGGGGTTCACTCCTCTCCTTCAAGAAGGGGTGTTGGTATCCCTGTTTGCAGGCAGACATTAGAGAATTTAGTTGCAAGGTAAGGGAAGGCACACCCATGGGGCTTCTGGACCCTGAGGTATTTCCACTTACCTCTCCAGTTCCCCAGATCCAGATTTTTACCCAACTAGCAAACATTTGGGAAAATTATCCCAAAGCGCCATAGATTCGATTTAAAAAAATTTTTTTAAAGCTTTACTTGGGAGCCTGCCAAGTTGGAATCTACAGAAATAAGCCAAAAGGTTCAGCCTAGAAAAGATTTGTTGAAATGAATTATGGAAAATAGCTGACATTTTGTAAGGGACGGGTGTGCGCTTGAAACAGTACATTTTAAAGGACAACAATGATCAATTTAAAAATTAGTCACTCAAATTTTAATGATTCTGAATTTAGCTGTTTTATACTATGGGAAAAATATGCCATAGGTGGGTTTTTGTTTTGTTTTGTTTTTTCTTTTGTTTTTCTTGGGGGGTGATTTGAGTGCTAGAACCTGTGAAGACACTGATTTATGAGGTAAATTTTCCTAGTTTATTATTCCTGGAGAAGCTATCAATATGAATTATGAGTTGAGAGAGAAACAATTTGAGTTTGTGTACGTGGAAATTTGTTCAAACTAATTGGAACATCCCAAATTAGATAAAGTCGAAACATAAAAATATTGTTTTGCAATGTTTGGCTCACATACATCTAAGGAAAAATATGCAAATAAATTCTTATTTTAAATCATTTATAAAAATAAATCCAAGTGGTCCAAAATCAGGAAAAAGTAGCATAAAAAGAGATAAAAATGAAAAGACAAACCACAGACTTGGTGGAAATATTTGCAACCTTTTAAACTGCATTGTACAAGAGATCTCTACAAATCAGTAGGAGAGAAGTGCGATAAGAAAATGAGAAACCAGGCAAATTTTATGAAAAATTGAATCACAACAACATAAGAGGTCTAAATGTGTTTAATGGCAATTTGTATTTCCATGTTGCTGTTCTACAACAATGTGATCAAATATACACTGTTGCCCTGTGGCCACGAGTGGACCTCTGCCAGAAGTCAGGGTCACAATAAAGCTGAAATTACTGAAGCAAGCAATGTTAATGGAGAATAAGTAAATCATTTTATTTTCAATATTTAACTACTTCATGTGATCCTGAATAAATTTTATGTTTAGAAAAATTCCTTAGAAAGCCCTGTGGGGAGATTAAGAACAATATAAATTAGAAATGTTTTGCTACCTTTGTCTGCAGGGAGATGGAATTGGTCACAGTTATATATTTTGGAATATTTGTCAAATGAATACTTTGAAACAGCCAAAATGTTACAAAAATTACAGAACATATAAAGCATTCCCTATACCCAAAAGTCAAGGTGCAGATGTGCAACAATTTTTCTTATACAAAATAGTATTATGTTCACCCTCACCAATTTTTCACCAAATATTTAATGAATATTAATTTGAGGATCATCCTATCATTACCATGGTTCTCTCATGTCTCTGCCCTGCTAAAACACAGAAATGTGTACCGTAGGGACTAGCTCCTATTTAGACTTCCAGCTGGACCTATCCATCCAAGAAGCCCACTCTGGGCTCCTGGCCAAGGCAAGAATAGTGCTCCGGATGGTATGTCTTTCAGAGCCACTGGAATATGTCAGAGGTTACCACGGGATCCCTCAGCATATCTGAGGGTTAGCAATAGAGCACAGGAACTTTTGTGTGTGTGTGTGTGTGTGTGTGATTTGTAAGGTTGTACCCCTGCCCCCAGAGTCTGAGTTGGGAATGGTATACTATGACACCCCTCAGGAGAGAGTGTAGGGCAAGAGTGCCTAAAGGGTCTCTCCCTAGGGTTACATAGAACATTCACTTCCAAGCTTGCTTTTAAGGGGCATTTGTTTTTATTCCTTCATCCAAATGTTCTTACTTAGGTCTCTGCTGACCTTCATATTATTAAATCTAAGCCCTTGTTACTGCTCATTGGACTTGATCACACACAGCAGCAACCCTGTCCACCTTACCCCTCCTGCCCACACCCTGTATGCTACTGATCTTCCTAACTGATCTGTCTAGTTAGGGCTTTTCAGGCTCTTTTCCCCACCCTTCTCAAGATTCTGCTGCTTTTAAAATTTGTATAGAATGAAGTAATATTCCCCTCTTAGTTCATCATTTACTCCTCATCAAACTCCAACTTATTTTTTGATCCTCCCGGCAAACCTTTTCCTGAGTGCTTCTGTGCATCTACACCAGGGCCCCAGTGAGTTCATTTAAAATCCTAACTCATTTATACCAGGGCAGGCTTCTTGTGGGCATATTGAGGTTAATTAGCAGGAGCCACATTTACGTCTGTATGGAAGAACCAGAAAATGAATTAGCCACCATTAGCTCAAGGGAGGGGTAGAATGCAGGCAGGTTGAAAGCAGCAGATGGAATTCTCCACCTCTGGATCCCCCCTTTGCCCACCCCAAAAGAGCTGAACGCAGGCGCAGAGGATACCCCTGCATTGCACCAAGGCATGATTGCGCAGGCTTTGCCAGGACTGCTCCTTGCACCGAGGGCGGGGGCGAGGGTGAGGGTTGAAGGGATGAGTGATGGGAGGGAGTACTCTCCTCTTTGCTCCCCTTGGCAACCTTTTCTTCTGGATGCCTGGTGTGAGCTTTGCTGAAGGGGCGGGGAGCCTGCAGGAAAATGACTCTGAATGCCAGATTCACTTAGACAGATGCAATTAGAACATCCTGGATTATGCTGGACCTAATTTGACACACGCCCACTGTCATTACCCCTAACCCTCACCCAAAGTCCTAGTCCAAGCCAATTGAGGCCTGGTGGTCACAGAGGAATAAAGATAACTAGGTGCAAATATCAGACATTAAAAAAAAAAAAAAAGATTGTTCTGTTCATTCAACCTTCCAGAATCTTCTTGTCTTCTACCTTTAAAAACTCCCTTATAAGAGAGGCAAATGCCCAAACTTTCCATGATCATAAGGGGTCCATCATATACCCTCTGTGACTGCAGATCCTGGGTTTGCCTGGTGAGGGTATCCACTGAATGGTGAGGGGGTAATTCTTCTATGACTAAAGATCATTAAAAAATCACTATGGAAGGTGGTTTCTTATGGAAGGTGGCACAATCTGGGGAGACTGGTCAAGAAGGGAGCACTGTGGCTTCTGGGATCTGGGTGCTGGTACACAGGGGCACAGTTAGAGTGTACACAGTTAGAGTGTGAAACTCTCTGTAGTTTAAAGAAGACCAAAAAAGCAGATTAATAAAAAAAACAAAAAAACAAAACAAGAAACAATTTCTTAGGAGTCATTAGTTTAAGCAGAAAGATGAAGCGCACACACACACACACACACACACACACACACACACACCATTTCCATCATTCACTATTGTTCCAGTCCCCAGTATCAGGGGAAGCCTTGGAAAGGGTGCACGTAGAATCCCCAGTGCTGCATCAAGAAAATGCATGTGTGATCAAAACCCCTCTCAGCCCTGAGAGCTCCCTTTGGTCTTTCCCCTGAAAATTCCACTGCTGACCATATACCTTCCCTTTTCTTTATTACCAGACACAGAACTGGGCACTGTTTCTCTTCAGAATGGGCACAATCTAAAACATTCTGATTTCTGCCTTGCTGCTTCAATACAATAATACATCTCAAGCATCTCGTTAGAAATTGTGGCACGGTGAGACTCTTAGAGATGAAAAGTTCTGAATGAGAATTGGGGTTTACAGCAGAAAAACTCACATTTATGTACCCCAAAACTTACTCTCATGCTTTGTACTGCAGGCTGCCTGAAGCCTTTCAGTTATGACTGTTCAAATCAGCCTCCTACTCATTCCAAAGATCATAGCCTCACTCAGGATTTGTCATGTTTCTGCTTATCGTCTTTGCTCTTGAGATGTATCATGTTTTCCTGTTTCTTCATATGTCGAGTAATTTTGGATTTTGTCCTGGAAATTATTAATGATATATTATAAACAATCTTGATTGTGATATGTTCTGATTATAATATGTCCTTGTGATGTATACATATATACATTCATGTGCTGCTATGTTCTGAGAAATGCTCCACTAGGAAATTTTGTCATTGTGCAAATATCACAGCTTGTACTTACACAATCTAAGATGGGTATAATGTCACTAGACTATATACTTTCATAGGACAACTACCATATACATATGAACTATTGTTGATTCAGATGTTTTATATATATGTATAAATATATATTCATATATGTTAATTAGTAGTTATTTGGCAGAACAAAAACTGAAAACTCAGTGGGAACTATCTCTGTTGAGGATTTATGTAAGTTGCTTGGAGCTTGCCCTTTTTGCATATTTCAGGGTCAGTCATAGAGCTGACAAGAGTAGAGAAACAGAAGTCAGGGCCCCTTTTTATGACTTTCTCCTAAGACCTTACCCTCCCCCCATTATCTAACTCATGTAACTGCCCCCAAATCTATCCCTTGCCTTCTTGCCAATAAAACTGCAGGTTTTTCCATTAGAATTTAAGCTGTCCTTCAAGTCAGTGACTTGGAACTTCCCTGAAGCTAAAAACCATAAAGCAATGGAAAACTCACCTAGAGCCATACCCCCATAACCAAATGTCAACTCCCTTACAGTCTCTGCCTGCTTTTGATTGCTCTCTAGTGATTTTTAGTTGCACTTATTTTTATTTAAAATTATGTAGATTATAAACATTTAAATGTGTATTATACTAATGCTAATACTATTGAATTATTAACCTATTAATAATAACAGAATTTGGCACTGTGGCATGTGCTGCTAGACCCAGCTACATTGGAAACTGAGACAGGAGAATTGCTTGAGCTCAGCGGTTTGGAACCAGCCTGAGCAACATAGCAAGACCCTATACCTTAACAACAACAATAAAAAATTTAAAAGTAGTCCATGAAGGCTAGGGATGCAACTTAACAGTAGACTCTTTGCCTAGTTGGTGAGAAGCCCTGGGTTTCAACCCCAGTACTGCAAAAAAGTAGTATGTATATGAATGACATTAATATGAAAGTAATATAAAATACTTATAAAGATTTAAAAATAAATCCTTATATAGTTTGTGTTATCTTCATGGGGTTTCTTCTAGGAGGAGAAGCTGCTTGGCTGTGGCATGAAGCAAAACCTCAAGTTGGCTGTCTTGAAGCACATTTGTGGTACTCCCTGGACTGCTCTGAAGCTGTAGGCAGAATTAAATGTTTTCAGGGAGGACAGGAAAGGAAAACTCCTATGAATGCATGGGGAGAGCTTCCTTTTTCACAGAAATGGTACAAAGTTGCATTTTCAGACACTATGAGCTTTGGTATACGGTTTGGGGAGAAGGGGTGGTGGATAAGCACAATAAAAATAAAAATTTGGTATACGGTTTGGGGAGAAGGGGTGGTGGATAAGCACAATAAAAATAAAAATTTTTATTTTTAGATAAAAATTAAAATCATTCCATCCTGTACAGCAGTTTGAAAGGAGGACATGAGAAAAAGGAATACCCTAAAGAGGCCCAAGAATTGGGTATGGGCTCATCACAGAGTCCCAGGCCTTCCTGCCTCACACCTCCTCTGTCATCCCTGTGTGCTGAAGAATGACACCACAGATTCACACGACTGTCTGCCCTTGTCAAGAATACAAAATATTGTTCTTTGTTTTAATAAACAAACTGAAACTTCACATCCTCAAAACTGTATTCCAGGCTTTAGGCAGAACCCCCTTCAGGGATATGGGGACCTGGATAGAGGAGAGCAATAGACAGGAAACATAGCTCTGTTTTTCTTTTTCTCTTTCTCTTTTCCTTTTTTCCCCCTTAGAGATTGCTGTTCTTTCCATTTAAGCTTCATAAAGCATCTGGTCTCTCCAACTGCTGACCTCACCCCTCAGGAAAATGCAGCATCAATTCTATTCAAGGATTAAATTGTGGAAAACTTTTTTTCCATTTCATTTAGCATAAATTTTCTTTCCACAGTAACTTATGCTCTTGTGATGTCTAATTCCCTTTTGCATTAAGCATCGTTCTTCACAATCGTAGTGCACAATGTGTTTTCCATTCACCAGGCACCTTTGCTAAGGATGCTCCTTATCGCTGGTGCCCTCAATGACCAAGAAGCACAAAAGGACAAGAAGAAGGTGGGAAGTGTATGGCAGGTTGATTAGCCATTGCTCATGTTTTATCAAAGTGTGATTGGACAGATGAAGACTGAAGACCAGTTAGCAGGGTGGGTTCTATGTCATGAGGGGGCAGTAGAAAATTCCAGAATGGTCACCATGAAGATTCCAGAGCTGAAACATCCCACAGCACTCTGCCTGGGCAGGTAACAGAAATTTTCTGAGCACATGCCCCATTCCCCATACCTCTGTAGGCCACATTGTAACTGCTTTCCCTAACTAGCAACTTCAAATCTACTCTAAAATCTTACATCAAATCATGACTTAAGATTTGAGGATCTAGTGCATACTCCCTAGTAAGCAATAGTATCTGAGTTTATAAGTCTGAAGAGAGAAATGTAGTTGGCAGGCACATAGCTCATAGTAATATAATTCTAGTTCTTTGCCTCCCAATTCTTCCCCCAAATTGCACAGAACTGCAAGTGTCATCTCTGTCAACTCAAGAAATGAGTTGTTCGTTATTCAATATCTGCATCAGGATCCCACAATATCATGTGCAGTCCTATTACCCCAGACTCCAGCCTATGGGCAGAGTTGCTGAGAGTGGAGCAGGACAGTTTCTGCAGGATCCTATTGACAGTCCTTGCAACAACAGGTCATAAACTAGGATAGAGGCAGCTGAGAGGGAGAACAGCTCATATTTCTCAGATCTGGGCAAAGCTTCCTAAGATACATCTGTTTTCTTAATTCAGTCTTTATGAAGCCATTACTCACCTCCAAAGCCTTAACTCCTTGCCAAATTCCAGACTCTTCCCCCCCACCCCAACTTTTTCAACCATAAAAATACAGAGGTTAAACTCCAGACCCAAATAAAGGAATTCTGCACCCCAATAAAATAACAGCACTACATAGTCCAGGCTGTAGAAGACAATTAGTGTGCAAAGGGAGCCGCATATATGAAATGACACTAAATTTATCTGTACTCCAGGTAAGAAAAGTGTTGAATTCATTATAAACCATTTAGATGGGAGCAAAGGAAGGAAGGAAGGGAATGGCGATGAAGCTTCTTTGCACCTCTCAATTTATCTTTTTCCCAATTACCAAATGTGTCTTCCATCAATAGGTATAGAGATGGAGGAGATGCCTATGCTGTTTTGCGAAGATATGCTAAGTCCAGGGAGATAGTTCCCAACTTATCTGCAGCCTCTCTTCCTGCTCTTTTCCATATACTTGATAACAACCTTTCCGGAACAAAGCACAGTTGCAGGCCTGGGTAACACATTTCTGCTGAAATCCCCGATACCAAAAATCCTATACATCACATGATTAATCAGGACCCCACCTCTGGTTGTGGACCAAGGCTTCTGGAGATCAGAAACTTAGATCTGGGAATGCAATTAGGAGGGCACACAACATACACATCTCACAATCAAATGTACTAGCAAAACCAGGCGTTGCTCTTTTCTTCATGCATCTCTATGAATCCTCTTTGTTCAAATCCACTATGGTCTTATCTCAAAATCAGTCTCCCTTTATTTTTCATTTGGTGGCATGGGATATCAAGTTTATCTTTGCTGTATACTCCTAAATTAGGAATCATCATATCCTAGTCTAACACTGGTTGTATAGTGTACATAGACCTGATAGAGGGTAGGCAGAGCGACAGAGCTTACCTTTGGGTATCTGTTTCTCTCCTTTTTGGGTGAGAGGTTCCTGGAGATTTAACCTAGAGGCACTTTACCACTGAGCTACATCACCAGAAACCCCTCCCCCCATTTTTTGTTTTGAGACAGAGTATCACTATGTTTTGCTTAGGGCCTTGAACTTGTGATCGTCCTGTCTCAATCTCCAGAGCTGCTGAATTACAAGTGTGTGCCACCATGCCTGACTTGTAGATATATTTTTAAGCCAATTAAAAGCAGGAAAAAAAAAAGAAAGAAAACACAACTCTAGACACTCTAGCCACATAGGAAAACCATAGTCCTCCATTCCTTTTAAAACACATTATCTTATTTTTACATTTTATATACAACAAATTTCACTCATTTAAGTGTATAATTTAATGGTTTCAATAATTGATTATTCCCATAAAAATCAGGATACAGATTTTTTTATTTACCCTTTTTGGTACCAGGGATTGAATTCAGGGGCACTGAACCACTGAGCTTCATCCCCAGCCTTATTTTGTATTTTATTAGACAGAGTCTCACTGAGTTTCTCAGTGTCTCACTTTTTATAGTGATCCTTCTGCCTCAGTTTCCCAAGTCACTGGGATTACAGGCATGTGCCACCAAACCCAACTAGGATGCAGAAATTTTCATCAACCCCTAAATTCCCCCTCCCTTCTGTGTTCAGTTCAACCTCCAGTGATAGGCAAATACTGACATGATTTTGTCCAAAAGATTAACAACATATAGATTGATCATATAGTATGTACTCTCATGTCTCACTCCTTTAAATTAGTATAGTATTTCCAAGGCTCATTCATGATGTTGTATATATAAGGAGTTTCTTCCTTTTCATATATTCCATTACATGCATATAGCATGATTTGTTTTTCCACTTAATTTTTGATAGGAATTTGATTGTTTCATGTTTTGGGATATTATGAATAAAGTTGTTACACACATTTATGTTCAATTCATTCTTTAGATAAGTTTTTATTTCTTTTGGTTAAATATGTAGTATTAGTATTACTGGTTTACATGGTAAGTATATGTTTACCACTGTTAAGACAGTGTCAAACTGCATTCCAAAGCAGCTGTGCTATTTCACGCTCACTACAACTTTAGATAAGAATTTTAGTTGTTTCACATTTGTGCCAGAAATTGGTATTGCCAGTCTTTTACATTTTGGCCATTCTACTGGGTGTGTAGTGGTATTTCACTGTGGTTTTAATTTGCATTTTGTTGATGAATAATGAGTTGAACATCTTTGTACATTCATATGTTTTCTAAAGTGAAATGTCTGGTCAAGCCTTTTTCTCATTTTTCATAGGACTATTTGCCTAATTCCTGAGCCTCACGAATTTTTTTACATAATCTAGTTATAAATTCTTTGCTAGATGTATGTATTCTAAATACCATCTCACAGTCTAGCTTGATATTCTTTTGAAAAATGTGCATTTTTGTGAAGTAGAATTTGTATTTTAAAAATGTATTTGGTTTATCCTTTGAGCCATAATCTTTTGCCTGACCCATGGTCATGATTACTTTCTTCATTTTCTTCTGAGGGCTTTATAATCTTAGCTTTCATGGTTATTTCTATGATCTGTGTCAACTAAATTTTTGTGCATAATGTGAGATAAGGATAGAGCTTATTCCCCTCATGTAGATGACTAACTGTTGCAGAACTTATTGAAAAATCTTTCTGTCCCTCATTGGGAACTTTATGAAAAAACAAGTTAATATGCACACATGCATCTGTTTCAGAACTCACTATACTGTTTTATTGAGTTATGTGTTTATCCTTAGGACAATAACACACTGTCTTGATTAGTGTAGCTTTATAGTAGCGTAAAATCTGACAGTGTGAATCTTTTAACTTTAATCTTCTCCTTCAAAATATTTTGGCTACTCCAGTCCTTTGTATTTCTAAATTAAATCAAACTCATTTTCTTCAAAAAACTCACTCTGCTTTTGATTGTTTGCATTTTATGTATAAATCCACTTGAGTTGAACTTTCTATCTTAACAATATTGAGTCTTTCTGTCCATGAGCATATTGTGTATTTGCACTTATTTAGGTCTTCTTTAAATCGTCATGGCATTATTTGTAATTATTAGTGCAGAGGTTTGCAAACATTTTGTTTCATGCTTGCTTATGCTGGTATAAGTGACATTTTTATTTATTGTTTTTTAATTGGTGTATTCAGTTATACATGAAAGTGGAATTCATTGTGATATGTTCATACACACAGCATAATTTGCTCAATTTTATCCTGAAATTTCTTTCCTTACCCATCCATTCTCCTTCCCCATTAATTTACTGCTATTACACTGTTTTCCTTTTTATTTTTATAAGCAACCTCTCTTTTTAATTCCTTATTTCTATCTTCTGCAAATGAGAGAAAACATTTGACCCTTGACTTTCTGCATCTGTCTTAGTTCACTTAGCATGATTTTTCCAGTTCCATTCATTTACCAGCAAATGCCATAATTTCTTTCTTCTTTATGACTGAGTAAAACTCCATTGTGTATATGTACCACATTATCTTTATTCATTCATTTGTTGATGGACATCTAGTCTGTAATTTAGCTATTGTGAATTGCATTGCTATAAGCATTGGCATGCTATGATATACTGATTTCAGTTCCTTTGGAGAAAGGGCAAGGAGTGGGATAGTTGGATCATATGGTGATTCAATTCCTAGTTTTTTGATAAATCTTCATGCTGCTTTCCAATGTGGTGGTACAAATATACAGTTCCATTAACAATGTAACTTTTCAATAGTTCTAGTATACCTTTTCTCCCCACATCCTTGACAGCAATTATTGCTGTTTGTATTTTTTGTGATTACTACTTCAACTGGAGTTAAACTACACTGGATAAAAATCTCAGTGTAGTTTTGATTTGCATTTCCCTAATTGTTAAATGTGTTAGACATGTTTTTCTTTTATTTGTTCATCACTTGTATTTCTACTTTTGAGAAATGTCTGTTTAGGTCATTTGCCCTTTTATTGCTTGGGTTCTTTGTTTGTTGCTAAATTTTTGAGTTCTTTATATATTCTGGTATCAATACCCTGTTATAGGATTTGATGGCAAAGATTTTCTCCCCTTCAGTAGGCTCTTTCTTCATGCATTTAATTGTTTCTTTTGCTGTGTAGAAGCATTTTAATGTGAGATCATCCTCTATTTTCAATTTGTTTGCTGGTAGTAAATAGAGGCACAATGATTTTTCTTTGTATTTCAACTTTGTGCCCTTCAATCTTGCTAAATTCACTGCTTAGTTCTTCTGTCATTTAATAGATTATTTAGAACTTTCTAAATTACTTACATGTCACTTGTGAATAAAGAGTTATTTATTATAGAATTTATACTATCTATTTAAAAGTTTTGGTGTTCTAGTCCAATCATAACTGAGTCTGTTTTGACTGGCATTTTTTCTCTTATTTATGAGTCATGTATTTGTGCTTCCTAACATATTTAGTAATTTTTGAGTGATTGCTGAAGATTGCGAATGTTGATTTTGTGGATTCATTGGCTTTGTTTTGATCGTCAGTTAACTAGCTTGCAAACCAGCTTAATCATTTTGAGGCTTGTTTTAAAGTATTATTTGGGCATGCCTGGAGTCACTCTCACTCTAGTAATAGTTTGGCCATATTACCAATAAGTCACCCTTTCTGGGTCTCCATTGAATGTCTTGGTGGGTAAATCAAGTTAATTCATTTTGCCTGGCCTGTACTGGAATGTTCTCCAACTCTGCATAACATCTAGGAATGTTTCATATTGCAACTCTATGGTTATTTTTTGCCCAGTGTCTTGGAGATTTCTCCCATATGTGTATAGTTTAGTAACAGACTTAATGGGATCAGAAGGCAGATTTCTGGAGCTTTTTGTTTTCTGCATATTTTTCTTCCCTTTGTTGCTATTTTCTATAAATCTTACCCATCTTGTCTTTCCTTGGTCCTGACATCTGCCTCCCCATCTCAGAACTATTCCACTGGTTCTTGGGACCCTCTCTAAAGGTGCTGCCAGGAAGAAAGTGGGGCATTTTTTGTTTTCCTTCAAGCATTAAGGTCTATGATACCTGTTTCCAACATTTGAAAACATTTGTTTCACCTATTTTTTTTTCTAATTTTCTAGTTGTTTATGACAGGAGGACAAATCCAGTCCAAGCTCTGGCTTACTGGCAAGAAACAGAAATCCTATCATCACTTTAATTCCCCTCTTTAATCTTGCTCAGCTAGAAATCATGGTTCCTGATGTTCACTATGAACATGACACAGAATCCAAGAAGACCCCTTGAAGTTCAGAGGGTGACAGTAGTTCTTGTTATTTCACCACATAAATTATTCCATATATTTTGCAAATTCCAGAAGAAAAAAATATCAATTCAACCCCAATTTTAATATTCTGTCTTTCCTTGTGTACCACCCAGTATGTTTTGAACATCCTGCTTTTAATTTTTATAACCTCTTTGAAGCCTAGAATGAGAAATATGGGTAGCAGAGAGAAAAATTCATATTTCTCTGCATTCAGAAGTGAGAATTTACTGTTTCCTTCAGTGTGTCCAAAGTTTTATTACTCTTTTAAAAAATTTATTTGTTATTTTTAGTTATGAATGACAGAAGAATACATTTTGACATAATTATACAAGCATGGAATGTACCTTACTCTATTTAGGATATCAGTCTTGAGGATGGACATGATAGTGAGAATCACTCTGATGTGTTCACGTATGCACATAGGAATGTAATATCATATTAATTCCACTGTCCTTCCTTTACCTCTCCCTCTCCCTTCCCTTAATTTCCCTTTTTCTAATCCACTGAACTTCTGTTCTTCTCCTCTCCCTTCTTTTTGTGATTTAGCTACCACATATCAGAAAAAAAAAAAATTGCCATTTGGTTTTTGGGGATTGGCTTATTTCACTTAGCATAATACCCTCCTAATCTGTCCATTTGCCACCAAATGCCATAAAATCATTCTTTATGGCTGAGTAATACTCCATTTCATATATATGTAACAATTTCTTTAATGCATTCATCTGTCGAAGGGTTCCATAGCTTAGCTATTGTGAATTGTACTGCTGTAAATATTGACATGGCTGCATCACTGTCGTATGCTGATTTTAAATCCTTTGGATATATACTGAAGAGTGGGATAACTAGGTCAAATGATGCTTCTAAAAGCACTCAGTAATACCATGTAAAACTATAGCTTACATTTCATTCAAAGAAACATACTGGGATCACTAAACTATAGCTTGTCCATGTAATATAATATTATTTGGCCATAAAAATGATAAAGTGCTGACACATGCTACAACTTGGGCCATCATGCTAATTAAAAGAAGTGCATTACAAAAGACTATATGTTATGATTCCATTTATATGAATTGTAGAGAATAATAAGATCTGTAGACAAAATATTTTAGTGGTCACTTAGGGTTGAACAGCATAAACATACAGTGATTTTAAGGTAGTGAAAATATTTTAAAATTGACTATGATGATGTTTTCATATATCTAACTATTCTAAAAAATGAAATTGTACACTTTAAATAAATGATTAGATGGTATGTGCATAATATCTTAAAATTGTATTCAAACATAGATCATAATGAACTGGACATAATGGTTTATGTCCAGAATCAGAGTTCATAAACCAAACTTCAGATGCTTAGGTGTGACTTGAGCAGAATGAAGTAGGTGTGCTATGCATGAGACGCATGCTTAGGTTTTTGTCTTGCGTGTGAATATTCCAGAAAGATAGCTCACTAGAAACAAGTGTCTTCATGGGTGTGTGTTGTTTGTAATTTGAAATGAAGCAGACAAACAAATACAGGGCAAACATGGAAGGTGGGAGCATAGAACAGCATGTCGGACAAGAAAGCTAAACCTCTAACCCTTCTCATGCAGTGATCTCTGAAGAGATCAAAAACTTGAGCCAGGATTGAGAGAGAACCATGCCTTTGACAGGGAGTGAGTCTCCTTGTCCTAGTCACCAGTGACTTTTCCTTTCTCCATTCCACCTAAAACTTCATACAAGTATTTGAACTTTCCAGATATTTCACTAGATTGTGACTTCCTGGATAGTCTTTCTGTCACTAGTGGTTGGATTTTTTCCTATAGTTTCCTGTAAGTAGGATCCTACAGTTCAGATCTTTCATCCTACCTGCTTTTATATTTTAATAGACATACATGCTGTAGTATATCAGTAGCATTCCCTTTTAATTTCACAGTGGTACTCCATTGTGTGAACACACAAACACATGTTTATTGCTTGTCAAAAGACTTTTGTGTTGATTCAGATTGGGGCTATTAGAAATAAAATTACTCTAGATATTTGTGAACAGGTATTTTTGCAGACATATAGTTTCTTTTCTATTGGGTAAATAACTAGCATGGTATTGCTGATTCTTACTATAAGTGTATGTTAATATGAAATTGAGAAACTATTTTCCAAAATAATTGTAACCCATCGTTGTTTTAATTCTTGAAAAGACACAGTTTTTAACTGTCTTAGACACTCAGTAAACTTACAACGTATGTGTTTCTGATCAGGTCTTTTTACATGTAGCCACACCCACAATTACCTTTGAGAGTTTTAAAAATAATCCATTTCTTTCTATTATCATACATATTTTTTCTGTTCCATTTTAAAGGTGGTTGTAAAGGAGTACTTTTAATCCATCTTGAGTACAAGACAGGAAGAATACAACTTTCTGATAGTTTTGCTGAAGTATGTCAACAAGTTAATGCATTTTACTGTTTTAAAAAGTCATTTAAAATCTCAGCCCTACCACCACTTCTTTCTTTTCTTTTCTTCTTGAGCAGAGAACAATAAATCTGTAATTTAGCCTTTTGAGTGGTAAAAAAGATTTTTCAAACTGCATCTCCTTGCAATTAAGAAGATAAATTTTGCATTTATTCATGCATGTATTCTCCTTAGACAAATGAAAAGATTTCAGATAATAATAAAGCCATTTGACACAATCCCCCAGCACTCTCCTTCATGCTGTATTCCCCAGAGATAAATGCTATCTCTCTCTGGACCCCCTGTGTATTTGTTTTTCCTGTCTTGAAATTATATATTATTGTCTTCACTTTTTTCCTGCTTCTGAACTGATTTGTTCTTTTCTCATCTTATTTCTTTACCCTGATATTTTACCAGGCACAGACAGTAGCAATCAACTTCAGAAATAAAGACTCTGTTTCCCAAAGTCTCCTCAAACTGCTTGCTCAGGAAACCTGTTGTCCACTTCACAATTTGGTGAAGACAACAGAGTAATCCTAACTTTTGTTACCACAAAAGACAGATGACCATCTTTCTGGACTCAGATACCAGTTTCTGTGTGAACTGCCACATAATTAACAATAATAATGACACATATTTTGATTTTAATGTTACTCTAGTGCATTAATTCAGGAGTTACTTTTGCATTATATGAGATTCACTTTAGTATATTCATATATGAACACTAAAAATTTGGTAAGATTCATTCCACTCTTTTTCCATTTCCTGTCTATCCTCCCTCTCCTTAATCCCTTTCTTCTGCCTTGATCTTTCTTTCGTTTTGATGGAATGCCCCATGTCTTTTCTCTCCGCCCACAATTTATACATGTAAAGTAGTAGTCACGAAGAA
Source organism: Sciurus carolinensis (assembly GCF_902686445.1). Taxonomy (NCBI): domain Eukaryota; kingdom Metazoa; phylum Chordata; class Mammalia; order Rodentia; family Sciuridae; genus Sciurus; species Sciurus carolinensis. The sequence goes on along the minus strand of NC_062214.1, from coordinate 72,518,179 downwards.
GAATGAAATTATGTCATTTGCTGGTAAATGGGTGGAACTGGAGACTATAATGCTAAGTGAAATAAATCAGACTCAGAAAGTCAAGGGTCTGATGTTTTCTCTGATATGTGGAAGCTAGTCTAAAATTTGGGGGAGGAAAGGGGGCTTGGCTTCTTGAAAAATTATGATTTTCTATTTAATCTATTCTTAAGTAATATCATATGAATTTTATCCTATCTCATTTAAGTTAAGTTAGTCCAATTAACAACCCAAGCTTGTTCAGTTATTTCTGGACAGGTAGTTGGTTGAAGGAGCAACATTTAGATCAGCCACTACTTTCCTGAGTGAGGCAATAGCATACAAAGCTGTGATAGATGAGAATAGAAGCAGAAAGATGTTGATAGAGAAAATCTTCCCATACTCTTCAAATGTGACCACTTTGCCCCACCCATTCCAATATCCCTTAAAGGTGATCTCTGTCTCAGAAAAACAGATCATGGAATGATCTCTCCATGGCTCAGGGAACACTGCTCAGGATTTGCAAATGCCTTTCAAACAGAAGAGGTGGTCTGGGGGTCTCTGTCCTCTACCTCCTCTTCACTTGGCTACTATCAGATTTTTTGGGAGCATGGGAGAGAAGAAGCCACAAATCTGAGCCCCAATAGTTCATCACCAAGAATGTAGATAAAATATCCTGGTTGGGAGCATTCAACTTTGTTGAACAGCCTTGGTACTCATCTTTGCTTTCTAATATCTTTAAAAGAAGAAAGAGCCTGTTACATAACAAAGTGCATATTTCTGTGATCAGGGCTATTATAGTTGTTACATTTCTCTTGATCTATATTTCCTTACATCTTCTTACTCTACAGGTCTTTCATCATCCATATGAAATTGCAGCTGCAACTGATTACCCACAGTAATTTTTGTATTTCTAAGATGTTCTACTTTTCACTCTGACTACACCATGGACTCCTGCCCATTCTATCTGAGGTGACTCATTATTACAGATAGACTGGTTAGAAGAATATTCACATCTGTGAAGGTTTGTTGAATAATTAACTTCAATGAGAGTTAGATAAATGAACAATAACTTAATAGCCATGAGATCAAAGAGAACAACAAGACATATTTTAAAAAGACAAAGAACCTAAAAACCATTTCCAAGAAGATGTACAAATTACCAATATGTACATGAGAAGAAGCTCAGTATCATTCATTTTTAAGGAAATGCTAATGAAAACAACAAGATACCTCCCCATATATATTACAAAATTAACAAATATCGATGAAGAGGTAGATAGATTGAAATTTTTGTGTAGTGTTTTTGAGAATGTAAAATGGAATCACTATGGAATAAAACGTAGTGATTGATCAAAAACTGATATTGGAATTATCATATGATCCAGTAGTTCTATTTCTGGGTTTATAGACAAAATCATTGAAATCATGGTCTCAAAGAGATGCCTGTTCACCCATGTTCCTTGCAGCATTATTTAGGGTAGCCAAAAGATGGGGACAACAATTCTCCATTGGTGGATGAATTCATAGACAAAATGTAGTCTATATACACACATACATAGAACTGGAAAGGGAAGGGCATTAGTGGATGATAGTAGAAGCTACAGGGTTTATTTTTATTCTAATTTTTAAAAAAATATTTTAAATTGATTTTTGTGATGAGTACACAATACTGTGAAAATACTAAAACTCACTGAGTTTAAATGGTTAATTGTGCATTATACCTCTATAAGCTGTTACAGAGAGCGAGAGAGAGAGAGAGAGAGAGAGAGAGAGCAAGCAAAGCCTTGGGCTAAAGCAGATGGAGGGGCAGACAGAGGGAGAAATTCAGGTCACAGTCTTCCTCAGTAATCCAAGCACAAGTAAGGATGACTCAGTTTTCCCCCAAATATGAGCAGGTTTCATGATCTATATCAACCCAGACAGTAGCTTCGTTACCTTGTTCTCCCCACCCTGACATGTCATCCTCTATCAACTACAGTTTCACCAAGCTTATTCTGAGTCACAAATAGATGTGAAAGATAATTTTCATGAGAGGTACTAATTTCTTTGACTATTACCTACGTGTTGCAGGCCCATCCTGTGTTACATTAAACCATGTAGCTCATCTTCAGCAGTCTGCCTCAGCCCTTGGTATGAAGAGGCTTTTACCTAACAGCAGCCTATTATTTAGGGTGAGGTATGAGGGTGCAGCTTAGACCTCCAGCCTCAGAATAGCTCTTTATTGGCTACAGCTGCCCTCTTCATGATGCTGTCCTCAGTTCTTATTGCTTGCCAGCACCCATCTCCTTTTCAGGGTATATGGGAGGTCATTTATCATCAGAGTGTGTGCTCATGCCAGTGTCACATCTATAGGGGAATCTGGAGCCCCACAACCAAGAGGCAAATCTAAAAAGAAGGGATGGAGAGAGTACATGGCTTTATGCCAAACTTTCTTTCTCAAAGCACAAGAAGAAATCATCTCTGGAGGTGGCATAAATTTTATGAGTGGTGAGCAGGAGAGCCAGGACGGATAGTTCTTTGCATGAGTTGATTGAGGGCATGTATACCATGAGGTCACTAAGGCCTACAAAAACTTTCCAAGTTCTCAGCCCACCAGATGACTGCTTCCAGTCTGTCCTCAGAAAAGTAACCTCTGTAATTAGTAGACTGTATATCACATTTCCCAAGCAAGTCCAGTTTGCAGTATCTTAGACAATAGGTGTCCCAGTACCAATCATTAACATCTACTTATGAGCCCCACCCAAAGATCCTTGAGGGACTGAGGCTCAGCCCATGGAGGTCACCATGAAAACACACAAGAAAAGGTCAAATGGTCTGCTTTCTGCTGCTTACATATTTCAGGCTTCTGGGACTGTGCTCATTTCTCTAAACTCTCAACTTACCCTTTGCCAAATTGCAATCTGCTTTTAATTTAATATCTATAAACAGATGATCAAGTCTGATGTTTCTTACCACCTTATTCAACAGTCTAGTATCCCTAACTAAGTCATAGTCATTAAAAACTGTCCAGCAGTGAAAGATACATGAAGGTGAATTTAGATTGGTCTGTGGGCATGTAAAGAAAAAAAATGATTAAAATCTTGAACTCAGGAAAAGTTTGTCTACAAAGAAAGAAGTTATGAATAGTTAAGGACCAGAATGAATCTCATGGTTCTGACCTAGAGTTATAGATATCATCATAAATATGTTTATTTTAATATATCTATGTACCTGTGCAGACTTAAATACAGAAAAATAGATACAAAATAAATAGAGATGTGTGGATGTGCTTAAGGGTGTGCACGTGTGTGTGTGTGTGTGTGTGTGTGTGTGTGTATATATATATATATATATATTTGAAATTTCCTAGCTTTTTATTTTGCTGAAAGGGTCTAATTGCAGTGACACTACAGTATCAGCAAGCACACCTAGTTCTGAAATTCCATTCTCCAATTGGAAGAAATTTTAAAAAAAAAGAGTTTCTTAGAAATGTTTGATTCTAGGATTGACAAAGACATAAATGCCAGGCACATCTGAAACATCTTGCATTTTCAGAAACTTAGAAAATACTAAAAACACAGTCCATAAGGATAAAATAAACAATTAAATAAACAATTAACTAAGTAGAGAAGACACATAAGAGAACTCTCAAAAATAAACCCAATATATAAGGTCAACAAGAGTGCTAAGAATGAAAAATGTGACAAATACAGTCTCTTCAACAACTGATGTTGAGAAATATGGGCATGTACATGTAAAGGAATGAAACTGAACTCAAATTATACCATATACAAAAATCAACTCAAAATGAATTAAAGTACTAAACATAGGGCTCATGACTCTAAAATTATTAAGAGAAAACAAAGGGAAAAAACCTTAACACCTTGGTCTAGGCAAAGATTGCTTGAATATGACACTAAATTCACAGGCAACATAAACAAAAGTAGGTGAATGAGACTACATTAAGTTAAAAGGTTTCTACACAACAAAGGAAATAAAGACAGAATTAAAAGACTACCATTGGAATGGGAGAAAATATTTGCAAGCCATGCATTGGACAAGGGATTATTATCCACATGTATGAGTAACACCTATGGCTAAATAACAAAAATCCCCATAAGTATTCAAATTAAAAAAGAGAAGAGAACTTGAAGAGCCATTTCTCCAAAGCTACACGGATGGCCAAAATGTATATGAAAAGACCAACATCACAAATCATGGAAACAAACCCAAACCACAATAAGGTATCACACCTCATTTCTGTTAGAAAGACTATCATCAGTTAAATGAAAGATAAATTTTGGCAAGGCTGTGGAGAAGTTTGAATCCTTATAAACTACTGGTGGGAATATAAAATGATGCAGCTATTATGAAAAACAGTATGCAGGTTCCTCAAAAAATTAAGAATTAGGCATCACGATCCAACAATCTCAGTTCTGGGTATATATATATTCAGTGGAGTATTATTCAGTGTATTTTATTCAATCTTTAAAAGGAAGGAAATTTTGTCATATGAAACATGAATGAAACTTGAGGATTCTATGTTAAGGAAAGTGAGCCAGGCACAGAAGGACAGATACTGCATGACTGTACTTAGGCCTCATGGTTAGACTCATGGAAGCAGGAAGTAGAATGGCAGTTGAGGGGCATGGTGGAGGGTGAGATGGAGTGTTGTTATTCAAGCAGTACTCATTTTTGACTTCTAAGATGAATAAGTTCTAGAGATATGCTTATTCAAAAATTTGCCCATACATAGCAATGCTGTATACTTAAAATCTGTTAGAAGGGCAGATCTGATAAACATCCAATAAATTAGGCACAAAAGGAAACTTTATTAAAATAAAATGAACATTCATTTAAAACATATGACAACACACATTATCACAAAGGCTCAATACTTTCCTCAAGATGAGAAGAAACACAAAAATATCCGTTCTTGCCAGTTTTATTGAAAACTGTATTGGAGGTTTTATACAGAGAAATTAAGATAGAAAAGAAAAATAAGGTATCACGATTGGAAATGAAGATGTTGAAATATTTCTATTTACAAAATATATATTATATGTAGAAAACCCTAAGGAATCCTCTAAAATATTATTAGAACTAAAAATGAGTTCAGCAAGGTTGCAGTGCATAAAGTCAACATGCAGAAACAAGTCATATATCTATATACTGTCAATTATCAGTCTAAAAATAAAACTAAGAACACACTTCCAATTGAAATTGCATCTAAAAATAAAATCATAAGAAATAATTTTAACAAAATAAGTGTATGTACAATTAAAACATAAAAAGGGTAGTTGAAAGAAAGTAAAGAGGATCTAACTAAGAAAACACTTCATGTTCATTAATCAAAAGACTTACTACTGTTAAGGCTTAAAACAGGGCAATAATTTTCAAGTTGGCCCATACATTCTATGTAATCCCTATCAAAGTTATATCTGCCTTTGTTTCTGTAACAACAGACACTGATTCTAAAATTTTATGAAAATATAAGAAACCAGAATAGCCTAAACAATCTTGTACAACAAGAATAAAGATGAAGTACTCAACCACACTTCCTGAATTCAAAATGTACTACAAAAATTACAGAAATCAAGGGCTGGGGAGATAGCTCAGCTGGTAGAGTGTTTGCCTTGCAAGCACAAGGCCCTGAGTTCGATTCCCCAGTACCGCAAAAAAAAAAAAAAAAAAAAAAAAAAGAAACCAAAAATTACAGAAATCAAGATATTGTGACACTGATAGAAGGATAGACATACACATGAGTAAGGAAAGTTGAGTATCAAAAAGTTAATCATTCAATATTATAATTGATTTTGTGAAGTCAAGTTCTCAAGACCATTCAATGTATAAAAATGCAAAGGCAATTAAATATGTTTAAGTCGATAAATGTGATGCATCATATTAATAGGATGAAGACAGAAAACGACTTCAATACACACAGAGAAAGCAAACAAATTTTAACTTCTTTTTGAGTTAAAAAAACCATCAACCAATTAGGTATAGAAGGAATGCACCTCAACAAAATAAAGGCCATTTTTTATAAACCCACAGTTAACATCACATTCAATGGGGAAAACTGTTTTAAGATCTGGAATGATGTCCACTTTCACCGCTGTGTTCTTATCATAAAAATGATAATTATGTGAGACAGTGAATATACTAATTATCTAGATTTAGTCATTGCACAATTTATATATACTTCAAAACATTCTAATGCATATGATGCATGTGATTTTATGTTATTTTAAATAAGACAAAATATTAATCATATTGATAATTTGAAAGAAAAAAATGGGTGAAACATATTGCAAAGCTATGCAAATGTCCAATGAAACATGGAAAGATTGCATATTTCCCTAATTTCATCCTTTGCCTTATTCACTGAAGGTAGCTACCATTTTGAATTTTATATTTGTCATTTGCTTATTTTAATTAAATATTGTTCAAAGTTTGCATTTCTGAGTGATATACTCTGCAGTTATTCTTATTGTCATACTTAGATAAATGTTGTTTCCATATTTAACCATATCATCAATAAAATCATGTCAATAAAATCATGAGAAATCATTGTATAAATTTCTTATTGTGGAACATTCTACTGAAAATATCTGACCAGTACTTTTTAAAAGAGTCAAGATCATGAAAAAGACCTGAGGCCTGAGGAACCATTTCAGACTGGAAGACCTGATGCAGTAGGTGAACCCTAGGATGTTGCCCAGGGATCCCCAGCTCTTGGTAGAATACAACCTGCCATTCTAATCCACTCCACATGAGTGTAGGCCAAAATAGTGACGTACTTATAAGCACAGAATGCCTTAAAGATGATGGCATGTCACTTGGGTGATTATGTTCACAAGATTATGATATCTATCTTCCTAGTATATTTTCTCCCTTGAAGCTGTGATGAAACATGAGCCAACTTTGCAAGGGACTGAATGCTGCCTCTGACCAATGGCCTGCAATGAACTGAATGCTAACAACCATCAAGTGAGCTTAGGATAGCCTTCTCCAGCTCAGACTTCAGTTAAGACTTCAGCCTTGGTCATCTTCTTCCCTGAGACTCTCCACCCCAGAGAACTGCAAGAAAATACATGTGCAGGTAGTTTTTAAATTTTTAATTTAATTTTTAGTTTTCAAATTTAATTTTTTAAATTTTTTGTAGATGGACATAATACCTTTATTTCATTTACTTATTTTTTTAATGTGGTGCTGAGGCTTGAACCCACGTACTAGGCAAGCACTCTACAACTGAGCCACAACCCCAGCCCACATGTGTAGTTTTAATCCAGTAAACTATGTGGTAATTTGTTAGGTAGCAATCAATAAGTAGTACACCTTACCCTAAATGTAATAAGATATCCTGGAACAGAAAAAATGACATTAATGGAAAACCTGCTAATATACAAAGAAAGTCTAGTTACTAGATTTTTTTTAAAACCACTGTCCGTTTCTCAATTTTCATAAATTCACCATGGTGAACATGTTAATATCTATGGCTAACTAATATGTTAACTGTGCTTAACATTTTAAATTTTATGTACTATCTATGAAACTTTCTATGAATTAAAAATGTTTTCAAAATATTTTTAAAATATTATTTGTTTAACAAAAATAAAATTAAATTAAAAAATAAAATAAAATCATAAATAAACAAATGAACTTGGACTCGGTGTAGCAGGGTAGCGTCCTTATCTGTCCACCATTTCCAACCCAGGTGCAGCTGCATCAGGAAGACACCAGGAAGCCCCAGGGACTCATCTCCTCTTTCTTCTTCCCTGTCATACTCCCCATTACCAGTCATCAATTTAAGTTCAGTAACTATATCTTTAAAGAAAGGTGTCTCTCTGTCACAAACCTCAGAGGAGTCATTTGGAGACAACTGCTGACAATGTATCTGTAGAATTCCACTAAAGACTTTTTGAAAGGACATGATTTCTAGACTTTAGAAGTAAAGACTGAAAAATGTCAGGAAAGTGGAGCATGAATCATTTTAGCACTTAGTTCATTTTTTTTTATAAGTATGAGGTATTCTTCTAGCTTTCAAAAGATAATCAGATCTTCAGGACTGAGAAAACCCTGTGATAACTAAGTTCTTTTCATTTTACAGCCAGTATCATTAATTCTGTGAGTCTGGGAAGTCTGTTGACACTTGTATCATGGAATTATATACTTATTTTCAAGCCATAAAACCATAGAAAAGCATCTTCTGGGTTTAGATGTATTTGTAAACATGATGGTTTAGATCAGTCTCTGTTGTCCTATTTTTTTTTTTTTTGGTGGTGCTGGGGATTTGAACCCAGGGCCTTGTACTTGCAAGGCAAGCACTCTACCAACTGAGCTATATCCTCAGCCCAGATCAGTCTCTGTTTACCCAGATCATGAAATGAATCTTGCCCAGTCAAGAATGGACCATCTCATATTTACAGTGTAGAAGAGAAGTCAGAGGTCAGTGAATGATGAATGGCTCTTGTTTGATATTAGGGTTTGGTATTAACTTGATTCAGCCTTTTTGGGGCCTGAAAATCTAGGTACAATTTCAATGAACATTCTAAGTCAAGAATTATATGAACTTCTTCACTCAATATATTCATTTGAAAACATTAAGACCTATTCCAGTGTCCAAGTACCTCAAAATATAGTGTATCAGAATAGTAAGCAGGTAGAATAAAACATTTTATGAAGACCATAATGCATGTACTTCTGCTATGACTGATCATAAAGTGGTTTGTATGATCACTAATCAGATGATTAAAAGCACAAAAGAGAAAGAATAAAAAGAGATATGCAAATGTTTTGGATTGACAATTGAATTTGGAATGCATCTTTTAGGGAACATTGCTCATATTTCCAATAATTGGGCAGAAATTCTCAAATATAGCTTTTAAAAAGTGTTTAAGACAGCTAACATTCTAGTGGAAACTTTCAAGGAACATTCCAATTTCTTTTTCTCAATGGGTTTTTTGAAATATAATTTATAAAATTTCCTCTTCACAGTAGTCTACAAACAGCTCTAATATCTCTAACAGGTAGGTGGCAAATGGATTTGGTCAACATTTATGAAGTAGTTACTTAAGGATGCTTATTTGAAAATAAACCAGAATAGAGCAGATGATCCACCATGTTTTACACTGAGAAATGGGAGTCACAGCAGAAAATAGTGTATTCCATTGATACCACAGTGTACCTTTCATACCTCTTAAACAGAGATGCATCTTTAAATTGATAGTGCCCAAACACTACTGGCCAAAAGACACTCCTAAGTTGCTTGTCCTCATGTATGAACTTTGTTTAAAGACTTGGTTTAAAAACTTCATCTAAAAAGCATCCATTGCCATACTCTGGTGATATTGTAACATCAGAGTGTATGACAGTGGTTGCAAAGGTAATGTCAGAGAGTAGCATAGGACTCTCAAAAGAAATGTGACAATAAGGAGACTTCTGATCATCACAGATGATGATAACGTGGGGAAAGACACAGTCAAAATGAGTTGAAAATTGATTCGGAAATTTGATTTGAATGGGGGGATTTTTATGAATATCATCATAATATATTTTGCTTCTATTTCTACTCCATGTAATCATAGGACTGTTATAAGTCAAATATACATATTTGTATAAATTGAAGGTATGGTCCAATAATTATAAGAAAAACTATAAGTGATAGGAAACATTTGTGTCATCATGCTTTATTCTTTCATAGTAATAGAAATAATTAGTGCATTTTACAATTGAAATGGATGATACATCATGAAGTTATTTAGAAAAAGTAATCAGTATTAGCAATACTGATTTAGTGGTTACTATAGGCCTGCTATTATCTGCATGGACTGTATATTACAAAGCTCATTTAATCTTGTCATCTCAAGAGGTAGGTACTATTATTTTTCCCATGGTCCATTTATGAATCTTAGCTGAATTCCCACAGGAAAGAAATAGAAGAACCTTGAGCTTGACACATTCTGTTTCCAGAGACTTTTCTTTCATCAACTGTATCAGAATATCTTTTTTCCATATAATAAATAGTCTCTAGGCCTAGCTTAAGAAATCTTGTTCTACTCATGGTCCTGGTTATTTTTCTAAATTGCATTTTAAGCATTGTATTAAACTATTTTTTTTATATTTAGGTCTGCAATTCACTTGGAATTGATTTTGTATATGATGTGAAGACAAAGTTCAGATTTTATTTATCCTCTATGGATATTCAATTTCCTAAAACTTTATAAAAACGTATCTTTTTCCCATTGATCTTTCTAACAAATAATTTGCTTATGCATGTATCTAGATTTTTAAATCTTTTTTCTTCCCTTCTGGTTTCTCTCTCTTTTTGCAAGAACCACATTGTCTTAATTACTAAGAGTCTCCATTTAATGCAATGATTTTCCCTCCAGAACCCATTCTCTTATCCACAGCTATGCTATAATGAAGAAAGATAAAAGTGGAAACCCACATCCCTTACACCTATTCCCATATTTCCAGCTGTACCTCAAGTAAAGAGGAGTTTTAGAACTAGTAAAGTTCCAGTCACCACCCAGTACACATGTCCCTAGCTCAGAGAAGTACCATCTTAGTGTAGGAGGTGGACTGTATTATTTTACTTTCTCAGAACCTCTTTGGCCACATATACCTTTATAGCAATTTTTTCCATCAGTGTTGTTCTCAAGAAGATAAATGCATACACTCTAAGAAACACACAAATAAGGCTGGGGATGATATAGCTCAGTTGGTAGAGTGCTTGCTTTGCATACATAAGGCCCTGGGTTTGATCCCCAGCACTGAAAAAAAAAACACAAATAAACACTGATACACACATCAACACAAACACATGCATTGAAATATACTCATGAAAATACATTCTTGCACACACTATGAAAAGAAATACACACCAACACATAAATAATGACACACACATTGACACAAACACACATCAAAACACAGTGACACACACTTCATCACAAACACACACACACACTAGAACACCCCCAAGTCACATTCAGTACAAATATGCATGTTGAAATAACACATGTAAACACCAAAACACATATACAAGGACATATACATTAATGTGCGAACATTGACATGAAGTAGTATTAGGAAACATAGTGGGAGAATCTTTTATATGAAGGTCCTTTTCCTGATGCTGGCAGGCAGAACTCCAGTTGAGAAATGGCCCTTACAAGATGCCCTGTTCTGATTTCTGCGATCCTGGTGATAACATATACTGTTTTTCCATCTTTATTCACATTCTTCATTTCTCCTCAACATCACAATCCATTTGAAATTCCACATCTGAAATGCAGGAATATCATGGTTGGATCATTTCTCCTATACCTGCAGTGTGGACACTCAGAAACTATTTCAAAATTAGTCTCTTTGTGTGTGAATGGGGCAGGAGATGGGTAGAGAAGGGCAGAGAAAGAGAGAGCCCAGTCTTATTCCTCTCTTTATCTTCTCTACTCTTGGAGAGAGCCCATTTGATTGTTCCCTTCCTGTTATAGGAAAGGTTTCTAGGAAACTGCAGCCTGGAATGAGGAATATCATTACCAGGGAGCCCCTGAGACCACCTTTGTGAGCATCCCAAAGCCCACTGCTAAAGGGCACATGTGGAGGAAATGTCAAAAATCCAATGTGCATTAATTTTGGGTCATATTTTGTTCAGATTGCACAAAGTAAAAGAGAAAATAGCATCCAAGGAGCCATAAGCCCATTAGAGTGGGAGGATCAAGCAAGGTAAAGACAACTAGAGGTTTCCTCTTCTTGATACTCAACCTCCTTTCAGTCTTCTCAGTCTGCAGTGGATATTAGGGTGTAGGTGAAGAGCTCCTACCACTTGTGAATAGAAATGCTCATGCTTCAAACCCCTCTCCAAATTCTAAAGTCAGAAGTGGGTCCCTCTTTGGCCTTTGGTTTTTTGAGCTTGGCCTATTTCTCTTAGCATATTTTCCAACTTCATCCATTTCCCAGCAAATGCCATAATTTTATTCTTCTTTATGGCTGAGTAATATTCCATAGAGTATCTTCCTGTCTCCCAGTTGACTTTTAGCAAATCTGTTCTTGGAAGATACTGTACAGATATCTTTTATTTTCATAAAACTCAATTTTGCATGACTTGGAAAGTTATGGTGAAATATCATACCTACCCAAATATTTTAACCCTGAACCTTATTATGGGCCCTCCAGTGACTAGAGGCATGTAGTGAAGGCTTTGGTTCACAGGAAAGTCCTGTTTCCAGTCATTTTTATAATCAGGATTGGTTGCCTCATGCTGTCAGTACTGCATTATCTATGCACTTTCATGAGGGCATGGGCAGAACCAAGCTTTTACCTCACCTTTTTTCCAAACCCATTGTTTTACTCCACATCTTAATCACTAAGTTTTGGAATCTGTCTTTTCTCTCTTCACTACCACCAGGTAATCTTACATTCTACCTCATGACCCCAATCATCATAAATATGTATTTCATTAAATCAAAGAGTTCACTGACTTCAAAGACATGACTATTTTATGTAACACTAGGCAAAAAAAAAGCATTGCTAACTAACACAATTATAAGATGTCCTTGGTTCAGAGATGCAAAATAGTAAGTATTTCTGAATAAGGTCAGAATTTGGTGAAGTAGGACTTAGAAACACATTTATGTGATATGCTGATAAGGAAATTAGACTTACTAATCAGAAACCATATGGAATGAATTTGTTTATGGAGACAAGATGTCAAACAGTTTATTGAGACCCAGCCAGCCTTTTCTATGCACCAGAGATTCCCTATTTCACGAGGAAGAGTGAGTATAGGTTCCAGGAATATTCTTTCCAGTCAAGAAGAAACAGAGTCAGGAGTGAGCTATGGATTGTTTTCAGTTCTAAACTGGGAAATGCTGGGTATGAAATGGAGATTGATGTTCACTAAGCACAGAGGGCTGTGTTTCCATGGGTCAGAGCCCACTCTGTCTGCAGGCTGACTCATGCCCAACAAGTGTGTGTGGCTAGGAGACCATGCCTCCCGAGTATGTGATTTTGTGTCAATCCATGTGAACCATGTATTCACAATGATGGACCATAAGGATCCCTGGGCTCATTGGAAGGAAGGGATAGTGAGGAGAAGGAGGCAGTTGTGCATTGCTTCCTGTCCTCATCTCCCATCTATCTTCTGTCCCTGGCCCTTAATCCCTAGTGAGCAACAAGAAAAGTGAGAGGTTCAACACACTCCAGAGGGACGATTTATGCTTCTCTTCTACCTTCTTGGAGGTTTTCATCAGTTCTATTTGGGAGAAAAAAAACAGACCCATGTAATGCCTTGTCTCAGTCTATTTTCTGCTAGTGTAATAGATTAACAATTGTGTAAGTTAGAAACAATAGAAGTTAATTTGGCTTATAGTTCTGGAGGCTGTGAAGTCCAAGATCCAGGGAACACATATGCTAAGGGCTTTCTTGCTGCATCATAATGTGGCAGAAGTTATTACATGGTGAAGGAGTGAGAGCAAGTGTGAAAGAAGAAAATGGGGCCAATTCCCCCATTTGATATCTACCTCACTCTTGAGATACTAATTTACTTAACTAATGGCCTTAATCCATTCATTAAGATAGTGTCTCCATGATCTAATTACCTCTTTGAGTTCCTGCCTTCCAACACCGTTACAATGGCAATTAAATTTCAACTTAACTTTTGGAGAGGGCCTTCAAACCATAGCTGGTCCTTATACTACGCTTCAGCAGAAGAACTAAATTCCAAACAAGAATATTTATGTTGCCCTATCACATAAAAATCCCTATTATTCCATTCCTGCCACCCCCAGTTGATGAGGCTCTGAGGCCTGGAATGAAGACTGAGAAGAAGAGAGCATAGCATAAGTATTGAGGATGAAATACATTTTCTTATCTAATTCCTGTTTCCTTTCTGTTCTATACCCAATGCCATTCTACACTTAAAGAAAGACTTGTAACAGAACTTTCTAGGAACATCTGACTGGTACAGAGGTGCAACTTATGTGGATCCATACATGTGTTTTTGTGTCCAGATTATCACAACTCATCACCAAAAGTTCAGAAATGCTCACTGAAGGGGAAATTGGCATTCCCTCCATTCAAGCTCCAAAGTGAATATGCTTGCTCTTTTTGCTGTGAGAAACAATGAACATGCAGACCCATGAACACAAAGCAGACATCAGGTCATGCCCATTCTTCAGAAAGGTCTCCATGTTCTCACTTCCCTCCCACTGTACACCAGGTTCCCCTCCCTGGACAAAATATAACAACAGGATTATTATTCTAAAACAGATTTTCCTGGAGTTCCCATCCCACAGCATGAATTTGGCCCTGCAAAGCAATCCCTTGTTACATTTTAGGTGTGAGGTGTCCCTCAGAAGTTCATGTGTGAGACAATGCAAAAAAAGTTCAGTGGGGGAAATGATTGAATTATAAGAGTCTTAACCAAATCAATGCATTCATCCACTTGACTGGATTCACAGGGAGGTAACTGTGTGACTGGAGGAGGTGGGTCACTGAGGGCATAACTTTGGGTTATGTATATTATCCCTGGTGAGCCGAGCTCTTTCTCTGCTTTCTCATGCCCTGGGCTGCACTCCTCCACCATGGTTTTCTGCCTCAACTCAGGTCCAGGATAATGGAGTCAGATGTCTGTGGCCTGAGAGCTCTGAAATTGTGTGTATCAAAGAGTTGGTGGAGTTTCTCTGTGATGGGATCAATTTTAATTTTTTAATTTAAAATTATATTGAGGATATATTCCTAATGTTTATGTTTTATCTTTATATCTCAAATAAATTTATTGGTAGACAGAAAAATAAAAAAATTGGTGGGACCTTTAAGAGACCTGGCAGAAGGTTGTTATGTCATGAGGGGCTACCCTTCAAAAGTGTTAATGTACTTTCCCTAGGATCCTGATAGTTCTCATGAGACTGGTTTGTTATAAAACGAGACAACCCATGAACTTGGTGCCTTCATATGTGGCTTGTTCCCTTTCTGTTTTTCTGTAAATGTGTTGTAGCCAAAAAAGCCCTCATCAGAGGCCAAACTGATGAGGTCACCCAATCTTGGACTTTCAACCTTCAGAATGATTAGTATAATAAATCAGCTTCAGATAGTTTGTTAGAAAAGAAAAAAATGGACTGATACTTCTGTCAATAACCTGTTTAACCCCAGGTTTAGGCCTGTTCAAATCCCATTTTCCATTTCCCTTAGTTTCTAAATGATTCTTTAGTGACCAAACCAAGAATGTCATGTTTCCTAGACCCCATATAACCTCTCTGAAACATGGTCATCCAGTGGGAGAGGTAGGAGTTATGGGAAAGAATTAAAGATCATGGAGTCACACCAAGATTTGGCCAAGAAGTGATTCTACATGGAGCATGGCAAAGTGGCAAACAGTGGGATCAGGGTGTTGTGCTTTCAAGGGGAGGAGTTTCTCTGAGCAGTGTGCCAATAGGTTATGCTGTGTACCAAACTCCAAATGGGGTGAGCAGGCACCATGGGACTTTTAGAGAGAGGAGAAATGCTCTATTACCCCGCTTTCCCTTCAGTCACTTGTTACTAGTTTATCTTGATACTGGCCTCGCCAACAATTCTCAGAAAATAGCAATTTCAAACATGCTTGCTTGCATGCATTACGCTGATATTTAAGTCCTGATTCCAAGGTCATATTCCCACTGTGCAAGGAAGGGATTCCTGGGATTAGAAGCCTGAAAGGCGGAATGTAGCTGACCAGGCACACAGCTCATATTTCTGCATTCAGGATCGTTCATTCTCTACTCAGACTTCATGAAGCCTCCTTTGCCATGCAAGGTCTCATATGAAACTCCTGGCACAGGTTCACTACAAAATTAACTAGGAATTCTCCAAACTGCTGATTGCTTCTTTATTGGACATTTTCAATATGGACTCCACAGCTCATCCAAATCATGACAACTCAGTTGGATATAGTCAGAGGTGCTAAGAGTAGAGGAACAGCACATTTCATGTTGAAAAAGAGTATTACTGTATTGACAGATTGTGAAATGGCTGTTCTAAATCCAGAGGCACAGAAGAATGTGTTTCAGGGAGAATGAGACAAAATATTTCCCTTGAGAATGGAAATCAAGAATAAGCAATCCAAGAGGGAATATTGTTCATTATTTCTCAAGTCTGGGCCTAAGATTCAACTTTCTCTATTTAAATACCTAGAAAACCAGCACCCACTCATAGCTCAATTCACATTACTTTAATCATCACATTGATTCCAATTATTATTTAACTAATTATTTTTATTTTAATTGATAAAATAATCATATATCTATCAGGCAATTTTTTGTGATGAGAACAAATTTTGTGTGATGAGAACATTAGAAAGTCATGCTCAATGATTTTGAAATTTGAAATGCATTATTATTAATTACAGTCACCATGCTGTGCAATGAAGCTCGAAAATGTATTTCTGTTGTCTATCTGAAAATTTTCTGTCCTTTGAACAATGTCTCCTCATTTCCTCATTACCTTTATCTTTGCCTCAGCCTGTGGTAACCATCATTTTAACTCTACTTTCAAGAACTCATTTTTTTTTAGATTACATGTAAGTAATCTAAAAAATTAGTAAATCTAAAATCTTACTTACATGTAAGTATTTATTTTTGGTACCTGCTTTCCTTCACTTAGCATAATGTCTACAGGATTCAACAATATTGTTGCAAATGACAGAATTTTTCTTTTTAAAGGCTGTATAGTATACCATTTATAACATATTTTCTTTATTCTTTCATTTGTTGATGGACACATATATTGATTCCATATTGTGGATACTCTCAATAATGCTACACTGAATAAGAGGGAAAAAATCTGTTCCACATATAGATTTCAATTCTTTCGGATATATATCCAGAAGTAGGATTGCTGGGTCATATGTTAGTTCTATTTTTAGACTTTTAAGGAACTTCCAGAATATTTTCTATTATGGTTATACCAACTTGCCTCCCATTAACAATGTATAAAGGTGCCCTTTTCTTCACATTCTTGCCAATACTTATTTTTTTTAAATTACACCATTTATTGAAGAAAATGTCCTTTTTTCTTTGTGTGTTCATGACATCTTTTTCAAAATTCAACTGACCATAAATGTATAGATTCATTTATGGCTCTCTGTTCTGTGTGTTCTTTATTTCTGCTTATATGTCAGTACCATGTTGGTTTGATTACTATCATTTCATAATATATTTTAAAGTCAGGTAGTATGATTCCTCCAGTTTTGTCCTTTTTGCTTAAGATTTCTTTGGTCATTTGAGGTATTTTGTGTTTTTATGAAAATTTTAGGATTTATTTTCAGTTCTTCGAAAAATGACATTGGAATTTTGATAGGGATTACATTGAATACGTACATCATTTTGGGTGGTACAGTCATTCCAATTCTTAAGACATTGACTATGAAGTAGCACCCTTGCCAGAAGGAAAAACCCCTCCAACCTTCAAAAGTTGGATCTAAGTCCATTCTTTCATCTCTGCAAGTAGTCTGTGAATATCACCAAACTTTGGAGAAGCCACTATTTAGTAACTTACAGAAATGAGCAGACATATCAGTTTGTCTCCCTTGCTCGTCCCACTGTTTCTTTTGAAACCTGGACACTGAAGATTCCTTATGCTCGATTTCTGGGAGTCATGTGGGTTGCCTTCCAAGATAACTCTGTCTACCTTTCCCCACCCTTTTGTTCAAACCCCTGGAGGATGTTTGATACCAGTTTTATTCTCAGCACTTAACAAAGAGGGTTTACACAGGACTTCCTCATGTTAAAGAAAATGATGCTGCCCTGGGACAAGCTCTTCTGATCTGTTCTTAGGGACCAAATATGCAAGTAAGAACCTCAAAATATTTCCACCATGAGACACCAACTGGGGGTGGGGGGTTTTGATAAATTTCTGAATGTGCTGCTGGTAGGGAGCGGGCTTCTCATCACACAGTATGTCCTCAGTAGCACAGCCTGTTGCTCCCACATCCCAGCCTTGAAAACATATCCAAGATTTAGCAGTCTGACCTGAGGAATGAAGCCAACAGCAACTCTGCTCTAGCAAACTCCCTAAGGACATCTTAACACCCCCACCAAAGGCTCACCACACACCTCATGGCAGCCACCTAGTTAATCATATGCCTTGCACAGACATATTCCATAGGGATCCCATCCCACAGTAGAGACCCAGCAGGTACACAAGGACAAGGCATTCAGTGAGCAAAGTGCGTAAATCTGAGCAGAGTCACGTTTTTGCTTGTCTCCATGGTGACAAAAAGCAGAAAACAGGCAATCAAGGATAATAAGCCCCGTGGGCAGCCAGAATCTATGAGAGCAAATTAAGCCCCCATCTTTCTTCCTCTCTTTCCCCACCCCCATCACCTCTCGGGATTATAAACAAGCGTCAAGCCTGAGCAAAAGGGGCCCTTCACTGCTCGGCTCCATGGCAACTGACTCATTCTCTGTCCTCCCTCCATCCTGTTTTCCCCCATTAGCCTGGATACACCACCTTTCCGCAAAAAAAAATCCTCCATTTCGAACAATCTGGTGACAATATGGCCACTTCACGACAACCAATCCCTGAGCCTGACCAGAAGAGGCTTCCGGGGGTCAGCGACCTGGACAGGGAGGAATGCTGCAAAGATGAATCAGAGGCAGTACAGCCCAGAACAAAACAACATTGATTTTTTTGTGCTATTTCCCCTTCTTCCCTTAATTATTTCTTTTGAAAAATTTTAAACTCAGAAAAACAAAAAAAAAAAAAATAGCAATATAGATTTTATAATATCCTCACCTGAAGTTACCATTTGTTAACAATTTGGCATATTTGCATTCTATGTGTCTACCCACCTCCTTCACCGTCAATCTACTTATAATGTTTTCACATTTTTGTTCCCACATAACTATGATGATATTGTATCTTCTAAGATGATTAAGTGTAATTCGATAATATTGAGTATACATCCCATGTCCCCAAATATCTTTAGACCTTTTTCTTTAATTATTATTTTTTAAAAATTCAGAATCCAAACGAGTTTCATGAACTCTGTTGTTTTGACTCTCTTTAGTCTTTTCAAATCTGTGTTGGTAACCCTTGGCCCCTACCAGTACGTGCTCACAAATATGTGACATTTTTTTTCTTTTGCAGTACTGAGTATTTAGCCCAGGGGCGCTCTACTATTGAGTTATATCTTCAGCCCTTTTTATTTCTAGTTTTGAGACAGGGTCTCACTGTGTTGCCCAGACTGGCCTCAAACTTGTGATCCTCCTGCCTTGACCTTCTAATCACTGGGATTACAGGTGTGTGCAACCATGAGGAGCAAGTATGTGACTTTTTAAACAATGACATTGCTAGATTTTCAAGACTCTAACACAATTGTGCTGTAGAATGTTTCACATTTTGATTGTTTTGCAGGGATTAGAATGGTAAAGTTGTCCTTTTTCCATAGCGTCAGGAGGCACATAATGTTAAGTTGCCATTCTATCAGCAATGCTAAATTCGATCACAATATAGATGTATTTTACCTTCTGGGACAGATAAGCTGCCCTTAGTGTGATGTTTTCAGATCACTTGAATATACTGTTACCAAATGAACTTTCCACCAGATTGTCGTAGCCTCAATTGATGATCAAGGCTGAATCAATCATTGAATTGATAATGGTGAAATGGTCATTTTCTACTTCCATATATACTTCTGTCATTAATACCTGACAGTAGAAAAATAACTCCTGTCGTTAACTCAATGTGTCTATCTATTTATCTATCCATCCATCCATCCATCTATATATTATTAAGGTAAAATTAACAAAAAGCATGTATTTAAAGTATACTGTTTGATGAGAATTCACATGAGTATACACCCATGAAATCATCACCACAAACAAGAAAAAGAATTCTATAGCAACCCCCCCCATTGGAATCCCACTCCAAATTATATCAACAGGAAATCACTACTTAATTGTTTTGTAGATTAGTGGATTTTTGTTGGGGGGGGTGAGTGAGATTATATACATGGAATAATATAGTACGTTTGTTTTTGACCTGGTTTCTTTGCTCAACCAGATTTTGAGATTCATATATAATGCCATGCATATGAATAGTTTGTACCTTTTTATTGCTGAGTAATATTCCATCAACTCTTTTAAATATAACTCAAAATATTCTTAGATTTACAGAAAACTATAAACAGTACAAGCTGTATACCCTTTCCCTTCTTACCCTAATTTAAGCACATTATAAAGTCATAGAACATTTATCAAAACTAATACATTAACAGTGGTACGAAACATTAACTAGGGCTAGGGTTCTGGTTCAGTGGTAGCGTGCTTGCCTAGTATGCATGAGGTCCTGCATTTGAGCCTCAGCACTACATAAAAATAAAGGTATTGTGTTCATCTACAACTAAAAAATTAATTAAAAAACCCCAGAACATTAACCAGAGTCTATTAAACTTTATGATTTTTCTACTGCTCTTCTATTCTGTTCTGGGTGACAATCCAGGAATTGTGCAACTTACATGCAGACAAATGAGAGAGTCACGCTTTGGGAAAAATAGTGGCTGACCCAAAAAGGACAAGGGATGGATGCTCAGGCAGTTCCTCCGGCTTCTCCAGCCCCCTCCTAGTCCCTGCATCTACTGTGAGCTATGTAAACAGCAGGGCAACAATAAAGACTCATAACATAGTACATGAGAATAACGTGGAGGCTCCTGGAAATATTCTTGGCTTATTATGTTCTTTTCTCACCTCATAATCCATGGGAAAATTCCTGATTACCCTCCATTATTCTCAGGAAAGATATGTGGCAAGTTGGGGATGTGAATCCCAAAAATCTATAGACATAAAATATTTGAGTCTTTCAACATGCATGACACACAATGTGCTTTTGCATTCCATTCAAGCTTTTTAATCCTTAATGTTTGTGAGGTTTGAAGGCCAAGAGGAAGGAATGCTGATAATTGAGATGACAGGACACTTCTGGGATTCATTAGGTAATACCATTGTTTTTCCTCTCTCAGTTGTGCTGATGTGCAAATATAAGACCTTCAGCCCACAAACTTTAGTATTCTCTCCATTTCACATTTCACATCCTGGAATATCATGGAGTTTGTGCACTTTATGCTCATGTCTGGGATGTGCAGGGCCCTACTCAAAGTCCTAGAACAAAAACTTTATATCTATAGAAATAACAGATGAACAGGGCTGGGGTTGTAGCTCAGTAGTACAGTGCTTGCCTAGCATGTGTGAGGCACTGGATTTAATCCTCAGCACCACATACAAATAAAATAAAGGTACTGTGTCCATCTACAACCATATATATATATATATATATATATATATATATATATATATATATATATATAACAGATGAACAAAACCAGTTAACAATTGCTGTATCAAACTGAATAAGCACATTAACAATAGAAAAATCTCTCTAAAATCATGAGCTTTGGGTGTGCATGGGAGGAGGAGCCAACTAAGGTGGAAAATAGAAAAACAAATCTTACTCTCCCACTCCTATACTATCATCTGAGACAGAAATGGGTTGAAATGAAGAAGCTGGAGAGAGAAAGAAGAATCTTTTGATTGCAGATGATCAGACTTAGCAGAATTGGTAGCTGCTGACTGCTTTTACCCAGTATATGCCATCACCTGGCTGGACATCACCACCTAAGTCCCCACAGGGCCTGCCTGCTTAGATGTTCAGTGGATATTGCATCTCCCTAGATATCTACTTTCCAGCTCTGGCTTGAACCCAATCACATCATGCAGAACAGTGTCCCTTTATGATCCTCACTTCAGTCCAAGCCACCTCACGGGGGCTGGACCTGGGGTGAGGAGAGCAGCTGGTGAGGGCACAGCTCATGTTTCTGAGATCAGGAAGGCCTTTCCTTAGGTGCCACCATTCTGGCTATTTGGCCAACAGGAGCCCCTCTGGCTCTCTGAGCTCTTACCTCACCCCTGGTCAACTTTCACAGGATTTTCCATTCCTTGTCTTAAATAGATCATGGGCAGCTGTTCTTGTCATTTTATTCTACATGTTGCTTAACCCTTTGCCAAGACTCACTCTCATTGTGACTTTTGAAAAACTGCAGAGCATGGCAGATAGGAACCCAGAGTCCACCTCACAGCTACTTTGGGTCAATTACTGGTTCTGTCCCTCATTAGTTCTGTCAATTTATGTAAATTTTCAAACTTCTCATTTGTAAAATAAGAAAAGTACCAATATCATAGTGTTCTAAGGATACTTAAATTAGTTAATTGTACAAAGTCCTCAGAATAGTGGTTTGCATCTTAGAAACATTTATGCAAGTGTGAGCACCTGTGAAGGGCTGTCAATGTTCACAACTTTCTCCAATATCCCAGTGCTGCCCAGGTACAGGCAGGTAATAGATCTGATATTACTGGTTAATTTGTTCAAGTCCTCAGTAGGAGCTAAATATAAAATATTGAAGACCAAAGATACCATCAGAGGGACAAAATTTTTTCCCCAGGATTTTTCAATATAAGAGCATGTCTACATTTAGAAGGTGGTGGATTTCCTATAAGATCTCACTAGTTATCAAGTGAAGCCACAGGTGCATCTTATATATTGCACTTTAAGTCATGGATTGTTAGGGTGTGGTCATTAAATCCTTTATTAAAAAATCCCCAATTCATCTCCAAATCCTAGCTCCCAAGAACACCTTTGGTTGCAATGAACATGCTCAGGAAGAGAAGGAGGAGAGCAGGAAGAGACATTTGGGAATAAAGCTAACATGGAACACTTTAAGCTTCCAATTCATCATTCTACAATGACTTTGCTTCCAAAACTATCATTAGGTAATGAGCACAATTAGTCTCAAATACCATGAGGAATCTTGTGCTGAGCCACAAACATTCTGCTCCCCCTGAGACCCCTCACATCAGTATTGCCGTCTTCTTCCCTACCCCAAATCTTACACTGCTGTTTGTTGCTGTGTCTCATCGTATCCTTAACAAACCAACCAAACAAACAAAAACAGCAAAACTGTAGGAATATTCTCAATTGCACTTCCTATATTAAAAGTTTGAATATTTTGGCCTCAGTATGTTCAAATGCACTATATTTTTTGCCTCAAAATATAGTTCAAGAACATACTTTCACAAAAGAAAACTTTAACAAATAAATTGTCTTTATTTATTATTTTGATTGTATTACCAAATTTAGGTATGACAAAAGCATAAGGTTTATCAATTTCATTTCATTTCATGGTAATACAGAATAAAAATATATGCAATCAAAGTAAAATAGGATTTAAAAATCAATTTTCACATGTTTTACAGTCCAAAGAGCAAATATTAAAGGTAAGTTGTGTGCACCATTTGAATCCTTAACATTTTGGGGGGTGGTTCCCTTTGCTAATTTTTCCCTGTTTAGTTGTAAAACATTTCAAACAGAAAGTTTAAAGCATTGGGTTCTTACCACCTAGATTCTATAATTAATATTTTGTTATATTTGCTCTAGCAAATAGCTATACATGTATCCATCTTACTTTTTGATGCATTTAAAAAATTGTAGATGTGAATACCATCACTCCTATTCATATTGAGATCAGGATATTAGTTACTTTCAAAATTGTATTTATTTATAGTGAAAAGTATAAATCTGAAGTTATGAGTTTGACAATGGGATGCACCCAGGGATCTCAAAACTATATTAAACTATATAAAATTACCATTATCTTAGAATATCTCCTCATGGTCCTCCCAGTCAATTAATAGTAACTACTATTCTAATATTTCATAACAAATAGTTTTGCACATTCTTAAAAACTGTGTCGTCAGATTGCATGTACCAGTTTTTGTAAGGTTTCTTTACATCATCATAATATTTTCAAGGTTTTCTCAGGTTTTTAAATGTATCAGATGTTCATTCCTTTTTGTTATTGCATAGTATTCCATTGTGTAAAAAAGCTTGAGCACCTTGGGTATTTCCAGGTGTCTTCTACTGTGAATAAGAAGCATGACTGGAAAGATGAGCCACATTTGAAGATTCACAGTCCCAAATTCAGAAAGCAGAGTGAAATTTTGTTACCAAAACCCCTAAGTTTGGAGTCTCTAATTTGAGTGTTCTTGACAAACTGGGAGAAAATAAAATCCTGTGAAATTTAGAGAGAACTCAGGATATCCAAAATCTGAACTCTGTGTGGCAATGAGCTGTTGAGATCCTTCTTTCTCAGCTTTTGTTCCTGATAACAGAACTGGTGATTCCTCCAGCTGGAGGCATGTTTCACACGTGTCTCTTTAAGAGTCACAAAGTCAATTGGGCCTGGTGGTATAGGCCTATAATCCCAGCAGCACGGCGGGCTGAGGCAGGGGGACTGCAAGGTCCATGCTAGCCTCACCAACTTAACTTACTGAGACCCTGTCTCAAAAGACAAAAAAAAAAAAAAGAACAAACAACAATAGTAAAACCAGGGCTGGGAATATAGCCCAGAGGTACCTCAAAAAAAAAAAAAAAAAAAAAAAAAGGAATCACAAAGTCACTTTTTACTTTACCATTAATATTTAGACCCAAAAGACTTCCAATCATTGATTATATTGTAAGACAAAAGTAGGGACCAAGACATATTTTCTTTTCTCTATTGCTAGGAACATTTTTGAAAAGAAAATAATTTCCTCACTGCTTTACAGTATAATTGTGTCAACTCAGGTGACTGTACATATGTGACCTCTTCTACATTCTATTTTCTGTTCCACTGATCTCTCAATCTGTGCCCATATTCACTATTGCATGAAGCCCTGAAGTTGGTTGTGTAAGCTTATGGTAGAGGCTCTCTGGTCTCTTCCTATACAGGCACAAATTGTGTTCCTGAGGACTCCTCTTCATGATTTAATTATTTCCTATAAGTCCCACCTCCACCTCCAAATGCTATCACATTGGAATTAGGGTTTCAACATACAACATTGACAGGGACACAAATGCATTGCTTTATGTCACTAGCCTCCCAATATTCATGTCCTTCTTACATTCAAAATACATTCATTTCATTCCAACAGTCTCAAAATTCTTAACTAGTTTCAGCATCACATCTAATGTTTAAAGCTCACAGTCTCATCTAAACATTATGTAAATCAGACATTGATGAAACTTGAGGTGTGATTCATCCTCAAATTTCTTTCCCAACTGCAAACCTCTAAACAAGTAACGTACTTCCCAAATACATTCTCATTCCAAATGGAGAAATAGGACAGAAAGAAAGGGTGATAAATCCAAAGCAAGTCCAAAATCTAGCAAGGTAGATTTCCTGAGATCTGGATAACACTCCTCAGCTAGACATTCTACCCTCCAGGTAGAATGGAAGTTCTGAAGTGGTAGTTCTTCCCCCAGAGCTGTGCTGGATAGGGGCTAAGCCTCCAGGGCTTTGGGGGGCCCTACCCGCTATGCCACAGTGAGAGGTCATATGGCTAAGAAGTTATTTTTCTCTTTTGGATTTTTTTTTAACTAAGGATTGAATCCAGAGGCACTTTACCACTGAGCTATAACCCTAGTGCTTTTTTATTTTTATTTTTGAAACAGGATCTTGCTAAATCGCTGATGCTGGCTTTGAACTTGCAATCCTCCTGCCTTAGACACCTGAGTCATTGGGATTATAGATGAGTACCACCACTCCCAAATTTTTATTAAAAACTTTTATTATAGATGATCAGACGCAACCAAGTTAACTCAACACTTTGCTAGAAACCTCTAGCAAATATCTAATTTAATTGCTTAGAATTTGTTTTTCACAAAATATCGGACCACAAACATAATTAAGCCAAGTTCTGTCACTTTGTAACAAAACTTTTATCATTTCCAATAACATGTTCCTCATTTCAGTGTTGAACCTTTTAAAAAATGGACTCCATCATTCATGATCCTACTGCCATTCTGTTCAGGATCACCTAGATAGTCTCTTAAAAACCGTTAGCTTTCACCCCAGTTCTCCTCTTTTCTTTCTGAGCCCTCACTGCCATCAGTTTTGAAGCTCCCTTGTGACAATCTTTGCTTCTCTAGCAGGCACTTCAAAACTCTATAGCCTCTTTCCATTATGCAGTCATGAAGATGCTTCTTGACCATTAGGCATTTGTTATAGCAACACCAAAATTTTATGGTACCAAATTTTGTCTTAGTCTGGCTTGCTATAACAAAATACTATAGACAAGGTGGCTTATAAACAACAGATATGTATTTCTCATAGTTCCGCAAGCTGGGAAATCTGTGATCAGCATGCCAGCATGAAGGCTTCTGATGAGGGCCCTTCTTTGGGTTACAAAGAACCATCTTCTTTCTGCACTCTCTCAGAGCAAAAAGATCGAGCTAGCTCTCTTCCTTTTCTTATAAAGGTGTCCATGCCACTCCTGAGACAACACCACTATGACCTGATTACCTCCTAGAAGCCCTTTCCAAATACTATTACATTGGAAATAAGGATTAAACTCACAAATATGAGAGCGGTAGTGGACTCAGTCCATTATAAGTTTCTTTTGATCTTTTCTTTTAAGGCAGGTATGTTGGTAAAAATTTCTTTGTAAACATTTTTGTTTTACTTTGATTTTCAAGAGTATTTTGACTGAACACAGAACTCTTGATCAGTAGTTATTTACTTTTGTTACTTTAGAGAATACATTCCATTGCTTTCTGGCTTCAATTATTTCTGTTTAGAAATATGTCAGTCTTATTGTTGCTTATTTAAACATAATATGTCTGCTTTTTGTTGGCTCCTTTCAAGATTTTTCTCATTAAATTTGATATTCAGTACTTGGAATGGTGTGTCATAGGTGTGGTTTTCTTTGTATTTATCCTGCTTGGATTTCACAAAATTCCCATTTCTTATTTGAAATCTACATCAATTTGAAGAAATTCACAGGCATTATTTCTTAAAATACTGTTTTCCCCCCATTTCTCTTATTTTCTTCTGTGTAGCTTTCAAGTATGTTTGATATTTTCACTATGCCCTAGATATCTCAAATACAGATTACTCATTATTTTTGTAATTATTTTCACATATTCACTGTTGGTCTATCTTCCTAGTTTTTATTAACTCAACTATTGGATCTTTTATTTCTATAATTTATTTATTTTATGCATTTACTTTTGTGAACTCTCTTTTCATATCTTTTTTTTTATCATTCATTCCTCTGGTTTACTAAAGATATTAATGAAATTAGAAATGAGATTCTCAACTTACCAGTTTCTTCAGTACCTATAAGGAAATTATTTTATGAGTTTAAATATCATTGTGTACAGAGAAGTACCAATTAAAAAAATCTGACCATGAGGTACAAATATTGGTAATATTTAAAATAATTTATGGGGCAATGACATGTTGAACTCTATTTTTCACAGAAAAACAAGTAAATGATATTTAAGACAAATATGTCTCATAAATAGGCTGGAGTATATAAATAAATAAAAACAGTAAGGTGTTCAGCTGGACATAGTGTGTCTGTATTTCTAGCTACTCAGGAGGCTAAGTCAAGAGAATTCAATCCAGCCTGGGCAACGTGAGACCCTGCCTCGAAAAACAAACAAATAAATAATAATGTTTTAAAGTAATTTTTTTGTGTTCAGAAAATTTACAAAAGAGGATATAAAATGGGTTAGTTTGAGATGTCAATGTTTCTCCAACTGCCCAGTAAAAACTTCTTTATGGAACAATAACCTTAGATTGGGAGCAGAGGACATCTTCCTGGAGACAGTGCCCCATCTCTCTAGACAGAGGCAAGACTGACTGTGGGAAGAAAAAAATGTTCTCATTGCCAAACGAAGCCTTTGCATACTCCAGTGAGAACCACAGCTCTCTCACTCCTCTTACCCACATATGCCTAGCCATGTGTCTGCTTCTAAACTTTGTTCTCAATAGCTAAATGTAGACAAATAGACCTGAATGTTACTTTGCACTAAAGAACCACTTTTTAAAAACCCTGCCCCAGTTTTACATGTTCTGGCTTGCAATAGTGTGAATCACATAGCATGTCCTCAGCAGCTGTGCTCATTCTGAAGCCAGAAAATGCTTCTAGGAATGAGCACAGAGGATGAGCAGAGAGACTAATAGGACACAGCTTACATTACAGGGTCAGAAATGCTTTTCATAAGGCATACATCTTTTGTTCATGAGAGTGTGCTAAGTGCTTCCTTATTTCTCTCGCTTATTTGCTTGCTTCTTATACAATTCCACATTTCAGGAATTGTTTGAAATTACTGATTATCACAGTATTTGTGTACACACTGCAGGCACCTTCATCAGGGGTCGCCTTAATCCATTTCAAAGCCCAGCGACTGCAGTGCATGTCAACAGGGAAACAGGTGGTAACAGTGAGTAAATGTTGAGCTGTGTTTTGTTCTATCTCCATAGCAACAGGATAGAAAAAGGTTTATTAGGATACACTGGTTCCAACAAGGAGGGAAAAAGGCAACAAGATGCCCCCTCCTTCTTTCATATGTCCCCAGCCTCATTTCTCCTGTTTTGCTGTAGAAAAAAAGAAAATCTGTGGGGAACACAGGTACACATGTCTGTCTATCTATCTATCTATCTATCTATCTATCTATCTATCTATCTAGATATGGGGAGATTTGATATATATCAAATATATATATATAGATTGATTTGATATATGTATATATATTTTGATATACATATATATCAATATATCATGAATAATATCAGGCAGGCCCTATGAAGATATCTCATGGTGACTGTACTTCTTGTCTCCCTCTCATATGGCAGCAGGTTGTATTACCAGTACTGAATACTAATTCCCATTTTCTTAGTAGAAGATTGTATTGCCCCATCCAATGCCTAGGCATGTCACATGCTTTTGGCAGTGGAATGTGAGCAGAAGTGATGAAAACACCACACCCAAACATAAGCTTAAGAGCCATCATGTGCTTCTGAGGTTGCTTTTGTTCCTGCTGTCACAAGAATGGCATGTCCTTCAACCTGAATCCTGGAATGAAGAAAACATATGGGGAATTGCAATTGACCCCTACTGATACACAGTCAATGTGTAGTGAACGAGAAATTAATGTTCATGATTATGATTAAATGAGGTTTGGTGTCAATAACTTAGGGAACAGTGATAAATAAAGCAATAATACCTGTGTGAGGTACCATCAGATCAAAAAACTAAAATATTCATTTCAGACTCAGATAATGGGCAGTTCCAAGCCTGTTATCAACTGCAGAAAAATAGTGATTATGTTTTTATTAATAAAATTTTTTTGCTAAAACTGTCGTGCATGATAATTTGGAATGAGCTTATGGATTTAAGTAAAGAGATTAGGAAATTGAAAGCAATGTTCTTGTTTTGGAGAGTATTGGTTACTCTATAAAAGGTTTTATAACAGATAATTTCAGACAATATTTTGTGAATTTGAAAGTGAGGTTGGAAGATGAAATCATTTATCTCATCCAAATAATGAAAGATGAAATTGAAGTATAATGGTTTCAAAACTTGGTGTTAAGGCAAAACCAAATCAATCAAAGACTTGGTCTCATACCCTTGGTTATAATCTCTGAATTGTTTAAAGGGTGTGTTAGCTTTATGTAACTATAACAAAAATACCTGAGATATTCAACATAGGCTCATTTCTGAATCAGAATTTCAGAGGTTTCAGTTTATGGTTGGTTGGTCCAGTGCTTTGGACCTGTGGGGAAGCAGCACATCATGACAGGGAGCACATGGTAGAGCAAGGCTACTGACATCATGATAGGGAAGTGAAGAAGACTGAGAAGAGACTATGGTCCCACTATCCCCTTTAAGGGCATGTCCCAACGACCCAACTTCCTCCCACAATGCTCCACCTCTTAAAGAATCAACCAACTGCCAATAGTACCATGAGTCATAAAGAACAATCCACTGGAGACCTGCTCCCAGGGAGCAGATACTAGAACTGATGAAAGGAGATTGTCTACCATCTAGCTCATGTGTCTCAGGATGACTCTCCAAAGAGACTTCAGAATTCCTGCAGAGTAATGAAAATGAGGACCCCCATTCTTCCTCTTTCTGAATGAGAACTTTCATTGAGAATAATCTGCCCCGCTATTGTATGTCAATTTTGAGGGACATTCAACTTATCTTTTTTATGCCTTGAAATACTGAGGAGCCAAAAGGCTAAAGGCTATCGTGAGATTCATATGAGAATTTGTCCAATGTGATTAGATAACACTTCATGATTTCACTTTGAAGAAAGAACAAATGCTGCATACTTAAGAGGGAAAGGTGATATTGGTCACAGTTGTTGGATTGTGGTACATTCCACTGTAGTTTCCATTTGTTCCTGCCTGCACACCTGTAAAAAGGATAGATTTTATTTCCCATAGAGTGGAGGTGGTGAATGCCACTTTCAAGCACATTTTTGAAGACCATCTGAGGAAGTGCAATAACTTTTTCTTCCACTATAAGAATGTGATTTTTTTTCTTCCTAGATACCAGAAGACATCAAATAAATCTGTGGTCAACCACTGCTATTATATATGAGCAATAAATAAGTGTTCATGATTGTAAGTCAATAACACTTTGGAGATCTTTGATTACAGTGAAACAAGTTTTTACAAGCTGATGAATAATATGTCATAGGATTTCTTCAGGGTATCATCAGCTTTGCTTTCAGGAAAAAATTAACATAAAGAGTCTTTTAAAAATATTTTTCAAATTAACATTTCATTTTGTCATAGAACCCAGGTTATAAGATATACTGGTTTTTCTCTGTTGAAATCACAGAAGGGGAAAAAAATGGGTAGTGAGGAATCCTGCATAATTTACCCCAAAAGGGGTGGTCCCATGAGTGCATCATAGTTGGAGAGGCATGAGGAAGAAATGTATGTGTTGGAGGTTCAGAGGGGTGGGGGTTCTGAGCAAGATCAGGGGGTAGAAAGAGGGGAGAGGTGCCACCATGGAGAACTGGTGACCTATTATAGACACATACAGTCAATGTCTATTTTAAGGAAACTAGAAACCAATCTTTCACTCCTGGAGAATGTACTTTAACACAGTCTTTAATTTTTATGGTGGACATGGTGCTTGGACATTTCTTTACCTTCTTAGGTATCCAGTACCTATTACTGAAACACTTCAACTACTGCTGAAGAACCTTGCCCACCCCAGTACCCAAATTGACACTTATTTTTACTTTCACAACCTCCCTCATATTCTTCATGCTTCAAGTAGAAATTTCAGGAACACAGGAAAACCCAGTTATGTCTACATTTAGTGCATGGGTTCTAGAGAGAAACCCACCCAAATTCTGCTTTCCAAACACACTTCTAGAGATCTGACATCAGGTTCTTTCACCAAGAAGAAAACAAAGCCTCACTTTCAACAGTTATTAGCCTGGACTCCAAATTGTGCAAGAGATTTCCAATTAAATATCCTGATTTATATTAGCTTGCATTTGACAGCCCACCCTTTTTGGATATTTATAAAATTATGTAGATTATAAAGAAGGTTATAAAGAAGTATTCTTCTTCTGCAAACGTAGATGATCCATCCTCAAGGAGGCTTGGAATAACTCGCAACTCCTTATGTGTGGGCTCTATACAGTGAGTTCCTTCCAGTGATTACCTGACGAACTCTACCTCAGTCAGTAGATCAATGTCAGTGCATTAAGTTAGGTTGATGGCATGTACTCTTTTTCTTTTACTTTTTTTTGCTATGTCGTCCCTGTTGGCCTTGAACTCATGTTTTCCTGCCTCAGCTTCCTGAGTAGCTTGGATTACAGGTGTATGCAACCACATTTAGTTTGGCAGGTACTCTTGAAAGGATGGGACAGAAATAACACTTTACCTCTGTGTTCTTCCTTCCCCAAACCTAGTCTAATCATGAAATAACAGCAGTGAAATTCCAATAGAGAGGGATTCTACTAACTACCTGAGCAGGACTCCTCAAACTGTGGATGGAGGTCTTCAAAAATGAAGACTATCACAGCCAGGAGGATCCTAAGGAAACATGACTAATACATGTCATATCCTGTCCTAGATAGGATTCTGGAACATAATAAGGACATTAGGCATAAATTAAAGGGATATCAATAAAGCACAAACTTTAATTAGTAGTAACATGTTCATACTGATTCATTGGTTAAGACCAATGTATGATACTAATGAAAGATACTAATAGTAAGGAGGACTGGGTATGGGTATATGTGAGAATTCTCTGCACAATCGCTGTAACTTTCTTCAAACCTAAAGCAAACAAAATGTTACCTTCCCTTTCTTTCCAGACAGTGAGTCCAGGTAGGCTTAGGACAGCAAAGGTAATTGTCCCTGGAAGACCTTCTGACATGGACAATGATTCCTTTTTCATCATGCAACCCCACAATGAGGCAAAGGTAGGAAGACTGCAGTGTACCAAAAAGAATAGACAGGTATTAGGAAGATCCTTCCTAGCCCAGAACAAAGTCTATTTGCCCTTCTATCTCCTACACATAAAAATTATCTATTAAAAGTTTTCAGAATAACAACTCCACACAGCTTCTCTGAAAATAATTTTTATGTTTAAGGACACCAATGTACCAATTTCAAAGTCTCTATGTACCAGCCTAACTTATGCAGCCAGTTGTTGAAACTCCATCCCTGTCCCTTGGCCAGGCAGTAATTCTGAGAATTTGCAATAGGATAGATGAGTCAGAGCGAGATCTTGTCTATAACTTCCGTAGGCCTCACTGCAGGTCAGCAAACAGGTGATCAAGCTAGAGGGCAGCTTATGACCCTGCCACAGAAACAAACACAAAAAGCGTGCATTTATACAATCAGAGAGGACTGTGGAGAGCAACTCAAGAGTGACAATTTAGAGAACTGCAGATCCAATTTCAAACATCCTGCCTTAGTCTAGGATGAGTCACACACACCACGCTTGCAGTCCCTCATCTCTGCCTCTGCTTAGCAAAATTGTGTGGGCAGAGACAGCCTGGGGTGAGGAAGGGGGTCGCTGTGGAGCAGAACACAGATTTTGTAGATGGGCTTTAGTCCCCAGTACATTTTTCTCCATTCCACCCTCCTGAAATTTCATCCACCCAGGCTTTAAAGCAATCTGTATGAGAGAGCAGCTGCCTCGCTCTCCACATAGTCTTTCATAGATCATTAAAGTACATTATTTTGTCCCCGTCAAAGCTAAAGCCCCACACAAACATCAACACCTGCAGTTCTGTTGTAGGTATAGATGGAAATGCTGGGGAATACTGAGGTAACTGCTGTGAAGGCACAATTAGGATTTGGCCATGAGGTCTAGTGGGTAAACATTCCATGAAAAAATATGAACTCAAAAAGAGGAGGTCAGAGGACAGCAAGGGACAAATGAGCAGACACCATCAGTCTTCCCCATACCCACAGTAGTCAACGGGAGGCACAGCTGCAGCACAGATGGGCCTAGCTCACCCACACCGCACCCTGTCTCCCCCATCACCCCCAAACTTAAACCAGCCCTCTCTTTATTTTATCTCAGAATACATTTTATCTCAGAAGTATGGTTGATGCCCTAAAAGTTCTGATGTAGTTTTATTCATAATTTGATTAATCCAATTAGAAACTTCTAGCATATTTGAGAATTCCTATTGATTTTCTTCCTCTGAAGTTCCTGCCCCATACACATAGCAACTGTCTGAGGCTTGCCACGTTCAGTGAAGAATTTAACTGACATGGGCACATTTCCCATTTGGGGAATCTGAGCCGCTCCTCTTTAGCGGTCTTTCCTTCAGTTTAACACTTGTCTATTTACCCATCTCTTATTTTTTCCTTTCATATCATTATCACATATTATCTGAGTTTGTTTATTCTTTTGATGGAGACTTACAGATGGTACCCCCATGGGTTGCCCATGAGCTTGGGCAGTGAGTGGACAATTTGGGCATGTTTACAGGGAGGATTGCTTGGTGGGAGCTTTGTGCATCTATTCAGTGGTCTCAGGAAAAATGTCTCGAGAGTCTCATTCAGAAAGGGTCATTTGAGGATGAGAATGAGGAATGGGGCTGACAGTGAGAGGAGCTTAGAGTTATGATCTTGGTTTCCCTTCCTGTCTGTTTCTCTCTTCCATCAATGTTCTTTCCTCACACCATCAGCTTGTAAAGTAACATTTATTAAATTACGATAACTGCCCATTCATTCTGTCAGCTCGCAAAGTATCAGGAATTTATTCTATCCCAAAGTTAGAGCCCCCACAGCCCATACCAAGCTGTACTGTCCTACAGTTACACTTGTTTTTCTGTCAGAAGGGAGCTATTTGTGGAATGTCATGTTTATGATTGTTTCTTTGGTGACATTTTAAACACGTCACATTAATGGTCACCAGCTCAGAAAGACAGAGGGCAGGGAAGAATCGGTAAAGAAAATGGCCCTGTAACTCTCCATCAGTTTGCAGGAGGTGGAAGAAAAGAAGACCCTCCAGAGTAATGCCAAGATCAGAGGATCACCTTTCACTAGGATTCCTGGACACAAAGAAACTGCTTACTGCTCCCTCCCACTACGTGATTCTCTGCCAGTTCCGTTTTCACAGAGATGGGCTCAAAAACTCAAGAGCCCCAATGGCAAAAGTTAATTTTTATTTCTTATTTAGACAGAGGATAAATTATGTCCAGTAAATACACAAATCTTAAATATGTAACTTAATGAAGATTTAGTTACCCAATGCAATCAGACACCTCTTACAAGTTAAAGAACATTTCCAATGCTTGGGTAGATACTTCTGTACCTAGATAGTGGCATTCTAGAACTAACTAACCATTCTTCTGTCCTCTGTATTCCTAGATCTGTTCCAAATTTTGTTGAGCATGTCATCAGTAGAATCATATAGAATCTGGCCCTTGTCACTCAACATTATGTCCATAAGAATAAGTAACACTATTGATGTGTCTAGTTTTATTTTTCATTACTGTATAGTATTTCACTGTATGGCTATGACACATATATTGCCCCATTTTACTTCTAATGAACAGTTGTACCAACCCCAATTTTTGGCTATAATGAATGAAGTTATGACCTTGTAAATAATTTTGTTAAAAATAAATAATCATTTCTCTTAGACAAATACTAAGATGGATTTTGCTGCATTTTAGACCAGAAATATATTTAGCTTTACCAGCTAGTAAGAAACATTTTCCCAAAAATGTTGAACCACTTTCACTTTCACCAGCAGTAATGAGAGTTAAATTTCTCCCTTAATTGATTATGAGTTCTTTTATTTTAATTATCCAGGTGAATGGTTATAAATATCTTCATATATCTCTGGTAAGTAGCAGAATTGAGAACTTTTTTTCACACATTTATTCACCATTCCAACATCTTTGTCTTGAAGAGTCGTATCTTTTGTCCATTTTAAATATTGTTGTCTGAAGTTTTCTTATTGATTTCCAGAAATTCTTTGTAAATTCTGGCTATATGTCCTACGTGTGATATAAAGTTCTTAATTCTAGTGAAATCCAAAATGTCAGTCTTCTAAAAAATATTTACTGCTTCAGAAATATTATTTAATAAATATTTCTAAATTCTAAGTTTATGGAGATATTCTCCTAGGACTTTGTGTTTTCTTGAAGTTTAAATGTTTACTTTTCACATTTAGGCTTCTATGTCTTTTTGAGCTATTTATTGTATGTAGTGTGAGTTGGAAGAGCAAGGACAATTTTTTTAAATTGCTTGTTAGTGATTTAATATATATTAAAATACTTTGGCACATCATTTCTGCTCACTTTCCAGATAGTATCTTGAAATTAGAATAAGAAGTAAGACTTACAATGAGAAATACAGAACACTAAAGAAATAAATTAAAGAAAACCTCAGAAGATGGAAAGATCTCCCATGTTCTTGGATAGGAAGAATTAATATTGTCAAAATGGCCATACTACCAAAAGTGCTATACAGATTCAATGCAATTCCAAATAAAATCCCAATGATGTACCTTACAGAAATAGAACAAGCAATTATGAAATTCATCTGGAAGAATAAGAAACCCAGAATAGCTAAAGCAATCCTTAGCAGAAAGAGCGAAGCAGGGGGGTATTGCAATACCAGATCTTCAACTCTACTACAAAGCAATAGTAACAAAAATGGCATGGTATTGGGACCAAAATAGAAAGGTAGATCAATGGTACAGAATAGAGGACACGGACACAAACCCAAATAAGTACAATTTTCTCATACTAGACAAAGGGGCCAAAAATATGCAATGGAAGAAAGATAGCCTTTTCAACAAATGGTGCTGGGAGAATTGGAAATCCATATGCAACAGAATGAAACTAAACCCATATCTCTCACCGTGGACGAAACTCAACTCAAAATGGCTCAAGGACCTCAGAATCAGACCAGAGACCCTGCAGATTATAGAAGAAAAAGTAGGTCCAGATCTTCAACATGTCAGCTCAACATGACTCCCATAGCACAAGAAATAAAAGCAAGAATCAATAACTGGAATAGATTTAAACTAAAAAGCTTTCTCTCAGCAAAGGAAACTATCAGCAATGCGAAGAAAGAGCCTACAGAGTGGGAGAAAATCTTTGCCAATCATACTTCAGATAGAGCACTAATCTCCAGAATCTATAAAGAACTCAAAAAACTCTACACCAAGAATGCAAATAACCCAATCGACAAATGGACTAAGGAACAGCACTTCACAGAAGAAGATGTACAAGCAATCAACAAACATATGAAAAAATGTTCAACATCTCTAGTAATAAGAGAACTGCAAATGAAAACTACCCTAAGATTCCATCTCACCCCAATTAGAATGGCGATTATCAAGAATACAAGCAACAACAGGTGTTGGCGAGGATGTGGGGAGAAAGGTACACTCATACATTGCTGGTGGGGCTGCAAATTAGTGCAGTCACTCTGGAAAGCAGTGTGAAGATTCCTTAGAAAACTTGGAATAGAACCACCATTTGACCCAGCTATCCCACTCCTTGGCCTATACCCAAAGGACTTAAAATCAGCATACTACAGAGATACAGCCACATCAATGTTCATAGCTGCTCAATTCACAATAGCCAGATGGTGGAACCAACCTAGATGTCCTTCAATTGATGAATGGATAAAGAAACTGTGGTATATATATACAATGGAATATTACTCAGTCATAAAGAATGATAAAATTATGGCATTTGCAGCAAATGGATGAAATTGGAGAATATCATGCTAAGTGAGATAAGCCAATCTCAAAAAACCAAAGGACGAATGATCTCGCTGGTAAGTGGATGATGACACATAATGGGGGGTGGGAGGGGTTAGTGTTAGGGTTAGAGTTAGGGTTAGGGAGGGGGGCAAGAATGGAGGAAGGAAGGACTGTATAGAGGGAAAAGAGGGGTGGGAGGGGTGGGGGGAAGGGAAAAAATAACAGAATGAATCAAACAACATTACCCTATGTAAATTTATGATTACACAAATGGTATGCCTTGACTCCATGTACAAACAGAGAAACAACATGTATCCCATTTGTTTACAATAAAAAAAAGAAAGAAAATAAAAAAGAAGTAAGACTTGACATGAGTCCAAATTTTTAGCTCCAGAAACTTCACCAGGTTCTCAAAATATCAGAAAGATCCACACTCCCCTTCTGTCAGAGGAAGAGGAGACCAAACTCCATGAAGCAAACCGAGATACAAACTCCTCTCCAGGGTGGCTGACTCTCCAGGTGAAAGGGTACCACCAGACCACAATTCTGAAACCACATGCCAGAAAGGGATAAGAACCTCCTCTCCATGCCAGCCCTCTCTAATCTTCCTGTTTCCCCTAAAGGATAAACTAAACCAGTAAACAAAAATCATGTAAAACATACAAGTAAACTGAAAAGCCTAAGAGTTACTTGGAAGATTATGGACTCTACTTCTGATCCTGTAAGTATAGGAAGACATCCCCCATTTAATAAAGTGGATTGCAGCTGAAAGGTCTGAAAGACACAAACTCTAAGTGGTAGGACAAAGAGAATTCTCAAAGTTAAAAGATCAGACAAAACCATGGTCATTAAAGGAATTCAAAACTTTTGGTACCTATACCTATAACAATTATTAAATAAAATACAATTCCTGGCAGAATTAACCAAAATCCGCACACATATAGTCCTAATTACAGCAGCTGATAGCTGATCTAACATGGCAGTTTTCAATGAAAAAATTTTCCATGCCCAAAGACAATGGAAAACATAAACTACATAGTGCAGTAATCAGAACAAGACTCAGATATGACACTGATGTTGGAGTGAGGGAATTTAACATGTCTTTGATTAATATGTTAAGATCTGTAATGGAAAAGTGGACAACATGCAAGAAAAAATGGGTAATGAAGTAGAAATAAGAAGGGAATCAAAAGGAAATGCACAAAACCAACACGGCAACAGAAATGAAAAATGTCTCAAGTTGTCAACACAGTTACGAAAGAATCAGTGAACTAGAAGGTAAGTCATTAGAAACCTTCCAACTGAAGTGCAAAGAGAAAAAAGAATGTTAAAACGAATCCACAGAAAACAGAAGAGAAC
The DNA here is from genome assembly GCF_902686445.1 of Sciurus carolinensis. NCBI lineage: Eukaryota > Metazoa > Chordata > Mammalia > Rodentia > Sciuridae > Sciurus > Sciurus carolinensis. The sequence goes on along the minus strand of NC_062214.1, from coordinate 72,479,762 downwards.
ATACAAGGTGGTATGACAATATCAAAAGTTGGAAGAGAGAATGGAACACAATAAAACTGTGAAGTAATAATGAAGTAATACAATTAATGCAAGACCTCCCCAAACCACCAATTCAAGTTCAGTGAAAACTACAGGAATTGAATACCTTAAACACACACACACACACACACACACACACACACACACAACACAAAAACAACACCTTGTCAAACTTCAGGAAAACAAAGTGAGAATCTTAAAAGAAACCAAAGGGGGGGGGGGAGAGAAAGAGAAAGAGAGAGAGAGAGAGAGAGAGAGAGAGGGAGAGAGAATCTTACATATAAAAGATCAAAGGAAAGAATCATAGAAAAGAAACCCCAAATTTAGTTAAAAAAAAAAAAAAACAAACCTCTAGTTAGGTTAGCCAATTGAAAAGATAAAAGATACAACCATATCAAAAATGAAAGAGGGGAATCACTGCTGATTCTAAGGATATTGGCAGGGTAATAAGGACAAATGATGAAGAATCATATGCTCAAAAATTTGATAACTTAGATTAAATGGGCAAATTAATGACACAACCAAATAACTCCTTCAAGGAGAAATATATTAACCCATAAAGCCATATATATATTAAAGAAATCGACTTAATAATTAAAGCCTACTGAGGAGAGGAAGTACAAAGCCCCAATTATTTGTTGTGAATTCTATTCATGAGGCCTTAGTTACTGTAAGAGGTTGTTATAAAGAAGCAATTCTGGCCTTTTTCCGCTCCCTTGTGTTCCTTCAGATGTTATCTGGGATGAGGTTCTCACCACAGTTGAGCAGAGGATGATACCATGTTCTTGGACCCCCAAAACGATGAGCTAAATAAATTTCTTTTTTATATAAAGTATTCAGCTTTGGGTATTTTGTTTTAGTAATGAAAACAATGGACTACTACAACTCTATGTGTAGAAAGTGTCAATGGAGTTACAAGAAAAGTTCTAGAAATTAATAAGCCACTATAACAAAATTGCAAGATAATCAATTTCCTATATATCAAAAATAACTATTGGGATTAGAAATGAGAAAGAATATTATTTATAATAGAATCCTCCAAATACAGTACTTAGGTATAAATATGTAGAGAATCTCTACACATAAAACTACAAAATATTGATTAAAGAAATCCAGTAAAATCTAACTTATTGGACATATAATCATTATTAATGGGTTGAAAAACTCAGTATTGTGAGGCTGGGGCTATAGCTCAGTGGCAGAGGGCTTGCCTCACATATGTGAGGCACTGTGTTTGATCCTCAGCACCACAAAAAAATAAACAAAGACATGCAGTTCATCTACAAACACAAAAATATAAAAAAAACAACTTAGTATTGCTACTATGTCAATTCTTCCTGACTTGATTTATAGATGCAGTGAAATCCCAGGAAGCCATCTTGAAGATAGCAACAAACTGATTCTAAAATTCCTATGAAAACACAAAGGACATAGGTTAATCAACATGGTACAGAAGAAAAAGTTGAGGACTCACACCAACAAAACTTAACATATTGAAACAGTAATACAGACAACATGGCATTGGCGAAAAACCAGACATAGGTCACTGGAATAGACTAGAGAACCCAGAAAGATGTCTCAACAAATGTAGTCAATAGCTTTCTGACAAGGACAAACAAACAGAGAAAGATCATTTTCCACAAAGAGCGCTGAATCAATTGGATTTCCATATGGCCTAAATATGACTCTAAACGAAAACTTTCTATCCTATACAAAAATTAAAAGGAAGGCAGGCAGGCCCCACACTGAAGTCTCTCTCCTAGTTCTTCATGCCACATGCCTGGCATAGAGATGAGAGAGAGAAAGCAGCAGGACAGACTAGATCTTCAACCTAAATGTAAAACTGTAAAATTTCTAGAATAAGACATAAGACAAAATCTCAGTAAGTTAGGGTTTGGTGATGAGTTTTTAATATGACAGCAAAAAGCACACTCCGTTAAAAAAAATGATGAATTGGACTTCATTAGAATTAAAACTGCTTTGACAAAGACAATGTGAAGACAATGAAAAAGATGTAAAGTGACAGACTGGCAGAAAATATTTGCAAAACACATATCAGATGAAGTATTTATGTCCAAAATATGCAATGATCTCTTAAGATTTAACAAGGAGCAATCAAATAACTCAATTTTAAAACAGGCAAAAAAAAAATGATCAGATATCTCTTCAAAGAAGATATGCATATGGGAAATAAGTATATGAAAAGATGCTCTACATCATTTGTCATTAGGAAAGTGCAAACTAAAACAAGATACCACTACACTTATTAGAATGGCAATATTCCAAGAACAAAAACAAAAACAAAAACAGAAATCTGACAATACCATTTGATGTTGAGAATTCAGAGCAAACAGACTTTCATTCTTTGCTGGCGGGGATGCAAAATGGCACAGCAACTTCGGAAGACAATTTGGCAGAGTCTCTCAAAGCTAAACATAGCATTACCATATGATCTAGCAATCACACTCCCAAGTATTTAACCAACTGATTTGAAAACTTGTGTCCACACACATATTGTGCATGCAAATGGTTACATAAGCTTTATTCATAGCCCATGCAAACTGTTAAGCAACAACTATGTACTTCAATAGGTGAATGGTAAATCATGGTACATCCATATACATGGAATACTATTCAACAATGTAAAAGAGCTATCAAGTCTCACAAAAACACGAAGAAACCTTAAAAGTGCTGATAAGTAAAAGTACCCTAATTCTAATGGCTACGTAGTGCATAATTTCAATTCATAAGATCCTTGATAAGGCAAAAGGGGAAATGAAAGAGATTTATCATTTTGAACATTATGAACTGTTCAGTGATGCCAGGGATTTGATGACATGGAATACTGAGTGGGTGATACACAGGGGATTTAGGGAGGCTGATAAACCATTATATATGGTAAGTGTAATAGTGGGTGCATGGAACTTTCCATTTGTGAAAACACACGGACCTGAAGTAAACAACATTTACAACTTCACATTCATAGTTAACAGCACTAACACAGTGGATGACGTCCTAGTCCATGATTATTTCCAGTTTGAGAGAGATTAGTCAGAACAGAAGTGGAAGGTTCATCTTTGCATGACCACACTATCCCAAGTTCTTCCATTTGGTTACTACCACTTTTATTTCTAAAATGGAAACTCACATATATCCCTTAAAGAGACTCAGAATAAACAGCCAGACTTGTAAGGACTTAGCACCCCATTCCTGCCTCAGGATGACAGGGCTACTGGGCATTGTAGGGTTAACCCAAGAGGAGGGGATCATTAGGAAGCCGTGCTCAGATTTATCCTCACCCTCTCCTATCTTTAATTATGCCTTGTGAAGCATCTTTTCCCCTTTTGTTCCACATCATAACTCTCAGATGATCAGGGTATTTTAATTTTATTTTATATCTATATTTGGGATACTCATAGCCCATATCAAATCTCAGCCCACCATTTACGTCAATAGGACCGTGCACGCAAGAGCTGCGCAAATCTGGTGAAGTGTTTACATCCGCAGCAATAAGTGAGAAATGGTTTATTAATAATCACGACGTCACTGAAAGGGAGGGGGAAGCAGGGAGATAGAGACAAACACACAACCTCCACTCTCTCCAAACCTCCCCCTCCCAACACCAAGTGCCCAGTGTTGGCGCAGGAGCAGAAAAGACCCTGCAATGCAGAAAGAGAAGTGCGCAGGCTCCCTTAGGACCCCTCCCAAGACCCAGAGACAAGGCCCCCTCCCTTCCCCTCTGCAGCTACAAACACAAGTGACTCATGAGGAGCTTTGTTCTCAGAAACAGTCTTTTACTGATGGGCCTGAAATCAGCTTTTACTAAGAATCCTAATTTCAAACATTCAAGACTCACTACATTGAAGACTATAGCAAATGTCTAAAAATCAGTCCCTTCCAGCAGGCTTGTAATCAACTTGGTCAACGAAATGACAATAAAGAAAAAGTTGCACATATATGACAGTGGGCAGAACCAAATTGCAACTCTGGTGGCCTCTCCTTGGATGATCACGTAGAATATCACAGGCACCCTGTACCAGTCCTGAGCTAGGCATGCTTCTGGGGATTAGAAAGCTCAAAGTGGGGGAAAGGCTTTCACTGAGCACAATTTACATTTCTGATATTAGGGTTTGCTAAGACTATGTTTTTTATTCTTTATTTCATTTTATTTTTTGAGCTCTTCTTGAAGTCACCCTTGACTCTATAGAGTTCTTAACTCACCTCTTGTCGAATTCCATCTGCCTTTTAATTCCACATCTTAAACCATAGATGATCAGGACTTCTCCATCCATCCACACCTGAATCGAAGGCCCCAATATTCCATCCCAAATGTCCACACCCACAGTTGCATTTGGATGGGGAGCAGATGGGCAGAAAGGCAATTTATTTGGAGCCACTGAAGGCTGTCTTCATAGTAATACAACGGAAAATGGCTGATGAACGGCTGTCAGCCCAAAGGAGAGAATGGCGGGTTAGGAGGGTCGGCAAAGCATTAGCCCTCTCTATCTCCCTACTATTCCCATCCCTGCTTCTGCTGTGACCCTAAAGGAGACACAAGCACAATGAAGAACTTGCCAGGCATCAAAGAAGAGAGTGCAAGGCCGGAAGCCCCCTCCTCTCAACGGGAGGGCTCCTGGCTTGCCCCTCCTTCCCTCCTGCACACTCCCCCTCCCAGCTGTTGGTCCACACATTTGTTCTCGGAAACAAAGCTCTCACAGACGCAGACCAGCATACCCGATTTCCAAAGAATACCCCAAATCTCAAGCATTCTGTTCTGAGTTTTGTCAGACAGTAGACATAGCACTTGCCAAGTGCACCGTTGCCTGATAGAGGCAACAGAATGTTGGGTTTGGGAGATGAGGAATCATGGATTTGGCTGTCAGTATTTTGGAAATCTTGGTTGATCTACCTGAAGCTTTCATGATTTATTCATTTAGTTTTTTTTGTGGCTCATCTCTCCTTCACAATCTCAGTTCACATTGTCCAGCCCCAGCTTTAAGTGATTTCCTGTCTGAATCCAGAGTCTCTCATTTTTTTTTTTTTGTTAAACTTTTATTCTGCACACGAACCAGAGATCCCTTTAGACCTTCCTGTAGATCAGCAAATTAAGGCAACTTAAGTGGAGGCAATTTAAGTCTGAACAGTTATAGAATATAAAATAGATGATTAGGGCTCTTGAGCCCAGAGAGAAGAATAGGCAGTGAGGGTTAGAATAGAGAAGCAGCTCAGCTGGCCTCTCCCCAGCCCCCAACAGCACCCCCTCCCCCAGCACTTTGAATGAGGAGAGCAAGGCACAAAGAAGACCCCTCAGTATACAAGGTATACAAAGCCCAGTCTGGAGACCCCTTGATACACAAAGAGGGCTTCTGCTTCCCTCTCTTGCCCACTCTGCACTCCGTGCTGCCTTTCACGTACAACTTTTCCACACACACAGACTGACCACCATATTCTCTGAAGTGCCTTCATTTCAAGTGTCCTGCAGTAGGTTTATCTATGCAGGGTGCCTACTGAATCCCATGCAATCATTTTATCTAGGAACAGAGTGTGAAATGAAGCTAATGGGCAAAATAGTGGATATTTCTGAAATGGAAGCAATTTTCCAAGCCTGTGTTTTGTGTTCAGTGTGAAATTTTGTTCCATTTCTGATACCATTTCAGCCCTCTGAGCCATTACCACAGTTTGTCCAATTAAAGCCTCCTTTTCATTCCCCCTCCCAGTTTTACATCTCAAACATATGAGCCAAAATTAATGCACCTTGGAGCTCAGTACCCACGAATATCTGTAAAATATCAACCAGGGAAACCAAGTGGGTCAGTCGTGATCATGATGCTCTGTAGGGACACAGTATACAACTTGCACTTCACAAGCACAAACTCAGAAGGAGGGAAAATGGGTAGATCAAGGAGGTGGGAAAGAAAAAAACCAACATTCTCTCCATCTTTTGGGGCCCCACCCCCTTTTCTGTAGAGAGCTGAAGGACAAAGGAGTTGCCAGTACTCCTACTAGACTCTCCTGGGGGCAGAGGGCCCCCCTTTTGTGTCTCTTTCCTCCCCTAGAGTCCCTTTCCCAGCCCTCTGACACTGGCTGTCTTTGTCTTCAGAAAGAAAGCCTATACAAAATGCGCCATTATGCCAGATTTCCTTCAGATAGTCCTGATTTCAAACATTGTTGCCTTGCACCTGGCCACAGGGTTGCACATTAGTTCTGCATCCTTTCCCAGCACCTTGGGAATAAATAATGCAACCAGCGACCAAAAAAAAAAAAATTATGAGGCTAAGGCAATACTACCTGTTTCCTCCTATAGACTTTAAGAAGCTTTTTTCACTCTGTCAGACTCTTAACCCACTCCTTGTCAAAGTTCCATAGACAGTTCATTGTCTGAATACACACACACACACACACACACACACACACACATACACAGAATATGCTTAATCTATCAGAGACCTTGCTTTCCTATTCCAAATATTAAGGATATGTAGGAAGATAAGTGAGATGGCAGAAAAGGTAATCCTTGAGGAGTCAAGCTTATGCTGGGCTCATCAGTAAGCCATTAAAAAGCAGTTCATCCAATAAAGGTTGCTTAGAGATAAGGATTGGCAGGCAGGTAAAGAAGGCCATGCTCCATGGATTGCCTGTGCTACTGTCACTCCTGACCCTGGTGAGAACAACCTGAAGGGGAAAAGTGCATGAGAGGAACACTGAGGCTCCAGGAATCCCATAGCACCACACAGGGACAATGATTGGTCAATTGCTTTGCTTGCCTTTTAGTTTCTACAGTTCCATCAAAAGGTTCAACACCATGTAGTTACCTGTGGGTAACAACTCGGCTGTTGACCAGAACAGAGATATTCATGTGAAATCACACTTGTGTTTGATTCCCTACCAATAACTACTGTATACCTCCAAAATCTTAAATCTAAACATCTCATTCTCTAGCCCCTGTTTTCAGTTTATGTTCCATAAAAAATACTGTAGACAATCCATTAATCCTTCTGGAATTCTAATCTTCGACCCTTCATTTCTTCATTCCTTATTGCCTTTCTGCTTCTTTCTAGTTTTGCTTCTCCTGCTCCATTCACATCCCTTTGCCCAGTAGAACCATATATGGCTTCTTCCTCATATTTATTCCCTATCCTACACTGAAATCCAAGCATGTCTGAAAGAAAATGATCAACTTTTTAAAAAGGTTGCATAAATTCTTTTTATTGTGGTAAAATACAGGTAACACAAAATCTACCATTTTAATCACTTTTAAAGCTTACATTTCAGTGGCACTAAGTTGTTCACATTGTTATGCAACCCATCTCCAGATCTTCTTTCATCTTGCAAAACTGAAACTCTGTGTCCATTAAACAACTACTCCCTATTTCCTCCCTCCCCATAGCTCCTGACAATGCCTGTTCTATTTTTTGTCTCTGTGATATTACTCTATGTACTTCATTGAAGTGGAATCATACATCATTTATCTTTTTTGTGATTGGCTTACATTACCTAATACTATGTCCACAAAGTTCATTCAAAATGTACACATAATCATTTGCTTTTCAAAAATGATATTTATTTGTATGTATATTGAATATTCATCTGTGAACATGGGTTGCTTTCATGTTTTAGCTATTATGAATAATGAAGCTGTGAATATAGTTGTAAATGTGTATTTTCAAAACCCTTTTTTCAATTTTTGAGACTATAGCTAGAACTGGAATTACTGGATCACATGGTAATTCTATTTAAAATTTTTGAATTAACAACTCAGTTTTCCAAAAGGCTATACCATTTTACATTTCCACTAAAAGTACTTATGTGTTCCGATTCTTTCCATATTTTTCAATACTTGTTATTTTCTGGTTTTTTAATTGGAACATTTTAATTATACATGATAGATTCATTGTGCTATATTCTTACATTCTCATAATTTGATCAATCTCATTCCCTAGAATCTTCTCTTTTCCTTCCATTCTACTTCCCTCTGATACACTTTCTCTACTGGTCTTCTGTCTAGTATTATTTTTTTCAATTAGTGCATTATAATCACATATAAAAGAATTCCTTATAATATGTTCATACATGGACATAGCATAATTTGGTAGATTTCATTTCCTAGTACTTCCCTATTCTTCCTTCTTCCTTCACTCTCAATCCCCTTCATCTACTCTATTGCTCTTCTTTCTATTTTCATGAGATCCCTTTTTAAATTCCTTCAAGTATCCAAATATGAGAGACTCTTGACTGAATCTGACTTATTTCACTTGGCGTGATGTTCTCCAGTTCCATCCATTAACCAGTAAATGTCATATTTCATTCTTTATGGCTGAATGAAACTCAATTGTGTGTGTGTGTGTGTGTGTAAAAATATATATCACATTCTCTTTTTTCATTTATCTGTTGATGGGCATCTAGCCTGGTTCCATAACTTGGATATTGTTAATCTTGCTACTATAAACCTTGGTATGCATATATCATTATAATATGTTGATATTAGTTCTTTTGGATAAACACCAAAAAAGTGGGATAACTGGATTATATAGGGTTTATATTCCTAGCTTATTGAGGAATCTCAATAATGCTTTCTAGAATGATTGTAATAATTTGTAGTCCCACCAACTAAGTGTGATTGTTCCTTTTCCCTATATCCTTGTCAGCATTTATTATTATTTGTATTCTTAGTGATTGCCATTCTCACTGGAGTGAGATATAATGTCAATATAGTTTTGATTTGCATTTCTTTGGTTATTAGAAATGTTCTACAATTTGTTTTGTGTATTTGTTGTTGGGTTTTTTAATGTTAAGATTTTTTAGTTCTTTGTATATTTTGGATATTAGTTCCCTGTTGGAAGAGCAGATAGCAAAGATCTTCTCCCATTCTTTAGTCTCTTTCTTCATGCTCTTAAATGTTTCATTTAATACACAGAAGCTTTTTCATTTGATTCTAACCCACTTATTGATGTTTATTTCTTGTACTTTAGGAGTCTTGTTGAACAGTTCCTCTAGAATCAGGGAAAAAGGCAAGGATATCCACTCTCACTGCTCCTATTCAACATAGTTCTTGACGCTCTAGCCAGAGAATTCAGGGAAGAAAAGGAAATCAAATGAATACAAATAGGAAAAAAGAAGTCAAATTATCTGTTTGCTGGTTATATGATCCTACAATCGCAATACCTGATCTCAAATTAACATTAAAGAGCTATAGTTACAAAAAGAGCATGACATTGGCATCAGGACCGACATGAAGAACAATGGAATACGAGACACAAAGATACACCCACATAGGTACAATTATCTGATAATAAAGGCGCCAAAAACCCATGTTGGAGAAAATAGTCACTTTAATAAATAATGCTGGGAAAATTAGATAACCATATTTAGAAAAATGAAACTATGTCTCTCTTTCACCTTGTACAAAACTCAACTCGAAGCGGATCAAATACCTGGTAATTAGATAAAAAAATTTGCAACTGTTCCAGGAAAATAAACAGCCAACACTCCATATTGGTCTAGGCACCAACATCCTTACTAAGATTCTATTTCTAGTTTTTAAGGAATTCTATTTTTAATTTTTAATGAATATCTCAGTTTACCAAAACTGCTTTCCAAAGTGATCATACCAATGTATTTAAAAAAAAAATTATATTGGTTATTTTAGTGGATGTAAGGTGGTATTTTATTATAGTTTTGGTCTGTATTTCCCTGATAACGTGATCTTGAACTGATTATGAGCTTCATTTTAAAATTATTATCACAAAATTATTTAACAGGGTAAAGGATCTTGGGCAAGTTTTTTTCCACTGTGAAAACGAGAAAAATCACAAATCTATATAAAAGAATGGCTCTCAGACAATGAAAACAACTTTAATATATGTAATAGGGTTGAAATCATACAAAGTATGTACTAATGAAGACAGCATTAATCTGGAAATTAATAACAATGATATTTTGAACTCCTCTTTTGGAAATTAAGTAAGAAATTTTAACTGACATCTATGTCAATGAAAAAATGACAAAACAAATAAAACTAAGGTAAACTGGGGAAGAACTGTAACATTCTCCCCTTTTTCTCCATGTTCAGATCTCCCAGAAAGTGGAGAAAGCTATCAAATGTGGGCTCTTCTTTGACCTTCGTGTTGTACACATTCATGAAAATATATTAGCCCTTCATGCCCTTTCTCATCCCATTTTAGATAAAATATATTTCAAATGCCTGTTCTGATGCTCTATGAAAACAATAATCTAAATAAATGATATGTAATCTGATATGTGCATTTGATATGAGATCTTTTCCCATTACTGGATATTGTGGGCTGTAATTGTGTTCTTTGTTCTGAGAAAATGTGACCTGGTATTCGAAATTGGTGTAGTCCTCTTCTATTACTTTCCTTTCATTGTGTTTTGAACATTTTCATCTACTACTGGGCTGTATGTAAAGTACAATCTCTGTTCCTTCAGGACTCATAAACAGCCTCCTGGAACTACCAGTGTGGTACAATATAGTCTATTTGTCAGCTAGGAGTGATGTCTTCCCCTAGGTAATCTGTCCCACAGTCATCTGTAGTCTTGGTCTTTCTTGCTAGTAGACAGTGCAAATTTTGTTGGTATTTTATGCCTTTGAGAGTGCAAGAGGAATATGTCAATGATTAGTTCATCTGCCCAACATTTCAGCTCCCCCTTTATCTACTCATTTAATGGAAAAAGTTACCACCTCAAAGCAGCACACCAGGATGTCCACTTGTTGGTTCCAATTGCCTTCAGATCATGGGAGGGAATTCTGATTGTCACGAATACAACTCATTTTAATATGACCCTTGATTCCCCATAGTAACTTTCATAGTACCATGTCCCGTATGGGCATCCTTTGATAGTTCAGTTTTTCATTGCCTTTCTGACTAACTTGATCAGGTCATTGGTGTAAGTTACCACTTATAACTCGATAAATACCCAAACATTGGATTTTTGTTGTTTGATTGTTCTATTGCTGCAGGAAAAAATGAAATTTTAACTACTGTACTGATTTTGTCTTACTCCCAATCAGTTGTTCCATTAGTTATACATAGTGTGGAAACCTTCCAGAAAGCATGTTGTCCATTCATCTTGGTATTACCAATTGTAAAACAAACAGCTTTGTGTTGGTTAATCAAGAGCTGTTCATAGGACATCATTCATGTGACAATTAAATCTAATAATTCCTAAAGTGATTTCAATATTGCCCTTTGTTGTGGTTTGAATCTGGAATGTCCCCCAAAATCTCATGTTGAAAAACGTGGTCTCCAATGCAGCAAGGTTCAGCCTTCCTTTGTTAGTCATGTGTGTGACCAGTGGATTTAAATCACTCATAACTTCTTAATTTATGATATTATCTCTGCAGTTTATTATAACACTTAGAATTGGTATAAAGTCCAAAATCCCTTCAAACCAAGTTAGGACAGAATGTCTGTAAATTCAAGTAGTCCTGTAGCAATATAACAAGTGCAAATTGAATCCTTTTCACATGAAGTCAAGCTGTTTTTGACTCTTTTTTGAGATTGGAAATGGAAAAAAATAACTTAAAAAATCAATCCTGTCATTTGTGACAGCATCAATGGAACTGGGGATCGTTATATTAAGTGAAAAAAGCCAGGCACAGAAAAACAAGCACCACATGATCTCATTCGTCTTTGCAATCTAAAAAAAAATTGATCTTGTAGAAATTGAGAGTTTGTTCATGGTTATAAAGGCTGGGGAGAAAAGGGGAAAATTATAGTTAGATAGGAAAATTTTCTGGTGTGCTATTGCACAGTAGGGTGACTATAACTAACTATAATGTACTGTGCATTTCAAAGAAATAAAAGCAAGGATTTTGAAATAATAAAAATTTGAGGAGATAGATGTGTTTAGCCTGGTCTAAATATTGCATAATGTATACATATATCAAAACATCACATGTCACCCATTAATATATATAATTTACAATTTTAAGTATTTGTTAAAATATGAATTTCAGTCCTAGGAGTGTAACTCAGTGATAGAGTGTGTGATTAGCATCTCCAAGTCCCTGGGTTCAATGCCCAGCATGGAAAAATAAAAATATATAAATTTAATTTAAAGAAGAAAATCTCAAAATAAAAAAATACATTACTGAATACTGATCTCTTAGGGTTGTTGCACTTTTTCCACTGTGTAAGCCATATCAGGTATTGCTCATGTAGGTGGTACTGCCTCAGTCAAGCATTGATAACCTACCACTAGTTTCTGTGAACCACTTTTAAAAATATTTTTATGGGATACACAAAGCTCTTATATAGAGAAAAGTTTGGGCACCATCTCTCTAACAGTTAAAATTTAATTCAATAGAGTGGTAATATTTTTTTTCAGGCATCTGATACTGTTCAAATTAACAACTTGTGTGGGTTTAGAGAGTTCTACTGGTTCCCACATAAGAGGTCTTATTATTACTATTTTAATGGTGAATTTACATTGCATCTCTATTGCAATACTACATAGACTACTTGTTCCCTAGTCAGATATGATTTCATGTTAATATTACATCCAGGTAAAGAAGATATAAGCATTTCACATCTGTTTACATGTTTCATTTTTCATTCAAATTTTCACCTAAAGCCCATTCATTGCTATATCCATGTGTCCCCCCAGTCTAATCTGAGTTACTTTTAGTTGTTCACCACCATATTTTGGAATCATATTTCAGTGGACTCCCGTACTGAGGATCTCCAGAAAAGGTCCTGCCCTTGACCATTCTCCAACCTTTGAACATTTTGCTGGTACTTTGGTACATGGTCTAATTATCCAATCAGGAGTGTGGAAAATAAACACTGGATCCTTCATTAATCTTCATGCTAATCAATTGGCTAGGCCACTGATCATGGAAACTTGAGTTCAGGTGTCTCGTTACATTTGTCTCCTGATTTTAAAACTTTCCCCAAACTAGAAGTAGAGTAAATCCATCTAGAATCCTTCAGTGTTGGGGGTATAGTAGGGCATCCCATTGGTCCATCTAACCTCTGATGGTACTATCATAAGACATTTGTGTTGATCCTATCAATGCCTACTCATCTGATAACTTTACAATCACTTAAACACATCCATTTTGCTGAAATGAGTCTCTTGATATTTCCTTTGTCTCCTCCATTCTCTTTTGGATCGCTATAATTTTTTTTTTTAGTTAAGGCCTGTAAAGGAAAACAGACACAATTGATTCGACCCAGTATCTCAAACCATTTCCTGATTTTTAGCAGTAGGTTTACATGAGATGCCACACAAAAGAATCCCTTTGCAGCATTTACCATGATCTGGACATAGGAATTGTTAAATGAATGTATATCCTGGTCACCATAAAAACAATTCATCATGGCATAAATATGCAACATATCAGTTGTTTAAACTGGGAAGTTCTACTTGAAAAAATAGGAGGGTCAATTTTCCTTCACGAGGTAGCAAATTTACAGTGACCTTTATTAGTCCATCAGACTGGCTTCCCCAGGGTATTAATCAGCTGTGAGGTTACAGCATGTACATACATGTTATTGATGGTCTGGGTCCCAAATCAATTCAGATATGCTCCTTTAAAATTAAGCAAACTGTTCCTCAAACTGTCAACTTCATGATTAATTTTAAGAAAGTTTCTTCAAGAAGCTTATAGTGGTTGACAAAATGAGACAACTGCTTTACATTGTAGTTTTAGTTTGAGGAGTTTCTGGTTTTGCTTTCCTTTCCCCAACTTGTATTACTTTATTGGTGACAAGAGGTCATAGAAGTAAAGTGTACTGTTCCATAATAGTTTTTCATTTGTTGGCAAACTGAGGTCAGTAGTGATAGCTAGAACTAGCCAGAATCCAAGCTTGGTGCAGCTCCAGAATCAGCCTCATCACTCATATATTTTAATGTTAGATATTACAAATAAAAATAACAAAGAGATTACACATTTAACTTTTTTTATTATTACTCTGCATTTCTCTAAGTATTCAGTGAGTCATTGCTTAAGGAATTGGATCTATTATTTCTAAATCCTACTGGAAATACTTTACCTTCAGTAAAATCACAATATAAATGCTGTCTCATAATTTCATAAAATGGGTGACTTGGTATCCTTTCATCCATCAGAAGTTTTCCACATCTTTCTCTTTCATCCTTCCTTTCCAAATAACAAGGACAACAACTTAGCAAATTTCGGTGAGTCACAATCATTCTTGTGAATCCCACTGTGTTGCCAGCTTGTGAACTATATTCTTAAGATACCTCTCAGACCCAATGAGAGACTTGAACAACTCACATAACTCAGAAAATCTGTTCTAATTATGGTCAATAAAAGGAAACATTTAAAAAGCTAGAAGGGAAAGGAACACAGGATAAAGTTCAAGAGAAAGCAGGCCATCATTTCCAGTTGTCCTTTCGTGGGGAGTCTTTTAGAGAATCTAATTTTCTCAGCAGCATACTTGAAGAGTTGTCCCCCAGAGATGCTCAACTGAGCTTTGGTATTTTTATTGCAGACCACTCACATAGGCACAAAGCACCTACATGGCTAGCTGCACTTATTCAGGCTAGAACTTTCAGAACAAAGTAAGACACTCAACATAAATCATATTTTTGACTTAAACTATCTGATTAAACTGGTGCCATATGGCCCACTGATTCAGTCATACAAAGAAACTCTTATCAGGTAGAGTATTTCATGAGCTCAAGAACTCATCTCCCAGGATCAGGTCTGAAGATGAAGGGCCAACTCTGAAGATGTGCCTTTCTTGTAAATATTCTGTGTTAAGCAGCCCAGACCTCCTGGTTTGACCATTTCCTAAATCATTTTAGGAATGCATCATTGCCTTTATACAAAAACCAGAACTTTACAGAAATTTAAAAGTAAGGAAAATTACAGATCAATTTCCCCACTGAATATATAAGCAAAAATACTTAACAAAATACAGTAAATTGAATTTAGAAATATTTAAAATTTCTAATCACTAGGACCAAGTAGAATTTATCCCTAAAATGTAAGATTAAAAAACAATCAACATAATTTACAGATTATATTAATATATAATAAAATTTAAATATGATTATATATACTATAGATATAGCATATTACTACACTAAAATATAACATGCAATAATAAAAGCCAAGTGTGATGCTGCATACCTGTAAACCCAGCACCTTGGAAAGCTGAGGCAGGAGGATTGTGATTTCAAAGCTAACCTCAGTAATTCAGTAATCTAGTGAGGGAGGGCCTAAGCAATTTTGCGAAACTCTGTCTTGAAAACAAAACAAACAAAACAAAACAACACCCCTCCCCCACAAAAAAAATCGAGTTTCTGTGGGTTGAATTCTGATACCAAAATAATCAATAGTAATAATAATAATAATCATAATATGCAACAATATAATACATTATATGCATTAGTGTATGGTTTTTTTGCTGCTATGACCAAAAAAACTGACAAGAACAGTTTTAGGAGGAAAAGTTTATTCTGGGGGCTCATGGTTTCAGAAATCTCAGTCCAGAGAAAGCTGGCTCCATTCCTTGGAGCTCAGGGTGAAGCAGAACTTCATGGCAGAAAAGTGTGGTGGAGGGAAGCAGCTGGGAACTTGGCACTAGGAAGGAGAGAGAGAGAGAGAGAGAGAGGGCTCTTTCATTGTGAGAATCTATAAAGCCTTAAAGGCATGCCCCTAATGATCCATCTCCTCCAGCCACACTACCTGCTTTCAGTAAATCCCTTTTGGGTTAAGGCTCTCCTAACCCAATCATTTCACCTCTAAACCTTCTTTCATTGTCTCACAGATGAGCTTTTAGGCAATACCTCAAATCTAAACCATAACAGTATAACATATGCATATATATTATACATTTTGTATAATATAGTATGATAATATATATATATATATAATATTATAATATGTAATAAACAATGAAAATCATAGAATCATTTTAGGAGATGCAGGAAATTCATATGACAAATCCAAAGCCCTTTTCCATTAAAAAACTATCAACAATCTAGAAATAGAAGAGGTATTCTTTAAACTGATGAGAAGCATCTGTAAATTATTTACAGATAGCAATAAGCTTAATAGAGGAAGACTTAATATTTTCCCCTCAGAGATTAAAGAGGATAGCCTTGACGACTCATCCCTTCCAGTTAATATTGCATTCCAGGTTCTAGTCAATGTAATTAAGCAAAAATGCTAATAAAAATAAATAATAAATTTCACAAAGATTAGTACGTAAGAGTTAAAACTTGATCCATTCATCCAGCAACATAATTTTATCCAATCATAAAACACTGACATCCTATTGTTTGCAGCAAAATGGATGGAGCTGTAGGGCATTATGTTAAATGAAATAAATGAGATGCATACATTCTGCCTCATGCATGGATGTTAAACTAATAAGGTTGATTGGAATGTGTGGTCATGAATACTAGAGGCTGAGTAGGGGGCATGGTGGAGAGTGGGAGGTTAGGTGACGGGTACCCAAACACAATTAGATAGAAATAATAAGTTCCTGGGTTTTACAGAACACTGGGGGACTGTATTCACAACAGCAACTTACATATTTTATGAATAACTAGAGGAGAGAAGTTTAATAGTTCTAAACACAAAGCAATGATAAGAAGATGGAAATGTTAATTACCCTGATTGAATGAGTGCATATTTTATACATGTATTGAAAAATCACACTTGTACCTCATAAATATGTACAATTCTCTGAATATTCATTATGCATAATCTAAAATTTTTTAAATGTTTAAGGAGATGGACATGCTAACTACTCTAATTTAATCGTTATATGCTATATACATGTACCAGATTGTCACATGTTATCCTGTAAATATCTTCAATTAAAACAATAATTTTGAAAAAATATCTCAAAAGTGGCAAAGCACGCCTTTATGTATATGAAAATTTATCTCTGCAGAGAACTTTCTTTTAAGGAATATACAAACCTATTTTATGCCTCATAAGTTCATTTAACAAGGTTATAATTCCTACAATATTAGGAAATCAAAGATACATACATAAATACACATTGGATACACTACCAATAAGTATTGGAAAATATAATTAAAAATAACATTTATAACTGCATTTAAAAAAATTAAAAAACCTACTGATAAGAGTTCCAAATGGAAAACTGTGGCACATTGCTGTGAAAAATTAAGAATGATCTGAATAAGTTCACAGAATGTCAGTTGCATAGATCTGAAACAGATCTATAGTTAAAATGGAATTATCAATCAGGAAAACAAAGCTTACATAGAGAGGGTACAGAAATTACAACAGATAAAAGAAAAAAATAACATTTGACTCATCCATCTTTGAAAATTTGCTTTATACAAGTTAACTTTCAATATTGTCTTTTGGTTTGGAAAACTTTCTTTAGTCTTTTTATTTATTTTTTTGACAGCACATTGTATGGTGACAAATTATCTTACTTTTTTCTTCATCTGAAAATGTCTTGATTCCTCTTCATTCCTAAACTAACTTTCCAGTAGATATGAGATTTAGGAGTGGCAGTCCTTTTCATTCAGAACCTGAAAATTGTTATGCCACTTCCTTCGGGCTCCCATCGCTTCTGGTGAGAATTCTGCTGTTTTTGAAATTGCTTTCCCCACTCAGGTAAGGTGTTGCTTCTCCCTGACTGCTTTCAAAAGTTTTTCTTTGTGTTTAGGTTTTCTGAAGTTTGTCTATGATGTACCTTGGTGCCCATTTCTTCAGTTTTTGTTTGAAGTTAGCTTTTTCATTGCTATGACCAAGACCTGCCAAGAACAATTTTAAGGAGGAAAAGTTTATTTGGGGTTTAAGGTTTCAGGGGTCTCACTTCATAGATGGCTGATTACATTCCTTGGGGCTTGAGGTGAAGCAGAACATGATGGTGGGTGAGTGTGGTAAAGAAAAATGGCTCAGGACATGGCACCAGGAAGGGGGGGGAAGGAAGGAAGGAAGGAGGGAGGGAGAAAGAAAGAGGGAGAGAGAGAGAGAGAGAGAGAGAGAGAGAGAGAGAGAGAGAGAGAGAGAGAGAGAGAGAGAGCTTTTCTCACAACAAAATATGTACCCCAAAAGGCACGCCTCCATCAACTAGCTCCTTCAGTCACACCCTACCTGTGTACAGTTACCACTCACTTAATCCCTATCAGAGGATTAATGTGAAGATTAGGTTAAAATTCTCATCACCTAATCATTTCAAATCTCTAAGCTTTTTTGCATTGTCTCACACATGAGCTTTTGTGGGACACATACTATCTAAACCAAAGCAGGTTTACTCTGGGCATCATTCAGTTTCCTGAATAAATATGTCCAAGTCTTCTCTTAAACTTGGAATGTCTTCAGTCATTATTTCCTTAGTAGTTTTCCAGGTCTGTTCTCTTTCTCCTCTCTTTTTAGAACTCCTATTATATGAAATTTAGATCTCTTACTACAGTGTCACATGTTATGGAGGCTCTATTCATTTCTTTATTTTTTCCAATTAATTTGCTGTCTGTTATTATGATTGGGTAATTTCTATTGTCTTATCTTCAAGTTTGTAGATTTCCCCCACCAATTCCATCCATTTTTCTGTTGAACTTATTCTGTGCTACCTCTGTTCATTAGTTATAGGACTTCTTGGTAGTTCCCGTAAGGCTGTCTATAAACTGCATCATGTTGCCTGTGAATATAGACTACCTTATTTCCTCCTTTCCAATCTACATAGATCTTTTCCTTCTTCTAAACTTATCATAACAGTTAGGACTTCCAGTATAATGTTGAATAGAAATGGTAAATTCTGGTATTATTCCTGAAATATCAAGAAAACATTTAGTTCTTTATTACTATGTATGACCTCAGATGTGGATTTGTCTTAGATGCTTGTTGTTGCTTTGAGGAAGTTCTTTTCAATGCTATTTTGTATTTTTATCATGCATAGATGTTGGATTTTATGAGATAATTTAACTACATCTTTTGAGGTTACTGTATAATTTTCTACTTTATTCTCTAAATAATGAATTGTATTGGTAGATTTTTAACACTAAAACTAACTTTTATAATCTCCACTGGATCATGATTTATTATATTTTTACATATTGATGGATCTACTATGCTAATATTTTATTAAGAATTTTTAATATCCATGCTCATGAGGAAATTAATCTTAGTTTTCCTATAATGTCTTTATTTGATTTTGTTATCAGGGTAATCATAGAATGAAAAAAAATGGGTTGGAAAAGTTTCCACCTTTCTTTTTAATGAGATTTTTTTGTAAGATCAACATAATATCTTTCTTAAACTTCATAAAATTCACCAGTGAAGTTATCTGCTCTCTGAGTTAGGTTTTTTTTTTCTTAGTGGAAAAATTTTTAATAACAAATCCTTAGAAAGATATATAAGATGATAAGATCATATGCTTATAAGTAATCAAATTATAAAAAAAGGAGAAGATACAAAAATTTCATACACAGAAAACCATAAGTCACTAAACATTTTATAAACATTAAAAGAGTAGGTAGAAATCTTCTGAAAACATTTATGCCATTTAATAAGAAAACCTAGGTGAAAGGGACAAATAATTCACTCTACTAGCTTTAGCAGGGCAATAGTGCAGGTAACAAGTCCCATGGTTTGTCAATGTGACCTAACTAGTGGACAATGCCCGCATTCCTCCCTGAAGACACCAGGCAGTACTACTGCTTTTCTTTGGTCATTCCTTCAGGAATGGAGATAGCTCACTTGTAGACTGGTGATGGTGTGAAATGACCTCAGTTTATAAATACCCTCATAGAGGGCACTTCTTTCTCTCTCTCTTTCTTTTTGACCCTAATGTCCCCTTTGGAATTATACTTAAATTCATATTTCATGATGAAAGACGGAGTGCTTTGCTCATAATTCCAGGAATAAGACAAGGAAGTCCACTTTTTAAATTTCCATTCAATGTTATGCTAGATGCTTCTAACTGCACAATAATGTAGAAGAAGGAAGAAAAAGATTGTGCAAGTTAGAAAGGAAGAGATAAAACAGTCTTCATTCTGAAACAACATGCATATGGACAACTTTATAAGAACCACAAAAAAAGTTCTGTAACTAGTAAGTGAAGGCAGTAAAGTGTAGAACAAAGGGGTTCACACAACAATGTTCAGCAGAAAATTGGAGGGGATAGAGAACAGACTCTGTGAACTTGAAGACAGAAAAATGTAATACCAAATCATGACAACAGAGAGCAAAGGACTGGAAAAAAATAGATGATAGAACCTCAGCAACCTGTGTCACTATAATAAGAGATCTAAACTCCATAAAATAGGAGTTCTCAAAGGAGGGGAAAAAGTTGACAGGGCTAGGAAATTACTAAGGAAATAATGACTAAAGATTTACTAGATTTGGCAGAAGGAATACATACTTACTCAGGAAATTGAATGAGACCCAAATAAAACAAACCTAAAGAAATGGATACCAAGGTACATCATAGTCAAACTTCAGAAAACTAAAAAACAAGGAAAAACTTTTGAAAACAGGGAAAATACAACACCCTACCTGAGCAGGGAAAGCAATTTCAAAAACAGTGGAATTCTCACCAGAAACCATGGGAGCCAGAAGGAAGTGGCACAACAATTTTCAGGTTCTGAATGAAAAGGACTGCCTCTCCTCAGTCTCATATCTGCTCAAAATACCGGTTAGGGACTGAAGAGGAATCAAGACATTTTCAAGTGAAGAAAAGCTAAGGTATAGTTTATCTATGATTTGTCATCTTCTGAAGTGCTATGAAAGTGTGACTAAATGATAATCTCTAAATAGTAGGGAGCAATGAAAAAAGAAATTTTCAAAGACTAGGAAGAACACAGTGAGAAATATATATATATGTAATGTAAATATATATATATACACACACATACATAAATACATCAGCTATATATCATGTCCTTTCTCCCACCAAGTATCTTGTTATATTTGATGATTAAATTAAAACTTACAGCATTTCCTCCTGGAGTTCAAAATGTTGATAGAGGGAATATTTTATATCATTATAACATAAATCATGGTGAGCAAAAAATTGTAAAGAGAAGGAATGTTTTGATGCTTCATTTGAACTGGTAAAATGACATCACTAGACTGTGGTTATGTTAGTGTGTGTGTGTGTGTGTTTATGAAGAGTTAAATACACACAGAAACACCGTAGGTTCATCAAAATGGGATTCAAAACATGTTCAAGGAATTCATAGGAAAAAAGTTAAAAAACAACAACCAGAAGCAGGAATATTGAAAACAAACAGAACAAACAGGAAAAAACAAAACAAAACAATGATTTTAAAGCTCTAATATATCAATAATTAGATTAAATGTAAATGGTGTCAATACAGCAATGACAATGATGAACACTTTGACAGAATAAAATTAATCCATGTCCCAATTTTGATTTGTTTATAAGAAATAGAAAAATCCCATGTTTCATTCATTCATTAATTCTTTCATTCATTCATGTTATGCTTGTGAATAATCAAGTGGATACTTCAGTGTATCTATTGATTAGTTTACTAATTTAATTTAATTTCTTTAATTGCTATGATCATGATTTATATGATCATGTGGTTTTCCCCTTTAGCCATTTAATATGATCTCTAAATAATCATAGCATTAGTTTAGAAAATCCACTAATGTTCTCAATGAAGACCAACAGGAAATAATAACAAACTCTTTGGTAGATAGAGAAGATGATTTCTAGAGTTGACACATATCTTTTTAAAGGTCAGTTTTAACAAAACTGGCATACAAAGATACAAGAATGTGTGGTTTATATACAAAAGAGGAAAAAAAGTCTTTTTTTTTCCTTTGAGAATTCCCCATTTCTTATGATGGACTTACTAGGTCACTAATTTAAATTCACTGTTTTACTTTAGCTATTTCAAACTACTAAAGGAAACCATATATGAATAATGAAAAAAAAATGTCAAGAGTGCCTCAAAAATAAATAATATCAGTAAAGTGATAGGTGTATATTTAAAAAGGACAATATCTAATTTTTAGGAAAAAAAGGACAGTAACTGAAATAAAACTATGCCAGGAGGGTGCAATAGGAGATTGAAGCTGGCAGAGGAAATAATCAACAAATTCAAAAATAGCCCAATTGAGATGAAAATATTTAAAAATTCAGAAAAACAACTTTATTGATCTGTTTACCCCTATGGAAATGTCACAGCACATGCATCATTAGGGAGTTCAGAGAACAAGAAAAAGCAAAGGCCAGAAGAGTATTTTAAGGAGAAATAGCCACCAATGTGATGAAAAATATGGTCAAATCCATGTAGATTCAATATACTCTAAATAAAATTAAACTCAGACACATTTATATCTGGATACATTGTGATTAAACTGTCAAAGCCAGGGAAAATGAGAAACTCTTGAAAGTAACAGGAATGGAGCAACTCAACAGATACAAGCCATCATCATTGATGGTAACAGGTGCTTTAGACACCAGAGGACAGGAAGTAGTAGGGTGCATGTTCAGTATGCTGGGTGAAAATGACTGTCGATGAACAATTCTTATATCTAGCAAATGTATCCTTCAATGTATGTGGAAGAGATTAATATCTTTATAGCTATCAGCAACAAAAATAAAACAAGCAGACAAAACTAAGATAATTTGTTGTTAATGAGCCTGTGCCACAAATAATACTGAATGGCATTTATCTAGCTGAAATCATAGGACACTGGAGATAATCTTAGTAGAAGTAACTACTTAGGTGAATATAAAAGACAACATAATTGTATTGGTTGTTTGTAACACTTTTTAATCCTATGTAATTTAAATGGCAAGTGCATAAAGCAATGATTATAAATCTGTGTTCATGGGATTAAAATATATAAAGATGTAATTTGAATGACAATAACAAGAGAAATTAGTTGGAGGGAACACAGCCCTAGCTATAGCAAATTCCAGTATACTATTAAATTGGTATTAATCCACACTACATTGTTTTAAATTAAGCTGTTAATTATAATGTTTGAGGCTACCATTAAGAAAATAACTTTAAAATATACTGTGAAAGAAAAGTCAATGGAATTAAAATGTTACACCAAAAACCATATATTTAACAGAGAACTTTTACAAATTTACAGTAGAAATAGAGAAACGAAAAAGACAGGCTATAGAAAAAAACAGTTAATTGGCAGTTGAACATCTTAAATTATTAATAATACCATGAAATGCAAATTAATCAAAATAAAATCAGAGGGATTAATGTAAAAATAACTATTAACTCTCTAAACGAGATTTTAGATCCAAAGACACAATGATTCAGGTGGAAAAAAAGTTTAAATATTCACCATGCAGTTTTCAACAATAGAGCTAGAGTGCCTAGACTAGCATTACAGACATCAATCTTCAAGACAAAAAGTATTAGAGAAAAAGAAGCGTGCCTGATAATGATAAATGTTCCATCTATTACAAAGATAAAAGAATTATAAACATATTCATCTAACAACAAAGCCCTCAAATACATGAAGCAATACAGAATTGAAGGGAGAAATAAACAATTCAACCATAATTATTGGGTACTTCAATACCCTACTTTCAATAATGGATAGAACAACGAGACAGAAAATTAACATGGAAATAGAATACTTGAATAGTACAAAGAACCAATTACACATAATAGACAAATGCAAAACACTTCACCCAACAATAGCAGAGTG
This sequence comes from Sciurus carolinensis, assembly GCF_902686445.1. Lineage (NCBI taxonomy): Eukaryota > Metazoa > Chordata > Mammalia > Rodentia > Sciuridae > Sciurus > Sciurus carolinensis. The sequence goes on along the minus strand of NC_062214.1, from coordinate 72,456,085 downwards.
TACATTCTATTTAAGTGCACACAAAACATTGTCCGGGGAGACCATATGTGAGGATGCAATATGATTTTCAATAAATTCAGAAGGATTTAAATCATAGATAGTATAGTCTTCGACCAAAATGAAATAAAAATCAAAGAAACAAAAAATGATATGAAAGTTACAAATATATAGAAGTTAAATTACTCCTTAATAACTAGTGTAAACTAAAAAAAACAGAAATTAGAAAATATTTTAAGATAAATAAAAATAAAAGCACACAAGATCAAACTTTGAAGGCAGTCACAAAATAACTTTTAGAGGAATATATACATATGATTGGTACCTATGTGAAAAAAGAAGATATCGAATGAATAGCCTCATTTCACCCCTCATTTTCCCCCAGTTAGAAATACAGATAGTTAATTAAAGGCAAAACATGATACTAAAGGAAATAAGAAAGATGAGAGTGGAAATAAATAAATTATAGAGTAGAAATTTAATAGACATTTATCAAACAAACCAGAAATTGGTTATATGAAAAATAATACAATTGACAAACATTTGCCTAGACAAAAAAATTCATAAACAGATAATACAAATTACTGAAGTTAGAAATCATAAGGGAGACCTTATATAAATAAGAACCCTATGAGAACACTATGATTGAGTGTGTATTAATTTTTCACATAGCCTAGATGAAAAGGAGAAATTTCTTGAAAGATCCAAGCTGCTAAAACCGGCTAAAAATAACAGAAAATTGGAATAGATAATGAACAATAAGATTAATTAGTAATTTTTAAAAGAAGTTTTCCAGAAAGAAAAGCTTTCTGAGGACTAGAGATGTCTTCATAGAGAATACTACCAATGATTGAAAAGAATACCAGTCATACATAAAATCTTACAGAATATAGACAAATGAAGTTCTTCACAATTCATTGTATGAAACCAGTGTTTCCCTGATACTAAAACTAGACAAAAATATCACAAGAAGTGGAAACTATATCCCTATAACTATAGATGCTAAAATCCTCAATGAAATATTAGAAAAAAATGTGACATCATTTAAAATGATGGTACAGTATGGTTCAGTATCATTTATTACAGGATGTAAGCGTGGATCACACAGGCAAATCAATTAATGTAATTAACTATATTAATAAAATAAAGGCCAAATGATAATCTCAATAGTTTTGGAAAAAAGTCTGACAAAATTCAACACTTGTTCATTCTAAAGATACCGAACTAATTAGGAACAAAAGGTAACTTCCTTAACTTGGAAAATGGCATCTATGTAAAGTCATGACTAATACCATATTATTGGTGAAAGACTGAACACTTTTGTATGGAAATCAAGAAACAGACAAGAATGTCTGCTATAGGGGTGCTGGCTAGGGAAAGTTGGCAAGAAAGAAAACAGAAGCAATCCAGGATTGCAAAGGAGGAAATAAAACTATCTGTTGATTATGGCATGGTAATATATACAGACATATGGTTTCTACAGGATCCTATTAAAGACAATTGTAGCTGTGTGCAGTGGCACATGCCTGTAATCCCAGAAGCTCAGGAGGCTGAGGCAGGAGGATGGCAAGTTCAAAGCCAACTTCAGCAAAAGTGAGGTCCTAAGCAACTCAGTGAGATCCTGTCTCTAAATAAAATACAAAATAGGGATGGGGATTTGGCTCAGTGGCCAAGTGTCCCTGAGTTCAATAGTTGTTACACCCCCCCAAAAAATACTATTGCAGTTAATTTATTAGAGTAATTTTGCAGGCTGTAAAATGTTAATATTGAAAAATCTATTGTACATAATAGATGATGCAAATAGTAAATTAAGAAAATAATTATATTTACAATATAAAATTAAGATACTTAGGAGTAAATTTATCAAGACAAGTGCATGACTTGCACACTGAAAACCACAGAATAATACAAAATGGGATTAAAGAAGATCTAACTAAATGTAAACATATCCCATGTCTATTAGCTGGAGGAATTCAGATTTTTAATATGGCCATGTTTTCCAAATTAATCTACAAATTCAATACAATTTTTATTGAAATCAAGTCTAGTTATTTTTTCTTTTTGCAGAAATTGTCAGACTGATCTTAACAATTTTATGGTAATTCAAGGAACTTAAAATATCCAAAACAATCATGAAAAAGAACAAAGTTGGAAGGCTCATATTTCTCAATTTCAAAATTCACTAGATGGTGATTGTGTTAGTCCATTTTCTGTTGCTATAACGTAATACCACAGAATGAATAATTTATAAACAATAAAGGTTTTATTACACTCACGGTTCTCCAGTTTTGGAAGTTCAAGATTTGGCAGCTGCTTTGCATTAAGTTCCTTCTTACTGGTTGTGGTCTCCCTGCAGAGTTCCAAAGTGGCACAGGGCAACACACAGTCAGACTATGTGAGACTAACATATGGTGGGCACGGATTTGTGTATCTTTTCCTCTCCTTATATTGCCACTAAAGCGATCATGAAGACCCCACCCTAATGACCTTATGTAATCATAATTAACTTCTAAACTCCCCATCTCCACAAAGCAATCACATATGACTTTGAGGACTAAGGTTCAACATGAATTTTGGAGGGGACATTCAAACTGTAGCAGTAACGAAAAGAATGCTGTACTGAGGTGAATATAGTCCTATTGATCAATGTAGTAGAACTGAAGGGAAATAAAATAATGTCATGTGTTTGTAAAAAATTGGTTTTGTAATTTTTAATTTTTTAGATATACATGAGAGTACAGTGTATTTTGACATATTATACATAAATGGATTATTCTAATTAGGATTCCATTTTTGTGAATGTATAAGATGTGGAGTTTCACTGTTTGTGTATTCATATATGTACATAGGAAAGTTATGTATGATTCATTCTACAATCTTTCTTATTTCCATTCACCATCCCTTCCCTTCAGTCCTCTGAACATCTATTCTCCCATCCCCTGACACACACATATTAGAGAGAACGTTTGACCTTTTGTTTTTGGGGATTGGTTGATTTCACTTAGCATGATAGTCTCCAGTTATATCCATTTACCAGCAAAGTCCGTAATTTTATTCCTCTTTATAGGTGAGTAATATTTCATTGTGTATATATACTACATTTTCTTAGGGAACTGAACAGACACTTCACTGAAGAAATACAAACGGTCAACGAATATATGTTCAACATCTCTAGCAATAAGAGAAATGCAAAATAAAACTACACTGAGATTCCGTCTCACTCCATTCAGAATGGCAATTATCAGAATAATGTAATGATAAATGTTGGTAAAGATGTAGGGGAAAAGGTTCACTCATACATTGCTGGTGGAACTGCAAATTAGTGCAACTACTATGGAAATCAGTATGGAGATGCCTCAGAAAACTTGGAATGGAATCACCATTTGACCCAGTTATCCCACTCCTTGGCATATACCTAAAGAACTTAAAGTCAGCATACTAAAGTGATGCACACACAGCGATGTTTATAGAAGCTCAATTCACAATAGTTAAACTGTGGAAACAATCGAGGTGCCCTTCAACAGATGAATGGATTATCCACTGGTTTTGTACAAGAGTTCTAAAACAATTCATTGTGACAGAGTAGTCTTTTCAACTAATGGTCTCAGGAAACTGGATATACCTTGTGCAAGATGCAAAAAGTAACTGAAATTGGACAAAGACTATAACAGCAAAATATAAAATCAAAAGAATGCAAATAAAATTAAAAATGAATAAAATGAAACAAAAAATTAGAAGGGACCATGGGTTTTAATTTTTAAAACCACGTGTTAGGCAAGGTTGTATGTGGTCATGTCATGGACATGACACCAAAAGTGCAAGTAACAGAAAAGAGATAAACCGGCCTTATAAAAGTTAAATATTTGCATGTGTGTGTCATTTAAATTACACCATCTAAAGGTGAAAGGAAAAACAGAAGACTGGGAGAAAATATTGTAAGTAACACATATGGTAAGAGTTCAGTAGTCAGAACATAAAGAAGTCTTGCAACTCAAAAAAAATTAAAAATTAAAAAAAAGTAAAAGACAAATAGTTCAGTAAAAATGGTGAGTCTTTAAATCAATGTGAATCCAAAGAATGTATATCAGTGGCCAATAAAAAATGGAAATATACTCACTGTGATTAGTCATTAGTGAAATATGCATCAAAATCAGGAGATACCACTTCACTCCCCCAGGCTGACCCCAATAAAAATGATAGGCATCAGCAAGTAATGTCATGGATATTGTGAAGTCTTACTTTGCTGTTGTGAATGTAAAATGGTGATGCCACTTTGAAAAACGATCTAAAAGTACATTATAAAAGCAAAAACAAAACTCTAATCCCGTAGTGACTAAATAACTCAGCAATTCTACACATAAGTGTATGCTCCAAAGATTAACACTAACTGTAAGACATACTTGTACATGGATGTTTATAGCAGCACTATTCTCAAGAGCCAAAAAGAAGAAAGAACAGATGTGCACATCAATGAGGAATATATAAATAAAATTTGGGCTGGGCACAGTGACACATGTCTGTAATCCCAGTGACTCAGGAGGCTGAGGCAGGAGGATAGCAAGTTCAAAGGCAGCCTCAGCAAAAGCAAGTTACTAAGCTATTTGGTGAGACCCTGTCTCTAAATAAAATACAAAATAGGACTGGGGATATGTCTCAGTGGTCTAGTGCCCCTGAGTTCAATCCCTGGCACTCCCTGACCAGAAAAATAAAAAATAAAAAAATAAAAAAATAAAATTTGAGAAAGCATGGTCAAACCATAAAATATTCTTCTACCAAAAAAGATACTAAATATTGATACATACTGTAACACGAGTAAGTGAGCAAAAATAGACATAAAAGACACCATAAGCCAAAGGTCATATATTGAATGGTCCTGTTTAAATGAAATATTCAGATTAGACAAATCCCTAGAGATCAGAAGTAGATTAGTGGCTGACAGGGTTCTTGGTGGAGGAGGGAATGGTGACTGCTAATGGGTGCATGGTTGTATTGTGGATAATTAAAATGTTCTGGAACTCTGTAGTTGTGATAATCGCAAAACTTTTTGAATATATTAAAAAATCACTGAATAGTGCAGGTTAAAAGGGCAAGTTTTATATAGTTGTAGCTCCATAGAAAATAATATGTAATAGTGGTAGAGGGGTAGACACACTGATCAGTGGAAGAGAATAGAGAAATTAAAACACACTCATCAGTGAGGCCCTCTTCAACAAAGGAGCAAAAAAGCAATTAAATGGAGAAATGAAAGCCTTTTCTACAGAGAGCATAAGAGCAGTTGAACAACCATAGACAAAACAATGAACCTTGACCTACCTTCACCTTCTCCAAAGGTTACTTCAAAACTGATGACACATTTAAAAGTGGAATGGAACTATAAAACTTTAGAAAGAACAGAGGAGAGTATTTTTGATATATACAACTAGAAAAAAAGTTTTTAGACCAAAACCCAAATTCCATAGAGAAGATGATAAGCTGAACTTCATTAAAATTAAGTCAAAATCACCATGATTGCACTGGTGCACACCTGTAAATCCCAGGGATTTGGATGACTTGGGCAGGAGGATCGATCACAAGTCAAGGTCAGCCTCAGTAATCTAATGAAGTCCTAAGGAACTTAGTGAGACATGGTCTCAAAATAAAAATAAAAAAGAGATGGGCATATGGCTCAGTAGTTAAGCATCCTCCTTGGGTTCAATCCTCAGTGCAAAACACACACGCACACCACAAACAAATAACAAAAAACACCACCACCACCAAAAAATGAAACAAAACAGAGCAAAAAAATCACCATGAGATAATGACATATTACATACCCATCAGACTTGCCTGAAAAAAAAAAAAAACAGAAGAGATGAGAAAAGGAAAAGGGGGGAAAATAGAAATGACACAAAATGGTGGCTAGTATGTAGAGAAACTGAATCATTTATACATGCTGGTAGAAATTCAAAATGTCATTCTGGGCAACTGACAATTCTTAAAAACCTAACATGCCAGGTGCAGTGGAGCAATCCTATAATTCTAGTGCCTTGGGAGGCTGAAGTAGGAGGATCACAATTTCCAGGACAGTCTCAGTAATTTAACAAGACCCTTTTCAAAATAAAGAATAATAAAAAGTGGGCTGGGTATGTAGCATGGTAATGTGCTCCTGGGTTCTACCAAAACAAAACAAAACAAAGGAAAAACCAACAACCAACAAACCAAAAACCTAACCATACATCTACCGCATTATCTGGCAATTGTACTCCTGGGTATTGATCCTAGAGAAATGAAAACTTACATCTACACAAAAACCTATCCATGAATGTTTATTCATAAAGATATAGAAAATAGAAACAACTGCTGTAATTTGGATCTAGAATGTCCCCAAAGGCATAAGGGTTAAAATCTTTATCCCCAGTACCCAGCGTTTTTGGAAAATGGTAGAAATTTTAGAGATAGGGTCTAGTGGGTTTTTAAAAAATATTTTTTAGTTGTCAATAGATCTTTTAATTTTATTTATTTATATGTGGTGCTAAGAGTTGAACCCAGGACCTCACGCATGCTAGGTGAGGGCTCTACCACTGAGCCACAACCCCAGTCCATGGTGGGGGTTTTTGGGTCATTGGGAGCATGCCCTCAAAGGGTGTTGTGGGACCATGGTCTCTTCCTCTCCTCAAGGCCATGAGAAGTGCCACCTCCATGAACAGAGGATGAAAAGCAATGAGTTTGCCCAATCATGGATTGAAACATCCAAAACAATGAGTCAAAATAACCCTTTTCTCGTATTAATTTCATTATCTCAGGTATTTGCTATAGCATTGGAAATCTGAATAACACAAACCCAGATTCCCTCAAAATTTTGTCTATTTGAGAAAACTGTGGTATATTCATACCAAGGAATTCTACTCAGCAATAAAAAGGAAGGAAATATTGATATATACAAAATGAATCTCTAGAGAATTATTATGAGTGGAAAATATGTCAAGCTCAAAAGGATTGTATGATTCTCTTTGTATAAAACCCTATATATAAAAAAATTATAGATATGGGCAATAGATTACTCCTTACTGGTTTTTAAGGATGGAGAATAGGTATGAAGAAAGCACAGAATGTGGAACCAACCTAGATGCCCTTCAGTTAATGAATGGATAAAGAAACTGTGGTATATATATACAATGGAATATTACTCAGCCATGAAGAATGATAAAATTATGGCATTTGCAGGCAAATGGATGAAATTGGAGAATATCATGCTAAGTGAGATAAGCCAATCTCAAAAAACCAAAGGACGAATGATCTCGCTGATAAGTGGATGATGACACATAATGGGGGGTGGGAGGGGTTAGTGTTAGGGTTAGAGTTAGGGTTAGGGAGGGGGGCAAGAATGGAGGAAGGACTGTATAGAGGGAAAAGAGGGGTGGGAGGGGTGGGGAGAAGGGAAAAAATAACAGAATGAATCAACATTACCCTATGTAAATTTATGATTACACAAATGGTATGCTTGACTCCATGTACAGAGAAACAACATGTATCCCATTTGTTTACAATTAAAAAAAAAGAAAGCAAAAGTGGGTATTAAAGGGGAACATGGTGCTGGTAGTGATGGAAATGTACTGTGTCTTGATTGTATTAACACACCAATATCCTGTTTGTGACATTATACTAGAGTTTTATAAGATTCTAGCACTGGGAGAAACTATAAAGAGTACACAGAATCCCTCTGTATTATTTCTTATAATCATCTCTTAATATACAATTATTTCCAAAATTCTAATTAAAATTTGTATTCCTATTATTTTAGTCAAATTTCTTGCTGCTGTGACCAAAAGATCTGACAAGAACAATTTTAGATGAGGAAAAGTTTATTTGGCACTGATGATTTCAGAGGTTTCAGTCCATTCCATTGCTCTGGAACCCGGAGGGGCCCAACATCTTGGTGGAAAGTCATGGAGAGGAAAGCAGCACCAGAAATGGCAATCAGAAAGCAGAAAGAACTCTGCTCGTCAGGGACAAAATGTAAACCCCAAAGGCATGCCCCAGTTTATCCACCTCCTTCAGCCACACCCTAACTGCCCATAGTTACCACCCAGTTAATCCCTATCAGTAGATTAATGTACTGATTAGAGTAAGGCTCTCATAACCCAATCATTTTACCTCTTTTCTCTCTTTCATTTTCTCACACATGAGCTTTTGAGGGACACCTTATAACTAAATCATAACACTTAATAATTAGCAAAGAAAAATTGGAATGTATATTAGCATTTCAAAGTATGAAACAGGGATAAATTTAATAAATCAAAATCAAAATTAGTATTCTGGCAATGTTAAAACATTAAAACCCTGACTTGCCAAACACACAGCACTTTTGACAATTAGTCCAGGACCCTAGATGCAAGTTTTCTTTTGCTCCCCATAGGTAGGGAACAAAGCTAGTATTTCCAAAATCAGAGTAATGTATCTATAGGACCTAATTTTCTGAAGCTTATTTCTTCTAATTTATTCTCTCACACCTAATGCATTTCTGGGTGCCTCTTCCCACAACACTGCAATTTTCTCTCACTAACATCCCACTCTAAGGACCACAGAGCACATTTGAAGGCATAAATCTCTGCTCTTATTTCAAAATACCATCCCCACAGTCATTTACCTTCAGAAATCACCATACCCCAGAGCATGATGTTCTGTCCCTTTATTCAATATAAATTTTAAATGTCCTTCTTTAAGCTCTAAATGATAGGAAAAACAAAGATAAATAAAACACCCTGTCTGTCCTCTAGGCATTCACACTATTGAGGATGCACTAATTCATTTAAGAAGACCTCAAATTACAATAGACCTGTCTCAGTAAACTTATGTGGATGGTAAAGAAGCCTAGTAACCTGTCTCCTTGGCAACAATTTCCGCTCTACTCATTGCCTGAGGACTGATTTCCTTTCCTCCCTTCTCCTCCCCTCCCATTCTTCTATGTCTAGATCAGAATGAATTTCAGTGCCACTCACATAATACAAGAAAGAAAGAAAGTGCAGGGAAGAGAAAAATAGAACCTAGAGGTGCTGTCTGTTGCCTGCTGGAAGCTGTGTCTGGTTCTGTGCATTCATTTCTTAAGGGAGTCTCAGAGCAATTAGATTAGTTCAGTGTTATCATTTCCCTTGTCCTGGGAAGACACAGAGACTGCATCTCTCTGAGGGTATCTCACTGTGTGCTGTGTGCGGGGTGAAGCTTCAATACAAAGGAAAGGAAACATCTAACTCAGAGATCATGTTCCTATGCTATTCTGCTTTACGTTTGTTCTTCCCTTTAGTAATGGGGCCAAAGTTGTTAGGGAAACTTTTACAAGGAAAAGAACATAAAAATCTGAGGGTATTAAATGCTATTAAAAACTATAAGGAGAAAAAGAAAAAGTTCTACCTTTGCCACCAACAATAACAAAAGAACAAAAACAAAGACAAACATCACAAGAAGTGTCACAAAGACCTCTCCATACTAATCTAGTGTTTATGTTAGTAATAATAATAAACAAATAACGAATACTCAAAAGATGTGAATACTTATAGTCCAAATGACACATACACACACACACATACACACTAGTACACAGTGAAAAATAATGATAGAATTTTGCTAATCATTAAACAAAAACAAAGGTTGTAACTTGTAATCACTAAATTAAGAAAATTTTCATTCCTTAAATGCAAATTAGGTCAAATGATAATGCGAAATTCTTATGTCTTTGCAAAATGGTGCAATGATATACAAGGGTCAGTGGAGATTGAGTCATTACATTTGGAAATCAACTGGCATCATAATCAAATATTGTAAAAATATTTTCACCTTTCTCCCCATGGACACTATCACATAGAATTTTTCTTATAATGAAATTAGTCAGAAATGAGGAAAATATAAACATGTGCCCAGATCTTCAAAATAGTATAGTTTTAAACTATCCTGAAAAACTGGAACCAAACTGAATTTCTAAAAAAGTGCATAATAACAGTGCATAATAACTAATAATAGTAATAATCGACAAAATAATAATCTTTGTTCCCTAATAGATCCTCATGTTGCCTACAAAAATAATAGTTAGGGCTTTGTAGCAGTCTGGAAAGAGCTTGTGAAATTACTGTTAGGTGAAAATCAGAATATAAATTATATATAGCTATCGTTTAAACTACTCAAAAACGTATTCATATGCAAAAAAGGTCTGGTCAGGCATATAAACAATATTATACTATGTATTATGTGTGTGGCATTGAAATTCATTTGATCAGGAAGATAGAAGAATAGAAGGGGATGGGTAGGGAGGGAAGGAAATCAGTCCTTAGGCGATGAGTAGAGTGGAAACTGTTGCCAGGGAGACGGGTTACTAGGCTTCTGAAATTGCGTAAATGAGAGATGATGAAATTCTAAACCAAGGCAGAGGCTGTGGGGATAAAGGGAAAGGGAAAAATTGAGGTTATTATGTTTTATATATATATATATATATATATATGTGTGTGTGTGTGTGTGTGTGTGTGTGTGTGTGTGTGTATGTGTGTGTGTGTGTGAAACTTTTTAAAAGAAAAAACATATCAGAGAAAAAGGTTATTTTTCCTCAGAAAAACAAAAAAACCCAAATTCAATGATATGTGGACCTTCTGACGATTAGAGTAATTTGAAATGATAATATTAGGTACTGCTTGTTTAAAAAAAATTAACCAGTGCCAGACAATTACCTCTTGCCGTCTTTTTATGCAGTCTGCCTGGTTGTTTTCATCATTATCCTCAATTTAGAGAGAAGATGGCTGGGGTGTATAAGGTTAGGTGTCTTGACCTACATCCCCCAGACAGTGGGAGTTGTAGACGGTGGTAGAAATACCAGGAAAGGGATACTTAGACTCTACACAACATGCCCAGTGCCAAACAAAGGTGGTATTATATACAGACCTGGAAAACCCCTGAAAATCAGTCTTTCTTTTCTCTTTTATTTTCTTTATTCCTCCTTCTCCTTCTCTTCTTCCTTCCTTCTCTCTCTCTCTCTCTCTCTCTCTCTCTCTCTCTCTCTCTCTCTCTGTCTTTGTAGGCATATTTCTAGTATCCTTGATATTCCCCATTCCTCATGCTATTCTGGAGACTGGGGTGTTCAGCACTTGTCCTTTTTGGCAGGCAAATAGTTAACAGGCATACAGGGATGAAGGTTTGTGAGCTTTTGATTCTACTATCATGAATAACTAAACAAAACAAAACAAAACAAAAAACAATACAAAACAAAGAAAAATAAAAGAACAAAGGGGAGCCAGGTTCACTCTTCATGAATCTGTTGCGGATGAGTTGGTCTGTTGAGAAGTTGGGGCAGGGGGCAGTAGCGCATCTAAAGGAGCACCCAGAGATGGATTCAGGTTCCTTTCCCACATAGAGGATAAAATCATAAGCCCTTGAACCTCTTTGCTGTCTTTCCCTGGTTAGAGATTGGTGGGAGGAAGAACAAACCAGAATATGCTACAAGACAATTCGGACCAGAGCACAGGAAGCAGAATCTGCATTGCAGTTTGGAAATTATGATGAGAGATATCTGAAAAAAAAAAAAAAAAAAAAACAAGCAAACAAACAAAATGAGGAACTGCAGTGCACAAAACATACATTACAATGATGCCTACATGAGAATTCTATGAAATCAACAACTGTTGAATTGGAACTATGGAAAAATTAATGTTTGCTTCTCTTCATTTTTTTCTTAATTTCATTATAACATATATAACATCTTTACAAAAATGAAGTAAAATCCAACGAATCGAGTTTCTCCTTTTTTGCTGGCTCTCCCTGGGGTCCATTCAGTAACAATACTTTGATCCCTAAATACACCCAGGACCTCTTGATGCACTAACCACTGTTCTTTAACAAGGCAATGATCCTTAAGTCAGAAATAATTTTCAAGGTGTGCATGCTGGTTTAACTCTTCACCTGCAAATAAGAAGCCTAAAGAAGACTAACTAGAGAAAAGTATAATCAATCACAAGAAGTTGAATCACAAGAAGCTGATTCAATTCACAGATTCTGTTCTCTATATAAATAGCAATAAGATTAACAGACAAAATAAGAAAAGGGGGAGATTTTCCCTGCAATCAATCAATACTTACAATTCTTGTCCAATCAATAAGTAAAGGACTGTCAAAAGACAGTTACACACCTTTTTAAAGTAATTTAGAAAGACAAAGTAAATCAGGGAGACTATATAAGAGGACCAATCTCATTGGTCATTAAATGCATTTAAATTTAAAAGGTCAGTTATTAATAGTGTTACTGTGCACGTGTAGAAATGGATAACAATGAGTTGCTGGAGATCTATAAACTTGTATAAATATATGTGATGACAATTTGGCAGTGTGTGACAAGATGTAATATAATTATGTCCTCCAACATAGCAATTACCTTTCTGGAAATACGCTGAATAAGTATTCAGAAATAAAGATGCATATTGTGGCAGTTAATAAGAGCAAAAAATTGCAGAATATTCCAAACATCTATTCCTATGAAATATTTTAAATAATATATGCTTACTTAATATGATAGAGCATTAAATATTCCATGAATTGTATGAGATTCTGACATAAAAAGTGCAAAGCTGCAAAAAGCATATAAATGTATTATTCCATTGTTTCAAAGTATACACATGTACAACATTATTCGAAAATACATAAACTAAATTGTGGTCATGTAAAGGGAAATTAAATTACTTGAATAATTTGTTTATCTAGTCCTTCATTATCTTAATTATTTGAAGTAATATTGTTTTAAATTTACAAATCTTAAATAATATTTTTCTTTGGTAAAAAGAAGTCATAAATGAGCAAACATTGAAAAATTCATAGTAGAAATACGAATAATATATTAAAAAGTTTGAGCTTCCTAACAATTAAACAAGTTTAGAATCAGGGTGACATGCAATATCTATCTATCCAATTGTCAAGGATTTTTTTTAAAGCAATAGGTATTGCAAAGATAGTGAGATAACATATCTTTTGCACCATCATTAATCACTAAAGCAAGGTCTAGCAAGTATATTAAAATGTCATATTTTTAAAAAAGAAAACATACAAATGGGAAATATGTTTGCAAATCATATATGTCACTGGGATCAAATATACAGAATGTATCATGAGTATCTTAGCCTCTTCGGGCTACTATTGCAAAATACCATAAACCAGGTAGCTTGTAAACAATAGAAATTGGCTTCTCACAGTTCTGGAAGCTGAGTAATTCAAGATTAGGGCATAAATATGACATCTAGTGAAAGCTCTCTTTCAAGTTCATAGGTAGTGTCTTCCACCTATGTCCTAGCATGGTTGAAGTAATGAGTTAGCTCCCTGAGGTCTCTACAAGGGTGCCAGTTCTAATCATGGGAGTTCTGCACTCATGACATAGTCATTTACCAGAGGCCCCACTTCCTAATACCATCTCCTTGGGATTTCAAATTAAAACATATGAACTAGGAAGGACAAAAATATTCAGACCATAACAATTAGCCCCTATAATTTAATAATAAGATGACAAACAATACCCTTTTAAAAACAGGCAAATAACATGAATAGTAAGTTCTTCAGTGATCTATATAAATGATAAATAAACACATGAAACAATGCTCAGTATTTTTTATTTTTAGAGAAAAGTGAATCAAAATAATAATATATAATTTCACATTACTAGGATAGTGACAAATTTTTAAAAAATGGGGCGATATAATAAATGTTTATAAAAATGTGGAAAGATTGCAACCCTTATAAATTGATGGTGGGAATGCAGTGGAACACTTCTGTAGTTCCTCAAAAAGTTAAAAATAGAATGACTCATGGAATATGGCATAGCAATTTCACTTCTAGGTATATAGTTTTCAAAATTGAAAACAGGTACTCTACTATTTATATGTGCATAAATTCCACATCCAAGAGATTCTATATCTAGTATAATTACCCTTCAAAACTGATGGAGAAATGAAGACTTTCTCAGACAAAGAAAACCTGGAGGAATTTATCACCAGCAGACCTACCCTACAGAAAAATGTTAAAAGAATTCTTCATGGAGAAGGAAAATTACTTAGAAATACAGACTTACATAAAGAAAGAAAGAGCATATGAAAAGGAATGCATTGAAAAAAAATTTTGTATTTTTATCCATAATTGACCTAAGAGATAACTGATTGCTTAAAGTCATAATAGTAACAATGCATTAGGCAATCATATGCTTCTTCTTGTTTGGCTTTTTTTATGTGCTACATTGCATTAATTGTTCAATTTCTCAAATATTAAACAACTCTAGCATACTTGGAATAAATTCCGTTAGGTTATGGCATATAATTCTTTTACATATTATTGAATACAATTTACCACCCTTTATTAAGAATTTTAGTAATGATACTTCTGATAAGGGACTTGTATCTAGAACACATTACACAACTTAATGGTGTGAAAACAAATAAACCATTTTTTAAAAGAATGAAGAACATGAATAAATATTTCTCCAGAGAAAATTCATAAACGACATAAACACATGTAAAAATGCTCAACATCAGAGACAAAAAAATGTCAGAGTAAAGGCAAAGTGTGATTTTTCAGTTTCTCTATGACTTGAGATTCAAGTTGCAGTAATACTGCTACCCAGAGAGGTAGGTGACAGAAAGAAAACACCAAGTCACATCAAAATCACAGAGACAGCATTTTGAATATGGGATAGGATAGAATCCTGGAATCCAGTTAATAATGCTGCACTGGCCCACCAGGGAGGAGAGGAGTGAGCCAAAGAGAAGGAAAGACTGAATTTGCAAAGAAAACTTGGCACTGGGGAGCCATAGAAAAGAGGACTGCTCTGAACTTCAGCAGCACAGAGGCAGTGAAGCAAGTTGCTTTATGAGAAGTGCTCTGGGCTTCTCAATTGGAGAATGGAGAGTTAATGCTGGGTACCATCTTGGGGTGACTGTGGGGTGCCTTTTTGATGTGGCTTTCTGTAGCAGAAGCCAGGGAGTTCATAGCAATCCTTAGTTGACTGCCCCTGCATGCAACTGTCATGAGCTCTACGGTCCTGGTGGGTAGCAACTGAGATGGACATAGAGGGATTGGGCCTCAGGGTACTTAGACTGGGGATACAGAGAGGAGTGATTCTCCCATTCCATTTGGACTTGGCAGCTTGTGGTATTCATTAGAAAGATCCCAGAGGCTGGCAGGCAGGTGTGTTTATGCTCAGTGTCTGATCCTGCGAAGAGCACATATGTGGAGTATATGAGAAGAGTGGAAAGTTGATCACTTTGCCCCAACAGTGGAGCCCTAAAGACTCCCACCCCTCTACAAACCCAGTGCAGTCAGAGTAACCACCCAGAAACCCAATCCAGAGCCCTGCATCCTGAGCTCCTGTGCACAATGGAAACAGTCAACAGACACATCAAATGGGCACATGCTAGGCAATAAGGTGGGTGTAGCTATTCTCTTTAGCGAAGATACCTCATGACAAAGCTTGAAAAGTCTGTCAAAACTAAACACTGGCCATTTGTAAGCTCCATCCAATGAGGTCCAGGTTTCTCTGCTATGCAAGTGCTTGAAGATCTATAGAGAGAATGCTGGACACCCAGAAAACCAGGAAATGAACAAACATGTTAAATTGGAAATTTTGCAGGTGGTGGAGCAGAATTACATGCTGATTCCAGACTCCTGCACAACAGAGTAAGTAGTCAGTGAAGGGACAGCTGATGAGAGTGGTGGGTGACAGAATAAATGCTCTAAGACCAAACTTTGGACAGTCTAGGACCTGGAGAGACCTCAGTTACTGGATCAGAAGACAAGTGTGTAAATCCTGATCCTAGACCAGGGTGGGGTGAGGGGCAACAGAAAGAGAGACAGAGGAAAAGCACATAAGCTGACTTCCTTAGCAACAGCTGGAAAGAAAAGCAGACCAAATTAAAATGAGACAAGAGCATCAGGGTCACTGGAGCAGATCAAGCAGTTAACCCAAATTATGGACAGAGAGCTGTGGGCAGAGCAGTTCATTTTGTGGTGTCCACAGCTGACCAGTCTCCCAATTCCCTAAAAGAAATTAAATCAACATGGCAACTCCCCACCTTCACATAGCAGCAAAGAGAATCAGAAGAAGTACCCTGAGTAGGAATGTCTCCATCATCCATCTAGCAGTAACTCAGAGAGGAGGGATCTCTTCTAGCCAAAAGATGTTGAAACCCCTCCCCTGCGCTGAGAACAATGGGATTGGGGTGGAACCCATAATAGAACTGGACATTCTCCCAAAGAGCTCGCCTAACTCAGTGCTCTGTACCGAGTGCAGGTGCATGGGTAGAGTGGGAGCATATGCCCCCAATTCCTGGCTGTAGGAAGTAACAGCACAGATGCAGAATGGAAGACAGTCTCTGTTCTGGACAGCAGAGGGGGATGGCACCAATGAGTCACAGCTGCAGTCATTGGGATCGCTGTCCCAGTAAGTGTAGGGGATGGTGCCCATGGTTCACAACCTCAGGCAGTGAAAGTCTGAACACAGGCAAACTACCTGGTTATTTTTTCTGGTAGCAGCGACAGTGCCTTGTGATCTGCTTTAGTTGGGGTTGTGTGTGTGTGTGTGTGTGTGTGTGTGTGTGTGTGTGTGTGATACTTCTGCACTACAGACCATCCATGGAGGACCCACAACCACAGGTCCTGCATTTTCAGATAGCCACCAGGTTCAATGCTACTTTGAGGAGGACCCACCAGAGGGGAACAGGTGTACAGTGACCCAGTGCAGTCAGAGTAACAGCCTAGAGCCCTGCATCCTGAGCTCCTGTGCACAATAGAAACATCACATTCAGGATTCAGCATTCAACACACATGGAGCATTCAACCTCAGGCTTCTGGGCGAATAAACAAGAACCTGCGAGTGGGAGGTCCATAGCAACCATTGAAGTGACTCCCATGCCCCGGCACCTCTGAGGGGATCCAAAGCTGCAGAGTGATAGATATCTGAAGGTCCCAAATTCTGATGGAACGCAAACTAAGACTCAGTAAGTAATTTTATCCACCTTGGCATGGTTTACTGTAAAGAGACCTAACACCAACTTTGACCATTCTTCATTTTAAATTCAGTAAGTATTACCCTAGTGTTTGACACTTGATTATATTTCTTCTAAAACTTAAAAGTGTCAACGGGAATCATTCTCTATATCCTTGTTGTCCTTACTCAGGTTAACACTTGCTCTTCTTAGTCCCTCTTTTCCCTCTTACATTACCTACTACTAACACAAATGTCCCCCTGCTGTCCTATCCTCCTTCTTCTTTTTTTTTTTAACCTGGTGATTATTATTCTTTTCTTTTATTTTCCTTCTGTCTTTTTTCTCTCTTCTTTTGTCCAATTCTCTCCTCCCCTTTTCTGCCCCTACATAATGTCACAGCAAATTATTCTGTATGCAATGAATAATTTTCCACCCTATTCCAGAACTTTACCACAAGTTTATATTTGAATTAGAGACACTGTGGAGAATAACATAAGCAGGAATTTTCCCCCCTCAGGTTGTTCAGTACATGACTTTGGTCTGAAGTGATTGTTGCAAACAGGATTTAGTGTCTTCTATGAAAGTGATGCTGATACTGAGAAGAGTAGAGGAAACTGAGTTAAAGTATCAATTCCTGGATCTTCACCCAGCCTGGGACTCCTAGAGGAAGAAGCTCACTAAGTAGTCTCTTGCATAAAATAAATGATAAACATCAAAATACCTGGGTGGACATACAAGCATTATGAAAAAGCAAAGGAAAAACCACCACAAACAGTCCACAACACTTCAAAAACTGATCCCATGGACACCACACTGGAGGAATTATTGGAAAAAGAATTTAGAGCCAGGCCTGGTGGCCCCTTTTTGTAATCCCAGCAGCTCAGGAGGTTGAGGCAGGAGAATCACAAGTCCAAAATAAGCTCAGCAACTTAGCAGGGCCCTAAGCAAATTAGAGAGACTCTATCTGTAAATAAAATATAAAGAAGGGCTGGGGATGTGACTCAGTGGTTAAGCAGTCCTGGGTTTAATCCATGGTACAAAAAAGAAAAGAATTTAGAAATTTTATTGTTAAAATATTCAGAGAACTGAAATAAAATGTAAGAAATTAATTCAGAGAGAAAATACAGGAAGTGAAAGTTCATTTCAATGAAGAATAAAGATTTCGAGAAAGAATCAATAGAAATCCACAAATGAGATTCAATTAAACAAATTAAAAATTCAGGAAAGCATCAATAGATTAGAACACTTTGAAGATAGATATTCAGTTCTTCAAGACAAGGTATATAATCTTGAAAATAAAGTCAATAATAAAGGAATGATGTCAAGAGACCATGACCAGAATATACAAGTAGTTTGGGATAATATTAACAGGTCAAAGTTAAAAATCATAGAAGTAGAAGAAGATTCCAAAATACTAACTAAAGAAATACACAAATGTTTTAATAAAAAAAATTAGAAAATTTTCCAAAATTTTGGAACAAGATGGAAATTTAAATACAAGAGAAATATAGTACCCCACTTTGGCAAGGTCATGAAAGGTCCTCTACAAGAGACAGCACAATGAAAATCCTTAATCCACAAAATATTGATAGAATTTTAAAAACTGTAAAAAAAATTCAGGTTACATTTAGACATAAGCCATTAAAATTTCTTTTCTTTTTTTTTCAAATTTTTATTGGTTCTTTTTAGTTATAGACAATGGAATATACTATAACATAATTATAAAAGGATGGAATATATGTTCTAATTCAGTCCCCAGTATTTCCCCTTTCCCTCCCTGCCTCCCAATCTATGTTTCTTTCCCTCTACTCTACTGATCTTTCTGCTATTTAGTTTTATAAAATTAGTGTCTTATGGATGAACATGATGGTGAGAGTCACTGTAGTATATTCATGTGTGTCCATCAGAAAATGATGTCAGATTCAGTCCGATGTCTTTCCTTTGCTCATCTACCCTTCCTTCACTTTATTCTTCTTTGTCTACTCCACTGAACTTCTATTCTTTTTTTTAATCCCCCCTTTATTGTGGATTAGCTTCCAAATACCAGATAAAACATTCAACCTTCGAATTTTGGGAATTGGCTTATTTTGTTTAGCATGATACTCACCACATCCATCCATTTACCAACAAATGTCGTGAAGTCACTCTTCTTTATGGCTGAGTAATATTCCATTGTGTATCCATTCCTTTATCTATTCATCTGTTGAAGAGCACCTAGGTTGGCTCCCATATCTTAGCAAATGTGAATTGTGCTACTATGCATATTGATGTGCTGCATCACTATAATATGCAGATTTAAATCCTTTGATATAAACTGAGGAGTAACTGGGTCAAATGGTGATTTGATACCTGTTTTTCTTTCTTTTTTTTTTTTTTAGGAATCTCTATACTGCTTTCCAGAGTATTTGCACCAATTTGAAGTCCCATCAACAATTTATTAGTGTACACTTTCCCCCACATTATTGCCAGCATTTATTGTTACTTGTATTCTTGATAATTGCCATTCTGACTGAAATGAGATATCAGTGTAGTTTTAATTTGTACTTATCTAGTTGCTAGACATGTTCAACATTTTTCATACATTTGTTGACCATTTGTATTTCTACTTCTGAGAAGTGTCTTTTTTGTTCCTTTGCACATTTATTTATTGGGTTATTTGTTTAATTCATGTTAAATTTTTTCAGCTCTTTGTATATCCTGGATATTTGTGTCCCGTTATGGTTTGGGTGTGAGGTTTCCCCCAAAAGCTCACATGTAAAACAGTGCAAGAAGATTCAGAGAAGAAATTATTGGGTTGTGAGAGTATTAACCTAACCAGTGAAATAATTCCTGATGGTATTAATTGAGAGGTAACTGGAGGCAGGTGGGGTGTGGTTGGAGGAAGTGATTAACTGAGGGATATATATTTTGTATCTGGAAAGTCGAGTCTCTTTCTCTGCTTCCTGATCATCATGTGAGTTGGTTCCCTCTGCCACACTCTTCCACCATGATGTTGAGCCTCACCTTGAGCCCCAAGTAGTAGAATCAGCCACTTATGGACTTAGATCTCTGAAACCAAGAGCCCTAAAATAAACTTTTCCTCCTCTACAATTGTGCTGATTGGGTCCTTTAGTCACAGCAGTGAAAAAGTTAACATATGCCCTTTCCAAGGAAGAGGTAGCAAATATTTCTCCCATTATTTAGCTCTCTTTTCATGTTCTTCATAGTTTCCTTTGCTCAGAGGAAACATTTTAATTTGATGCCATCCCATTGATTTATTTTTAATTTTATTCCTTACACTTTAGGAATCTTATTAGGGAAGTCAGTTCCTGAATTGACATATTGGAGTGTTGTGCTTACGTTCTCTTCTAGTAGGTGCAGGGTTTCTGGTCTAATTTCTAGGTCATTGATCCACTTTGAGTTGAGTTTTGTGTAGGGTTAGAAGCAGGGGTTAAATTTCATTCTACTACATATGGATTTCCAATTTTCTCCCATACCATTTGTTAACAAGGCTATCTTTTCTCCAATTTATGTTTTTGGCACCTTTGTCTAGCGTAAGAGAACTCTATGTATGTAGGTTTGTCTCTACATGTTACATTCTATTCCATTGGTCTTCATGCCTGTTTTGGTTCAAGTCACCTTGCTCTTTTTTGTTACTAGAACTCTGTAGTATAATTTGAGATCTGATATTGTGATGCCTCCTGCTTTACTTTGCTTGCCAAGCATTGCTTTGGCTCTTCCAGGTCTCTTATTTTCCCAAATGAATTTCATAACTGCTTTTTCTATTTCTGTGAAGAATATTATTGGAATTTTGGTAGAAAATGCATTGAATCTGAGTAGTGCTTTTGTTAGTATGGTCATTTTGGTCATATTAATTCTGCCTATCCAAGAACATGGGAGGTCTTTCCATCTTCCAATGTATTCTTCAATGTCTTTCTTGAGTGTTCTACAGTTTTAATTGTACAGTTCCTTTACCTTCAACCTTACTGTGAATGAAAAACTGAAAGCATATCCTCTAAATACAGGAACAAGATATGATACCCATTTTCACCATACCTATTCAACATAGTCCTTGAAACTACAGCCAAATCAATTAGGCAAGAGAAGGAAATTAAAGGTTATGAATATAAAAAGAAGATATCAAATTATCATTGTTTGCCAACATGATCCTATATTTAGAAGACAAAAAACCTCCAGCAGAAGACTTTAAGAGCTCATAAATTAATTCATCAGAGTAACAGGATACAAAACCATCACCCATAAATCAATCACATTCTTATACTCCAAAGATGAGTCTGTTGAAAAAGAAATTGGGAAAACTATCCCATTCACAATAGCCTAAAAAATACTTGAGAATCAAGCAATGAGTATTTCAACTTGTTTCTCAACTCACACTTCCAAAGTCAGAAGGACTTGCAATAAAATATACAAAGCCCTGAAAGAAAATGAGTATCATCTAAGAATGATATATTCAGCAAAATTATCCTTTTGAGTAGAAGCTGAAATAAAAACTATCCATGATAAATAGAAACTACAAGAATTCATAGCCACTAAGCCTGTACTATCAAACATACTCAATGAACTATTTAATTTCATGCAGAACAAATGAAAAATAAAAATAAAAATCAGAATATTTATGAATTTCACAGGAAGAATAGTCAATTAAAGGATAACCACATGTGAATTATTATGAATATTCCAGTCTAATACTTATTGATTATTAGAAATAGATTCTAATAATTATTAAATATTAGAAATAAATTTAAGTGGGAGGAAATTAATCATTTCTTCATAAAAACATTGAGTATAAATAGCACAAAGTCATCAATCAGAAGATATAGATTTGCATGGTCTTAAAAATAAGACCCAACCTCATATTATTTACAAGTGACTCTACCTCTCAACGTGCACAAAACTCAACTCAAAGTGGACTAAGGACTTGGACATTAGGCCAGAGATCCTGCACTCATTAGAAGAAAGAGTAGGCACAACTCTCCATGATGTCCATTTAGGAACCGATTTCCTCAATAAGACCCATGAAGTGTAAACTAAAAAACTTCTTCACTGCAAAAGAAGCGATCAAGAATATGAAGAGAGAGCCTTCAGAATGGGAGAAAATCTTTATCACCTGCACCTCAGATAGAGCATTGATCTCCAGGATATACAAAGAACTCAAAAAACTTAACACCAAAACCCAAATAACACTATCAATAAATGGGCAAAGGAACTGAACAAGCATTTCACAGAAGAAAAAATACAATTAATCAACAAATATATGAAAAAATGTTCAACGCCTCTACCAATTGGAGAAATGCAAATTGAAATGACACTGAGATTCCATCTCACTCTAGTCAGAATGGCAATTATCAAGAATACAATAAATGTTGGTGAGGATGTGGGGCAAAAAGTATACTCATACATTACTAGAACCACTATGTAAAGCAGTATGGAGATTTCTGGAATGGAATCACCATTTGACCCAGTTATCCCACTCTTCAGTTTATACCCAAAAGACTTAAAATCAGTATACTACAGTGACACAGTCACCTCAGTGTTTATAGCAGCTCAGTTCACAATAGCTAAAATTTGGAACCAACCTAGGTGTGTTTTGCAAGTGACTATATAAAGAAAATGTGGCATATATACACAATTCAATATTACTTAGCCAAAAAAAGAGAATGAAATTAAAGCATTTGTCAGTAAATGGATGGAGCTGGAGAATATCATGCTAAGCAAAATAAGCCAGTCTCCTAAAACCAAAGGCTGAATGTTTTCTCTGATATGTGGATGCTGACCCACAACAAGGAAGGATGGGGTGGGTCAAAATATAGTCCTTTGAATTAGACAGAGGGGAATGAAGGGTAGGAAGGAGGGATAGGAAAAAGAAAGACAGTAGAATTAATCAGACATAGCTTTCCTATCCTTTTATTTAATACATGACCTGGATAACTCTGCATTGTGTACAACCATAAGAATAGGATCCTAATCAGAATAAGTTATACTCTATGTACATATCATATACCAAATACATTCTACTGTTATGTATATCTAAAAAGAACAAATAAAATTTAAAAATACAAAAATTGAACTAGAAAAGAATATATTACCACAGACATTACTGAAATTCAGAAAATCATTAGAAACTATTTTGAAAATGTGTACTCCAATAAGCTAGAAACTCTTGAAGATGTTGATGAATTCCTAAAGCCATAATATCTACCCAAATTGAACCATAAGGATATTGAAAACCTAAACAGATCAATATCAAGCAATGAAATTGAAGCAATGATTAAGACTTCCAACACAAAGATGCAGAACCAGATGGATTTTTGGGTGAGTTCTACTAAATCCTCAAAGAAAAAACAATGTTAATTCTCTGCAATTTAGTTTCACAAAAGAGAAAGGGAAGGAACACTGCCAAATTCATTCTACAAAGCCAGTATTCCCATAATACCACAACTAGATTATGACACATCAATGAAATAAAACTTCAGACCAATACCCCTGAAGAATACAGACACCAATGTTCTTAATGCAATATTGGAAAACTACTAAAAACACATTAAAGAGATAGTGCATCGTGATCAAGTTGGTTTCATCCCAGGGATGCAAAGTTGATTCAACTTACATGAAGAAATGAATTAATTCACCACATGAATATTGTTAAAGACAAGAATCATGAACATCTCAATAGATGCAGAAAAAATATTTGACAATGTCGAGCATTCATTCATATTTAAAACAATAGAGAAACTTGGGATGGAACAAGACAAGGATGTACACTCACAACTTCAATTCAACTTATTCCTTGAAATCTAGCCAGAGCAATCAGGAATGATTATAAAATAAATGGGATACAAATAGAAATAGAACAAGTTATATTATCTCTGATGCTGATGTCATGACTCTATATGCAGAAGATCCAAAAAACTTCACTAGAAGATTTCCAGAGATGATAAATAAATTTAAGAAAGCAACAGGATATGAGATCAGCATACATAAATCAATTTTTCCTATACTCCAATAATGAATGTGCTGAAAAACAAATTAGGTAAATAATCTTATTCACAATAATCTAACACTTAGTGATAAATCTAATGAACAGGGTGAATTAATTCTACAATGAAAACTACAGAATGCAGAAGAAAGAAATTGAAAAAGACCTTAGAAGATGGAAAGACCTCTCATGTTCATGAACAGCAGAATTAATATTATCAAATTGTTATTATAAATTAATTATATTGTTATTATAATTAATATTATCAAATTGTTATTATAAACAAATTATAAAATTGTTACATAGGTTCAATGCAATTCCCATCAAAATATCAATGACATTCTTCACAGCACTAGGAAAAAAAAAGTTCTAAAATTCACTGGGAAAATAAAAGACCCAGAATAGCCAAAGTAATCTTCAGCAAGAGGAGTGATGTTGGAGGCATCAGAATACTGGACCTTAAATTATGTTGCAGAGTTATAGTAATAAAAACAGCATGGAGTAAGTACCAAAACAGACACCAAGATCAATAGAATAGAATGGAAGACGCAGAGACAAATCCACATAGATAAAGTCATCTGATACTCAACAAAGTTGACAAAAACATACACTGGAGAAAAAATAGCCTTCAAATCTAAGAGTCAAAAAGTGGGATGGCATCAAATTTGAAAACTTCTGCACAACCAAGGAAAGAATTAAGAGCACAAAGAGAGAGACTAGAGAATGGGAGAATATCTTCACTACCTTCCTCAGTTGTGTGATTCATATTCAGAATATATAAAGAAATAAAATTAATAAATTAAAAAAACAACCTAATCAATAAATGGGCAAATGAACTAGAGACACTTCTCTAAAAAAGAAACACAAATGGCCAAAAAATACACGAGATAATGTTCAGCATCTCTAGAAATCAGGGAAATGTTAACCAACACTACACTGGTATTTCATTTCACTCTAATTAGGATGGGAATAATCAAGAATACAAAGAATGATAATTGCTGGCCAAGTGTTGGGGAAAATGTACAATTGTATATTTTTGGTGTGACTGCAAAGTAATACAACCACTTTGAAAAGTTGTACAGAGATTCCTCAAAATCTACAAATGGAACCCCCATATGGCCCGGCTATCCCATCTTTGGTATTTTTTCAAAAGAACTAAAATCAGCATATTATAATGACACAGGCACATCAGGGTTAATAGCAGCACAATTCACAATAGCCAAGTTATGGAACCAGACCAAGTGTCTATCAACAGATGAATAGATGAAGAAAATGTGGTCTAGATACACAATGGAATTTTACTCTGTCATAAAGAAGAGAAAAATTATGGTATTCACCGGCAAATGGATGCAACTGGAGAAAATCATGCTAAATGAAATAAACCAAACTCAGATAATCAAGGGTCATATGTTTTCTTTCATAAGTGGAGAATAGAGAATAAAGGAATAGAAAGAGTACATTATAAAACAGAAGGGGATCAGTAGAATAGAAGGAGAAAGGAGGAGGGTTGGTAAAGGGAAAGAATTGGAGAATGAAGTATACCAAATTACACTAGGTTCATGTACGAGTATAACACATTGAAATCCTATTTTACATATGACTATAATACATCAATTAAAAATAAAATAATAAATAGAAGGAAAGTCAATAGGATAGAGGGAGGGGGCTCAAGGGAACAAAAAAGTAGAGGGAAATGGGTAGTGTTGGGGAGTGAAATGGAATAAACTATATTACATGTATTTATGAATGTGTCAAAATAAATCCCAATATCATATATAAGTGCAATGTGCCATAAAATTGCTCAACATCATTAATCATTATGGAACTGCACAACAAAATTGCAGTGAAATGATAATCCACCTTCGCTAGAATGGTGATAATCAAAATGAAAGACTTAAGCATGTGTCTGTGAGGACACAGATAAATCAGAAAACTTGTATACAGTTTTCAGAATAAAAAAAAAAACAAGTGCCTACTTTGGAAAAAAGTTGTTTATTTCCTAAAATGGTTAAACATCATGTTATAATACAATCTAGTTTTTTTCCTTCTCCCTTGATAAATGAAAAAACAGTTCCTCCCCCAATTTTTATGAATGCTTTTAACGAGAGCATTCACAATAGCAGAAGGATAAGAAATAACCACTCTGCCTAGGAACAGATGAATAGATAGTGGTATAAATATACAATAACATATTATTGAACTAAAAAAATGGAAGTTATACATGTCCCAATGTGGATAACCTTTAAAATATTAAGTCAAGTAAAGAAATCAGATAGAAAAATCTGCTCATTTATGATTCAATTTGTATGAAATATTCAGAATAGGTAGAGTCATTGAGTCTTTAACAGATTGTTGATAGCCAGAGTAAGGAATGGATGGAATTGCTTAACGAGTGAAAAGTTTTATTTTTGGATGATGAAAAGTTTTGGACTAGATGAAATTTGCATTTGAATAATATTTTAATGTACTAAATGTAACTGTACTGTGCATTTTAAAATGGTTAATTTTGTATGTAAATTTCAGCCAAATTTTTAAAAGAGCTGATATAATTAATTACCAGGAGATTTACAATTAAGAGTATCAGGCAGAGGTAAACTAATTCTATTGAAAATATGAATTTACAACAGTGAGTCTCAATTTGAGGTACTTTTGCTTCCCGGTTTATGCTTAGGAAATCTGGAATCATTTGTAGTTATAATAACTGAGGAAGGAGTAGGTTACTCCATCTATCTGTTGTGTAAAGGCTGGGAATGAAGCTAAAATTCCTGAAATGAGCTAGAAAGAATCATTCCACTACAATAAAGAATCTTTCAGTATCTCCAACATTGAGAAAACATGATGTATATAAAGGAAGAAAGCACATGGAAATGTCAACAGTATTCATCTTTCCAAGAAATGTAAAAGTTATAATTGAATACTTAAATGACAATAACAGCAATATATAATTATAGGTTGTAACATGTAAAGATAAAATGTAGGAAAAGAATAATGCAAAGACAGAAGAGCAGAAAAGGAAGTACCATTACTAGGATACGAAATCAACATACAATAATCAGTCACTGGACACAGAAGCTCAAGGTTATAACCCTAGTGACTAGGGTGAATGAGCAGGATAATTGCAAATTTGAGCCCAACCTTAGCAACTTAGCAAGAATCAATGTAACTTGGGGAGACCATGTCTAAAAATAAAATGCCTCAAAAAGACTGGAGATGTAACTCAGTAGTAAAGAGCCCCTGGGTTCAATCCCCAGTACTAACAGAACAAAACGAAAGAAACAAAACAATCTCTTTCTATAAACTAACAGAAAATTTTCTTAAAAGAATCTAAGAAAACATCCCATTTATAAGGGTATACAAAAACAAAGAAATGAATCATGAAGTTTTTGGAGTAAATTTAATCAAGTAGGTAAAAAATCTTAGAATAAACCAGTATAAAATATTGATGAAAGAAATTGCAGATGACACAAATAAATGAAAAAATATTGTGTTTATGGATTGTGGTAATTAATATTATTAAATCTGTTTTACACAGGATGATCTACAGATTCAATGAAATCCTTATAAAAATTCTGATGTCAGGGCTGGGGATATAGCTCAGTTGGTAGACTGCTTGCCTCACAAGCACAAGGCCCTGGGTTCAATTCCCAGTACTGCAAAAAGAAAAAAAGAAATAGAAGAAGACTTCTAAAATTCATATGGAACCACAATATTTTGAAAGAGCCAAAGCAATCCAGAGTAAAATAAACAAAGCTAGAAGCATCACAATACAAATTATAAAATATACTGCAGAACTATAGTAACCAAGGCAGGTGTGGTGGCAAACACCTGTAAGCACAGTACCTTGGGAGGCTGAAAGGAAGATCATGAGTTAAAAAGCAGCCTCAGCAACTTAGTGAGGCTCTAAGCAACTTAGTGAGATCCTGCCTCGAAAAAAAATTTTTTAAAGGCTAGTGATATGGCTCAGTGTTTCAAAGCCCCAGTTTAAAAGCCCCAGTTTATCACTAAAGGCTAGTGATATGGCTCAGTGTTTAAAAGCCCAGTTATATGTATACATATACATATATTATATATATATATATATATAGAGAGAGAGAGAGAGAGAGAGACAGACAGACAGACAGACAGACAGAAAGAGAGAGAGAGGGAGAGAGAGAAAGGGAGAGAGAGAGAGAGAGAGAGAGAGAGAGAGAGAGAGAGAGAGAGAGAGAGAGAAACAAAAACAGCATGGTACTGACAAGCATAACAACAGAGATGTCAATGAATGAAACAGAATGGATTCCAGAAACAAAGTAAAACATCCACAGTCAACTAATTTTTGACAAAGGTGACAAGAACACACAATTTGAAAAGAATAGTCTCTTCATTAAATGCTGTGGGGAAAATTGAATGTCCACCTGCAGTAGAATGCCCTTGGGTTCTTATCTCATACCTTATATAAAGAGCAATAAAAAATGGACTAAAGACTTAAATATAAGACCTGGAACTACAACACTACTTGAATGAAATGTAGAGAAAAAAGCTCCACAACATCGTTCTCAGAAATGACTAATTGCATATGACTACAAAATACAGGCAACAAAAGCAAAAATAGACAAACTGGATTGCTTGAAACAATAAAGGTTAAGTCCAGCAAAGAAACAATCAACAGAGTAAAGAAAAAAATGAATGGATTGGAAGAATTTATTTGCAACTCACACATCTGATAAGGGTTTGTATAATACATATAAGAAACTCAGTAGAAAGAAAACAACTAAACTCTAAAACCTCCAAAATTTAAAACTTGAAAATTCACAATTCCAAAATATTTAAATTATGAATCTTGAAATTTTGAAGGCCAAACTCCCGAAAACCAAAATTTCCACAGGGGAAATATGCTACATAAGGGGTAGAAAACTGAATTCTGAGGAAGGAAACTATTTGCTTTGGGCTGCATGCAGAATGACTGCATCATGTACTTGTGTTCCACTTCTGTTTCCTCTTCTTCAAGAGGACAAAGCTTGCCTTCAAGTATATGCCTGGCATCAGAGAATGAAAAGATTTTTACAAGCTCAGTCACCTTTTTATGCAAAGACACTTACTGATATGGAGATTCCCCCAGTGTCACAAAACACATTACACGGTGAACTATTTTTTATTAGGGATTCGACTTTCAAAAGAGACAGGTTTACATTTGTCACTAAATCTTCCAGAAAAACTAGCACATACTTCATTTTGGCTAGTAGTAGTAGTTGACTACTTGTAGTTTCTATTCATCATGTCCCTACTGTTTTTTTTTTTTTAAATCAGCTACTTACAATCCATGCCACTTTGGGTCTGCAAATTCTTGGGTTTATTAATAAGTGACAAGAAAAAGTTATAAATGCTTATTTGGTGCATTTTGCAGTAGAAAATGGATTTCAATTAAGTCTCCAAACTATAATGAAAGTTTGGAATCAAAGCAGCAAAAATAAATTTCAAGGAGTTATCAATGAAGGGTTTTATTTTTTCCCTTTCAGCTTAATGTATATTGTGGAAAACTCAGATACGTGAATTGGTCATGCAAACCAGAAATGATGAACACTTCAGTTTAAAGAATGTGTCATTTGTCTTCATTGGCATTCCTTATATTAGCTAAAATTTTAATGAATTAAAGCGATATTTTTCTGAAGAAGTCCGGTAAGTTTTTGAATGGTTCTAAGCTAATAATATGCTCTGTAGGATAAGAAGACACTAACACAATGGTGTTGTTTGTTCCATCATCTAAATGTGTGGTCTATATCAGAATGATTAGCACAGATTTCCACACCCCACCCCCCAAAATTAGAAGCATGGCATCAAAGATGGAAATATTAATAGGAAATGCTCATGCTCATGTTGGTGTATATCAAATTATGTAACTATTTTGAACATCAGTGCCATGCAGAAAATGTATACGACTATATGCTCTGACGAAATATGGGACAGGAGAAAACAAAACAAAACAAAAACAAATGAGCAGTCAAAAAACCCTGTTCTTCATTATGATGTAAGAGTGAAAAATATAGCTATTGTGAAAGTCCGCCACCAGCAATTATAGACCACCTTTGTGCAATTGTCCATAATCTATAACTGTAATAAATTTTTTCATACATCATTTTCTTTTTACTTTTTAGCTTTTTTCTTTTTAAGATTTTTTCCTCAGTATTTCAAATGGTCAGCTTATTTTTCCTTTAACAATGTTCTGTGTCATGATGTGGGGGGGTGGTAAGAGAAGAATAGAGAAACTTTGGATTGTGTAGAGGGAAATGGGTGGGGGTGGGGGAAGGAAAGAGAGTGGACTGAGACAGACATCATTACCCTACATACATGTATGATTACACGAATGGTGTGAATCTACATTGTGTGCAACCAGAGAAATGAAAAGCTGTACTCCATTTGTGTACAATGAATCAAAATGCAGTCTCTAAATATAAAAATAAATACAATAAAAAAGTTCTATGTCATTTATTTCTTCTGTTATTATTTCTGATTCTAGAGGTATAAATTGAGCTAACAACTTTTAGAGAATTTTAATTTGTTCATTCTTTGCAAACTTGACTTTGAGAAAATACATTATCATGACACTGACTTTCCCTGTAAGTACTGTACACATGTATGAAACATTAAGACTTCCTCAAAAATAGATAAATGCTTTTATGTGTATCTGCATTTGGGAAAGATAAAAATCTTTCAAGATATCAGTTCTTTGGAAAAATGTGTAAGTTGCAGTGACTCATCAAAGGTTTTGATTGATCTAATAAAAAACTAGGTTGTCCATCAAAGAGTTACAAATACAGTTTTAAAGCTGGGTGCATCCCATTAACAATCAGTGGTATGCATTTATACATTTCACTTTTTGTCTTAGATTTTTTATGCATACAGTTTGCCTGCTCATAAATGTCATACCTATATGATTGTCATTAGTATGCCTGTGAGTTTATGCTTGCAACATTTGTTATCATTGCCTCTTATATTATATAAAGTGATCTGTGAAGTATTCTTCCATGTGTCACCCTTTGAAAGATAAACAAATGTCTTGTTAAAAAATATTTAAATTATTATTTTTTCCAGAACCATATTTTTTAGATTTCAGGCTTTTGGGATTTTAGACCTTAGGAATTTTAATCTTTCAAAATTTTAACATTTGAGATTATGATGTTTGGGACTGTGTCTTGAGATTATCATTCAAATATGAAAGGAATTCTTCTTAAATGTTGAAAACAAAAATATTGTTAACCCATAATTGTTTTATTCCATATTCCCACTTAGCAAGAAAATTCTTCAAAAGTTAAGGTGAAATGAAGGCTTTCTCAGGCAAACAGAAACTGAAGAAATTGATGCACATCAGATCCACTACAGAAGAAACAAGAAACACTAAATGGAGATAGTCAGAGTGAAAAAATGTGACTCAACTTTTTTCCCCAGAAGGGAACTTGTATAACAACAGTGTTTTGGAGCTGAAAGAGTTGTAAGGTGCAGCCTCTATTTGAAGAAGTTTCTGAAAAATATATTGCAAGCTAGGAAAAAATCCACATGAAGATATGAAGAGACAAAGCAAGAATGAGAAACAGACTCAAATAAGGCAGAATTTTAAATTAATTATTTTAAATAACTGAGAATAATATGTTAAAGTTTTTGTTATAGTTAGTTAGCATTTGCATCACTATAATCAAAAACAAGAACAATTGTTCTTGACAAGAACAATTTATTTTACTTATTTATTTATTTTTTTGCTGTAGTTGGGATTGAACACAGGGCCTTGTGCTTACGTGGCAAGCACTCTACCAACTGAGCTATATCCCCAGCCTAAGAACAATTTAGAGGAGAAAAAGTTCACTTGGGAATCACAGTTTCAGAGGTTCAGTCCATATTTGGTCAACTTCATTGCTCTAGGCTGCAGATGAAGCAGAACATCATGGCAGGAGGGAATAGTACACAGAAGCAACTCAGGAAATGGCAACCAGGAAGCAGGGAGACTTCTGCTCATACATTGAGTGAAAGGAATAATACCTGGATATTTGCCCAGTCTGGGGCTCCTGAGAGAAAGAAGCCAACTAAAGAGAACCTTGCATAAAATTCCAAGCAACGATTATCCCAGAATATAGGTAGATCTAAAAGCAAAGTGAAAAAGCAAGGTAACACCCCAGAATAGTCTTCAAAATATTAACAAGTATTTCCACTGACACCACAAGTGGAGGAAATGTTGGATAAAGAATTTAGAAAGTTTGTAGATAAAATATCCAATGAGCAAAATGAATTTTTAAGTAATAAATTTACAGAATGCAAGAAGTGGAACATCATTTCAATAAAGAGATAGAGATTCTGGAAGTGGAACATCATTTCAATAAAGAGATAGAGATTCTGAAAAAGGACCAAATGAAAATCCTGGAAATGAAAGACTCAATAAATCACATTAAAAATAAAGTTGAAATCATTATCAATTGAATAGACCACTTTTCATACAGAGTCCCAGGTTTTGAAGACAAAGCATATAATCTTGAAAACATAATTGACAATAAAGAAAAGATGTTGAGACCATGACCAGAATACTCAGGAAATCTGGCATAAATTTGAGACATCAAATCTAATAATCACTGGAACAATTAGAGGTATTGAATTACAAACTAAAGGAATGAATAGCTTTTCAATGAAACATGAAAATCCAAACTGTAAGAATGAGATGGAAATACAAATATAAGAAGCATTTAGAACCCGAAATAGGCAAGATAAAATAAATCCTCTCTAATATACATTATAATTAAAATGCCTAATATACAGAACAAGGGTAGAATTTTAAAAGCTACAAAAGAAAAATAGCAGGTAATCTTTACAGGTAAGCCATTTAAGAATTCAACTGAATTCTCAACCCATACCCTAAAAGGTAGGAAGGCTTAGGATTATATATACCAAACCCTGAAAGAAAATGGGTGCAAACCAAGATTGCTATATCTAGGAAAACTGTCCTTCAGAATTGAATATGGAATAAAAAGATTCCATGATAAGCAGAAAATTTAAAAAAATATTATAACCACTAAACCTGCAATGAAAAATATACTCAATGAGATATTTCATACAGAAGAAATGAAAAATAAAACCTTAACCAAAGTAGGGATGAATCTCACTAAAATAATATTCAATTATAATTATACCAGACCTTTAAGGAAGTTATGACAATATTCCTCAAATTAGTCCATGAATTAGAACAAAATGGAACTCCAAATTCATTCTAGGAAGGCAATATCACACTCATACTAAAGTCAGCTAAGGAAAAGAAGATCTGAAGGAAAGAAAATTACAGACTGTTATTATCTCTGATGAACTTAGATGCAAAAATCTTTAATAAAATATTAGTGAATTGCATTCAACATAATATTAAGAGGGCTGTATACCATAACCAAGTTAGTTTTATCCCAGAGATGCAAGAATGGTTTAACTTATGCAAGTCAATAAAATTAATTCATCACATAGATAGAATAGGGACAAAAATCATTCAGTCACCTCAGTAAATGAAAAGACTTTGACAAAATTCAGCACCAATGCATTGTTAAGAAAAAAAAGTTAAGAATCTAGGAATAGAAGGAACCTACTTCAACTTCACAAAGGAAATATATGGAAATCCCAAATCCAGAATCACATTAAATGGGAAAAAAACCTGAAGGCATTTCCTTAAAATCTGGAATAAGACAACAATGTTCATTCTCTCCACTCTCATTTAATATAATGGCAGAAAGTCTAGCAAGACTTAGGTAAGAGAAGAAAATAAAAGGAATAAAAATAAGAAAGGAAAAAATTCAAAGCACACTGTTTGCAGATGATATGATTCTCCACTTAGAAGTTAAAAAAAACTCCATCAAAAGAATGCTAGAGGTAATAAATTCAGGAAAGTATCAGGTTAAAAATCAACATACAAAAATCAGCATATTTCCTACATATCAACAATTAATCTGCTGAGAAAGAAAATTTTAGAAATCCCATTCACAATAGACTGTAATCCCAGCAACTCAGAAGGCTGAGGCAAGAGAATGACCACTTTGAGACCAGCTGCAGCAACACAGCAAGGCCCTAAGCAACTTAGTGAGACTCAACCTCAAAAAAATAAGAATAAAAAATGGCTGGGGATATAACTCAGGGGTAAAGTGCCTATGAGTTCAATCTCTAGTACAAAAAATACAAAATAAAACAAAAACAAAACTGGGACTAAATTTAACCAAGGAGATTCAATAGATGAATAGGTGAAATACCTCTACAATGAAAACTATAGAAAAGTGAAGAAAGAAATTGAAGAAGATAAAAGATAAAATGGAAATACCACCCATGCTCATGGATAGACAGAATTAGTACTGCTAAAATTGCCATATGACCAAGAACAATATTCAGTTTTGATGCATCCCCATCAAAATACCAATGACATTCCTCACGAAACTAGGAAAAAATCTCTAAAATTCAGTTGGAAAAATAAAAGACCCAGAATAGTCAAAGCAATTCTAAGGCAAAGTAGCAATGCTGGAAGGCTTACCTGCCTGAATTCAAATTATGCTACAGAACTACAGTAACAAAAACTGCATGGTACAGGTATAAAAACAGACACAGACAAATGGTACAGAATAGAAGACATGGGGTGAATTCCACACATCTACAGTCATCTGTTTCTTAACAAAGATGCCAAAAACATACATTGGAGAAAAGGCAACCTGTTTGACAAATGGTTCTGGGTAAACTTGGTATCCATATGTATAATAATGAGATTTGATCTTTATCTCTCACCCTGCACAAAATCAATTCGAAATGCATTAAAGACCTCAGAATTACACCAGTAACTATGCAATTCCTAGAGTAAAATATAGGGTCAACATTAGGGCATATAGGCAGAGGCAACAACTTTCTCAATAGGACCCCTAAAGCTTAGGAAATAATGCCAAGAGTTAATAAATGAGATGGCATCAAATTAAGAATCTTCTGCACGGCAAAGGAAACAATTAAGATTATGAAGACATAAACTAAAGAAAATGATAAAATCTTTGCTTGCTATGCTTCTGATAGAATATATAAAGAATTCAAAAACATAACACATGCACACATACATAAACACACACAAAACAAATAACCCAATTAATAACTGAGCAAATGAATTAAAGAGACACCTCTAAAAAGAAGAAATACAAATGGCCAACCATTACATGAGGAAATGTTCAACATCATTAGAAATAAGGGAATGCAAGTCAAAACTATACTGAGATTTCATCTCACACCAGTCAGATTGGCAGTCATTGAGGATTCAAACATAATAAATGCATAATAGTGTACTCTTGGTAGGAATATAAATTAGTACAACCATTATGGCAATCCAAATGGAGGCTTCTCAGAAGATTAGACATGAAATCACCATATGAACCAGTTATACCACTCCTCAGTATTTATCCTAAAAATCAAAATCAACAGACTTTTGAAATACCTGCATACCCATGTTTATAGCAACAAAATTCAAAATAGCCAAACTATGGAACCAACCTAGGTGTCAATCAACAGATAAATGGATAAAGAAAATGTGGTATATACATACACAATTGAGTTTATTCAGTCATACAGCCTTCATTTCCATAAATAAAAACGAAATTGTGTGATATGCAGAATAATAGATGGATCATTTTTTCTTTAATTTGTTCTAATTAGTTATACATGACAATAGAATTTATTTTGACACATCATAAAAATGGAGTATAACTTCTCATTCTTCTGGTTGTACATGATGTAGAATGATGCAGGACATGTAATCATATATACACATAGAGTCATAATGTCTGGTTCTTTCTATTATCCTCTCTACCTCCATATCCCCTTTACTTGCTTCACTCCCTTCTGTCTAAAGTACCTCTGTTCTTCCCTAGTCCCCCCTTATTGCATATCAGAGAAAGCATTCAGCCTTTTGTTCTTTGAGATTGACTTATTTCACTTACGATGATATTCTTCATCTCCATCCATTTACTGTCAAATACCATAATTTCATTCTTTATTAAGGCTGAGTAATATTTCATTGTGTATGTATACCATATTTTCTTTATCCATTCATCTGTTGAAGGGCACCTAGGTTGGTTTCATAGTTGCTATAAACACTGAGGTGGCTTCATCACTTTAGTATGTTGCTTTTAAGTCTTTTGGGTATAACCTGAAGAGTGGGATAGCTGGGTCAAATGGTGGTTCCATTCCAAGTTTTCTGAGGGATCTCCATACTGCTTTCCATAGAGTTCGTACCAATTTGCAGTCCCACCAGCAATGTATGAGTGTACCTTTTCCCCAACATCCTTGCCAACATTTGTTGTTGCTTGTATTCTTAATTGTTGCCATTCTAACTGGAGTGAGATGAAATCTCAGTGTAGTTTTGCTTTGCATTTCTCTAATTGATAGATATGTTGAACATTTTTTAATATATTTGTGATCGATTGTATTTCTCCTTCTGTTAAGTGTCTGTTCAGTTCTTGAACCCATTTATTAATTGGGTTAAAACACTTAACACCAAAAATCCCATTCAGTAGATGGATGGATCTTGAGATCATTATGTTAAGAAAAGTAAGTCAAACTTAGGATGTTAAAGGTTGTTGTATATTTTCTCTCATATGTAGAAGCTAGGGAGGAAATGGGAGAAGAAATGATGGGAGTGGTCACATAAAAAGCAAAGAAAAATCACTGGAATAGAAGAAGGGGACAGATGGTGAGAGGAGGGAAGGGATGAGGTAAGGATCGTGGAGGGATATTGGCCAAATTATATTGTTATATTGGGTGTATAAGCGAATCTGTAACAACTAATTCTACCCTTATGTAAAATTATACTACACCAATAAAAAAGTTACAAAAAGAATAGTCAATTAAAAGTCAAGCCTGAATTAAGCATTAGAAATAAATAAAAATTATAAGAAGTAAAAATAATTTCTCTATAACACTGAACATAAATTTTAGAAACTTAATTAAAAGACAGATTAATATAAAGACTTGTTTTTAAAACAAGACCAAACCATATGTTCTTTATAAGAGGTTCATCATACAGATAAAGATATCCAAAGGCTAAAGGTAAAAAATGGAAAAAAAAAGGTGTTTATTGTCAATGGAAACCAAGAGCAAGTAGGGTTAGTTACTCTCACATCAGATAAAGTAGACTTTGGGTCACAATCAGAATAGACAAAAACTGTCACATCGTCCTGGTTAAGGGAATCATCCAACAAGAAGATAAAATGACTGTAAGTAATAATTCCCCAAGGAACAATGATATTCTCTCTCTCTCTTTCTTCAATATAAAGTATCAAATAATCACAACAGAATAATACTGGTTGTTTTGAAACAAACACCTATCTCACCATTTGATAGGTTATTCAGACATAAATTAAGTAAAGATTCTTCAGAATTAAAAAATACTATTAATTGAAGGAACCTAACAAACATCATTTATTGTCATTTATTGACAACTGAATTCACTTTCTTATCAGAGACACATGAAATATTCAACAGGTGATTAATATCCAGAATATACAAAGAACTTTAAAAACTTGACATAAAAAACTAAATAACCCAATCAATAGATGGGCAAAAAACCTAAATAGACACTTCTCAAAAGAGGACATATAAATGGCCAATGAATGTACTAAAATCCCTAGTAATCAGGGAAATTAAAATGAAATCTCCATTTAGATTTCATCTCACTCTAGTTAGAATGAAAATCACCAATAATATAAATAATAATAAATGCTGGTGAGTACGTGGGCAGAAATATATACTCACTCATTTTTGGTGGGACTGCAAATTAGTACAACTACTTTGGGAAACTGTATGGATATTCCTTCAAAAACTAGAAATGGAATCACCATATAACCCAGCTATCTCATTCCTTGTTGTTTATCTTAAAGAATTAAAATCAGGGCTGAGGTTGGAGCTCAGTAGTAGAGAGCTTGTCTAGCACATATAAGGTACTGGGTTTGATGCCCAGCACCACATAAAAATACATAAAATAAGGATAATTGTGTCCATTTACAATTTAAAAATATTTTTTAAAAAGAATTAAAATCAGCATACTGCAGTGATACACACACATCAATGTTTGTAGCAGTGCATTGTGCAATATCCAACTTATGAAACCAGTCCAAGTGCTGTCAACAGATGAGTGGATAAAGAAAATGTGTTTTATATACAGAATGGAGTTCTTACTCCAACGTACTGAATAAAATCTTGTCATTTGCTGGTAAATGGATGAAACTGGAGCAAAACATGCTAAGTGGAGTCAACCAGACTCTGAAAGTCAAGAGCCAAATGTTGACTCTCATATGTGGAAGCTACACCAAAATAAGGGGGTTGGGAAGGAAAGAGGGAATCCCATGAAAACAGAAGGAAGCTAATTAAGGGTGAAGAAAAAGTAATGGGAAAAGTGAGGGATGGTACAACTAAATTGACCAAATTATGCTATGTACAGGTAGGAATATACCATAGTGGATTTCACCTTTATGTATATCCACAAAGCACTCATTTAAAAAAAAAACTCAGAATAAATTGGATTCAGTTGAAGATGGGGAAAGGAGGGCGGGGTAGAAAAGGAAGGAAAGAAGCACAGGGCTCTGGAATGGGGCAACTTATATTTCATACATGCATTATTATGTCAGAAGGGATCTCCAAATCAGGTATAACTATAATGTAGTAATGAAAACATAAAAAGAGGAACATATTTTTGGCCTATGCTTTTAGAGGTAACCTTGACATTTTTTGTGTTGGTGGCAACACAGTACATCAAGGCAGGTGGTGTGACAAGAAGGCCTGTTCACCTCATGATAGCCTGGACCTAAACAGATCAAGACAGAGCGGAAAGGGCTTGGCATCAATATCCCATTCAAAGTCATGACCCCGGTGACCTAAATTCTTACCACAAATCACCACTTCTTAAAGGTTTCCCCATGTCTTAATAGTGACACAAGCTGAGGACCAAATCTTAAACACATGGGCTTTTTATGAAGACTGAAGAACCAAATTATAGAAGTGTATCTATAGAAACCTTACCAACTAAAATACAAAGAGAACAATGAGAAAAATACCACAGAATTTTTAAAAATTATGAGTCAGTTTGCAAAGTTGTAACAGACACATATTTGAAATACAAGAAAAAAGAGAGAATGAAGAGGCAGCAATATTTGAATTAAAAATAGTCAAGAATTTACAAATGACAGACATCAAATAATTGATATGAGAAGTTCAGAGAATACCAAACAAGATGAGTACAAATAATCTGCACCCAGGCATACCATATTAAAACTCGAGAAAACCCAAGACAGAGAGTATATTTAAAAACAAACAAACAAACAAACAACAACAACAACAAAAAAAAAAAGTTTACAAAGCATCTTACCTATAGTGGAATAAGGATCAGAATTAGATTGGACTTTGGACTTTTCATGAAAAACTGTAAAAGTCCTGTGTAAGAAGCAAATATAATGAAATGTTTGAAGTTTTGAGTAAAAAAAAATCCACCAAACACACTCATACATTGCTGGTGGGACTGCAAATTAGTGCAGTCACTCCGGAAAGCAGTGTGGAGATTCCTTAGAAAACTTGGAATGGACCTACCATTTGACCCAGCTATCCCACTCCTTGGCCTATACCCAAAGGACTTAAAATCAGCACACTACAGAGATACAGCCACATCAATGTTCATAGCTGCTCAATTCACAATAGCCAGATGGTGGAACCAACCTAGATGTCCTTCAATTGATGAATGGATAAAGAAACTGTGGTATATATATACAATGGAATATCACTCAGCCATAAAGAATGATAAAATTATGGCATTTTCAGGCAAATGGATGAAATTGGAGACTATCATACTAAGTGAGATAAGCCAATCTCAAAAATCCAAAAGTCGAATGATCTGATAAGCGGATGATGACACGTAATGGGGGTGGGAGGGGGGCAAGAATGGAGGAAGGAGGGACTGTATAGAGGGAAAAGAGAGGTGGGTGGGGTGGGGGGGGAAGGAAAAAATAACAGAATGAATCAAACATCATTACTATATGTAAATGTATGAATATGCAAATGGTATGCTGTTACTCCATATACAAACAGAAACAACATGTATCCCATTTGTTTACGATAAAAATAAATTTTAAAAAATCCACCAAAGTATTAATCTATATTCAGAGAAATTATCTATCAAAAATGAAGAAGAGTATTGCCTGTTATGTGTGTAATGCTTGGTTTGATCCCCAATACTGCAAAACAGAACAATAAAAAAACAAAAAAACTGAAGCAGATCTGCCCAGTAAAATATGTTAAAAGTTCCTCAGGGAGAAAGAAAATTATGAAGAAACTCAAATCTATGTAGAGTATCTGAGAAGGAATACATGAAGGTAAAATAAATT
Source organism: Sciurus carolinensis (assembly GCF_902686445.1). Classification (NCBI taxonomy): domain Eukaryota; kingdom Metazoa; phylum Chordata; class Mammalia; order Rodentia; family Sciuridae; genus Sciurus; species Sciurus carolinensis. Next base: position 72,415,761 of record NC_062214.1, on the reverse strand, counting down.
CAACTGAATTTCTTAAATATAATTTAATTATAATGCTATGTTAGGAGAATATAAGATTTTAAAATTTTGCTTGTTGTTATAATGCATTACTTTAACTGATTATGCAAATGTTGAGTAAACCTTGAATGCTCAGAATAAAACCCACTATTGGATTCTTTTTGCTTATTTATTTTGAAAAATTTTGCACTTACATTAGAAAGCAAACCTTATCTCTGATGAAAGACTTCAATCAAAAATACATGTAGAACTATTATAACAATGATATAAAAACAAAGAATCCAATTCAAAAAAGAGAGAAGAATTTAAAAAGCGATCTCTTCAAAAGATTAATAAATAGGCAATAAGCACATGAAAAATGTTTACCATTATAGTCATTAGGTAAATTCAAATCAAAACCACGATGAAGCATTTACTCCACACCTACTGTGATGGTGATAATCATAAAGAAAAACTTTATCATGAATGGATGAGAGCATGGAGAAATTGGAAAACTTTTACACTGCCTATGAGAATATAAAAGCATATCACTCTGGAAATTAAACTTGTCCTTTCTTAAATGGTTAAACACAGTTACCATGTGATATAACTATTTCTCTCTACTCGTGGGAAATAAAATATATTTCCACATAAAACTTGTATGTGGATGTTTATAGCAGCATTATTTATAATATTCAGAGATGCAAACAACACAAATACAATTCGCTAACTGATGAATGGATAAAACGTTTGTTCTCTCTATGCAATGGAATATTATTTAAGCACAAAAGAAGTAATTTCTGACACTCTCTATCATATGGATGAACCTTGAAAAAACTGTATTAAGTAAAAGAAGTCACAAAGACCACATTTTCTGTGATTTCATTTATATTAAATGTATGTATGCCCATAATGGCCACGTGTATAAAGACAAAAATCAAATAGTGGGTGCTTAGGGCCAGGTGAGGATGGAGTATTGGAGGCTGGCTTAAATCAGTACAAATTTTCTTTCGAGAATAATGAAAATGTACTAAGATTGTGGTGATGAATACAGAACCCAGAATATTCTAAAAGTCACTGAACAGTATATGTCACATGATTGAAATGTATAGTGCATGAACTGTGTCTCAATAATTAAAGTTTTAAAAGTGCACTAGGATATCAGGGGGTCTCTCTGCACTAAGAGAACACCAGCTAAGAGACAGCACCTCAAACTTTCCAGCAAGAAGAGGAGAGATATAGAAAAATATGCTTCACAGGATTTGAAATCCTGGATAGAAGCCAAACTGGTTTATGTATGAAACTAAATAGATTAAACACAACCAAATTATTTAATAAATGAGCTAAGATTTGGAATACTACCCTGATTTCATGTTCTTCTTAGGATAGTGCACTGTCCGGGAAGCTTGCAAAATATTTGAAAATTAATTTTACATTATAAGCACAAGTCTACAAGATTGGATAAGTTCAGTTACTCAGAACATAAGAAGATCAACTCTTTGCTAAAAACATTTATACATAATCAAGAGGCTCATAACAATGCTTAAAGTGTCCAGGATAGAACCCAAAATTACTAACATACAAGGAACCAGGACAATGTAAAATCGATTTAGCAATGTCAATAAATTAAATTCCAAAATGAAAAGAAAAATATGTAGTGATTATCTGACATAGCCATTAAAGCAGTTATCATAAAACAACATTCCAAAGTGCAATTATAAACACTTGGGAAACTTATGAAGAATCAGGAAGTCTTAACAAAGAACTAGAAGCTATAAAAGAGAACCAAGGTGCATTCTACTGCCTAAATATATAGTAACTGATATTTTTAAAGTTCTGGATGATATCACAAACAAAATAGAAATTTTAGAAAAAAATATATATATTCAACATATACATTATGTATTTATCATTATGTATGATATATATTGAATAGATATTAAACATATATGAATGTATATTTTATATATAAATTATTCAAACTAAACAACAGAGAAAATGTAGATAGAATAATAAGAAAAAAAACTTCAGGAACCAGTAGGAAAATATCCAAACCTGCATCAATTTGCCATTGGAATCCCAGCAAAAAAATAAAAAAAAAAAAATAGAGGGGAATGAGTATAGAGCTGAAAATCATCTGAAGAAATTATGTCTGTATTCTTTGCAAATTTGACCAAAGACATAAATGTATGGATTCAGCAGCTGAGGAAAAAATACCCAAAAGGATGAATTGGACTTGAGATCCAAGATGGCGGACTAGAGGGAGGCTGCATTCCTTGTTGTTCCGTAACTCCGGTTTCAAGCAGAGGATATCTGTTTCTTGGTGAGGCAGTTTTTGCTGCTTATCTATCCCCTGCTGTTTACCCCATTTGTCTGCTGTGATGACCTGCAGTCTGCCAGCATATCAACGCCTTTTCTGAATGCAGATTGCTCACTGTCAGGCATCTATCATCCGCCATTTGCCTGCCTCTCGCCTGTCCATCCCCTGCCTTACACCTATCCATCACCCAATGCACGAGGTTCACCTCCCGATCATCTGATAGTCCAACAACAGTCAGCAAACTGAGCGTTGACCTCCAGTGGAGCACCAGCTGCCTGCTGTTACCTGGAAGTTAACTGCTACAGTACCTGCAGGTTTGATTACACGTGGCTGCTGCCATTTTGAGACAACAGCCAGGCCCCATAGGACCCCTGACTGGACTGACTGAGGCCTGTCTCCAAGATCCCTCAGCCTGACTGATCACTCCCTGCCTCTGGGGCCCTCACATCGACTGACTGCTCCCTGCCGCCAGGAACCCCAGACCAACTGACTGTGCCCTATCACCGAGACCCCAGATCGACTGATTGCACCTGGCCTCCAGGATCCCACAACCACACCAAATACACCCGACCTACAGGACCCCTGCCTGACCAACCGCATCCCGCCTCCAGGACCTCCAGCTGACCACCTCCACACCCTGAGCTGCAGCTCCCCATTTGCCAACACATTTCAAAGTCAGAGTGGCCATCTTGGATAATCCTGGAAGCTGTAGCTCCAATCTTTAGGTGGGGCAACACCCATCCTGAGACGCCTGCTAGAGGCTTGAAACTCATTGTCAGGTAAGTCTCATGCATCAGGTCACTGAACACTGGGAGGTTTCATTACGATATGACTGTTATACCGTAGATTTTCTTTTTCCTCCTTATTGAAAAAATTTAAGTTTTTATTTCTTTACTTTTCTTGCTCTCTTTTCCTTTTGTTTACCTGTTCCCTCAGAGTCTCTTTCTCCCTTTTTTGCATGCTAACATCCAATTTCTTTTGATTACACTCTCACCTTTCTATTATCTAGAACTTCTGGATATTCTTTTCTTATCCCATTAACAGCCAAATTCTACATCCCTCTGCATCCTCTTAGACCTCCATTAGAAACTGCAGACCTTATTGCAAACCTGTTTGTTTTACTGAAGATAATATTTGAACTCATTCTGTTTATTATGACAATTTTGTTATTGTCCTCAAAGGGGCTATTTGATCTAGGATTGCATAGTGTCTGAATTGGGCACTGCTAATATTGATCTCCCCTTAAAGAAAGGGTTTTGGAAACTTATAGGGCCACTATAAGTCTATGGGGGAAATCTGCAATACCCCAGATCTGCACTGCTAGAGGGGAAGATACATGAACAACATGAAAAAACAAGGGAGGAAAATGATCCAAACAAATCTAGATTCTATATTAATAGAATCCAATGACAGTATGTTAGAAGAAATGTCAGAAAAGAACTTCAGATTATACATGATTAAGATGATTCGCGAAGCAAAGGATGAGATTAGAGAACAAATGCAGGCAATGAGTGATAATACCAATAAGCTGAAAGAGCACCTGCAGGAAGCAAAAGATCATTTCAACAAAGAGATAGAGATTCTCAAAAAAAAAAAAAAAAAAAACGGAAATCCTTGAAATGACAGAAACAATAAACCATATACAAAACGCAATGGAAAGCATCACCAAAAGACTAGACCACTTGGAAGACAGAACCTCAGACAATGAAGACAAAATATTTAATCTTGAAAATAAAGTTGCCCAAACAGAGAAGATGGTAAGAAATCATGAACAGAATCTCCAAGAACTATGGGACATCATGAAAAGACCAAATTTAAGAATTACTGGGATTGAGGAAGGCACAGAGATACAAACCAAAGGAATGAACAACCTATTCAATGAAATAATATCAGAAAATTTCCCAAACCTGAAGAATGAAATGGAAAATCAAATACAAGAGGCCTACAGAACACCAAATGCACAAAATCACAACAGATCCACACCAAGGCACATTATAATGAAAATTCCTAACATTCAAAATAAAGATAGGATTTTGAAGGTTGCGAGAGAAAAGCATCAGATTACATATAGGAGGAGACAAATACGGATAGCAGCCAACTTCTCAACCCAGACTCTAAAAGCTAGAAGGACCTGGAACAACATATTTCAAGCTCTGAAAGAACATTGTTGCCAACCAAGAATCCTATACCCAGCAAAACCTTCAGATTTGAAGATGAAATAAAATCCTTCCATGATAAACAAAAGTTAAAACAATTTACAAATAGAAAGCCTGCACTACAGAATGTTCTCAACAAAATATTCCATGAGGAGGAAATGAAAAACAACAATGGAGGTCAGCAAAGGGTGGAACTACCTTAGAGAAAAACCACTCAAAGGAGAAACCAAGCCAACTTAAAAACCAAAAATAAGCCAAATGACTGGGAATACAAATCATATCTCAATAATAACCCTGAACACTAATGGCCTAAACTCATCAATCAAAAGACATAGACTGGCACAATGGATTAAAAAGAAAGACCCAACAATATGCTGCCTGCAAGAGACTCATCTCATAGAAAAAGACATCCACAGACTAAAGGTGAAAGGATGGGAAAAAACCTACCACGCACATGGACTCAGTAAAAAAGCAGGGGTTTCCATCCTTATATCAGATAAAGTGGACTTTAAGCCAAAGTTAGTCAGAAGGGATAAAGAAGGACATTTCATACTGCTTAAGGGAATAATAAATCAGGAAGACATAATGATAGTAAATATTTATGCCCTAAACAATGGTGCATCCCTGTACATCAAACAAATCCTTCTCAATTTTAGGAATCACATAGACCACAACACAATAATTCTGGGTGACTTTAAAGCACCACTGTCACCACTAGATAGATCTTCCAAACAAAATCCAACCAAAGAAACCATAGAACTCAATAACACAATCAATAACCTAGACTTAATAGACATATGTAGAATATTCCATCCATCAAATAGCAGATTCACTTTCTTCTCATAGCACATGGAACCTTCTTGAAAATAGACCATATGTTATGACACAAAGCAGCCCTTAGGAAATGCACAAATATAGAGATACTGCCTTGTGTTCTATTAGATCATAATGGACTGAGATTAGAAATCAATGACAAAATAAAAAACAAAAATTACTCCAACACCTGGAGACTAAATAATATGCTATTGAATGAAACATGGATAACAAAAAACATCAGGGAGGAGATAAAAAATTCTTAGAGGTCAATGAGAATGACAATACAACATGTCAAAATCTCTGGGACACTGTGAAAACGGTACTAAGAGGAAAATTCATTGTATGGAGTGCATTCCAGAAAAGAATGAAAAGTCAACAACTAAATGACCTAACATTACAGTTCAAAACCCTAGAAAAAAGAAGAACAGAATAACAGCAAAAGTAGTAGAAGACAGGAAATAATTAAAATCAGAGCTGAAATCAATGAAATTGAAACAAAAGAAACAATTCAAAAAATTGACAAAACAAAAAGTTGGTTCTTTGAGAAAGTAAACAAAATAGACAAGCCCTTAGACACACTAACAAAGAGAAGGCGAGAGAAAACTCAAATTACTAAAATTCGTGATGAAAAAGGAAATATCACGACAGACGCCACCGAGATACAGAACATAATGAGAAGCTACTTTGAAAATCTGAATTCCAAAAATATAGAAACTACCAAAGACTTTGACAAATTTCTAGAGGCATGTGCTCTTCCCAAACGGAACCAGGAGGACATACACAATTTAAACAGATCAATATCAAGCAATGAAATAGAAGAAGCCATTAAAAATCTACCATTTATGATTCCCTTAAGCAGTATGAAAAACCCAGGACCAGACAAATTCTCAGCCGAGTTCTACAAGACCTTCAAAGAAGAACTCATTCCAATACTTCTCAAAGTATTCCAGGAAATAGAAAAGGAGGGTACCCTACCAAACTCAGTCTATGAAGCTAATATCACCCTAATACCCAAACCAGGCAAAGACACATCAAGGAAAGAAAATTTTAGACCAATATCCTTGATGAATATAGATGCAAAGATCCTTAACAAAATATTGGCAAACTGTATCCAAAAACATATTAAGAAAATTGTGCACCACGATCAAGTGGGGTTCATCCCTGGAATGCAAGGATGGTTTAACATCTGTAAATCAATAAACATAATCCATCATGTCAATAGACTTAAGGATAAGAATCATATGGCTATATCAATTGATGCAGAAAAAGCGTTCGACAAAATACAACACCCCTTAATGCTCAAAACACTAGAAAAAATAGGGATAGTAGGCATACCTGAACATTGTGAAGGCTATTTATGCTAAGCCCATGGCCAACATCATTCTTAATGGAAAAAAACTGAAACCATTCCCTTTAAAAACGGGAACAAGACAGGGATGTCCTCTTTCACCACTTCTATTCAACATTGCCCTCGAAACTCTAGCCAGAGCAATTAGGCAGACCAAAAATTAAAGGGATACGAATAGGAAAAGAGGAACTTAAGCTGTCACTATTTGCTGATGACATGATTCTATATTTAGAGGATCCAAAACCCTCCTCCAGAAAACTTCTAGACCTCATCAATGAATTCAGCAAAATAGCAGGCTATAAAATCAACACGCATAAATCTAAAGCAATTTTACACACAAGCGACGAAACAGCTGAAAGGAAAATGAGGAAAATAACTCCATTTGCAATAGACTCAAAAAAAAATAAAATAAAATACTTGGAATCAATCTAACCAAAGAGGTAAAAGATCTCTTCAATGAAAACTACAAAACATTGAAGAAAGAAATTGAGGAAGACCTTAGAAGATGGAAAGGTCTCCCATGTTCTTGGAGAGGCAGAATTAATATTGTCAAAATGGCCATACTACCAAAAGTGCTATACAGATTTAATGCAATTCCAATTAAAATCCCAATGATGTACCTTACAGAAATAGAGCAAGCAATCATGAAATTCATCTGGAAGAATAACAAACCCAGAATAGCTAAAGCAATCCTTAGTAGGAAGAATGAAACAGGGGGTATCGCAATACCAGAACTTCAACTATACTACCAAGCAATAGTAACAAAAACGGCACAGTATTGGTACCAAAATAGACAGGTAGATCAATGGTACAGAATAGAGGACACGAACACAAACCCAAATAAATACAATTTTCTCATACTAGACAAAGGTGCCAAAAATATGCAATGGAGAAAAGATAGTCTCTTCAACAAATGGTGCTGGGAAAACTGAAAATCCACATGCAACAGAATGAAACTAAACCCCTATCTCTCACCCTGCACAAAAATCAACTCACAATGGATCAAGGACCTTGAAATCAGACCAGAGACCCTGCATCTTATAGAAGAAATGTAGGTCCAAATCTTCAACTTTTTGGCTTAGGATCAGACTTCCTTAACAGGACTCCCATAGCACATGAAATAAAAGCAAGAATCAACAACTGGGATAGATTCAAACTAAATAGCTTTCTCTCAGCAAAGGAAACTATCAGCAATGCGAAGAGAGAGCCTACAGAGTGGGAGAATCTCTTTGCCACTCATACTTCAGATAGAGCACTAATTTCCAGAATATACAAAGAACTCAAAAAACTACACCAAGAATACGAATTACCCAATCAACAAATGGACTAAGGATATGAACAGACACTTCACAGAAGAAGATCTACAAGCAATCAACAAACATGAAAAAATGTTCACCATCTTTAGTTATAAGAGAATTGCAAATAAAAACCACCCCAAGATTATTGCGATTATCAAGAATACAAGCAACAATAGGTGTTGGAGAGGATGTAGGGAAAAATGTACAGTCATACATTTCTGGTGGGGCTGCAAATTAGTGCAGCCACTCTGGAAAGTAGTGTGGAGATTCCTTAGAAAACTTGGAATGGACCCACCATTTGACCCAGCTATCCCACTCCTTGGCCTATACCCAAAGGACTTAAAATCAGCATACTACAGAGATACAGCCACATCAATGTTCATAGCTCCTCAATTCACAGTAGCCAGACTGTGGAACCAACCTAGATGTCCTTCAATTGATGAATGGATAAAGAAACTGTGGTATATATATATACAATGGAATATTACTCAGCTATAAAGAATGATAAAATTATGGCATTTGCAGGCAAATGGATGAAATTGGAGACTATCATACTAAGTGAGATAAGCCAATCTCAAAAATCCAAAAGACGAATGATCTCACTGATAAGTGGATGGACACATAATGGGGTGGGGGGGGCAAGAATGGAGGAAGGAGGGACTGTATAGAGGGAAAAGAGAGGTGGGAGGAGTGGGGGAAGGAAAAAATAATGGAATGAATCAAACATCATTATCCTATGTAAATGTATGATTATGCAAATGGTATGCTGTTACTCCATGTACAAACAGAAACAACATGTATCCCATTTGTTTACATTAAAAATAAATTAAAAAAAAGAATTAAAATTTTAAAAGTATTAAGTACCAAAAAAAAAGGATGAATTGGATGAAACCAATGATCACTTACCTCATAGTCCATTTATTTGAAAACTCAATATGAAAAAAAAATTCTTGAAAGTCCTGAGGGTTTCTATCTGAAACCATGGGGACCAGAAGGAAGGAGAATGATACTTAAGTATCTTTTAGAAATAGAGATGAAAATGCATCCTGAGAAGAAAATGAAGAGAATCTGTCTCTAGATATTTTTTAAAAAGCAATAAAAGAAATTGCACAGGCAGAAAGGAAATGAAAAAAATAGGAGTTGAGGTGTGGCTCAGTGGTTGAGGGTAGAGAGTGGGCATAGCATAAAGCAGGCTCTTGGCTTGATTCTTACCACCAAAACAACAACAACAACAACAACAAAAACAAATACACAGAAGGAAAATTGAAACATGATAAATTTTAAAAGGACAGTGTAAAGGTTTAAAAATAAATACACACACACACAGAAAAAGAGAGACCAACCTGAAACCTAAAAGAACTGCCATGGCAAATAAATCACATTTGTATTAGTTTATCATCCAAAATACAATGTAAGTATGAATCCAAACTTACCTGGTTGCATGATTGAAAAACTATGTGGAAGAGAAAGGACAAATCTTACACCAGAAGAAATTTCAATTGATAAATCTAGAAGAATTGTAGGTAATAGAAAACCACTGTTAGAATAACAAATTTTAAAATAGCTGCATTGAAGATTCTTGATAATTGGTAACATTACTAGTAAAGCTTTAAGGAGAAGTAGGATGACAGACTCTTCATGTAATCTCAAATAATCTTCCTCAAAATGCGTATTAATTACTGGACTCATTTTAACAAAATTCTTTAATATTAGTCCCTGTGGTAAGGGGAACTTAATTCCTCCATCCTAGAGCATGGTCTGAAATTAGTGATTTCTCTCTAACAAAGGGGAATAAAGAGTATTAACTTTATAGTAAAGAACATGGATGACATAACCACAAGTGGTCCTAGCAGGTACTATCAATAAATAACTTGCACATATTATAGGATGAGTAAGAGGAAAACCTCGTTTTTGTGTTGTTTTTCCAAACTCCACAGCCCAAGTATAATCAAGAGGAAACAGCAGAAAAACCTAAGTGGATGGATCTTCAAGATGTCTTGCCAGTCCCTTTCAAAATTGTGAAGATCACAAGGGACAAACACAGATTGGAATCCTACCACAGCTTGGAGTTGAGGAAGGGGGTATGATAACTCATACAATGATTTGATTATGAAATAGAAAAAAAATACACTAGCAAAACCAAACAAAGTTGGTTAAATGCAAGAAATTCTTTAGTTTCATTAATAGCATTGGATCGGTGTTAAATTTTGTAGTAACACTTTATACATTTTGATACATGTGTAATGACTATGTTGGATGTTAAATCTAGGGAAACAGGATGAAAGGCATACACATGAATTCAGTTACCCTTTGCCATTTTTATATGACTTTAAAATTTTTTCAAAATAAAAATGTAAAAGTTGTCATATTTTATATAGAAAATTGGACCATGTGTTGCCAATAAAAAAAAGTTTCAATATAAAGACAGATAAATTAAAAGTAAAGGAGTGGAAAGTATATATTCTGTGTTAAGAAAATAGTAGTGACTATTTCAATATTGGCCAAAGTTTACTTCAGAGCAAAGAACATTTCCAGAGGAAATTTTATAAATATAATTACAAATATAAATATATTATTCAACAGTACAAGGTATTTATACATCTTTTAATAGCATTTATAAATAATTGAATAAAAATTATATGCCAGAGGAAATAAATAAAACTATAATGATGGTGGACAATTTCAATATTCTTCTCTTAATAAATAATTGATGCAACAAATAGACCAATAATTAGAAGGGGCATAAACGAGATGACAAAATTATAAATAAAATTGACCTAATTGACATTTATATGACACCAAATAATAGCAAATGGTCATGAAGAATTTGCAAAGGTAAAAGTTATTTTGAGTCATAAAAAAGTCTCAGGGTATTTAGAATGATTCAAGAAAAAATAAGTTCACTCTTTGACCACAGAAGAGTTCAATTAAAAATTATTAACTTGTATTCTTTTTTTTTTTTTTTTTTTTTTTTTTTTGCGGGGCTTGGGATTGAACTCAGGGCCTTAGTGCTTGTGAGGTGAGCACTCTACCAACTGAGCTATCTCCCCAGCCCTTAACTTGTATTCTTGATAATCGCCATTCTAATTGGGATGAGATGAAATCTTAGGGTACTAGAGATGTTGAACATTTTTTCATATATCTGTTGATTGCTTGTAGATCTTCTGTGAAGTGTCTGTTCATTTCCTTAGCCCATTTGTTGATTGGGTTATTTGTATTCTTGGTGTAAAATTTTTTTGAGTTCTTTATAGATTCTGGAGATTAGTGCTCTATCTGAAGTATGTGTGGCAAAAATCTTCTCCCACTCTGTAGGCTCTCTCTTCACAACGCTGATAAGTTTCCTTTGCTGAATGGCGATTATCAAGAATACAAGCAAAACAATAGGTGTTGGCGAGGATGTGTACACTCATACATTGTTGGAGGGGATGCAAATTAGTGCAGCCATTCTGGAGAGCAGTGTGGAGATTCCGTAGAAAACTTGGAATGGAAACACCATTTGACCCAGCTATCTCACTCCTTGGCCTATACCCAAGGGACTTAAAATCAGCATACTGCAATGATGCAGCCACGTCAATGTTCATAGTTGTTCAATTCATAATAGTTAGATCGTGGAACCAACCTAGGTGTCCTTCGATTGATGAATTGATAAAGAAACTGTGGTATATATACACAATGGAATATTACTCAGTCATAAAGAATAATAAAATTATGGCATTTGCAGGAAAATGGATGAAATTGGAGAATATCATGCTAAGTGAGATAAGCCAATCTGAAAAAATCAAAGGCATCACTCTGATAAGCAGACGATGCTACATAATGGGGGGATGTGAGGGAGGCAAGAATGGAGGAAGGATGGATTACATAGAGGAAAAAGAGGGGTGGGAGGGGTGGGGGAAGGAAAAAATAACAGATTGAGACAAATATCATTACCCTATGTAAATGTATGATTACACAAATGGTATGACTCTACTTCATGCACAACCAGAAGAATAAGTTTTACCCCATTTGTTTACAATGAATCTAAATCAATAAATTAAAAAAAAAAAATTGTTAACCAACTGAGTTCTGGAATATTTCCAAATATTTAAAATTATGAAATACTAAATAACCCATGTGTTATAAACAAAAAAATTTCAAAAGGAAAAAAATATTAAACTTGTTGATGTTCATGAAGTTTGGGAGGAATAGGATAGGATTAAATTCCTTTTATTATTAATAAGAAAGGTCTCAAATCAATGACTTCGTCTTTCACCTTAAGAGAATGGGGATGGGGAAAGGGTACAAATTGCACCCCAAGGAAGTAGAAAGGACACAATAAATATCAGCAATTCAAAAACAGAAAAACAATTCAGAATACGAATGAAACAAGCAAAAGATTGGTTCATTGAAAAATCAAGAAAATTGATAATTGTGTATCTGAATTGCTCAGTATCAAAAGATAAAAGACTCACATGACCAATATCAACTTATGGCTTCAAAAATTATTAACCTGACAGTAATGAAATAGAATTAGTAACTTTATATTAGTAAATTTCACAAATAAGGAGTTGATGAATTCTTGGAATGGTACAACCAACCAAACATCTTTCTGTAAATATGTGACCTGAACATGACCAGTATCGATTAATGAAGGGCATTTTGAGTTAAATAATTCTAAAAGGATGTTAAAAATCAATAGAGAAAGATCTATTAGGTTTGTTTAACATTTGGAAATTGATTAAGTTAACTGACAGTAACAAAGTAAGGAGAAAAAGAAAGTTATTATCTCATGGAGAAGAAAAGGATAACAACAAATACCAAAAAATTACATCATTTTTTCATAATAACAGAAAAAAACATAAGAATATCTAATGTCACCACCGAGGGTCAAGCCAAGTAAATAAAGTGAGAAAAAAAGAAAACAAAAAACAGGATCTATTAAGCATGAAAAGGTGATTTGGTTTTTCACCATTGGAAAGGATCATCAGTGTAGAGTATCTGAGAGATTGAGAACACACACAAAGACAAATACACACAGAAACAACACACAAGTATACACAGAGACAGAGAAAGATAGACACAGAATCACACCCACAAACAAAAACTCACTGAAAAAGACACACTGACAGACACAGACAACAGAAATAGAGATAGCATGGACACAGAAACAAAAACATAGACATAGACATACAGATAAAAAGACACCTAAACAGACACAGAAAAAGACACACAGACACAGAAATATAAGACAAAGACATACACAAAATCACAAAATAGATTCACAGATACATGGATAAACAGAAACACAAATACACAAAAATAGATATAGAGGCACAGACACAGAAACACAGACATGCAGACGGAGACACACAGAGAGACACACTAACACAGAGACAGAAGACATTGATACAAACACAGAGAAAGACAAAGACCCAGACACATGGAGACACACACAAACAGACACATTTACAGGTACATTCATATAGGAACAGACACACAACAAAGAAACAGAAACGGACACAGACACATACAGAGGCATACAAGCACAGAAATACAGGCATAAATATACAGAATTAGAAAAAGAGTGCACAAAGACAGGCACATGGACATGCATGTACACACAGAAAAGACACACAAATAAATATAGACCCTGAGCACACACAGAACATAAAGTTACAGTCACACAAAAACAGATATACAGACCTACATAGATGCACAGTGACAGAACACAGACACCACACATAGATACAGACACAGTTGGACAGAAACAGACAGAAATAGATGAACAGTGACATAGACATAGAGGCACAGACACCGATATGGAGACCTGAAAACTCTGAAACAGGCACAGTGACACACAGGAATGGAGACACACAGAAACACACAGACACAGGCACAGAAACATATACACATAGAATAAGATACACACATGCAGAAATGCAGTAAGAGGAACACAGCACACACACACACAAAGAGATAGGCAAAGATATTGACACACAAACAACAAAAACACACACACAGACACACATAAAACACAGATAAACAGGAAAGGTGCAGACATAACAGACACAGACAAACAGAAACATACACAGACACACTGACACAAACCCAGAAACAGACACAGAAAAGCCAATACACAGACACAGACACACATGAACACACATACACATAAGAACACACCAAAACAGACACTTTGACACAAGACACAAAGGCACACAGAAATAGATACAAACACACAGACATAATGACATAGTGATATTGAGACTCATATCAACAGATACACAGGCACACATAAACATAAAAGCACAGAAACACAGACACAGAGACACACAGACATACAGATGAACACACAGAAACACAGACATAGACACAAATATAAACACAGAGGAAAACGCACACAAACACAAACACAGATCCAAGAACAGAGACACAAGCACACATCAACACACAGACACATCAAAAAAGATGCACACATACACACACAGTAACAGACACATGGTACACAAACACACAGTTACAGAGACAAAGACACACAGTGACACACACATAAATGCATGAACTCACAGACACAGACACTCACACACACAGGCAGACACACATACAGAAATGGACATACACGCTGACACAGATATGCAATCACAGATACACCCAGAGACAATGACATACACAGACACATAGGAACCAACGTACACACACACACACACACACACACACACACAGATCTGAAAACACAGATTACATAGACTTAGAACACATGCACAGACACTGACCCAACTCTCCCTCACACCAACACAGACATGGATCAATATAGACACAGACATATAGACACACAGACACACAGACATAGCAGATACATGGAGATGGAGATATAGATATGACATACAGAAACATACAGAGATACACAGAAACCCAGACACACAGAAATAGACACACCAACACACACAGATGAAACAGTCTCACAAAGAGACACACACAGAAAAACACATGAACACAGACACATACACAGATGCAGACACATAGATACAGACACTGACACAAAGACACACTGACAAAGACATACAAAAACATACACAGACAAGCATAAATAGAGACACATACAAAGACATAGAAGAATAGACACAGACTCACAGATACACAGACACACATAAAAAGATATATACACATGGACACACAGAACAATACAAACAAGTACAAACACACACATAGACACAATGTCACAGAGACACACAGATGCAGACATACACACACACACACACACACACATACACACACAAGGACCCAGGCACACACAGCCAGAAACAGACACAAAGACATGGATACACAGACACAGACACTTAAACATACATAGAGACACACGAAACCCATACAAAAGCACACAGACATAGGCATACAGATGCAAAAGGAGAGCGTGCACACACACACACACACACACACACATGCACACAGACATTGACATAAACACATGCATGCACATAAACACGTACAGATACCAATACACAGAAACACATACAGACACAGATACACAGACATATACACAATGAGAAATACAAAGACACTAACATACAAAGAGACACACAGAGAAACATGCGCTAACACAGACCCGCATACAGACCCACAACACACACACAGACACAGATATGGACACAATGACATAGACACATGTACCTGGAGCCATACAAAGACACAGAGACAAAAACACAGACACACATTCACACACACACCACATACACACAGACATGAAGACACAGGCACACAGTCATAGACATATCAAGATACACACTGACACAGAAACACGCACACAAAATATTCAGTACTACACCAAATATGTATATATACAATTCATCTACAACCTATGGTTGTTTTATTTATAATTTTCCTATTGTAACATGGAGTGAAAGTGATATGCATTCTGTGGAAACTATTAGGTGTTGTGATATTCTCTTATGATGCTGATCTGTGGCAGAAATCCACAGCTCACATTTAACTACACAGCTCACAGTTTAATAAATATAATCAGCTGATACGCTACAATGTTGTTAACCTGTGATATTTTGTAGGTTAGACACACCAAATACATTCCTACCAGCATATAATATATATGGTATGTACTATTACAGGTTATTACCAGTATAAAATACACAATTGATTTATAATTTATACATCCTTTATGTGTACATATATTTATATATGCTAAAAAATTTAATCAGAAATTGAAATAAAACTATTTAAAATGAAAAGGGAAGTAAAAGGGGATAAATCTGATGAATACTGTAAAAGACATATATGCTGAAAATTGTAAAACCTTGCTGGGAGAAGTTTAGAAAGACAATTATACAATTTATCATTTATATTATTAATGTTCACAAATATTGACACTAAAACTATAAGATTTCTGAAGGAAAACAGTAAAAAAATAACGTTAATACCTTATATTAGGAAAATATTTCTTAGTGATAGGATCGGGACATACAATCCATCAAAGGGCAGTTGCTCAACAACATTTTATAAAGATAAAAACATGTGGAGCATGGTGGTGCACACCCATAATCCCAGTGGATCAGGATGAGACAGGAGGATTTTGAGATCAAAGTTGCCTCAGCGATTTAGTGAGGTCCTAAACAATTTAAAAAGACTCTCTCTCTAAATAAAAAAAAAAAATTTAAAAGGGATGAGGATGTGGTTCAGTGATTAAATGCCCCTGGGTTCAATTCCTGATAACGAAAATAAAATAATATAAGATAAAATTTTAAAAAATGCTTCTCAAAGGATACTGTCTACGCTGGGTGCAATGGAGCATGCCTATAATCTCAGCAATCCAGGAGACTAAGGCAGGAGAAATGTAAGTTCAGGACCAGCCTCTTCAACTTAACAAGATGCTCTCTCAAACCAAGAAATAAAAAATACTGGGAATCTAGCTTAGTAGGAAAGTATCCCTGTGTTCAATCTCCAGTCAAAACAGCAACAACAAAAACAAACAAAAACACGGTTAAGAAAATGAAAAGGCCATAACTGGTATAAAATATTTGCAAAGCATAATTCACCAAGGATGGTATACAAATGACAAAGAACACAAAAGATGCTCAATATTATTAGCCATTAGGTAAACACATTTTTTTCTTTTTCATTTTTTTGGTAAATGCAATTTAACTATAATAAGATACCAGTACACTCATGTTAGAATAGCTAAACCTTAAAGAGATTGACTATACCCAGTGTTTTCAAGGATAAGGAGAAACTGAATCCCTCATGTGTTGCTAGTATGAAATATCACAACTTTCAAAAGGTTTGTCAATTTCTTTAAAAGTTACACATTCAGCTACTATGTGATCCAATTATCCAGTTTCTAAGAAGTAGTGAGAAAACTTAGGTCTATACGAAATCTTCTATATAAATATTCATCACAATTTCATTTCTGATGGCTCCAAACTGAAAACAAATTGAAATGTTATCAGTAGATAAATGGTAAAACAAACAAATGAAAAAAAAATTGTGACATTCAAACAATGGAATGCTGCTCAGTACTAAAATGAGTATAAACTCTCAGTATATATCATAACATGGAAGTAAGAATCAAAATAACTATGCTGTGAGCAAGAGGTAACTTTTAAAAGTTTAAATACTGCATGACTCCATTTATACACAATTCTAGAAAGTGCAGACTACCCTATTGTGTCAGAAAGCAGATCATTAGTTAAATGAGTAGGCAAAAGTGAGTGGGTGGGGAACAATAAGAAAGGGGCATAAGGAAACTTGAGGAGGTGGTGTACCTATTCATTATCTTGATTGTGGTGATGGATTCACAGATATGTGTATCAAAAATTGTCAACCTGTGCACTTCAAATGTGTGCAGTTTATAATATATCAATTATACTACAATGAAACTGTTAAAAATCAGCTATGGAGCTTTACGTGTGTGGAATGACAGTTATGGATAAATAAGATATGGGAATGTCAAGGTTTTCAATGGCACATATTAAATGCTTTCTATGTCTATTCACTCTCTGATCCCCAATGAATGAGCAGAGTTCCAATGTCCTGACGGGATACCTGTGGTTGTAAACTCCTGTCCTCTATGAATAGTAGGGCATTCTCAACTTTTCCTGGAAGGTAGAGATTTCAGTCCAAAGAAGGCTGTGGTAGACATCAGATATACAAAAATAGAATGCCAAAAAGGGGGTGATGATTAAGTAAGTTTTCGATTAGAGGTGGTAGTATAATTAAGAATTTGACTCATATTGTTGTAACTACAGAAACCCTTGTAATTTCTTGATTTATAGGAGTATCTTCATTACACTAATGAGATGACTTATGGTAACTAGTTGATAACTTAAGAATGGGGGCACATTACTGGGAAGGTCTAGCAGATAATTGGAGTAATGGGATTTCCAACTGCACAAACTTCATTTGGGTTGGTCAATGATCAAAGTAATTATGCCTAAATTATGTAGCCCCAAAAATGTAGATAACTGATACTTCCTCATTTGTGAATAGATGGATTCAGTGGGAGCGCAATATGTCCTGATTGACAGAGAGTTCATGGAAGACTCGCAGTCCCTCACAGGATTCACACTATGTATAGCCTTCATTAGAAAACTGTAATTCTAGGCATAAAATTTGCTGTAAGTTCTATGAGTCATTCTAGAAAATCATTTAGCAAATTATTGAATCTGAAGGAGTTGTTGTAAACTCCAAATATACACATAGTCAAAAGTATAGTTGCCATGGGTATCTCTAAAGTGTTATTGGCATCTGATACAAAGACCTTGCTATTGGAAACTATGACCTTGAAATTGTGAGATCTGTGCTGAATATGAGTGATTACTGCCATAACTGAATTACAGTATATTCAGTAAGGTTGAAATGGAGTAGAGGCAATGAAATAAACCTAAAGCAGAATGGTACTGATTAGTCTCTTCAATTGATTCATTAATGAAAGGGGGCCAGGTAAGGCTACTACATAAAAATAATATTTTGCATAACTTTGTGTAATTGTATAATTATAAAAATTATTTCTTACCAATTAATGTGAGCAGGTGGAAGCAGTCATTCTCTGAAATAAGGACTCTGCTGTATGTGTTGAAGATGAATCCACTTTATACTACTAATGAGTATTCTTTATTTCAAAACCTAATACCTGAATGTATGATCCTAATGTATTAGTGGATAAGACTGATGAATATTTCTCGTTTCAGAAACTACTATCTGAAAGTATGATCCAAATTTATCAATGAATGAGTGGGACTCAAAGCTATTTTCCATGAGATTTCCAGAAAAATATCTACTTAGACCTAATGATATTGAGACAGTGGGCATCCTTCTTGAGAATGGCCTGCTGTGGGACACTATGACTGTGCTGTGCAAGCTGCCTCGGCATTAAGAGAAAGCTGTACTTGAACTTCAGCTAGTAGCTCTTACCAGTTTCATTGTCTCTGAATATGAAAGACTGCACAGTTCCTTAAACCTCTGCATATGCTACAACTTGTTAAAATAGCCTTGATTCATCCTCCAGAGAAATAACCTTATGAAAGGAGAAAAAATTGTTAGAGTTCATTCTCCCTTGAATTTTTTAAAATCCAGGTTATTCTCTACTTCTCAATCTAACAAAATATCTGGCTTCTGGTTAGGCTAAAAATACCCCCACCTTAAGAGATATTTGGGCCCTAATCCCTGGAACAGTGTCTTCACAAATGTGATTAAGTTAAGTACCTCAAGATGAGAATATACTGTATTTAGGGTGACCCTAAACCTAATGACTGCTGTCCCTGTAGGAAAGAGGAGATCAAGGAAACTGAGAAGAATGGAGAGATGGTCATGTGAAAACGGATAGAGATGAGAGTAATTCTGTCACAAAATAAGAAGTGTCAAGAGCCACCAACATTTGGAGATGCAAAAAGACATTTTGCCCTCAAAGCATTTGATAGGATCATGACACCAACTTCAGAATTCGGATGGACATAACTATGAGAATAAATTTATGTTGTTCGAAGGCACTCAGTCTGTGGTAATTTTGTTGTGGAAGTCTTAGTAAATTAATATGAGGAGGAGGTTTTGGTTTCAGAAAATGTATTGATTTCATTGTGGAGACCAAATTTCAGGTGAATAAATAAGCATGAGAAGAGGCATAGGTAGCTCACTGTAATAATCCAGGTGAAAAAGAGCAGTGGAGTTAGAGGTATGTTGAGAAGTATGCTAGCCATATGAAGTATGTAGGAGGTATTGTGGGGCTAATTGAATATGAAGGGAAAAGGAGAATTGATGTAATTCTCATTTTTTCCTTGGGAAACTAGGTACATGTCATGTATCAAGAGATAGTGAATATGCAGGAAACAGAAGAATCGAAGGGAATATTAGGAAGTAGAGTAAAATGTCAAATTTAAAGCTAAATGGCATAATGTGAAGATGTCCCTTAGTTTGATGTCCAGTTTAGACCATAAAAGGGACTAATACATTTGGAACTCATTGGTTTGGAAATGTAAAATTAATACTCTGGGAGATAACACTATCCAGAGAGAATATATGGTGGGAAGAGAAAAGGACTTAAGATAGAAGTCCAATAAAGATCAGCTTTTAAGGGGATGACGGGAGAAAAAGACACAGTCAAAAGATTTGAGATTTAAAAAGAAATTTGTCAGCTCTTCTAGGAATCTATAAGGTGTCTGTAGTTATAGATGTAGGTATGTGTGTGTGTGTGTGTGTGTGTGTGTGTATTCTCCACACAAGAAGTCAAAACTGTGTATCACAGATGAATTAATCGTTAAAAGGACAACAGGAAATACTACAAAAGGCATTATAAAAGGAGCCAACTATGGACGAGTGTGTATATGAGAACACTCAACAAAATATTAGCAAATTAAATCCAGAAATGTGTAAAACCATGACATGCCACAGACTTGAATCCAAAGTCTATTTGAATAGAATTTATTTTAGAGAAGATTGTTTAAGATGAGGCAATCTATTTTAATATGTCCCAGAAATAGATCCAGTAAGGAAGTCATATGATAGTTTGGAACGAGGCTTAAATTACCTGGGCCTGTTGGCATGCCCATCTTTCTTCACTGCTCTCCTGCTTGTTATTTTCGGTTGTCCTCATCTGGGACCCTGGTTGTCCATAAAAGGGTTTTAGGCCCTGTGTGGGGAAGATTTTTTAATTTTTTTTTCATTTTTTCCCTTTTCTTCTGGATCTTCCATGTCTGGAGGGCATTTATGCGAGTGAGGGAGAAAGAAGGCAAGCTCTGGGTGTGTATTACATGCTTAAACAATTAAAACATTTTCCCACTCACATGTCATGACTGGTCCCTTTGGAGAACCTTGCCCTGAACACTGTCCCAGTTGTGTCAATTACCTATTTTACCTCTCAAACTTCTTTTCAGGACTATTCTTTTGCCTGAGACCTATCTACCTTAATTTCTGCGGAGCTATCTACTCCATCTTCCCTTGAATTTTATCTTTTCTCTTCACATAGCTTCAAAAAATGGCATGTGCACGTTCTGACTCCACTGCCCTGCTCAGTCACAGCCGCCTCTGAGACAGAATCCTGGTTGTCTCTACTATTCACACCCTCTCCTCACCTTTCTTTTTCACTTTCATCTTCCTTGGCATCCCTCTTGAACATGGGTTCCCTCTGTTCCATACTATGGCAGAATCATAATTCCTTTCCAATATGCATCACAAGTTATGATTACTTGATTTGTTTTCATGTGGCTCTTTTCCTAGGCCACTTCCCTCCCCCTAAAAAGGATGATGTTACTTCTCACTTATCTCCATGGATAATGCCCAAAGTATGACATTTAATAGATAGTTGCAAAATGAGGAAACAAGTCATGTTTTGTAAGAAACAAGCCATGTTTCTTACATGGACTCCTTTGAAAGGACTCCTAATTGGTCTTTATTGCTCTGATTGTTCACCAATTCCAGTCTTAACTTGATGTCCAGGTAACCTTTTAGAAGATATCATGGACCTTCTCACTCTGTGAATGCTGGCAGGAAGCTTAGTGAGTCTGAACTGGACTATAAAACCTCCCATTATAGTGATGGGCCTCAGATGGACAAGCATGAGCAATGTCTCCCTAGAGAGGCTGGAGGGCATGAAGAGTCAGGGTAGAGCCCCTCCCCCGCTGCCTTCCACTGTGGAAAGCAATGCTGCCTGTCCTTGACAGGTTTTCTTTTCTAGCAGAAAGGGGCCTCACTACCAAACACAGTCAGTGCCATTGGTTTCTCCCTTAGACTGAGCTACTTTTCTAAAATGCAAATCTTTCAAGCACATGACAGATATTGTGCAATAATATTTGCTGAACATATTAAAGTGAGTTCTCTGTTTCAGTTCCTTGGCCTGAAAAAGCATCTGGGGCCCATTTGGGGGCTCCAAGGTGAAGGTTGCTGCTTATGTGGACAGGAAAGAGCCAGAAGGATTCACATTTCATTCAGGGGCCCTGGGCCCCTGCACTGTGAGCATGCGCACTGTCCACAGGAGACTCTGGGATAACCCCCCTTCCTCTGTTCGCTATGGAAACCAATGCCAGGACAGGCCTCTCCTCCTATTCCTGAGTCTGCCAAGAACAGCCTATTCCACAGCTGTGTAATCTGTTCCACATTACAGAGTTTGAAGTAACACACCAGAAAAACTGTCTGCTCCAGAATATTTTAAGTTAAAACTTCTTTGTATACTTTCTGTATCCACAGAACTCCTATTTACAGAACCTTGACTCAATGAATAACCCTTCCTGAGTTTCCTTCAGGAGCTATTATTGTCAGCTTCACACTTTTGCTTCTACACCCCTTTACCTGAGAGGACTTATTGCACAGCCAAAAGGTCCCACCCTGAAGATACTCAGCAAGCCTAACTTATCCTCAGTACATCACTAAAGTTCTAGCCCCAAATCTCACCCCTTTGAGTTAAAGCAATTGTGGATGCCATATAAGCTCTGACTTCCTCCTCTTTACCATAGTCCCTGTCATATTACTCTTTTGACTTATGGCTCTTATTAGAGAGCTATCAAGCTACTGACCACTCTCATGACATGTGTACAAGTGTGCTTTCTTAATTTAAAGGCTACACTGAGCTCTCTTTTGCCAGATCACACCCACCCACCTGAGCTACCCTCCTATTACCTTTCTTCTTGGTGGGAGACTGAGGCTTTTCCCTTGGGACTTTCCCTGAGAAGAAGATGATATCACTTTATCATGTATGCATTTGGGCTTCAAAGGTGATCAGCTCCACAATTTACCTTGTGCTTGGTTTCAAGCTTGAGCATCAGTTCCAAGGCTTTAAACCCTCCAAACGTAATGCCCCTATGTGGTTCTAATCTGAAGGCCCTGCTACAGTATTAAACAACCCTCTTGTGAGAAGTGAGGTGTGATGCAAGCTGCAGTAGAGGAAGGGTCTGCCTTCAGACTGGCAACTTCACCATAGTGAGGCTTAGGTAGAAACTCAACTATGAGGTTCATCCCAGGTGGCAACTGGACCCCAAGCAGCTCTCTGGCTGGTGTTCTGATATCCCACTTCAATAGGAGCTCACTTTCACAGTTTTAAAATTTGTCATTTAATTTCATGAATCCATTAAATCTAGGAAAGTGAAATTTGATATGATTTTTTTATGTAGTTCTGGGGACCAAATACAAGGCTTCGTGCATGCTAAGCAAAGCACTCTAACACTGAAGAACTCACCTAGACACAAGGGTTAAAGCAATTATAATTTAAATAACATTGCAGGTCAAAGTTGAACTGAGATTTAAGTAGTTGGTTCAAACATTTTAATTATTAAAAATATATTAAATGAACCAAACCACTCATACAAATAGTTGGAAAATAACACATATCCAAATGGAATAAAGGAAAAGAAAATTGATGGCGATAAAAATATAAGAAATGATGATTATGTTTTAGAATGATGAGGACAATGTCTGTTCAAGAGACATGCTTTTAAAAAGGAATATAATTGACACACTTGTAAAATGTGCTTAAAGAAAGTGAAAGATTTTAATCGATCCAAGAAGTGGTGTGGGGAGTGGGGATGGAAGAAGTGGAGAAGAAGGGAAGGATGAAAATGAAAAGAGGGAAAGAAATTCAACTAGAGAGAAATCTGAATGAAATCAGGTAATTATCCTGGTGAACTGGGAAACCAAATAGTCCTGTTGGAAAGAGTGTTACAAAATTTTTACCCCCAACTGGGTCCTTTTTCTCTCTTGAAATTGTAAAACCAACAAGAAAACTAAGCACTGATTGAGAGTGAAGGAAGCTTTATTCTTGGCTAAGTATACAAGAAGCAGGAAGAAGTATTCGCAGATCAGCCTCTTGATCCTTGGGGGTCAGGAGGTTATTTACAGAGAGTAAAAGAAATGAGGAGAAGGTTTAGGATATTAAGGGGGAGTGATATTCACGGCTTTTCAGAGAATGAGTGATTTTCCATGAATGTGGCTGCCACCTTTTTTTGTTCCCTGAATGGTTCTTTCATGTAGGACTTCCTCATGACAATTACCGACTGCCATGGTATTGTGTTATACTGTTTAGCCTGCAGATGAGATTATAAAAGAAGTTAAAGGTTGTCTGACTGTGTCTCTAGATGCTATATTAGATTCAACTGGTTCTGGCTGGCTCACCTGAAGAGGAACTTCTGGACTTCTGACATCTGTCCTCAAGATAAGCAAGGAGAGGGAAGGGTAGAAATTTAGCTAGGTCAGCTCTGCAGTACACAGTAGGACACAAGGACTGGTGTTGGAAAAGTCCTTCAATAGTTGACACATGCATACAAACTCAAACAGTGAAACAGCACAGAAAACACTTCAAAATCAACTTATTGGAGGAAAAATTGAGCAAGAAAAGAGAAACAGGATGAAGTTGAGCATCTGTTGTCCAAAAATGAAATCCCAAATACTCCAAAAGCCAAAACTTCTTGAGCACTGACATGACATCACAAGTGGGAAATTCCAAATCTGAGCTCATGTGATGGATCACAGTCAAAAGGCAGCTGTAGTAAAAATATTGTATAAGGATCTTCATGTTTGGGTATAGCATGCATATGGAACACAAATGAATTTTATGTTCAGTAAGGGATAAAAACAAATGAGGTCTTTAGAAATACCAAGAAAGTGTTTTAAATATTTTCTGTTTCAAGGAAAAATAATCAGACTCAAGATAGTTATTTAAGAAGTTTTGAACCTGAGGAAACCCAAGAAGGTCTTACAGATCATATAAACTCAGACACAGATGCTGATCAGTTTCAGGATCCAAGGTTCCAGAGGCTTCAATGATGATCCCTTTTTCTTCATTTATGATCTGTAGGAGGATGGTTTTGTCTTTGTTCATTGTAGATCTGTTTTTCCATACTGAGGTAACAGGGTCACCCATATGTTGCACCTCATACCTTTGGTCATCTGAGAGAGATATTGAGATATTATCCTTGGGTCCTATTTTTAAAAAAATCATTGTAAAGATTTGTGTGTCGTTCCAACATGGGACTAGCATGGACAGAGACTCCTGGGAAAAGTTTCCACATAAACATATAAAGTAGGTAGCAGAAGTAATCACAGAAAGGGGGGGTCCTGGAAAAACAGATAAAAAGACATTATCATACAAGTTTTGCTACAAGATTATTAATCTTTACCTTAATGAACCTTAACAGAAAATTGAAATGAAATCAAACCAACTCAATAGAAGTAGAAAATCAAGGTCTTTTAATTTTAAAAAATGAATCAACTTAACTGTTCATCAAAGAATGAATGGATAAAGAAAATGTGATATATGTATATATGGAATAGTATTCAGCAATATAAAGAACAGAATTCTGTTATTTCCTACACAATGAGCCAGCCTAAGGACATTATGTTAAGTGAAAAAAGTCAGGCATTAAAAGACAAACACTTTGTGATCTCACTCATATGTAGAAACTACATGGATTTTATAGAATTAGAAAGTAAAATAGTGACTACAAGAGAGTGGAAAGAATAGGGGGAGGGGAATAACAAGAGATTGTTCATCAGCAATCTTTATTTTGTACAATAATACAGTTAGTAGGAGTATGTTCTAGTGTTCTATAGCATGGTAGGATGACTGTAGTTAATAATTTGTTGTATATTTTAAAATAGCTAGAAAAGAGTATTTTAAGTATTTCTAACAGAAAAATAATAAATGTTTGATGTGATGGAAATGCTTAACTACTCTAATTTGATCATCTAATTTGTACACCTGTATACATATATCAAAATACACCATTCTCCATAAATGTGTATAATTATTATGTGTCAAGTAAAAATGTTTTAACAAACACTCCAGTGATGTTGTCAAATATCACATGGATTGATATGGGGTTTCTTTAACTACATTCTGTATTTGTCCTTGTTTTATGAACACTGATTTGATAGGGAGAGACTGCAAGAATTTTTATTGGTATTTCTCAACATTCCAATCTCAGATATCTTCTTCACAGAGCCCACACTTCCTTGAACAATCCCGACTGTTTCTCCCTCTCTCCCCAACCCCAACTCTCTCTTTCCATTTTGTTATTTCAATATGAAGATTTCTCTTTTTTTGACATTCACATTGTTTTACTACCAGATTAAATAATTTATGATTCACCTAATAAACAAGAATGATGCCTTTCTGACAGAAAGCAAATTAGATATACTTAAAAATATACATCAAGAAGTATTTTATAGATAGTGCAGTGTAAAGTGCTTCACAGGTGTTTGACATTCCATTCCTAGGAGACTGACAATCCTAGATCACTGTTTTCCCATTGTTGTGGATATTCTGTACAGGAATAATGCTTAAAGGGACAAGTGGTAGAGGTGCTGCTGAGGGTCGATGCCTCTGTTCATATTGGTCTGTCATAGTGCATAATTTTCTGTGCAGAATTCATGTATTCAATAGCCATGTACTAAACTCCCATGTGTCAGGCAGCATCCTAGCTACTAGGGATCTCTGCCCTCAAGAAGCATATCTTCTACTGGTGTATTTTATTCTCTGCGGGTGTCCCTGCTTTTCACTTTACCACCTCGGTCTGGACATATGATGCATTCCACATCTAGGCTTCTATGTGAGAGCTCATTTCATTCTGTCTTCACCCCTTCTCTTTCCTTTCCATCATTTATATGACCTTCCCACATTAGTTTTTCTTTCTTTTTCTATTCGTTCTAATTAGTTTACTAGTTCATAACAAACTAAAGTTTACGTATGCACCTATACCTGTGTCTGGGACACATGTCTGTCTATCTTGATTCTGGGTGGACTCAGGTGAGCATTTCCAAAAAACTAGACCTCACTGTCTCAGAAACTTGAGTTGCTATCTTTCTCTTAAACTTGCCTTCTTCTCCCCTCGCCTCTCTTCACTACTTCCTCAAGCAATGGGAAACCTAGGGTCAACATTACCACCCCTGCTCTACAGACCCTGCCGTCGGGTGCTCCGCCAGCCCCTCCCGCCCTGGCAGCCCAGCCGCGGCTCGCGGACGCGCAGGCGCAGTGTCCAGTGCTGCCGCCGCCCCGCCCCGCCCCTCCTGTCGCTGCGGAAGGCGCCGCTCTCCGCAACGCGCACTTCCTCTCCAGGAGTCCGCGGAGGGAGTGCAGGCTCGAAGAGCTCCCCGAGGCAGAGGCCCTGCCCTTGTCAGACGGCGCAGACATGTCGGAACAAAGTAAGGACCTGAGCGACCCCAACTTTGCAGCGGAGGCCCCCAACTCTGAGGTGCACGGCAGCCCTGGGGTTCCGGTGGGGGTCCCTTCTCCCGCCTCTCCCGCCGCGACCCTCGCAGGGCCACAGAGCCCTCCTGTAGGCCCGACGGCCTCCCCGCAGGCCGCGCCGCCGCCCCAGGCCCTGAGTGAAGAGGACGACCCAAAGGCCCTGCAACAGGCCGCAGAGGAGGGCCGCGTCCACCAGCCCCCTGACCCTGTCCAGCCGATCCCACCGCCGCCAGCCCCTGCCCAGCTGGTGCAGAAGGCGCACGAGCTCATGTGGTACGTGCTGGTCAAGGACCAGAAGAAGATGATCATCTGGTTTCCAGATATGGTGAAGGATGTCATCGGCAGCTACAAGAAATGGTGCAGAAGCATCCTTAGGCGCACCAGCCTCATCCTTGCCAGAGTTTTCGGGCTGCATCTGAGGCTGACCAGCCTCCATACGATGGAGTTTGCGCTGGTCAAAGCCCTCAACCCGGAGGAGCTGGACAGGGTGGCGCTGAGCAACCGCATGCCCATGACAGGCCTCCTGCTCATGATCCTGAGCCTCATCTATGTGAAGGGTCGTGGTGCCAGAGAGAGCGCTGTCTGGAATGTGCTGCGCATCCTGGGGCTGAGGCCCTGGAAGAAGCACTCCACCTTCGGGGATGTGAGAAAGCTTATCACCGAGGAGTTCGTCCAGCAGAATTACCTGAAGTACCAGCGTGTCCCCTACGTTGAGCCTCCTGAGTACGAGTTCTTCTGGGGCTCCCGAGCCAGCCGCGAAATCACCAAGATGCAAATCATGGAGTTCCTGGCCAGGGTCTTTAAGAAAGACCCCCAGGCTTGGCCTTCCCGATACAGAGAAGCTCTGGAGGAGGCTAGAGCTCTGCGGGAGGCTAATCCCAGTGCCCACTGCCCCCGCAGCAGTGTCTCCGAGGACTAGCAAGGTCTGGAGGCAGATTAATGGTTTCTGACCCTCACCAGGGCTGTGGAAGGGTGGGGGTGAGTCAGTCATTAGAGTATTCAGGATTTACAGTGCAGTATTTCACGTGTAACTTTTAAGTTTTCAGTACAGTGCTTTTATACCTTTTAATGCAATGTTGTATTCATTTGGGTACTATTGAGTAGTGTTTAGAACTTATGCATGTTTGTTTATAAGTAAGCTCAGTTGGTGCTTTTGCTTTTGTGCTATCTTTCTTGGATTTTTTGTACCAGAGACGTGCTAAACTTATGAAATACATTGAAAATTTTTCCATCTTATTCTTTTATATGGGACTGATGATGTGTGTTGGATTGGACTGTTCCTGGAGATTTGGGAAGAACTCACCAGCAAAGCTGGCCTAACCAAGAGAAAAGTCAAGGGCCCTCTCTGTGTGACCTTGCTGGGCACAGGAAACATCCAGTGTGGACTGAACTGATTTGAACTGAAGCGGTCTCAATGTGGGCACTTGGCACACTTTATTAAACACATATACATCCCTACCATGAATAAACTTTAATGTAAACATTAAAGATTCTTGTGATACACTCATTTTTTTGGAAAAGTGTAACTTGTTAACAAATATGGGTGGGAATGAGGGAAAGAGTTCATTGCACAAAATGTACATATATAATTATTTCACTTTAAAGGATGGAAAATTACTTCTCAAGAGTACACATACATGTGTGAACATTATAGTTTTATTTTTTAAAATATGACATGTTCATTTCAAAAAACCTTGACACATATAAAAGTATAAAAATAAAATTGTCCATCACTACAACACAGAAATAACTGGAAGTATGTAGGATAATTACCTTCATTTTCTACATTTTATCAAAATTAACAGCTGTCTTTTGTGGACGCTTAAAGAGTGTGAGATATTATGGTAAGCTCTTACTGCACTTTCACCCATTTATTCAGTCCTCACAAAAATAACCTGAAGATGCAGGAACATATTACACCAATAGTGGAGGAAGTAATTGTATTGGCAATGAACTTTCCATAGGTCATAAAGCTTACTCAGAGAAGAAGCTGGGATTTGAACCAAAATAGAATGAATTTGGAGCCCATAACTATCCCACCTGCCTAAAATTTCCTCCTTGCCTTCTAGTCTTTATTTACTTTTTAATTCCATGTTAGTCTGCCCTCTTTATCCCCTACCCCCAACACTCATACAAACCCATAAGCTAAGGATTTTATTTTTCTAACTAATTGTAACAGTCTTTTAGAGAAAACAATATTCTGGGTGTACAAATTAAGAAAGTGAATTTCAAAGAGATTAATTGACGTAACCAGGTCATATTCCCATTCAGGAGTGAAGCCAATATTTGAAACAATTTTTCCTAAGGGTTGGAGATGAAGACTTCTTCTCTGATGAGTGGTATGAGAGGGACACACCTGATACCTGGAAGAGGGAGGTGGGGTTGGGGTTGGGAACTTTGTGGCCCAGCAGGCCTTCAGTGGGACACTAGGTAGCCCTGGAAGGGTAGAGTGGGGTGGGGAGGGTGAGGAGCAATGACTGGATAAAAATCTCATCGGGAAACTCAGTCCTGCTTGAAGGAGGGTCTTTTAATAAGACTGGAAATCTTTTAAATTAAAGAAAGTGGAAAAGGCTATTTTATGAAACCTAGAACCTTCTCTGGGGAAGGTAAATAACAAGGTGAACATATTCATATCCAAAAGGAGTAAACAGGGAGTAATTTTGGGGTGAGAGAACTGATCAATGGATTTGGAGCTGGATTCCCAACACTTCCTGGCATAATTTAGCAGGTGGATGCAGGTGCTGAAAATGCTTAAAAAGCCTCACGTGTGCTGAGATAAAAATCCAGCCCGTTTAGTAGCTTATTTTGTGGGTGTGGGGATGGGAATTAGGGACCTTTCCACAATAACCCAGGCGGGGTGACAGGGATTTAATATCATCTCTAGCAGGGAGTTATTGTGAATATCACAGCTGCCTAGAAACTTTAGGATCATTGAGAAATCTTATTTCCCCGAAAACCACCCAAAGACAAAACAAATCCATCTCCCTTCATTTAAAATCATGGAGCTATCCAAGATAATCCATTTCTGGAGCAGGGCCACCTCTGTCATTCCTGTTATGTCATGATACCAGTCCTTTTCTCTAATATCCTAAAACTTCTGTCACTGCTGAATTGACTCCTTGCAAAGCAACTATAAATTCTGTCCAATGTTTAGTTAAACTCAGGTCCCAGGCAGACAGTTCCCTCACCTCTGTACTTAACTCCCGGTTAAGTGCAACCAAGATCCTCTTTGCTGTGGGAGGCATGGCGAAGCACACAAAGTCACTGGCACAGGCACTCTGGCCATGCCTTAGGAGGGCAGAAAGTTTGCAGTAGGACAGGATTTTGCAAAACAAGGAGCTGACTCCAACAAGGCACATGTGTAGAGCTGCTCCACTGTGCTGTCTCAGAGACAGCCAAACAGACAAGCAGGCTTTGCAGATGTGAAATAAGCTTAACTCATGACATCTGGTCTGACAGAGACAGCAGCTTGGGGAGTGAGGAGGGAATAGCTGCCTTAGATGTTCATGCTGGGCTCTCAATTAAAAGGTTGTAGAGTTTGCCAAATATTTTGTAAAATGTTTGTTTCTAAGATTCTGGGATGTTTGATTCAAGAAAGGGTCAGTGAATTCTCGGTTCTAGTCCAGGATAACAGTGTAGTAGTGCTCAGACTGCTGTGGCTGGGAAAGAGTTTGCTAATTCTTTATAACATGTGACTTTTGCTGCCAACTGGAACCCACTTTTTTTATGAACACTCATACGCACATTTCACTTTAATTGAATTGTATTATTAAAGCCATGGAGAGCAGAAAGAACTTTTGGAAAATTAGTATAACTTATGATGACATCAAAATTAAGCTTTCTTGGGAGGAAATGAATGACTTTAAGTAGTATCAAAGAGGAAAGAGATGTTTTAAATGAACTGATGTATTTAAGTCTTTCTCTGCTTGAAAATCCACCTGTGCCTCCCTCTACCTTGAATCTTACCCGGCCAATTCAAAAACATCATGTCATAGATCTCTTTGTTGTGCTTGCAGGGCTAGCTGTTTAAACTCCTCCCTCAAAATACACATGCCATTTATAAGTATGTGCATCTTGTCACTCTCTTCCTGTATTGTTAAGTACTTAAGAGTAAAAACTGTATCTGAACTGTTAACTATTTCCCTGATGTTTGACTTGGAGCCTAAGCATATGGATGTCCTCAATAAGTATTTGTTAATCAGGTGAAGAATCTCAAAACATTAGAAAAGACCTACCCCTCCTACAGGAAAACAAAATCAAATGCAGAAAAGAACCTAAAGCTTAGAAAGTATAGATAATTTGGAATCAGTCCAAGAGAATAAACAATGCAAAAAAATCATAAACAATATTGTTTTCAATTGTTTTCTTGAAATATTCCAACAAAATAAGCCAGTATCTATTTTTAAAAAAAGAACAAATACTAGAAATAAACAACTTCTTGCTAAGTAGATGGAACAGTGACACAAATAGGTCAGTGACCCAAAGATAAACTCAAATATCAAGTGATAAAAAAAATCGAACAAAAAAACCTCATTTGTTGAATCAAGATGTTTTATCAATTGATGAAAGATATAGTAAAAGTGAATATCTGGTATTAGAAGAGTGAATTGAAATTGTCATTCTAGTGCCCTGCTATATTAATGACCACATTCTGTCTTATGCACTCATTTGTAATACATATTGAATATCTAATATGTTACAGAGGCAGTCAGTGCTGGGAGATAGGGAAGAAATAGTGAATAGAATAGACATTGTCCTGTGGTCACAGTGCATTCACAATGTTGAAAGAAACAAGTGAATAAAAAGAATTATACTTCAGTACAGTGAGTGCCATCCTAGGAGAAGTATGAGGACAAAGAGGCACAAACAGGTGCACCATTAGATGTTCCAAGAGAAGTGTGGTATAAATTGGAAAGAGTAGTAATTAGCAGCGTGAAAGAGGTGTGGGGAAAGGTAGACTCAGCAGGGTGGTTTATTTTGTTCGGGAAACTGTTGTGTAAATACACACAGAATCATATGAATCCATACATTTTCTGGAAAAATTTGTAAAAAGGTGAGAAATAAATGTGTAATCAGAATGTCTAAAACATACTTGTTTATATCTTAATTTGCCCCATTATTCTTTGTTTCACCTACTTAAGTTAGAACTCTTAACTGTACTGCATATTTTCCCATATTTAAATTGTATCTTGTGCTCCATTATTTGCTAACCTATTTAATATATAACAATCTTTCAGCTTTTATTGCTTGATGTTTGTTTTAGTCAGTTATCCCTTGTTGTGACAAAATTTCCAAGACAAACAATTTAATAGGGAAAGATTTATTTTGGCTTATCCCTTCTGTCTTTTGCTTTGGGTTGGAGGCAAGGCAGAATATCATAGCAGAAGGGCACAGTAGAGGAAAGCTGCTCACCTTATGGCAGCTGGGAAACACACACACACACACACACACACACACACATACATATACACATACAGAGAGAGAGAGAGAGAGAGAGAGAGAGAGAGGATATCAGGGATAAGATACTTCATTCCAGGGCATGCCTTGACCTACTTTCTCCTTGTTTCCACCATCTTTCAATAGTTCATTCAACTTCGTATTCAGCAATGGATTCATCTATTAATGAAATCAGAGCCCTCAAGATCCAATCACTTCCCCAAAGCTCTACCTCTGAACATTGCTGCACTGAAGAGCAGACCTCATTAATGACCACATGAGACTTTGGGGGACATCAGGTCCAAACTATAATGACGTATAAATTTACTTATTTATATATTTATTTAGTAGAAATTTATTGAACTTAACCTTGTGTTAGGAACTTGAAGATATTAGTGAATTAAACAGAGATGGCCTTAAGGAGTGTACAGTAGTCCCCCTTATATTCTACCCATTAGTCACTTAATAGCCATCTTTGTTATTAGATCAAATATTCAGATATCATAGTTCTTCAAGTAACCCTCATTTTACTCAAAAATAGTCCCAACATGCAAGAGTAGTGATATTGACAATTCTATAACAGCATAGTATTATAATTGTCCTATTTTATTATGTTTGATTTAATTGAGGGATGAAGGAATGGGGTAAGGGACACTCAGGTTTCAGACTTGAACATAGGGTGATTATTGATGGTGAGATTTAAAGAGATAGGAAAGAGGGAGGAAAGAACAGTCTTCAGATAAAAGCAATAAAGACTTTATATATAAGGTCCCCATGGAATATTACACTTATATCCAGGGAGAAAGAGTAAAGAGAAGTATGTTCATGATTGTATTCTGGGAAACTGATACATTTCCATGTCTAATAGTGAAGGAAGGGCTGGCAAAGGGACTACTAAGACTAAATGGATGAGTGATATAAAAGTAAGCCAGGAGAGTGTTGGATCATGGAAATCAAAATAGAAACACTTTGAGCTGAAGGAAGTTGTCAAGGGTGTCAAATGTTGTGGAGGTATGGTAAGTATTTGGGAGGGGGCATTTGCATTTAGTAAGACTGTTGCTGATAGGAGAAGAGATTAAAGGGAATTAAGTTCAGAGGCATATCATCACATCATGGGTTTAGATTCATCATGAATTCAGGTGAGAGATAATTGTGTCCTTAACCAGGGAAAAAGGGATGAAAATGGAGATTAGTGGGAAAAAGTTAGAAATATTTTGAATTAAGTTGGCAAAAAAAATCAATGATTGATTAAATACTAAATAAGGACAAAGAGGTTTCGAGGATTATGGCCAAATATCTGGAATCCACAAGTCTGGATAATGTCAATTTTTTTTTTAATTTTGGGAGCATACAGAGAGCAGATTTATGTGGAAGAATGATTAATTCAGTTTTAGTCATGTTTAGTTTAATTTAACTGTGAGCTATATGAACAGAGATGGTCATTTTATTGGGAATAAATCCATAAAAGAAGTATAAATTAGAATCATATTAACTCATGAATGGGAGTGAACAAGAATGTTTAGGAATAGTGCATCGATTTATTTAGGTAATCTGTGCTTTCCTTGAAGAGTTTAGTAGGAAATTCACTCTGCACTTCATTTTCAGACACTAACACTGGCTATCCTGGGGTATTTATGTTACTTTTTGTTCAAAAAACCATATGAGTTTGGGAACCTTGGAGAGGGTGAGCGGAGAGGTACATGGAGGAGTATTGAGGAGAATTAACTGGAGGACCAGAGAAAGAAGGCTCAAATAATATCAAGAAATAATGGACAGAGATTAGTAACAAAGTGAGATTTAGAGGATGTGGTTTAGAAATGCTAAGAGAATAAGGGGATGACCAGTTGTGTTAGTTGAAATAATTGAAATTACTAATAAAGTGATCAGTTTCATCTTATGTAGAGCAACTTCAATGAAATAGATATTGACAGAAGGGAAACTTCAGTGAACTGAGTATCAGTAGCATGTGAGTGTAAAAGATTTGAAAACTCAGTTTCGGATGGACAGAAGCCAGTATTCAGGGAGTGTGTAAGACATAAGACATACAGCATAAGTAGAATTACTAGTCTTCAGCAGAATTAGGAATACATGCATCATAGGGACTAGGTAGAAGTATAAAATGACTGATCAATGCATGCCTATTTATATCTGTGATGGTGCTGTATTTTCTCAGATGTGTGGCAGAAAAAGAGACAAAGATAGTCCCAAAAGTGCCCCAGAGACTGGATAAGATAGGAGTATTCTTAGAATGGTCTGTCATGACATACTCCTACAGATATTAGAAAATCTGATTTACCAGTATATAAAAATAATAATAAAGCACCACCACATTTCTCATTTATTCCAGGAATACAGGTCATTTCAAAATTCAAATGTCATATTCACTATGGTAGTAATCTCATTTCAATTTAGGCATAAAAGGCATTTAAAAAATTCAACTCACTGTCATGATATAAACACTTTTAATGAGTTAGATATAGAAGGGAATATCACTAAACCTAATTGCTCTTGTGTAACTTTATTTTTCTTTCATAAATAAAGTAAGAACAAGCAGCATTTGAGTGTCTGTGCCTGGTCTATTTCACTTAATATCATATCTTCCAGATCTATTCATGTTGCTGCAATTAACAGAACTGCATTTTTTATGGCTAAACAATATTCCATCATGCACATATACTACATTCTATTTTTTCATTCTGGTAATGGACACATCTATTGATTCCATAGCTTGGCTTTTATGAATATTGTTGCAATAAACATAGGAATGCAGAGAACTCTTTGATGTACATATTTCATTTCCTTGATATATATATATATATATATGTATATATATATGTATATAAATTCAAAAGTGCAACCCAAGTATTGAATTTCAACTTATTAAAGTTCAGATTTTTAAAAAAGCATTAAAATTGCTAGGTGTGGTGGTGCATGCCTCTAATCCCAATAACTCTAGAGACTGAGGTAGAAAGATAACAAGTTCAAGATCAGTCTTAACAACATAGTGAAACCTTCAGCAACTCAGTGAGAAACTGTCTCAAAATAAAAAGGACTGGGAATATAACTCAGGGATAAAGTGTCTCTAGATTCAATCTTCAGTTCCAAAAAATAACCAACCAAACAAACAAACAAACCGAAACCAAGAAAAGTAACCCTATAATTAACAATGTTTAATGTTTAATAGTGGAAGACAGACTGCATCCCTCTAGATGGGATACACAGTACAGTGTCCACTCTAGCTTTCCTTTTCAATTTGCTCGTGAAAATTCTAGCCAATTTAACAAGAGAGAAAATGAAGTAAAGCACAGACTGAAGATGAAGAAATTAAGCTGTCTCTATTTGCAGACTTTATGACTGTATATTTTTAAAATCTCAACTGACTGGTGATAACAAAATGGAAATACTCCTAGTGCTAATAAGTGAGTTTTGCAAGGTCACAGGATGCAAAATCAATTATATTTCTATTCGTTAGCAATAATGATTGGAAAATAAAATGTAAAATTCAGTACCATTTATCATAGTTCAAAATATATGTACAACTAACTGTGCATCAAATCTGTATGTTTAAAGTATATTTAATACTGTTAACTGAAGGAGACCTAAATAAATGTAGAGAAATGTCATGTTTCTATATTGGAAAAATCAACATAGGAAATAGATCACTTAAGATTGTATAGGAGTAATAACAATCCTATCAAAATCCCAGCAGTTTGCTTATATTTGTCCTGATTTTGGCACTAAAATTCCCACCTTCCAGAAAGCCCCTCTGAGGGATATGTGAAATCAAATATTGGCTATAAGTGAAGCAGATTTGGGGGGAAAAACTATAAAAACTCTGATTGCAACTCCAAGATGGGCTGGATTCATTCAAGCGTGAAGTAAGGATAGCACATATTTCATGTTTTCTATAGTTACCATAGCTGTTTGTTCCCCTGACCATTAATGTTGGTGACCATGATTTGCAGCTCACAGGGATGGACCAACTATTATGGAATCACTTTGACTCATGCAACTTAAATGTACTATTGAACCAGGCTGTAATCATGAGTGCTTGTCAATTTTGGCTTTACCTGTAGATTAAGTGCTCTGATTTTTATCAATTTTGTGCTAGTTCGATTTTCAATGTTATATTTTTAATGTTATGAATATTGTGACCATGTTTTCTAAGAATTCAGAGAGTGAAAACAAGAACAATTGCAGTACGAAGGCAAGCGTTCCCAGAAGGCTAAATGATTGTGTTAGTTTAATGGCATATGAAGGGTACAAACAACTGGATTAGAAAGAGAAGTAAAAAAGAGCATGTTGTACAACACACAGAAATAATTTGTGATTGGGCATTTTGTAGACAAAATGATGCAATCTGTATTTCTGTTTTAGGGCTACAATAACAATGCACCACAGGTCGAGTGGCTTAAACAACAGAAATCTCTTTCCTCACAGTTCTGAGAAGCTGAAGTCTAAGATGAAGATATCATCAGGGATGGTTCTTTCCAATAGCTGTGAAGGAAAGAGCTGTGCAGGCCTCTTTCTTTGGTTTGCAGATGGCTCCACAATGTCTTCCCTCTCCATAGAAACCACATCCGACAATGTGTAGGTGAGACAAGCAAGAACAATTGTCCCTTGGTATCTGTGGGGAATTAGGTTCAAGACTCCTCTGGATCCCCAAATCCATGGCTGCACAAATCCCTTATTTTAAAATAACAAAGTATTTGCATATAACATATGTACACACTTCCATGTGCTTTTGAACATCTCTAGATGACTTAAAATACCTAATCCAATGCAAATGATATTTAGATAGTTGTTATACTGTATTGTTTAGGGAATAATGGCAAGAAAAAAGTCTGTACACATTTAGTACAGATGCACATTCTTCACATTTTTGATCTGTGATTTGTTGAATCCATGCATACAACCACAGGTATCAAGAGCTGGTTGTATTTCTAAATGGGTTAAATAAGAATATTTATTTCTTTACTCTGTCTTCTAAAATGATGCAACAGTTGAAAATTGCAGCTTAGATATACCATACGAACAAGCATACATCATTGTATCATTTTTTTCAATTTTTCTTTGGAAAAGAGTGAAGTTATATTTCCTAACTTACAAGTTGCCACTAAAACGTTCTCTGGTCAAACAAAATAGGAAGTGTTGACAACAGATGTATTGGTGCTTTTCAATGTGCAGCTGATTCTGTTAGATCTTTTAATCAATCGTGCTTTCCATTGTATATAAAATGATGCATTAATTAATGGAAACACACAATGTACCACACCTCTTAGTCATTTTAACATGAAAAATAGAGCTTCCAATTATCTTCTTGGTTTTTATGAAAATTTTAATTAAACCAGAAAAAATATAAAACAATAGATTATTTATATCTCATTCAAATCCTAACTAGATGATGCTCATCCATATGCATATTTGGCAGACAGTACATATGTAAATTTGGCAAATTTCATTCAGTCTAGAGCTTCCTATCAAAGCAAATGAAAATATATTACTTGCTAAATGTCTCACATTTTACACAGTACTACTAAAAAGAGCTACGTATGCTTGGTCGTGGTTGTTGAGGCTTTCATAATTAGCATTTTTGATAACTTTTCAATTTTTTGAAAACATGCAGAAGCATGAAGATATTGTTGACTTTAGAGAAGTTGAAGAACAAAGCATCCTTATACATGTACCTTACATGACAGAGCAGGAGATCACTGCCAGTCGTGGAAAAGACAACAATTTTCTGATTTGCCATAAAATCATATTATCAAAGCATGAGAGAAAACTATCATTCTCTAATTTGGCAATACATTGAGGTTGAGAATAAATAAAAGGAGAAAATAAAACAGAATATTACATGATTTTCACCCAAAACTTTTGGTGATCTTTGAAGAGGTGGGAAATAACTGAGAAAAGGATCAACCAAAGACATCTGAGTTACTTGATGTTATGTTTTGGTTGCAACAAAATCTGATAGAACAAAAATTTAAAACATAAACAAAAATTCCTCACATTGTAGGGAAATAAGTTTATTTCAGAGGAGAGCCAAAT
This sequence comes from Sciurus carolinensis, assembly GCF_902686445.1. Classification (NCBI taxonomy): domain Eukaryota; kingdom Metazoa; phylum Chordata; class Mammalia; order Rodentia; family Sciuridae; genus Sciurus; species Sciurus carolinensis. Next base: position 72,376,715 of record NC_062214.1, on the reverse strand, counting down.
TAAACAGGACTTTCTCAATTTCTTGTTAGAAATTGTAATTTATTTGAAATGCAAATTCAAATTTTCAAGTTCAAATTATCTCTGACTTGAAAAGAGGGTTAACTTATGATGACATCCAAAACAAATAGAAAAAAGCCTGCATGTAGTAGAGAAATAAGACTTTTTTGGAGGAGATCCAGGTAAAACAGGACTTGAAAGTATTTTTTCACGATAAAGATGGTTAACTTACAATAATATCCAATTTGCTTGCACATTTTAGATGTCCATAAGTTTTATTATAAATTAATAGAAGCAAAGGACCTCAAGACAAATGGCTAGTCTACAAAACCAAACCTGTAGGTTCAAGAAGTTCCTGGGTATTTTTGAAAGGAGTAAACTAATCCTTACAATTCTAAAAGTCTGCTGTTGCTGATGGATATAATTCTAAGAATTCCATGCTTAAACTCTCTTGTTGAACACATAGTTAGCTTGATACATTACATTGGATTTAATCTTGAAATTAATGCAATGTGGACTTCATGAGAGTAGAGCAACAAGGTTAGTTACATATTTGACTACTGTACACAATTTCATCAGTACACAAAAAAGGACAATATAAAATTTGCAGGCATTATAAAAATATTGTTAAAAATGTAAACCAGAAGGAGAAAAATATCCCACTGTATCATGATTAAGAAATAATTATGTCATTGTTATTTTGAGTTAAATATTGGGAATATTCTGTTGTTCTTTCTAATTGGCATTCTTCTTCTAAAACCCAATTATTTATATAAAAATAAAATACACCCTGTAAGAGTTACATATGTAATCAATAGTTAAAATGTTATATCAAGAAACATTATAAAATATTATATTTTCACTTACATAGTAGTCATAGTATTTTTATCATCTCATTAGTTCTGCCATTAATTACAACTAATTGCCATTATTAACCAGTTAGTTTTGTTTTAAAATATTATTTATGTCATTTAAATGACTCAGTATAACATAATTTCAAGGAAACCTCTACTTTTGTGTATTATATTTTAGTAGTATTAGGTGTGTAGTTATTACATATTGCATTATTTTGATTTATTTTGCCTGCTCTAACTGTTCTTGAATGACTCACTTAAAAGTTGACCACCTTAGATATAAACGAGCTGATTATAAATTTTATATTAAAAAGCAAAGGAACTAGAATAGCTTAAAATGTGTAAAAGGTGAATAAAGCTGGAGGTATTGCTCTATGCCATTTTACTACACAATTTGGCAATCAAAGAACTGTGGAATTTGGCAGAGGGATAGACACATAGATCACTGGAGCAGAATAGAGAACTCAGAAATAGATCCACACAAGTATAACCAACTGACCTAACAAATGTACAAAAAAAAAAAAAAATCAACAGAATCAACAGAAAGACAGACTTTTCAACAAATGATGTTATAATAATTAGAGATCTGTAAGCAAAAACATATTAACAAACCAACCTCCAAAACTTCAACATAAGATTCACACCTCATACACAAATTAATTCAAAATGTAGTAGAGCTTTAAATATAAAAGTTTAAAACCTTTAAAGGAAAACACAGGGGGAAATACTTATAACATAGAGTTAGATGAGTATTTATTAGGACATTAGAAACATTACCCAAGAGAGAAAGCACTGAAAAATGGGACTTTGTGAAGATTAAAGTCTATTGTTCTCCAAAGACACAGTTTAGAGAAGGAAAAGATAAGACATAGATTCGGGGAAACGTTTGCCAACAGTTGAAAGAGGCAATTCCATCCAGGATATAGAAACAACTCTCTAACCTCAACATTAAGAAAATGAACAATCCAATTAAAAATGGTCAAATATTGTAATAGACACTTAACCAAAGAGGGTAAATGGATGGCAACTAATCACATGAAAATATAGTTGACACCCTTAGCCATCCATCCAGCTGGATGAAAGGAACTCGGGAACTAGGTAATATTTTTCAAACTCTTTTATGTTTCAAAATAAAAAAGTTGAATGAATTATTCTGTCAGAAATAGAAACAATAAAAAGTAATTATTTTTAAAAGAAATGTGTGGCATTCATCATTTTGCATGTGAGAAAACTAAAGTTTAACATTTTACATATAGTGTATTGGAAGACTAAAAGGAAAAAGAATAATGATTCTATAGGTTTGTAAAATCATTAAAGTTCACACAATATGACAGACTGTTGATGTTAACAATAATGGCTAGTGCTTACAAAGCACTTGATATGTAATGCTTACAGCAAGCTATTGATAGGTATTATTATTACTACCTTTTTACAGATCAGGAAACTGAGGCACAGAAACATTGACAGGTATAGCCCTGATCACAGAGCTTGTTAACAACCTTATGGGACTTTTCACCTGAGGTGGTCTGATCCCAGAATCAGTGTAGAATTTTTAAAATACATAAAATAAAATTCTGAAAGGTATGTAAAGAGAACATAATCGCAACAGGTGGAAATTGTCACCCTCAGAATTTTGATACGTTCTTTTTGATGTGTCTGTTTCCATCCTTTCCTTGAATCATTAAAGAATAGAATAATGACTGAGTATGTATGATGTGACTTGTTCAAGGAATGTGGGCTACAACACTAAATGAAGGATACAAACCCCGACATGCATGGACCACAAGGTCTCAGGGGAAAGAAAGATAATACAATGTTAGAAGTATAAGGAAGTATCAGGTAATAATTTCTAAAGGAGAATAAGGGATTACAATTAATAGGAATTTACCAGGAAAACCTGTCTGATTAGATGACCCTTAAGCCAAGGCTTGAAGAAGTGAGGGAATGAGCCATGGGAATTTCTTGGTAAAGGAAGAAAGCATTGAGGACATAGAGCAAAGATTTTGCAGTTTTCTCGGTGCTGGGACTGGATTCCAGGTCAGTAAGGATGGAACTGGGTAAGGAAGATGGAACGTGGTAGAGAGGTGGCAGGGTCATTTCCCGCTGCCTCACTTACATGTATCATTGGAAAATCTCTTTACACATCCAGCACTTTACATTTGTTGTTTTCTTTATTATTTGTTTTAAGGAATGCAATGATTTCTTATCCAGACAGAACCCAATGTGCAAGTGATATTGATATGCCCACTCCCCTGCCACCTGTCATCAAGGATATGTCTTTGGGTGTCTTTAGAAGATGCATTAAGGGCACCCTGACTAGGGCTTCATCTCAGCTTTCCCTGAGAGACCTCAGTAGAGATATTGTCAATCTTGATATCGCATTGCAGCAGACCAGCACAACACATGGAAACTCAACCCCAAAACCCTTCCCACTGGTTCAAGAAGGAATTGAGGTCTCTCAAGGCAGTTAGTAAAGGGTGTGGCTGAACTCTTCTGCCACCTTGTGACTGATTCCATTTTTCCCTTTCCATCAGATTCATGCTTCTCTAGAAACTTGTACAGTGAACTTAATTTTCAGAAAAGACTCATACTAGTGACAAAGAATAGTGGGATGAGAAGATACAAATGACTTTTCAACGTATAGCTAAACCTAAAGAAGTACTGAGCAATGCAATGGAGGGTGGGTAGTGAAGAGTGGGCCATGGGACATGTACACATCATGAGTGCCTGTGAAGTGGAGAAGATGGAGAACCAAGGTTAGGTGTGGAAAGGAGAATCTAAGGGGTCGAATGGCAGCATTCTCTGTATGCCTTTCCTTCTTTTAATTCCACTTGATTGTCTGAATCTTCTGTATTAAAAAAAATGCCCAAGGTCCAATGGTTTCAACATATCATTTCTCTGTGTACTCATTGTAGATCAACACTACACATCTGTGGTCTAACCAACTTGGAAAATTTACCAGCCTGTCCACAGTCAGCCCCCTTTCTTCTTCCCAAGAGCAACACACTAAAATCTACCTTCACTCTTTCAAGCTCACCCTGTTCTACTTCGTGAGGAAATCTAGATGATGTCAAAAGGTCCATTGAGGGTTTGTCTCTGTACTGTTTAAGATTGATCCAGCTTCTCTGAATTTTTCCCTTTTATGAATATAAGTACATCCCATCTCCTGTATAATAGAAATTGTCCTTCAGCTCACCCTAGCACATTCTCAGTCTCCTCCTCTTTACTTCATAGACCTATGTCCTGAATATATTCAGTGCTTCCCATTACTGGCAGTAACAACAGTGCTCTTTGTCACATATTTTCCATTATGTTCTGCACTGAGCATTTCACAACTCAGGGCACAGATATGCAGCCCTGTCTGATAGAGGAGTGTAGTAAAATTATTCAAAATGTCATTTTAAATTAAAACAATTTAACCAATGAGTCTTGGTTAAAGCATTGTCATCATTATTTTTGATCCTGTCACATTTTGAAGTAGAATGCACACTTTGGGTAGCTATTTAATAAAAATCATGCAATTTCAAAGAAATTTAAGGGTCAAACAGGGCCATTAGAATGGTATCTCCAATACTATTACACAATGATGAATCTCCTATGTCTTTTGGGGATTATTTGGCTATAAAGTTTCAGAAAGTATTCCACTAGGGTGGAAGCAAAAATTCAACCCCTATCAAAAAAGCAATATGGATAAACCATGGAGCAGATCAGAGATACCTAAATGAGTTAAATTCTAGAAATGACAAGACCTTCCTAGGAGCAGAGGCCCATGACTGCTTTGATCTCCGAGGGTAATGCAGAAATCAGAACAAACCCCTCCAAACCTGGTTGTAATGAGAAACCAAATGATTAATGAATTTTTATTGATTGCATATTATCTAGCTCCACAGATGTGAATTCTGAGTGTCTGAAGTCTAAATCAACCTGCCATATCTTTCCTTCAGGGTTTTCACTAACAGCATGAGTGTAGCACACCAATAGCTGGGAGAAGAGCAAAGGAGATGAAGGCTCAGGGGCTCTTCCCTGAGGGCAAGGTAGTGCCTAGGAGAAGGCTGACCAGGAGAGCTAAAAAGACCCCCCTGAGGTACACAGAGCCCTCCTGAGTGCAAAGCAGCAGCCCATAGGGACTGTGCATAGAGAGAGAACACTGACAACAGTCCTTTCAGAGGTGCACAAAAGCCTCATTAACTGTGTGTCCCTGGCCTGACAGAAACTAGAAGCAGAGTAGTGGAGAGAAGAGCAAACTCCTGAGGCTGGAAAATCCAGGAACAGAGCTAGGAAGTAAAGAAAACTCCCCTGCTGAACGAAAATATTTGCAAGTTGGTTTTAAAGGAAGGAGAATGAGAGGAAGAGGGAGAGAGGAAAGGACAGAGAGAAAGTAATTTTACATATTCATAAAACAAGCAGCTGAGCCTGATGCATAGATATTTGAAGTCTCACTGGTCTTAAATTTGAAGCTCTGCTTCAAGGAATGCCTTTCTCTCACCCTCAAAATATGTTAAGCCATCACTGTGAGGCTGAATCTAAGTATAGTTGCAAGAAATCCCAGATCTAACTCAACCTCATGTTAGATTAAGTTCCACAAGTTAGTGGTCTGACAGATGAAGAATCTTACCTTGTTTTGTAGGAGAAAATACTATTATTTTCAGTCTCTAATACCTTATATACATCATCTTCCATACAATAAAATAATTTAAGAATCATGGAAAGAAGTGGGAGAATGTGATCCATGGATAAGCAAGGAAATCACCATTTAAAGGGGACTAAGATATAATCTAAATGTTTGTATTGGCAAATAAAGGCTTTAAAATAACTATAATCAATATGTTTATGTCTATAATAGAAAAGTAGATAACATGCATGAGACAACAAGGGATTTCAGTTGAGAGATAAACTATATAAAGAACAAGTATGGAAAGAGGATAATAGAAAAATACAATATCAAAATGAATAATTCATCCAGTGGGTTTAAGAGCAAACTGAATATGGCAACAGAACAAAGGATCAATGAGAATGAAGGTAGATCAGTGGAAAATAACCAAACTGAAACACAGGGGGAGAAAAAGCCTAAAAGAGTATTCAGGATCCATGAGGCAGTATAAAAATACACATATGTGCAATTGTAGATACAGGATAGGAGGCAAGAGAATAAGAATTATTATCTGAAGAGATAATGGCCAATGATTTTGTTAAAATGGTGAAATGTATTAACCTACATACTCTATAAGCTCAGTGGATCCTAATAGAACAAACACAATACTTATTATTATCAAACTGCTGAAAACCAAAGATAAGGAGAAGTACATAAAAACAGCAGAGGAAGAGAGAATGTTAGGTATAGTTGAGCAACAATAAAAGTGGTGACTTATTGATAGGAGACAACCAAACAACATCTTTTTTAAAATTAAATTTATTTTTAAAGAGATACTTAGAAGCACAAAAATTGTACATATTAATGGCATAGAATGTGATGTTTTCATACATGCATGTAATCTATCTCCTTAAATATTCATCACTTCTTTATGGTGAAAGTACATCAAATCTCTTCTTCTAGCTTATTTAGATATACAATACATAATCACTGTATGTGTATATCCTCCTACTGCACAACACCACACTAGAACTTCTCCTAACTGCAATTTAGTTCTTTGATTGACCTCTCCCCTTCCCTTCCTCTCCACTACTCTCCCAGCCTCTGGTAACCACCATTTTACTATCAACTTTTCTAAGATCAATTTTTCAAATATTCTACATGTAAGTGAGATCAGATGGTACCTGTATTCTTTCCAATAAGCAGTGCTGGGAAAATTTGGTATCCATATACAGAAGAATGAAATTAGACCTCCATCTCACCAGTTATAAAAATCAACTTAAAATGAGGTAGGGTTAAATGTAAGATCTAAATCCAAATCCTAGAAGAAAACATAGGGCAAATACTTCAAGACATTGAGGATAAGGGTGGTTTTTTTTTTTTTGTTTTTTTTGTTTTTTTTTTTTTTTTTTTTTGAGAAAGTCTCAAAAGCACAGGAAACAAAAGCAAATGTAGACAAATGGGATTATATCAAACTAAAAAGCTGCACAGCAAAGAAAAAAAAAGAGACTGTATAAAATGGGAGTGATTATGTGCAAACTAGTTCTTGCAGATAAACACTATGAGAAATGCTAAGGAAAAATTTTCAGGCTGAAGGAAACTGATACTAGATGGGAGTCTGGATATGTAGGAAGAAATGAAGGGAATCAGAAAGTGTGCATGTGTGTAATAAAAACATACACAGTCATGTGACAATTAACAACTGGGATACATTCTGGGAAATGCATCATGAGGTGATTTTGTCATCTGCAAACACCCTAGTGTGTACTTACACAAAGTAAGGCTGCTACAATGACACTGCAATATAATCTTATAGGACTATTCTCAAACACGTGGCTTGTCTTGATAAAACATCATTAAGCAGCACATGACTGTAATGAAAAGTACTTTAAACTTATACATATGTATTAAGCATACCTACAATCCCAGTGGCTGGGGAAGCTGAGGCAGGAGGATCGCAGGTTCAAAGCTAGCTTCAGCAATGGTGAGGTGCTAAGCAACTCAGTGAGACCCTGTCTCTAAATAAAATACCAAATAGAACTGGGGATGTACCGCAGTGATTGAGTGACCCTGAGTTCAATACTGGGGAGTATTCCCCTGCCAAAAATATATATATTTTGCCTCTTTCTCTTCTTATAAGCAAAACTTGGAAGAGCACTAACTCTTTCCTTTTAAAAAAACTATTTAAATCTGAAAAAACAATAAGCAAGAAACTACCAGAAAGAAGAGCAATAAGTGTTGATGCTCTATTGCACAGAAGTTGATGTTAGTTAAGAAAATTGTATTGTGTTATCTAAAATAGCTAGAAGAGTGACTTTGTCATTTGCTGGAAAATGGATGGATCTGGAGACTATCATGCCAAGCCAAATAAGCCCATTCCCAAAAGACCAAAGGTGAAATGTTCTTTCTGATATATGGATGCTAACACACAACAAGTGGGGAGAGAGAGAAAGAATAGAAGTTCAAGAAATTAGACAAAGGGGAAGGAATGGAAGAAAGGGGGACAGGAAAAGGAAAGACAGTGGAATGATTCTGACACAACTATGCTATGTACATATATGAATACATGTAAAAAAAAACAAAAATTAAAAAATACCAAATAAAATAAAATAGCTAGAAGAGAGGATTTCTGAATGTTTTCATCACAGAGAAACAATAAATGTTTGAGATGATGGATAACATGAATATTCTTAATTGATCAACACACAATTAAATGTACCAAAACACACTGTGCTCCACAAAAATGTACAATCTTGGTCTGGCAATAAAATTAAGAAAAAATTAAACCTGCATACCCAGGTGTGGGTTCAGAAATCCCATACCTTTGCTTTTGTTTATCAATTATGTGAAACTACTCCACTTAATATTACAATGTTTCCTCCAAACTGCAAGTAAAGTCTAGAGATTCTCCTCAAAAGCTTTATGCCCATTGAACAAGTTCATATAGGTGAAGAGAGTCCTATAACCCACAATAGCATTGCTTCCACTCATTACCTTAATGAAGATTAATAACTGATTGGTCACCAACACTTATTGCATCTTCTTGCCATCCCCTCCAACTTCTGGACGTTAACAACTGGTTACCTTTTTCATCAGTGGCCAGGCATTTGTTGTTGCCCAGCGAGTCTCCAATTCTCTAGGCTTCTCCTGAGAAATAGATGAAATATATTCCCAGTCATAAATTCCTTTAATCAAACCTCTTTTTATAGCAACTCTGATTTCAAAAATGCTAAATCCCATCACATCTAGAAATCTTACTGTAGCATTTAGTCCACGTATCTTTTTAGACTCTTCTAAAATCATCACAGAGTAATTTTTCTCCTGAATAATTTTGATCTGTGGTTGGTTGAATCCATGCATACAGCCACAGGTATTAAGAGTTATGACGATTCTCTGTTTATTTTTCTGCATTGTTTTATCATCTTATAACATATATCATAACGTACTTATTTTGTTTATTGTCTCTCTCTCCACACAGAATGTGATGTATAAGGGGACAGAGATTCTTGTGTTATGCTTCACTGATGTATTTCTAGAAACTATAAGACTACTTTGTACACAGTAGGAGTTCAATATAATTTGTTGAATTAACTTAAAATGTATCAGATATGTACATGTATGCTTATAATAGCTTAATATATACTATTTAATGTAGTACTAATTTATATGTAACAATCTCATATGAAAATATATTCTTAAAATTTTGCATTATTAGTATATTAGAGTTATATATAACAATGCAGTTCATTTTGACATATACATAAATATATATATATATATATATATCATAATTTGTTCCCTTGCAGTCTCCAGTGCATATCTTTCCCTCTTTTTCTCCCTCCCATTAAACTCTTCCTGTACTCTACTGGGCTTCTATTTATTGTTATTATTATTATTATTATTATTATTATTGCATTATTAATATTTTGGTGGTTTCCTGGGATTGAACTCAGGGGCACTCAACCCCTGAGCCACATTCCCAGTCCCGTTTTTTATCTTATTTAGAGACAGGGTCTCACTGAGTTGCCTAGTGACTCACTTTTGCAGAGGCTGGCTTTGAAATCATGATCCTCCTGCCTCACCCTCCTGAACCACTGAGATTCTAGGTATGTGTCACTGCAGTCGACTATTTATTGTTTTTTAAATTGGCGCATTATAATTTTGCATAAAAGTATACTTCATACATTTACATAACATAATTTGGTCGATTTTACTTTGTAGTTCCTCCTCTTTCCCATCCCTCCTCCCTCACTATTCATCCCCTTCCTCTATTCCAGTGTGATTTTTTTAAAGCAACTGGCTATTTAAATCAAATACAGTCATGTGTTGTGGGGTTTTAGAATATATAGATGTAAAAAGAGTTAAAATTAGAAGGCAAAAGTGATGAGAAGCTTAAGTGCAATTATACTATTATAGACCCCTTATTCATGAAGTAGATAGTGCTAAACTAAAGACACATTTTATAATGTGTAAAACAATCATTACCCAAAAAAGGTATAAATCAAAAGTCCACACAACAGGTAAAACTGATTTCTAAAATATTTGATTAATCCTAAACCAAAACCAAATCATAGATAGTATATATAGGAAAAATACCAATATACAATCAACTTATACCCTACCCTATCAGTAATTACATTAAATGTCATTCAAATAAGAATTCCTTGAAACAGCAAGAAATTAATAGAATTAATTTTTTAAAATCACAACCTGAGTCTGATGATTAATTTTTATGAGTGAATTTGCATAGGCCATAGATGCCAAGATATTCAGTACAACATTTATCTGGATGTTTCTGTGAGGGTGTTTTGATGAAACTCACAATTAAATAAGTAAAATGAATAAAGCAAATTTCCCTCGGTAATGTGGGTTGGTCTCATCAAAACAGTTGAAGGTCAGAATAAGAAAAAAAAGCTGACTCTTCCTCAAGAAGGAGAACATTGTTCCTTCCTGATGAACTCCTAGCTGGGACATCAACTTTTTTCCTGCCTTTGAATTCAAACTAAAACATCAATTCTTTTTTGAACTTTAGCCTGTAGCCTTTAGCCTACACCACCAACTTTCCAACTTCTTGAATCTTCAGACTCATACTGGAACTAACCATTGGTTATTCTTGGTCTCCTGCTTGATGACACTCACCCTGAGGATTTCAGGACTTACAAGTCTCCATAATTGCATGAGCCAATTCCTTATAATAAATCAGAATTCCTGCCTGCCCTGCCTCTTTCCCTTCTCTTCCTTCTCTCTCTCTCTCTCTCTTTCACATACACACACACATGCATGCACAGAGGCAAACACACCAAACGTAAAAACAGATGCTTCCCAACTTATCCTAATTGTAAGTAGAAAGTACCATTAAATTTAAAAGTGCATTAAATATACCTAACCTATTAAACAGAATAGCTCAGCTGAGCCTACTTTAACATGCTCAGTTCAGAATACTTACATTGTCCTATAGTTGGGCAATATCATATAACACAGAGCAACAAAGTGTTTACTGTCCTTCAAACACATGCAGATGGTATTTTCTAGACATGATGAGATTCAAAAATCATACACATGCACACACTATATATATATAGTGTATATATATATATATATATATATATATATATATACACAAACATACATATACTGGCAACACAGAACACTGTAGAATATCTATTGTTTCCTCTCCCAATTACATGGCTGATAGGTAGCTGCAGCTCACTGCCACTGCTCAGCACTATGAAAGAATATTACTTATTGCTAGCCAAGGTAAATTCAAAATACAAAATTTAAAGTATGGTTTCACTTTTTCACCATTGTAAAACTGAAAGATTATGTCAGAAACTGTTAGTTCATGATTGATTGGACAGGTTGAATGTGAAAGATGCAAATAAACAGAGAATATAATAACCCAATGTGGCTGTGTTGGTATCAAAACAAGAAATAAACCTCAAAACAGGAGGCATTAACAGAGCCAAAAGTGTCATTTCATAAGAAATGATGGGTCAATTTATTAATAAGACATCACACACAATATGTGCTACTCAATAAGAGAGCTAATAATATGTTAAGTTAAATAGCCAATCAAAGTAGGAGAGATAGACAAATCCACAACCATATGTGGAGATTTTATCACACTTCTTTGAATAATTTTAGAGCAACCATATTAAAAAATCAGTGAAAATATGGATGATATGAACAATATGTTCAAGCAAATAGTCCTAGGTGATGTTTACAGAACTATATCTCACAACATTAGAATACATTTTCTGTTCAAGTACACACAGATTGCTTTTCAAAGTGGACTAATGCCAAGCATTAAACTGAGTCTCAATATGTTTAAAAAGATCAGGTCATATTGAACATGTTTTCTGATTGCAATAGGATTAAATCAGTAATTAACATTATTAAAATTTGTATCAAATAGCAAAATATTTAACACTCCCACATGTTGGTGCAGGAACTGACTTTTTAACCAAGATTCCTAAAATGCAAGAAATGAAACCAAGAATCAATAAATGAGACAGAATCGAATTTAAAAAGCTTCTGCACAGCAAAGGTAACAATTAGGTGCACAATGAGAATGGGAAAAGATTTTTCCCAGCTACTCCCCCATCAGGAGATTAATATCCAGAATATACAAAGAACTCAAAAATCTTAACACTAAAAACCCAAATAACCCAATAGAGAAATGGGTAAAAGAACTAAACAGATACTTCTCAAAAGAAGAAATGCAAATGGCTAACAAATATGTGAAAAAAGTTCAATATTATTAGCCATCAAGAAAATGTAAATGAAAAGATACTCAATGTCATGGGTCAACAGGAAATTCTAAATTAAAGTAATGAGGCATCACTACATACCTATTAGAATGAATAAAGTCCAGAGCAGTGACAACAGAAAATGCTGACAAGAATGTGGAGTAAGAAAAACTCTCTTATTGCTAAGCAAGAACAGAAAATGGCACAGACGCTTTGGAAGACAGTTTTGTCAGTTTTTTACAAAACTAAATATATTCTTACCACGCCATTTGGCAAGCAATTGTACTCCTTCATGTTTACCCAATGAGTTTAAAACTTATGCCCACACAAAAATCTTTACATGAGTGTCTAAAGCAGCCTTATGCCTAATTGCCAAAATTTGGAAACAGTAAAGAAATCTTTGAATAGGTAAAAGGAAAGAAAGCTGGCACATATACACAACTGAACATTACATAGCAACAAAAAGAAATTACTAACCTGCCAATTAATCGTTTTTGCCAATTAAGATTTTAAGCCAGCTTTATTTATAATTGCCAAAACTTGAGCAGCAATTAAATAACCTTTTATATATTTACTTCCTATCCATAGGGAATATGTTTAAGGATCCCAGCAGATGCCTAAAACCATGGATTGTAAACACACTGTGCTATTTCCTCTACATGCATACTTATAATAAAGTCTAAATTATCAATTAGGCACAGTAAGAGATTAAAAACAATAACAAAATGGAACTGTTATAACATTTCAATAAAATTACTAGCAATTGTTTTGGGGATCATTATTAAATAAAATAAATTTTACTTGAACCTAAGCACTGAAAGAGTATGACAGTTGATTAGACAACTAAGATGGCTATTAAGTGACTCAAGGTGGATATTATATGGTATGGATACACTAGAAACAGAGAGGATTTATGGGGCATAATATTGTGGGATGTGCAAGAATCATCTTTCTATTCAGAATGGTACACCATTTAAAACACAATTTTTTATTTCTAGAATTTTCTGTTTAATATTTTTGGACCACGACTAACCAAGGGCAACTAAAACTAGGAAAATGAAACTGTGATTAAGGAAGGACTGACTACTACATATAACATTTTGGAAAAGGCAAACCTTTGGAAAATCAATAATTGTCAGGGGTTAGCAGGAAGAGGATGAACAGGCAGAGAACAGAGGAATTTAGGGCTTCATTCCCTAAACAGCATTGCATAACAACTATTTTAGTAGTATTAACATTATATATTTATACTTTGAGATGATTTAAAGTATACAGAAGGATGTGCATAGGTTTATATGAAAATACTATACCATTTTGCATAAGGGACTTGAGCATCCTCAGATTTTGGTATCAATGGGAAGTTTCTGGCAGCAATCTCCCATGGTCACCAAGAGACGAGTGTCTGATATTTTGGAAGAGGCATGACTATGTAGGCAATAAAAAGATGAGAGTTTGCCAGGGACTCAGCAGGATAGAGCACAAGATATTTTTATGGCATTGAAACTATTTTGTATTATAATGTACAGTCATTTGTTGCTTAACAATCAGGATGCATTCTGAGAATCACTCATTAAGACATTTCTTCATTCTGCAAACATCTGAGAATGTACTTACACAAACCTACATGGTAGAGCCTGATACATGTCTCAGTCATGTGGTAGGCAGTCTCGGTTGTTGATTGAAGCAGGGTTACACAGTGTATGGTTGTAGTGGTGAGCATGTCATTAGACATTTTTCAAAACCTATTGAACTACCATATCGCCGAACCATACCACTGCTAGATACATATCCAAAAGAAATCAAATCAGCATATCAAAGAGATAGCATCACTCCCATGTTTATTGCAGCACTATTTACAATAGCCAAGACAGGGGAAAAAAATGTGTCCATCAACAAATAAATAAAGAAACTATGTTGTGTATACACAATGGGATTCAACCACAGACACACACACAAAAAATAAAACTCTGTCATTGCTGCAGCACGTTATGTTAAGTGAAATAAACCAGGCACTCAAAGATAAATACTGCATGTTTTTTCTCATAAGTGGAAATTTAAAAATTGATTTTATAGAAATAGAGTAGGATACTGGTCATTAGGGACCAGGAAGGAGCTGGGAGGGGATAAAAGGAGGATGAATGACAAACACCAGAATATAGTTAGATAGGACCCAGCTCTACAGTGTGGTGTGTGTGTCAGGCGACAATAGTTTAAAACCATTCGTTATATTTTATAAAGAACTAGAAGAAAGGTGTTTCAAATTTCTTAACACAAAGAAGTGATAAATAATTAAGGAGATGCAAATGCTTATTAGGCTGATTTGATAACTACACATTGTGGACATATCATAAAGAGTGAATACTAATGTAAACTGTGGATTTTAGTTAATAGCAGTGTACCAATATTGGCTCACTGATTGTAGGGAACACACTAAAGCAACATGTTAACAATAATAAAGGAAAGAGATACACAAGGGAAATCTCTGTAGGTGAGAGATCCGCAAGAGAAGTCTCTGAACTTTCCCCTGAAATTTTCTGTAATCCTACCACTGCTCAAAAAATTGCCTGCTAACTAAAAATTAAAAGCATTAACAAACCCCTACAAGGACACACCATTTCTCCTCCCTTGTAATATCTAAAATAAAATGTCCAACAGTGTCAATTTTGATAAGAATGTGAAACAACTAATAATCGCAAACTGACTAATCGGAGTCTAAAATTGTACAATTGTTATTTCACATTCACTAGAATGACCAAATCAAAAAGATTAACACTACAAAATTTTGCAAGATTGTTGAGTATCTGTAGTTCTCTTGTATTCTGAGAGTGTAAAATGATCTAACTCTAATATAGGGAACTGTCACAGTTTCTTATAAACAAACGTTTACCTTCTGACCCAGCCAGTCAACCCCTAGTTATTTACTTAAGATAAATGAAAACATATGCTCAGAAAAAGACCTGCAAAAGATTTTCAGCCTGACGTTTTTCATAATAGCACCAAATTGTAAATATCTCAAATGTCAAAAGGTAATAGATAAAACTGTGGAGTTATAAATATAATGGAATCATTTCAGAATTTAAAAAATAGAAAACTTCCAATACATATTTACATTTTTTATAGATAGAGTTTTATTTGGAAGGTAGATACATATTCAAGGGAGAATGTGGGTGAGAGTTAGACCAATACATATTTACATTTTAAAACTGTGTTGAACAAAGGAATCTGGATACACAAAAAATGGCATAAACTATGCTGTTTCTATTACATGAAATTTGAAAACAGGCAAAACAAACTGATAAAGAGAAATCAAAGTGTTTGGGAAGGTAGACAAATTGACTGAAAAAGGAAAATGATAACTCTCTTTGATAATGAAAACATTTGCCTTGTTTTCAGTATTGGTTACTTGGTGGCAGAGCTTATTAAATAGACCATATAAATCTGTGCATTTCATTGTAGGTTAATATATCCAAGTTTTATCCATTCATTTATTTATTCTAAGACAGGGTGTCCCTATGTTGCTGAGGCTAGCCTCCATCTCTCAATCTTCCTGCCTCAACCCCTTGAATAGCTGTGATTACAAGTATGTGTAACTGCATCCAGTTTAAACAGTTTAAAACTAAACATATCAAGAGTGGAGTATGAATGTATCTAAATTTCAGGAAAAGGTTTGGGCAGCCCTGGTGTAATTGTTAAGAATGCTGGCTTTGACAACAAACATACCAGGCTTTAAATCTGGTTTCTGTCATTTATCGCTAGATTGTAGACAAGGCAATTAACCTTTTGAGCCTAAATTCTTGACACATAAAATGAGACCACACACATGGATTTTGTGAAGAATTAATATATAGTGTATGTAAAGTTCTGAGGATGGTATTTTATCAAATAATAAGTATTCAATAAATGATACTTTTACTATTTTAATGAAGTCTTCAATTCTTTTGAAAACATTTTATGTCTGTTATCTCTTGTGCTTTGTTTACTTTCCTGCTCAGCCTGTCTATTTGGAGAACACTCAAGACTCTTTCACAGCTTTGAATTTTTCCCCCTTTACAATGCTACAATCAGCACGACAGCCCCACACCACTCATGTTCCCGGCAGAAGCGAATACATAGTTATCTGCGTCAGAAACCGCCAATATAGATTTTAAACAATGCTACAAAGACTTTTTGCTCTAAAAATACCATATTAATATCCCTATGTGACGAACAATAAGATCTTTCATCAGATTTTATTTTTTCATCTGTAATTTCATATACAGCATAGTACTGGGCATCTAGCAAATACTTAACAAAAGCATTTCATAAATAAGTAATTTTAAAGTTTATGAAGACCATAACGACTTGTTTTACTCACAAGAACTTTCGGCAAATCTAACAGCTACGTAGAAGTGATAGAGGCAGCTCTGGTGCTAATCTTATCTTTCACTCAACAGCCCCTTACTAACCACTCAAAGCAAGCTAGAATGCAAAACAAGGCTGCAGCCCGCTCTCAAATCAACGATTTTCCTGCTGTTCTGACACTACCTTTAGTTCTCCTTCCTCCAATTCTTTTCAATTATTTTTCACACCTCTATCATATACTGATGCAGTTCACTGACAGCCTTTCTCTATCAGAGGACTGACAGATGCCAACATTCTATGAGCATTTTGTCTTTGGGTCCCCTTTGTTTCTACTACCCGTGAATTTTCAAGCTGTTTTATAGAGAAGTAAGGAAGGGAAATTTTGACAATGCTTGTCACAGAGAGGTTGAGGAAGAAGACAATGCACAGAGAAGGGTGATTCCATAAGAAGAGGGATTCGTACAGATCTCTTTAGGACTTGAGGTCGAAATGTCCTTCTCGCCTCAGGGCATATTGGGTTTTTGCTGTTTTGAAGATGGTCACTTTTCACAATGGGGTTGTATGTCCTGTGGCTGCTGGGGTGTATTTGATGTTGGGGGTAAGCAATTTATAAGTAGCTAAATTGAGCTCCTCCAGTGGCCTGGGTCTGAAAGCATCCATTGCCTAAAAGAGGCAGATATCTTTTCTAAGAAGGATAAACTCCGTGTACCCATTTTACTGGCTTCTCAGAATCTCTGGATATTTAAATCCCGAATTTTCTTTGTTGGTTCACGAAGGTAATCAAGGAGCAGCAAAGGTGTAGATGTATGACTTGCTTATCTTTCATTTCTAATTACACCTACGTGGTTTATTTTGTTTCTCTGAATGATTTCTAATCTGCTCTTTCTTGCTTGAGTATTGCCTATTGGTATAAGTTGGGGTTCTTTTCACAGAATGGATTTGGTGGGAGTTGACATTGTGCGGCAGGACTATTCATTGAGCTTCAGCGTTGGTGAGGATAGCTTGGTCCTACTGGTAGCCATTTATTCTGTGGGATGACCCACAGTAGGGTGGACTAAAGGTCAAACCTATCACTACTCTGAAAAACAAATGGTTAGTGGGAGAACTTAATCTCTGATTAATTTATACATTTGAGTTAGAGTAGGATAAAGTATGCTTTAGTGAGGGCAGAAGTGTCATAGGATAAAAAATGAATTGACTCACCAAAGCATCCACAGTCAGAAAAACGTGACTGGGTTGGTGATAGGGAAACAGGAGGGTTATGTACTTAGAGTTGGTCCCACTGAGGAGTTCCTCAAACCTTATGCAATGAGGAACTCTTAAGGGAACCTGGGCAATGAACCCAAGGGAAAGGACTGAATATTGGGAAGTCTGGAGGCATCCATTCTGTAAAACAGCTTTCTGTGTTTCTGTGTTCTGTGTTCAAGGCTTTGTGACTTCTCTGGGTATGCACAGGAATGACCTATCATCAGGGACCCTGGAAAAAGTCACTTGTCTTTGAAAAGAAGAGGTTCCTGAAGTCATAGTATCCCTTCACTGAAAATCACTGAAACATCACCTCCAAATTCTCCTGTCATTTTTTAAGGCATAGTAACATTTAGAGTGTGTATATGTCTTCCTTTGGATTTATAATTACCAAATGATAACTTAGGAGTGGGGTATAGCCTTCATCATCCTTTTCCGCCCCCTTGTGGCATCTTTTTCGTCACTCTGGACTCTTGCCCTAGGCTGCAAATAGCCCCTTGTACAGGAAACATCCTTGATATTTATTACTTTGTATGTTTACAGACAACTGCTCAACTAAGCTGAGATTGTCACTTTGTTTGGGCAGAGTAGTATACTCTTACTCAGTAGGTTTGATGTCTTCTTCTTTATCTGTTAGTGTACTATCTGTCTTATTCATAAATTAGTTTTTATGAGTAGTTTTCCCAGAATATTTGTCCTTTACTCTTTATCTGTTTTTTTTTTTTTTTACACCTATTTGGACCTACTTATTTGCTTATTTTCTGGTGCATTTCTTTTGTTTTCATATTAAAAATTTCTTTCTCACGTCATCACCTCATCTCAGCCATTCCACAGGCAGTTTTCCCCATACTGACAATGCTGCCTTTCACAGATTTCTGTCACATTTTAATTTCCAAGATTTCCTTGCTTTCTCCCTTTACTCTTTGCCAGGGTTTTTCTCTATCTCTAATATGCCTGTATTCTTCAAGACATATGTTAGGAATTTCACTCTAATTACCTTCTTCAGCAACCACATTCACTCCCACATCTGTTTTCCTAAATAGTTAAACTGGACTCCTAGCTCAGAAATCTTCTTACCGGTACACCAGTGTGCCTTCAGGGCATCTCTGCGTGGCTGTCCCACAGCACTACAAAACACCCCATGTCCCAGTCTGTACTCATGATTGCTTTTCCCATATTCTTTCCACTGTGTCCCTGAGAGAATAAACTATCCCAGAAATTTCCCTCTTTTCTTTTCTTTTTTTTTGAGACAGAGACCTGCATACCTTCCCTATTTCTTAAACTCCTACATTAAATTATAATAGCTGTCTCGTATAGCTGCGGAGTCTCTCTTACGTCAATGTGCTTCATATCTGAGCTCAGACCACACCGTCTCCCCCCTTTTGGATACCTTCCATGTTACCAGTGGTCTGTCCCCACTTCATACTGCAGCACAGTGATTTTTCTAAAACATAAATCTGTTCCTGTCACTCCCCTGTGAAAACTCATGCATGAATAGTCTGACTGGGCTGCATTTGGGGACTGGAGAGAGTGAGAAGGGATCTTGTGTCAGCCAGGACTTTGGTAGACGCCCCTCTGCTCTATCCACTTGTGGTGGTCGGGGGCGGAGAAGGGGCGGGATTGAGCCCCCTTCCCCCCTCCTTCTTACTGCGGAAAGCTGCAGAGCGAGCAGCACTCACTTCCTATTCAGCATTCAGCAGGGAGGGAGCTTCTGAACAGCCACGTAGGCATTCTCTTCTCTCTGGAGGAAAAGGCCCAGCAGCTGTCGGAGGAAAAGACCCACCAGCTGTCAGCCAAGGGACATGTCGCAGCTAAGTAAGAATCTGGGTGATTCGAGCCCTCCAGCGGAGGCCCCGAAGCCGCCTGTCTATAGCCGCCCTACGGTTCTGATGCGGGCCCCGCCTGCTTCCTCCCGGGCTCCTCCGGTCCCTTGGGATCCACCTCCTACTGACTTGCAGGCTTCATTGGCCGCTTGGCAGGCACCTCAACCTGCCTGGGAGGCTCCGCAGGGCCAGCTGCCTGCCCCGGTGGCTCCGATGGCCCAGCCTCCTGCCCTGGGGGCCCCAATGGTCCAGGCTCCCCCGCTGGGGGGCCCGATGGGCAAACCTCCGACTCCCGGAGTCCTGATGGTCCATCCTCCCCCTCCGGGAGCCCCTATGGCCCAGCCTCCAACTCCGGGAGTTCTGATGGTGCATCCTTCTGCTCCCGGAGCCCCTATGGCCCATCCTCCTCCTCCGGGGACCCCAATGTCCCACCCGCCCCCTCCTGGGACCCCCATGGCGCACCCTCCCCCTCCTGGGACCCCGATGGCGCACCCTCCCCCTCCGGGGACCCCGATGGTGCCTCCTCCACCTCCGGGGACCCCGATGGCACATCCTCCCCCTCCGGGGACTCCGATGCCTCATCCTCCTCCACCGGGGACGCCGATGGCGCATCCTCCTCCTCCTGGGACGCCGATGGCTCAGCCTCCAGCACCGGGAGTCCTGATGGCCCAACCTCTGACGCCGGGAGTCCTGATGGTCCAGCCGCCTGCTCCAGGAGCCCCGATGGCCCAGCCTCCACCGCCGGCAGCCTTGATGACCCAGCCTCCACCTTCTGCAACCCCGATGGCCAAGCCTCCAGGTCCTGGTGTCGTGATGATTCATCCTCCAGGTTCGAGAGCTCCGATCATCCAGCCTCCCGTCTCGGGAGCACCGATGGCGCAACCAGTGGCCCCCCCATCACAACCTATGGCTTCTTGGGCCCCCCAGGGTCAACCTTTGATCCTGCAAATCCAATCTCCGGTCATAAGGGCTCCTCCACAGGTTCCCCAGGGCCCGCAGGCCCCCCAGGTGCAGCTGGCCACACCCCCAGGGTGGCAAGCCACTTCTCCAGGGTGGCAGGCACCCCCTCAAGGCTGGCAGGCCACGCCCTTGACCTGGCAGACCACCCAGGTCACCTGGCAGGCACCTGCAATTGCCTGGCAGGCACCACCACCTGTGCGCCAGGGGCCCCCACCCATCCGACCCGGCCCCCCACCCATCCGCCCTGGGCCCCCTCCTGTGCTGCGCCAGGCCCCACCTGTGATCCGCCAGGCCCCACCTGTGATCCGCCAGGCCCCACCCATGATGCGCCAGGCACCACCACTGATCCGCCAGGCACCACCGCCCATCCGACCGGCTCCACAGGCTCTGCCCACCCAGCCACAGCTGTGGCAAGCCCTGCCACCCCCACCTCCACTGCGGCAGGCCCCGCAGGCTCGGCTGCCGGCCCCGCAGGTGCAGGTGGCACCGCAGGTGCCTACGGCACCACCAGCTACGCAGGTACCTGTGGTGCCACCCGCTGGCCCGCAGGTGCCCCAGCCAGTGCTGCCGGCCCCGCTGTCTGTCCAACAGGCTGCCCCACAGCAGGCTGTGCACTGCCCATCCATCATCTGGCAGGCCCCCAAAGGCCAGCCTCCAGTGCCACACGAGCTGCCGACATCGATGGAGTTCCAGGAGGTGCAGCAAGCCCAGGCACTGGCCTGGCAGGCGCCAAAGGCACCCACTCACTTCTGGCAGTCCCTGCCTGCCCAGGAGGCCCAGGGTCAGGCCCCTCGGATCGTCCAGCTGGAGCAGCAGCAGCCCTTTCGGGGGGCTCAGGCCTCCCAAAAAGCCGTGCAAATCCAGCTACCCACCCAGCAGGCCCAGCCCACGGGCCCGCAGGCAGAAATGCCCGCAATGCAACTCCAGCCTTCCTGGCAAGGCCCACCCCCCGTCTTGCAGGCCCAGCCCGGAGCCCCCATAGGGGGGGAAAATTTTCCCAGGGGCTCCAATAAATCACACATGACTCCATCAGGAGAATCCAGGGCCTCCTCTATAGAACCTAGGGGCTCTTCTAAAGACCGTAGGACTTCTTCAAAGGAAAAAAGGGCCCCTTCAAAGGACCGCATGATCTTTGCTGCCACCTTCTGTGCTCCAAGGGCAATGTCAGCTACCAGAGCACACCAGGCACCTGCCTGGAAAAATTTGCCTGCCACATCGGAGACCTTCACTGCCACCTCAAGGGTCTTTCCATCTACCTCCCACTTCCAGCCTGCCTCTCCTAATGCCTTTAAAGGCCCTTCTGCCACCTCAGAGAGCCCGAGGTCACTGCCATTTGCTCTGCAGGATCCATATGCCTGCATCGAGGCCCTGCCTGCAGCTCCCTGGGTTCCACAGCCTGATGTGAGTGCCTCACAGGCATCCAAGGCAGTGCCCACCATCCTGATGGCTACAGCAGCTGCCCCCCAGGCAGCTGCCCCTGTGCAAGAAGCCTCCAAGACCGTGGAGCCACCACGTCGCTCGGGCAAAGCCACCCGGAAGAAGAAGCATCTGGAGCCTGAAGAGGACAACAGTGGCCATAGAATGGCCATGCATGACTGGCAGGGCACACGGGCCTGGGAGAATCTCAGTTTGTGTGACTGGGAGGTGCAAAGCTCTGTCCAGGTTCTGGGTGACTGGGAGTGCCCCAACACTCCCCGGGGCTTGAATGGCTGGGAGTGTCCTAGTACCTCCAGGATCCTGAGTGGCTGGGAGGGGCCCAGCACATCTTGGGCCCTGAGTGCTTGGGAGGGCCCAAGTACCTCAAGGGGCCTGGGTCACTGTGAAGGCCCATGTAGCCCTCAGTCTCTGATTATCTCTGAGGTCCCATGTCTCTCTCAGGGATCCAGTGCCATCCGGGAGGATCCCAGGGGGGAGACTCAGTCATCGTCTCCCTCAAATGAGAGAGCAAATGCATTGGTGCAGTTTTTCTTGGTCCAGGACCAAGCCAAGGTGCCAATCCAGCACTCGGAGATGGTGAATGTCATCATCCGAGAGTACAAAGACGAGTGCTTAGATATCTTCAACTGTGCCAACAATAAGCTGGGGTGTGCCTTTGGTTGTCATTTGAAGGAAACTGACACCCAAAACCACTCTTATGTCATCATCAACAAGCTGGGGCATCTTCAAGGTGGTTTCTTGGCATCCTATTTAGACCGGCCCAAGTTTGGCCTCCTGATGATTGTTTTGAGCCTCATCTTTATGAAAGGCAATTGTGTCAGGGAGAATCTGATCTTCAGTTTTCTGTTCAAGTTAGGGTTTGATATCCGGGGGACACAAGGTCTCTTCGGAAACATGAAGAAGCTCATCACCGAAGTGTTTGTGAGGCATAAGTACCTAGAGTACAGGCGAATTCCTTGCACTGAGCCAGCAGAATATGAGCTCCTCTGGGGGCCCCGAGCATTCCTCGAAACCAGCAAGATGCTTGTCCTGAGGTTTTTGGCCAAGCTCCATAAGAAAGATCCTCGGTGCTGGCCATTCCATTACCTCGAAGCGCTGGCAGAGTTAGAGTCCGAAGATACGGACGAGGATGAGCCTGATGCCAGTGATAATCCTGATGACCCCACCAGCAGTCCCCCTCCTCAGTAATTGGTGTTACAGATCTTGTTCCTCTTGTTCCTTTGGGTCCCCAGTCAGAGTCCATTTACAGGGTGGGGCGGGGGGACATTTTGTTTCTAGTGTTTTGTTCCAGTTCTATGTGTGTGACTTTGAAATTTCAATCTGGTTTTGTATTTGCCAAAGCTTTGTAAGTTTTCATGTGGTGTTGATTTTCATCTGCTACTGTTCTCTTTGGTATTTTGGCATCTGTATTTTTAAGTGAGATCTGTGGTTCTCTGTTTTTTGTTATAATTGTTATGTTTTGGTATCAGAGTTGTGCTGGCTTTGTGAAATGAATTGACAAGCTATCCATCTCATTCTGGTACAGTTTATGTAGCAGCGTAATAGGTTGTTCTTTAAGTGTTAAAATGACTCATCAGTAAAACTGTCTGCAAAAAAGTAAATATCTATATCTATATATAAAAATATACTTTCAGCATAACATGGAAGTGTTTGTCTTTATTCTAATTTTTACCCTAGGTGCTGGGAGCCAAGTTTTATCATACTCTCTGTATAGACATAAACACCAAGATTACTATCAGTGATAGTAAAAACCATGGTGACGAAGCTATTTTCCAAGGAGAGTACTCCATTTATCCTTACAATGACACTACTTGTGGTGGGTGGTAGAAATGTAAGATTTTCATTAATCCAAAAGTGAAACTTCACCCGTCAGAAGTCAGAATCAAGTGGGGGCTGTATACCTCATCTGATTTAATCCTCACAATAATCCTTCCAACTAAACATTATTCTTATTTTGTAGGTGAGTGTATATGACACAGCAGCTAATTAAATTGTACATGCTAGTGCCAAGCCAGTAAGGTTGTAATTTCAAATAGAGTATTTCATTAAGTGTATGGGGAAGGAGGATCGTGGACCTGTAGGATCACAAATCTCCAGGCGTGTTAGACATGAGAAGAAACAAAGGGGTGTTTGTCAGTCATGTGGCCCAAAGGGGTTGTCCAGCAGCTCAGCATTGGGTTTCATCAGCACACTGGAACTGGGATGGAAGCATGCTCCCCTGCAAAATATCGAGGCTTATAATAGGGAAAAGGAAAACAAAATAGGGTTCAAGTAGCTTGGAACCCTGCAGATCAAAGCGGTAGTAGTTGGTTAGGATGGGGTGACAGAAGGGGGTTTCTGTGGGACGTGGAGGTCTAGGGGAAGCTTCTGGTAGGGAAGGCTTAATTCTAATTCGGGGGTCGGGGTGTTATGTTCGAAGTGGTTAAATAACTGCACTCAAATCTTTGGTACATGACCTGGTGGGGATGGAAAGGGAGAAGGGTGTGACTGTTTTAGGGAGGTATATCCAGGTTCACACAAGGGTGGTATACACAAAAAGACTTTCCTGAGATCACGACTCTTCTCCTGGGTGGGGAGCATTAGCCCTGCTTGCCACCCCTTGTCCCGTTAGAATACAGAAAGTCAACCCCACATCCCACTCTCAGAAGTCCCCGACGAGAAAAGTGGCGATGGTGGGGTTTGTCTGCCACCTAGCGTCCAGTTAATGGTGCTACAAGCGCTGCCATGGCCGCCGCCCCTCCAGCGGTGCCAACTACCTGCATTATGACCTTTGCCTACAATTTCACCAATACCCTTGCCAACATTCCTTCTTTTCTCTTACATAATAGACCAAGGTGAAATCTTCTCTCCGCTCCAAGTCTAATGCAACCTTCACTCAGTGATCCCTGCTGCCCTAGGTCCTGCAGCTCTTCGGCTTAGGAACCTACAGTAGGGAGGAGAGAGGGTGGAAAGTCTATTTCAGTACTCTCAAAGCCAAACTGTCTAGGACAGTCTGAGCCTATGCCCACAACTTGCCTGGCTACAAGTGATAGTTCGGCAAGGTGTTCATGTGCTCAGGTCCTCCAGAAACTTGGAGGGTCCTTCTGCTTAAAATCAATCGAAAGCAAATGCCTGTTGAAGGTAACAACAATGGCCCAACTGGGAACTACCCACCCCCCAAAAAAAGTGTGGCTGAGAGAGTAAACTGGTACTTTGGTCTAGTATTTCTCGCTTGGTTTTACTTTAGAGGGTTTCTAACGTTTTTCCAAGCCATTTACCCATGGGGTACATGAACATGTTGCTCTTTGTGGAACATTTGGAATATAACATATGATAGGTGCCATACTGAGGTGTGGTTGGCTCTACTTCACAGAAGAAAAGTTTACTTCCTAATTTATAATCTTCTACTACACATATCACATTTATCTCATAATAGATTACAAACCTAATAACTAGCTTTAAGCAATGCTAAAGGCTAAAAAAGAACCCCAAAACCTAAATTTGATTGAATTATGAGTGTAAATTACAATAACAAAGCATTTTTTCATTACAAATGAAAAGTGAAATAAAATTTCCACTGAAAGTTTTATAATAGTTGACATTATGAAAGCAGAAGGCAGAAAATGAAGACCAAGAATATATAAAAATACAAGGTAATAAGGAGTGGAAATCAATTCAAGTCCTGGTAATTTGAAAGTGTGAAAATGTGAATAAATGTTGTACAGAGGATTTTGCCATTCAATGGCGATAAACTAAAACCCCCATAAATAAATGAGCAAAAAAATCAAGCGACACAAAAGAGAAATACAAACAGCAAGTAACCACAAAACTCTTGCATTTCCTAGTACTTAAAGACAGAAATATTAGATAAGTATTCCTGCTTTCTTTGATTAAACTGGCATAGAATCAAATAGAACATCAATGTAAATAAGGTTCTTATGAAACCAGGACCCTCAAGTACAACTGACAAAACTATAAATTACTAAAATTTGCCCTGAAATCAATTCATCCAACTGCATCTTCAAGGGGTTTATACATTAATGCTATTCCCACCTAGAAATTTCTCAGCTGGGAATATATCAAATGGAAATAATTTGGTGAAGGCAAAGACTTCTTCACTGGGAGAGCTGCTCATGAAAGTATAGGTTACCTACTCTGGGCAACCTTTACAGAACCATCCTAGATCTGTGGTGGTTCCAGCAAATTTCTGCTGAAAGGACCACAGGCTACCTCCAAAAACAACTCGCAGTTTGCTCCAACATCTGGAAAGTGGAAGAATGAACACACAAAAATACCTGCTGTACAGTATTATAGTCTGTGTCTGAAAAACTTTAAAGTGTGTGCTAGTATAAAATGGCCATACAACAACCTCAGTAGGAACCCTTTCACATTAAGCCATACCATTTCTAATAAGAAGCGGAAGAATAGTTCATGTTTTATATTTTTAATGTATCAGTTAAAATAAATTTAATTTAAAATTTTATAAATTCAAAAAATATTTCATGAAGTGACTGAATCCAGCCTATGCTGTGGATGGTGTTAAGTGATAAGTAACTTAATATCTTAGGGTACTTTTCTAAGAAAAGATTAGCTGAATTTTGGAATAATTTCATTCTAAACCATTCCTCCTGAGAGCGATAGAGAAAAAAGCCAGGTGCTTGTCAAAGACATACATCAACCAACCTTGCCAGCAACATGAATTAAAGATTGTGGCTGTGATCAGTAAAACACTTTCTAGGTTGAGGGACTGATTAACCCATGTCATTAATTTAGCTTCTGAGTGATAGGACATCCACAAAGTGATGCTGCCTTCTCATCAACTACCATAATACTCAAAGGGATCGTCATTCCAGCATCTCTGCACCCAGATGCCCAGGCTGAAAACTTGGTAACCTTCTTCCTCCTCTGATCAGTTGCCAGGTCATACCAGCTTTTCCACCTTACATAGCCAGTGTTTTTCCTTTTCTCCATTGCTGTGGCAACCTTTTCCTCTCTCTCTCCTCACTGCTGCCTCTCCTTCAGACCTCCCCATTATGTGCCCAGTGGTCGCTGTGCTATCATGGCATAGAGGCACAAGCCTCATAATGCCTTGCCTAATTTAAAGCCTGGGATGGCTCCCAGTGTTCAGAGTTAGATGTAGCCTTCCTCAGCTCACTTTCCACATCATGAGGGTCAAGAAGTTAGAGGGGGATTAACCTAAATAGGAATTTATGAATGAATCCAGGGGTCCCTCTGCTGGACAGTTCTAAGAATTCCTCAGATTCTGAATTGAAAACCTAGGTATGCTAACAAGGAGGGTTCTAAGGGGAAGAAACCCTTGACATTTAGATCACAGACCCGTCTTTCATTCCCTAATCCCCATCCTGGAAGGGTCCAGTGAAGAAATGTTTTGTTAGGATAAAAGATCTGACTTTTCTGGAGAGAATCACTAGGAAAGGAAACCAGTGTGGAAACATCTTTCCTGAGTATTAGCAAATTCTTTTTCACAGATCTCCCTATGGGTTCCAGTGTGGACTTCATAAAAGGATCTGTATAACATTACTAACCCAGTAGACCAATCTTCTATCCCTCTAAGTTCTGAGAATTAATCCTGACCCTTTCTGATTAAAATATGACCCCTATTGGGAGCCTCCTTCGTTATCATCTCCCGCCTATTGTGCTTGGTGGCACTAAGGAAATCACACTGACAGTCTCAGGAAGATGTCACTCTCATGTAAATGTCCTAGAGCTCTGCAAGCTGCTAACTCACCTCAAGTGAGACTCATTTTCAGTGCTGTTACTTGCTCAAGGTGAATTCAACTAGAGAATCACTGTTAGCAGAGGACTGGTGGCATCTAATGCACCAGCAATAACCACAGGAAAGTGGTTATTTCCTATGCCCAGGAAAGTGTCTGAAGTGTGCAGAATCTTCTCCCGAAATAGAGCTGGAGCCATAAAGTTGTGGAGTGTGACCCTTGGCTTTGTTTTCTTATTGAGATCGCTATAAAACATTGTTCTGAAATAATTGTAAATTTACAGGAAATTACAAAGACTGTACAAGGTCATGTATCCTTCATCTAATTTCTCCAAATGTTTACAATTTACTGTGGTACAGCATCAAGTAAATATGGTATAACTGTGGCATAGCATCACGAATGTGGACCTCTATACCACATGCATGTCTAGTTCAGTGCCACTCTATCACACATGTAGATCTGTAACCATCCCTGCAATCAGCACGCAAAAATGTTACATCCTAAAAAGACTTCTCTCTTTAGAGTTATACCCATTCCTTTCCCACCATCCCTAACTTCTGGCAGTCAGCACTGTGTTGTCCACTTCTGTGATTCTGTCATTTTGAGAATGTTATATATGTGAAATTATACCTTTGACTCTGGCGTCTTTTCCACTCAGCATAACACCTTTGACATCAATCCAAGATGCTGCATGTCTCACAGACTGTTCTTTTTTAACACTGCTAAAATATTTATGTATGAACCAGATTTATGTTGTCTCCAGTTTCAGACTACTATGAACATTTGCACATGTGCATGTGTTTTCCCACAGACATAAATTTACATTTATCTGTCATAAATATCCGTAGGTATAAATTGCTATGTCATGTAAGTTTATACTTACTATCATCATTGTTGTTATTACTATTTCATAAAACTATTTTCCAGAGTTGCTGTAATATTTTGTTTCCACTGGCAATATTTGAGAGATATGGTTTCTCCACATCCTAGTCAACAATTGGTAAACTCATTTTTGATTTTAAGTTAAACTGTCCTAATATGTATGTAGTGACTCCTCATTGTTATTTTAATTTGCTAGCAGTGTTGAACATCTTTCCATATGTTTGTCATTTGTACAGCTATCCCTTCTATCTTTTACGTATTGGTTCCAGGGTGCCTCACTGATACCAAAGTCCAAGAGTGACCTACACTCCTATATAAAATAGTACAGTATTGACATATATTGTATTCATAACCTCCTGTGTGCTTGGAGTCATCTCCAGATAACTTCTAATACTCAATACAATGTAGATGCTGTGTAAATAGTCATTTACTGTATGGTTGAGGGAATACTAACAAGAAAAAAGGCTGTTTATATTCAGTACAGAAACATTTCATTTCTAGTAATTTTGATCCATGGATGATTGAATGTGCACATGTGAAACACTGGGATACGGAGTGCTGTCTGTGTATTCTCCTTGGCAAAAAGTCTATTTAACTCCTTTGTTGAATTTCTAAATGAATTTTCAGTTCTGAATTTGTTGGGCAGTGATAAAACACTTTATGTATTCTAGATATGAGTCCTTTGTTAGATACATGGTTTGCAAGTATTCTCTTCTGGGCTCTAATTTGGTTCTTCATCATCATAATAGGGTCTTTCAAACAGTCAAACATTATTGATTTTTTTTTCTTTCATGGTTAGTGCTTTGGTGTCACATCTAAGTACTCTTCACAGATCTTAACTCCCAAAGATTTTCTCCTAAATGTTTGTTTTCATTTTATATTCAAATCTATAATCTTTTTTGTATAAGGTATGAAATTTAAATCAGTAATATTTGTTGCAAATACTATAATTTAAACAATGAATTGCTTTTGTGCTTTGCAAAAAAAAAAAACAAAACAGTTGGTCCTCTTTGTATGGGCTATTTCTGATTTCTAGTTTCTGTTCCATTTGTGTGTGTGTGTGTGTGTGTGTGTGTGTAGTCACAAATAATGTGCTATCATGAACACTGTAGTTGTGTACACATTGAATATTCCTTATTCAAAATTCTTGGGACCAATGGGGGTTTGGATCTGGGATTTTTCAGATTTGGGATTTTGGGATTAAGGATTTTCAACATGTTATAAATCTTGAAACTCCAGTATGGTGATTCTTCTCATTTTCTTTTTCAAAATTATTTTAGTTATTCTAGATTCTTTGATTATTTATTATTATTATATAAATTTTGGAATGCATTTGACTACATCTACAACAAGTCTTGCTGGGATTTTGACATATTAAAATTATGTTAAACAGCATATTGAATGGGAGATAATTGACATTTTAACACATTTTTTCTTATTATTCATAAACATGGCATATCATTTTATTTACTTCTTTTTATTTTATTAATGTTATTTTGTATTTTTCAGCATACAAATCCTGTACATGTCTGTAGATCTTATTTTGTTTTTTAATGATTCTAGATTTTGTTATTTTTAAAATTTCTGCTTCTACCTGTTCAAGTCTAGTAGATGGAATTACAGTTGAATACTATATGTTGAACATATAGCCTGAAAAAAATCTTGCTGTACTCAAATGTTTGTTGGGGAGTTTTCGTATAGATTCCTTGAGGTTTTCTTTATAGATTATTCTTCCTTTTCTCTCTATATTTTGTGTATTTTTCTTTATTATCCTTGTATTTATTTTGTTGCCTTCTGGCAACAAATTGAAGAGGAGTGGTGAAAGCAGATACCATTTCCTTTTTTCCCCCTGATATTAGAAAGAAGACCTTCAGTCTTTTCCTGTTAGTATGATGTCAGACCAGGCACAGTGTCGCATGCCTATAATCCCAATGGCTGGGGAGGCTGAGGCAGGAGGATTGTGAGTTCAAACCCAGCCTCAGAAACTTAGCAAGGCTCTGAGTAACTCAGCAACCCCTGTCTCTAAATAAAAATATAAAAAAGGAGCTGAGGTTGTGACTCAGTGGTTAAGCAACCCTGGATTCAAACCCCAGTAGGAAAAAAAAATGTTAGATATTAGCTGTAGGTTTTCTGCAGATGCTCCATATCAACTTGAGGAAGTCCCTTTGTATTATTATATTTCTTTTCATAAATGGGGGCTAAATTATGTCCAGAAAAATTTCTGCACTGAATGTTATGATTGTAGGATGTTGCCTCTTTAGCCTGTTAATATTGTGTGTAACTCTATCTTTGAATGTTGAACCCACCTTATGCTCCTAGAATAAACACCTTTTTGTGTATGTGTGTGTGCCTGCACATGTTTACCAATAATTTTCTGGTATTTTCACATTTATATTCATGAAACCTGCTGTACATTCCTATTATTATCATTATTATTATTAACATTATTTTGTCTGATTTTGTTATTAGTGTACTATTAACTTCATAAAATGAATTGTTCCCTCTCTTCTATCAATTCCTATTGATTCTTCTATCAATCCATTTCTGTAAATTCCTCTTTAAATATTTGTCAAAATTCTCCAGTGAAACCATCTGCACATTGAGATTTGTTTTCTTCAGCAAGCACATTTATAATTTCCTAGTAAAGCATTTATACGACGGTTGCATTTAAATCTCCACCAAATAATGTCTACATGTGTCAGTGTTGGTGTCTGTTATTTTGTTTTTACTCTTCATACTCTTGTATTAAAAGTGAGTTTTTCTTGTACCATGAACATTTTGGATATCATGTTATGAGACTTTGGCTCTAATTAAAAATTTCACTTTTGGCAGACTTTATTTTTAAAGAAGACTGTACCTATGAGAAAAGGAGATGCCTTGTTGAGGGTACAAGTCCAGGATCCCCCCCTCAACTTCAGAGATACCCAGTGGATGGGCCTCTCTATTGATGACCTAGGTAGGATGGAGGATCAGATTCTCAACTCTGCCTTAGCTGACACCACCCTGGCTTGGAGGAGAAAAGGTCTCTTTGTACTGCTCCTCACCTGACCTCTAATGACACAGAAGACGAGAAGGGGAAACCTCATAAGCACTGGGAGATTCTGCAAGCCCTGGCTTCCCACCTTTCATCCTCTGACATCACCCCAGCAGGGAAGGTGCTGGATGCCTGTCAGAGTCTCTGTTCCTGGGTTTATCTCCATTGACACCACACTGTGTGAGTTTTCTGCCAACTGGTGGAGGTGATAGTCCTAGATTCTCATGCAGCTTTCTCTGATACCATGCCTGCAGGGTAGTGGGGAGGGGTGGAACCCTCCTTATCAATAAACAGGGGAGAAAGTCCCGGCTCCCCACTATGCCTTGAGGACAAGTGGGACGTGGGTCACAAACTCTTCCACTATGTTTGGCTGGAATAGGAAAGTTATGGTTCAAATACTTTCTGTCTTATTAGGTTTATCCTTTCTTGGTCTTGTGTCTAGTGAAAAGAAATTATTCAGGGACTGTTTTTTTTTTTGCCTTTTGGTCTGTGCCTATTTGTTTTGGGGTTGTTGCTTCTGCAGCTCTAAGTCTGAGATAGATGAGTGAAAAAATTACCCCAGGTGTTACATATTGATAATACCACCCACTCTTCCAAATGCACATGTGGAAAACCTTAATAGTTAATGCGACTGTGTGTGGAGATATAGGATTACTAAGGTTGGCAGAGGACATATGGTGGGGCTTCATTAGAAGAGGAAGAGACACCAGGATGCATGCACAGAAAAAAATCCTTGTGAAGGTATAGTGAGAAGGTGATTCTGAAGAGGTGCCTACCCAGCATCTAGGGAGGCAGAGGCAGGAGGATTGCAAGTTCAAAGCCAGCTTTAGAAACTTAGTGAGGCCCTAAGTAACTCAGTGAGACCTTGTCTCTAAATAAAATATAAAAAAGGGTTGTGGATATGGCTCAGTGTTTAAATGCCCCTGGGTCCAATTCCTGTACTAAATAAGTAAATAAATAAATAAGAGGATCCTCAGAAAAAGTCAAACCCACTTGTGTCTCTGAATTTTCAGCCTCTGCAACTATGTGAAATAAGTTTCTATTGCTTAAAGCACCTAGTCTGTGGCATTGTGTTATGGTAGTTCTTAGCAGATAGATACATTACTGACAAATATTCACTGCTGTGGTGTGTGTTGGTTCTTAATGTCCTAATTTTCTTCCTCTCTCCATTTCTAGGTGTTGTTTTATTTTGATTTGTTTCATGTACACTGTCCAGGACATTTAGTGTAATTTACCAGATAAATAGGAGGAAGAGCATTACTTTATCTTGTCATCTTATCTGAAACTTGGCACCATTTGCAAGATATTTTACAAATGCTAGATATTTTTAGTTTCCTGCAATTCTGTCATCATGCCATCTTTATTTTTTCTGTTTCCCGGATTTCATGAATGTTATTTAATGTTATTGATTATCTTTTATCTACATTTTTCCTGATTGATATAGGTTGAAAATAAGGTATCCCCCTCAAAGTTCTTGTGATAATGCAGAGATATTCAGAAGTGAAATTATTGAAAAATATGGGATTTATGGAAATATAGAATTATGTGAAATTATTGAAACTGCGAGAACAGTAGCCTAGTTAGTTAGTCCTACTCTGAAGGGGAGGTAACTATTGGGAGGTGGGGTGTGGCAGGAGGAAGTGGATCACTGGGGACATGACATGAATGAGTTCATCTTTCCTGAAGCCCCTTCCCCCTCTTCTTCCCAGCTGCTATGAGGTGAGCAGCTTTCATCCACTTTCACCCTTCTGCCATGGTGTTCTGCCCCACATTGGGTCTAGAACAATGAATTTGGCTAACCATGGACTGAACTTCTGAAGCTATGACCTGAAATATACTTTTTGTCCTCTGGGTTTATATTTTTAGGTATTTTTGTCACAGCTATGAAACCCTAACAAAGAAACTGGTACCAGGAGTGGGATGGTACTGTCACTAACCTGACCATATGGCTCAGAAGCCTCTGGAACTGGTTTTCAGGCAGAAGTTGGAAAACTTTGAAGATTCAGGATAGAGAAGGTTTATTTAGAATGTTGTAATAATACCTTAATGGATAATTCTGGTGAGAGCTTAGAAGATCAGAACACTAATGCTAATGTGTCCAGTAAAGAATGTTCATGAGGTTTCAGAGTAGAATGAGGATTCTATTGGGAATTGGACAAGAGGGCATTCATGTTACACCCTGGCAAAGAACTTGTCTGCATTTTGCCTATACCATGAGACTTTCTATGAGACTGAAATTAAAGGTGATGGACTAATTAATGTGGTGGAGGAATTTTCAATGTAGCACAGTCTTGAAAGTGGCATGGGTATTGCTAGCAACTTTTAGTCAGGATTACTGTGCAAACTAGGACTAGAAAGCAGAGAAGAAAGGTTTTAAAAACTTGGAATTTGGCCAGAAAAATGCATATAAAACTTAAGCGAAGGAAGTTGTGGTTATTAAATAGATTACTGTCACTAAAATGAAGCTAAGTACTTTGAACAGAGATAATAAGAAAGATACCTTGAGGACATCACAGGAATTATCAAGACCACATGCATTTCAGGCTGAAGGTTGTAAAAGTAAAAATTTCTTTTGAGAAGAGACTGCGGGTGCACCCTACTTGCACAGGGGGATGTGGAAAATTGTTTCACCATGCACACCCACCCAGCACACCAAGGCCACTGCAACTGTGTCCCCAGGAGGCCCAACTGATGCTTAAGCTGGCAATAGATCTTGGCTTTGTCCAAGTGGTACTGGTTCTGCAGGAATGCCAGATGCTGGAGTAAGGGGTCATGAAGGGTTCCACCAAGATTTCTAGGAAGGCCTCCAAGACAAGGCAAAGTTAAGCAGAGTCAAAGACCAGTAGGCTGCCCCTGAGAGGGCTATGTATGAAACTTTGAAGGAGAAGCTGAGTTCAAATGGAGACCCCAGGAATTAAGAAGTGCCAATAATGTGGACTGTTTTCCAAGAGAATCTGGTGACTGCAGAGAAAGGCAGGCTAAGAAAGAGGTCATGAGAGCTCCAGGCAACAAAGCCAAAAGGGTGGGGCTTCCCCAGATTATTGGAGATCACATTTTGCTCCCATATGCCTCAGATGCTAGATGTGGAAGCTACTGGACTTGTTTGCCCAGCCAAGTTCCAGTCTTGTTTTGGTCCTATCCCTCCTTTTCATGCTTGTATTCCTCCCTTTTTAAATGAGAATGTTTAGTCTGTGCCATAATATATTGGATGTATATAAGTGTCTTTTTAGTTTTACAAGGACTCAGCCAAGAGTTTGCCTTGTATTTCAGAGACTTTGGATTGGGACTTTTGGGCAAAGCTCAAACTGTTAGATAATGGACTCCTGGAGATGGACTAAAGACATTTTGCATTGTGAGGTAGACATAAGCTTTTGACAGAATGTTACAGTTTGGATATGAGGTGTCCCTCCAAATCACCTATGTTAACACAGAGATGAAATGATTACATTATAAGAGTTGTAACCTAATCAGTCTTCCCTAGTTTGAATGGATTAATTGGGTGGTAACTCTAGGCAGGTGGTCAACTAAAGTAGCTAGGTCACTGGTGTCATGCCCTAATTCATAGTTCCTACAGCCCTTCCTCCTTCTTTCTCTGTATACCTTGAGTATATAGGATACAATAATAAGACTAAGTGGTTCTCATATGTAGTGGTGGTAAAGACAGAGAGTTCAGTAGTCTGGGGGCTCAGACACTATCATTATACCAGCTAGCATGTATTTTTGAGGTTTCTGTGCAATAAGTTGACAGCAAACATTCATTTGCAATCTTGCGCTATCATTCATCCCTAGCTTACTGTTTGTGCAGAAATATTCAGCAAGAGGAACCCCAGTATTTCAGTTAATTTATTTGTGCATTAACCAATAAGTTTATAAAGAGAGTTAATAGGCATCTGTGATTGTGGAAAGCTCCCATTCAGATGATCTGTCATTTGAAAGAGTCTTTTGTTTCTGCTTCATGTTAACTCCTTACTTTTCGAGAAGGGGAACAGTGTGCACATTGTCTTAGGAAATTTCAAAAATAGAGCGAAATGGCAGGTGATTTTCCTATTATGATGGAAGTTTTATTCTAATAGGCAGAGATAAATACTAACCAAACAATTAAGTATCAGGCAGTGATAGTAAACTAAACAAAGTCCATTGTAGATGGTCTCTGATTTCCCATGGTTTGACTTAATGATTTTTCAACTTGAAAACTGTGCAAAAGTGAAATTACTCAGTAGAAACTCCCCTTTGAATTTTGAATTTTGTTCTTTTTTCTGGGTTAGTAATATGTGGTATGATATGCTGTTGCAATGCAGGGTGAGGACGCTGAGGTTCAGCCCACAGTTAGCCATGCTATCTTGAGGGTGAACAATTCATGTTCTACTATGCACTGTGTCACTAAGTTAGAATGTTAAGTGCATTTTTCAACTTATGATATTTTCAACTTGCAATGGGCTTACAATTATGTAACCCCATTGTAATTTGAGAAGAATTTGTAAAGAGAGTAAAAGGACTCTGTAGATTGTGTCATAGGAGAAGCACTCTGTGAAGAGTAATTATTCAGAATGATATTTTAAAGGAATAATGAAGACAGTCACATAAGTATATGGGAGAATACATTCTCAGTGAAGGCATTAGTGCCAACATCATTAAGAGGAATTACTCATGGATTGGAAAGAGAACCAATTTAATCGTGCCCAGAACAGCGTGATTATCAGGAGTGAGTAGGATGATATGAGGTGGCAGGTGTAAAAATTTGGAGAGTCATGACTTGCCTACACAATTTCAGGATAAATGCAATCTATCTTACATATTTTCCATCAAGTTTAACTTCTGGTTCCATGTGTCTCCCTAAAATAGGAAATGCCAAAAACTATATTCACTTAAGGATTCTTTTTGATAGGCACGTAATCCTACCTCCTATTCTCTAATTTAGGACTCAAACAGTGTGGTCATCAACAGAAGGTATATCATGGTCAAAATGTTCTATGCAGATATTGAAAAACTAATTTATTTTGCTTGTACTCAGGCACTGTTACCAATTATTGCAAAATTATTTTCTTTTTGTTCATTTGAATGTAACACTTCAGAATCTATCTCCATCCTTCTTCAAACTCCATTAATGAGAAATTCATAAACAAGGGTGCGTAGCAGACTCTGTTGCTTGCCATTTCCTTCTTCTCCCCTTGGCCCAATTTTCTTCCCTGCTAGTAGAGACTTACTTTTTAAAGAGTGTTCACTCTTTTTATTGTCGTTTATCTTTTCCCTGTTTCAAGGTTAGTTTAAAATAGTCATAATAATTCAAGTATTATCCTCCATTGATGGATGTGAGAAAAAAAAACTAATCAGAAGATTTTTCAGAAGTGTAATTTTAAAAAGGCTTTTTAAAAGGAGATGAGAAGATAGCTTTCCTTAGCATTAAAACTATCATACCTACATGGGACCTGTGTAGTTACCTTACAATCATGAGAGAAACCTCTTCCAACAATCCAGGATAAAAGATAGAAAGCACCATGGACTTCAATGATAAGATGAAACCACTGAATTAAAAAATTCTGTAATGTTCTACTGTTGGGGCATTTAATAACTACTTTTAGTTGTTTTATTTTACTTATATCTCCATAAAGCTGAATTGATCACAAGTATT
Source organism: Sciurus carolinensis (assembly GCF_902686445.1). NCBI lineage: Eukaryota > Metazoa > Chordata > Mammalia > Rodentia > Sciuridae > Sciurus > Sciurus carolinensis. Next base: position 72,339,459 of record NC_062214.1, on the reverse strand, counting down.
TCATAGTTTGATTTGGGCAATGAGTTGTCTGTTGTCTCCAAATAGCCATAGAGTCCTGGTTTCATCCATCAGCCTGTTTCATTGACAATATTATACATGGTAGTTTTTCGATGTCAGTTGGATATTTTTGGAGATCAGTAAACTCAGGACAAATATTAGATGGAATAGCTCATCCATCTCCTAATTTTTTCTCAAGTGTTAACTTATTTAAATGCAAAATATACAGAAGTAGTAGTAACCTAACTAATGACAGTAAATCCTAATAAACCCCTCTTCACTTCTTAATCATGATCAACTTATAGACCTTGTTTCAATCATCTTTACCACTCAGATGATTCATAGCTAAAACAGATGTAAGCACTCATACAAAATGAGTATACCTCTGCCTGGTATGTCGCCTTACCTGAGAGTGGCCCAAACATGTTCTGTTCGACTTTGCAACATTTTATATGGGAGGATAGAGGCAGCCACTGAATTTCCCTGCTGCCAAAACACTTCATTTTTCTTCTACTGTAGAGCTGTGCCCAGGGTTTTCTGTCATGTTGTACCATTACCCATTCAGAATTTTGGCACTGAGCTACTGAGTCCCATCCCACCTTAGGGCACTTCCCCAACTTCTAGAAAGTATAAGGTGTCAAAGTGGGAGTCTTCTTGAGTTTTGGGAAGACTTAGCTTTTTGTCAATTAAGGCAAATAGATTAGAAGATTTCCACTGCCAGGAAGCAATGGCGCTGAAAATCCGTAGATAGTAGAGAATAAAGGAAAATGATAACAGCTACTCTAAATGTCAGACAAATTATGAATATTCTAAAACATGTAACTCCCTAACTCATTTTCTCAGGGTATGTTTACTACACATACATCACATGAAAACACATGGTGCTATGGTTTTAAAGTGTCCCCTGTCTTGGGTTCACTTGCTGGAAGTTTAGTGCACAGTGTGGCAGTTTTGATGTGGTGGGACCCCTGAGAGTTGGCACCCAGTGCAAATTGATTAGGTTGTGGGGGTATTCACCCTCAGAGGAGATTAATTAATTCTCATAGGACTGAATTAGTTCTTGTGAGAACTGGTTCTTATAATTCAGGACCACCCCACATGCTCAGCCCCTTTGGTATGCAACGTTTTTCTTTCTACTTCTACACTAAGCTGTGATGCAGCTGGTTGGTGGGGGAAGTCAGAAGATGCTACTGCCATGCTGTTTGCATTTTTCACTTACCAAATTTGTGAGCCAAGTAAATATCTTTTCTTATACATTTCCCAGTGTCTGGTATTTTGTTATAGCAACACAAAATGGACTAAAACACAGGTTACACAATTTTTGTGGATTATCACATTCAATTTTCTTATAGATTCTTTAAGATAAATAGATAAGGAAAGCATTATATACACAGTGGAATATTATTGAGCCATAAGAAGATTGTGATTCTGTCATTTGCAGCAGGGATGGTCATTAAGTGAAACAAATCAGAGACAAATATCCCATGTTATCACTCATTTGTAAAAACTAAAAGACCTATCTCATAAGAATGGAGTGGAATGGCAGTCACTAGAGACCAAGATGAGCAGAGCTCGGGGTGGACCCAAAGAAGTTAGGTAAGGAGTACAAAACATTGTCAGTTTGGGTGCAGTAGGGATCTCAGGAGGCTGAGGCAGAAGAATTTCAAGTTTGAGGTCAGATTCCGTAACCAAGCAAGACACTAAAGTATAACTAAAGAATTAAAAATATAAAGGCTAGTGAGGTGTATCAGTAACAGAGTGTCCTGAGTTCAACTCTCTGTACTGAAAAATAAATACATAAAAATGAAAAACAACAACAAAACAGTGCCAGATAGAAGTTAGTTCTTATTTTCGACAGCACAATAGGGTAGCAGTTGATTACAACAATCTATGATAGAATTTTAAATCACTAGAATAATGAAAGTCCCAACAGAGACTGTTAGAAAAGTGAATAAGGATCAGAGAAAGGGGTTATGGAAGGGTTAAAGGGGTTATGAGATTTTGGGAAATGACTCAAATATGTTAAATGCACCTATGAATATGCCACAATGAAAACCACTATTTTGTAAAATTAATATGCCCCAATAAAATAAAACATTTGGGGGGAAATGTCAACACATAGGAATGATAATATGTTTGAAGAAATGGACATGCTTATTATACAGATTCGATCATTAAACATTAAATGTATGTATCGAATTCTCACACTGAACCCCAGAAATATGTACACGTCATGTCTCAATGAAAAATAAAATAAATAAAATGAAATTTTATATGATGTTTATTTTTTCTGAGTGTTTGAAAAGTTATGATATAAAATATCTAACATATCTTCAATGCAGTTTCCTAATTGTACTTAGTTATCTTCAAATATTATACTTAGTATGTGAAAAGGAAATAATTTTCTATAAATGGCCTTATGAAACAGAAATGGTTGGTTTTTTTTGGATAGACCTGGATTTGATTTTAATTTCAATTATACTTACAACTTATAAGACAATGGGAAAATTATTTGGTTCCAATATTCTTACTTTTCTGTGACAGAAGAAAATAACCTATTTGTGAGATAAGTAAATTATTCTTATATTACAAATGTCACCATAAGATTATAAAAGCTTAGAAAAGTTGTGAACATCATCTAAATGTTGAAATTGGGATACCAAACCAGTTTGAGCAACCGCCGAGTCAGCCTTAGGAGCCCCAGGGCTGTTTTGCTCTGTTTTTCATCATATGTCTTCTTGCTGATCATGTGGCTATGGTTTCTCTCAAGAGCGGTTCTCACACATCTGGAAATGCCTCTGAGTTTGCTGGGTTTTTTTCATCCTCTCCCTTGGATATGCCAGTGTGTAGCCTCCTGGGACAATTGGACTTTGATTTGGATAACCAGACCTGTCAATGGTTGTCATGAATGTCTGCCTTGTTTGGGGAGAGTAATTTGGGATAAATGAGCAGAGCAATTTGGGGGGTTTAATTTGCCTTGTTGCCCCATTAAGTTGATTATAGGTTGGTACACAATGTGCTTGCTTATGGATTCCAGACAGAATATCTCAGGAAGTTCAGTGGGTGGTAATGAGCAGGCTGAAGGATGAAATGACCTAGGTTCATACAACTGGTCAATGTTACTGGGGCCATCTGGCCTTAGGATCACATTTACAAGTTTCCCCCACTTTAGGAAAAAAAGGAGTGACACTCACCCATTTTATGATTCTTAGCAGTTGCTGGACCTCATAAGAGATGATATACCAAAGGAAAGGTGTTCTTAAAGTCATTAGTAAAAGCATTATTCAAATTTGATAGTAGTTTTACAGGAAGTTGCCTCAGCATAAGGGGAGAAATAAATATGTTAAAATAATTTGAGAAAAAATAGGTGAGCTACCTCTCTTTACAGTTCTAATGAGGATCTAATCTATATAGCTTTAGGTGACAAAATGAATCCATGCTTGGGTTCATGGGGTTCTTGAAAGGTTTAAACAATGCTTCATGAAGGGGAAGGAATACTAGTGGCATTCCTAAGCCTAGAAGGCTTGTAGGCAACACATTCTGATAGGAACGAGCTCCTACGTTGTAGGAGCAAGGAGCCACCAGATTTGTAGGTGTCTATCCTAGCAATGCGCACTGATACCTAGGAAGACAAAGTTTGCCAAAGATACAGCCCTTCCTCATTGTTCATTTTGAACCTGAGAGAATACTTCTCATTTTTAATAAGGTGACTTCACTGACTGATGAAAATCTGTATTCTTTAATTACGGGTTTCCTCATATCTGGGGAGTAGAATAAAGAAATCTTCTGTCTGCAAGAATGAAAGGGAGGATGGTTGCACTCGAGGAAAGTTTTGAATAGTGAGGTTGATAATTCCTGATCCTTTCAGAAGTCAGTGAGGTCAAATGTACCATCTGATGAAAATCCAACATCCATTTATGTTGCACATTCTCAAAAAAGTAGAAATGAAGGAATCTTCCTAATAAAGGATTTATTTAAAGAATGTCAAGCCAATATCATCCTTAATTTTTCAACATAATATGTGACATCTGTCAGAGTATCTGCATATATCTCTGGGTCAGAATGGAGAACTCTGAAATAGGTGGACACACTGTCAACTGATTTTTTGACGAAATTACTGGGCAATTTAATGGTGACTCCTTTTAACAAGTGATAGTGGAAAAACCAGACTCCCATATGCAAAAAGAGAACTTTAACACTGTCCTCACACATACACAGAAAGTAATTCAAACTGAATCACAGAACTAAAAAAGATGCAAGTCGACAAAACTTTATATTATAAAAACAGGCAAAATTGTGTATGGCTTTTAGTTTATGAATGGGTTCTTAGACACAACAAAAGAGTACAACCATGAAAGAAAAAAATATGAATTAGGCTTTAATAAAATGTTTTTTCCTGTAAAATTCACTGATTATGGGATGAAAATACAAACATCAGACTTGGAGAATGTGCTATTTATCACATATATGATAATAACTTATATTTAGAATATACAAATAACTCACAGTAAAAAATGGAAAACAAATGACTCAACTAATAAATGGACAAAAATGAAATCTCATAAAAGATAGTTAAGATACTTCCAAACTGTTGGCGGCAAGCCTTCATTTTAGACCCTTTCTTCCTTCTTTCACTATCTGCAGTTTATGTAGTTTATATAGTTATATAATTTACAAATGTAAATGTCCAGGAGATACTATATTTCATGGAAAGGAAGACAATGAAGCTCAAAATTAAGATTACATAGTTTACTCCCATGCCATTAATTTTCTTCCCAAGATGAATGTGTTTCTGACTCAGAAAAAGGTTATTTAATTCTAGTTTAGTAGGACCCCATAACAGAATGTGAACCTGTTTAATTTTCATAATATTGTTGAAAGTTGGTTCTCCTTTCCAGTAAACAGCGCGGATTTTTTTATATTATACTGTATTCAGCAGCAAATAGCACACACCATTTGTTCTATAGTTCTGCTATTAAGCAGAGTCTATGAGGCCCTCTGGTGGCCACTAGGTAAAGCAGCAGCTCTTTGTATTTGCTGTTAATGGTAAGAAACTTTAGTTTCGTTACGCATTACGCCATCTGGTGGCTAATAGGTAAACCATCAGCTTTTTGTATTTTCAGTTATTCTAAAGAATATTTTGAATCGAAATGCAGTCTGTAAAAATTAAAAAAAAGTTTGTTTGACTAAAGTTACACTGAAAAGCTTAAAAATAGCACTTTCTAGTAGACTGTCCTACAGTGAACTGGACATAGAACAGAATCCGTAACCCATGTTTTGCTAATTTAATGATTCTACTACAAGTTAATTATCCTTAATTCAAAATGCTGAGGAGAAGTGTTTTGAATATTACATTACTTTTGGGGCTTTTAATATCTCCATATACATCATGACATATCCAAGGATAGGACTTTGTCTAAACAAGAAATTCATCTATGTTTCATATATATCTTATGCAAACATCCTGAAGGCAATTTTATATATTTTAATAATTTTGCATATTAAACAAAATTTTATGGTATGCAATTTCCCATTGTAATGTTATTTTGGCATTCAAAATGTTTGGAAAACATTTAATGTTTGGAATTTTAAGATTAGGGATGCTCCATCTGTGTATCTTATATATAATATTCACATATATATAATCCATATGATTTCTCCAGACTTGATCCATTGAGTCACTCAGTGAAATATATCCACTTTTTCTCCTCCTACTACAATTCTCTTGCCCACGTCACTAACGTTTTTTACCTGTAACACTCCTAATGGGTTCTTCTTCCGCTATGGTGCCTACAATCCATTCTCCAAAAAGTAAACCAAATTATCTTTTAAGAATATATGTATCATAATAGGATCATGCATTTTTCCCTACTGAAAACCTTCCAATGATGTTCTCTGACAATTAGAGTGAATTATAAATACTTCACCATTTTCTACACAGTTGTATTTGAATGGTCTCCACCTCCTCTTCAACCTGCTTTTTAACCCCGTTCCTCTCCATTCACTAGAAGCCAGCTAAACTATTTTCATTCTGTTTTTCAAACACTCTCCCAGACTGTGGCATTGTGTGTATTGTTTTCTCTGGAAGGATTAATTCCTAGTCAACTACAGGGACGACTTCTTCTACAAAACCATGGGAGCTTTCAGTTCAAATACCATGTTCTCAGAGATGAATTCCTTCTCGATTATTCAGAGAAATTAACTGTAATCAAAGCAGATCCCGAATTTTATGGCAGAGTTATGTTATGTTATGTTATGTTATGTTATGCTGTGTTGTCTTATATTTATATTCTATCAGATTAGATTATTAATTATATTTTGAGTGTCCCTTACTTGAAATGCTTGGAAGCAGGGAAGGGACCCAAATCTAAATACAAAATTAATTTTTCACACACACCATATAAACATACCCTGAAAGTAATTTTATGCAATGCTTTTAGCGTGCCTGTATTTTTACTACAACTCATTATGTGACATCAGATTTGACATTCTTCACTTGTAATGTTGTGTCAGTACTCAAAAAGTTTTGAATTTTGGTGCATCCCAGATTTTGGATTTTCAGATTGGAGATGCATATTGTTATTAATCATGCAAAGTTCTGTAAGGAAAAGGAAGTGAAGATTGGGAGGCTCTGCTCCATGCAATATTCAAGGGCTTAGACACTTAGTGTTATGCCTCTGCTGTCCTCTTGGTTTTCAGAATCTATACCAACCACCTGTCAGAGAAAGTAAGAAAGCATGGAGGATTGTGTCAGACATTTTATGAACCAGATCGGGTAGTGGAATTCTTCATTTCTCCCTACATCACATTAACTGGAATATAGTCACATGACCTCAACTAGCCACAGCTTTGGATGGGAACAGGGCAGGTATGCACCAAGAGGAAAATATAATTTGACGTGATCACAGCATTTTCCCTGCAATGTTAACCCTCATGTCAATCAAATATTCACTTTACTCTTTTCGTATGTTGAGAAGTCCTTTCCTAAGGGAAACAACCCAAAATTGAACTAAATGTGGATCCAGTGGGGAAAAAGTGACAAGATAACCATAATGACAACTATCATTCACAAGGAAAAGAAGGCACATGTCAATCACTGACTCATAGGAATTATGGAATACAACTGGTGCTTGATTGGGAAGTGGGAAGTATTCCAAAAGAGTAAAAAACGTGGTCGAATTTCAGTTTCTATCGTTTTGGTTAAGTGATATAGAAATGGGAGTTTTGAAAAAAGTAAAATTTTTCACATTAAATGTTTAGCTGAGGACATGTGTCTTGAAGCATTTATCTTCATGTTTGACATTTACCCCTCCCCTTTTCCCCTTGGTTCTCTGTGGATCAGACTACTTGTAGGCGATGAGATACCTAGTTTGAAGGAGCAACTAGAACACTGGTTGTAAAGAATGCCATTTAATGTCTGAAATGAAAAAAAACTCAGTTTAACTGGAAATCTAGTTCTCCAGGATTCTTTGTTTATTTATTTACTTTGATTTTTTTTTTCACCAAGGATCGAATGCAGGGGTGCTTAACCACTGAGCAACATCTTCAGCTCTATTAATTTTTTATTTAGAGACAGGTCTACTAATTCGCTTAGGGCCTTGTTTAATTTGCTAAGGCTGATTTTGAACTTGTGACTCTCTTGCCTCAGTCTCCTGAGTTGCTGGGATTACAAGTGTGCACTACCACACCCAGTTCATTTCCTCCTCCTCCTCCTCCTCCTCCTCCTCCTCTTCTTCTTCTTCTTCTTCTTCTTCTTCTTCTTAATAATAATAAATGACAGTAGAGTGTATTTTGACATATTTATACAAATATGGAGTATATATTATTCTAATTAGGATCAGTTTGTAGTTGTACATGATGCATTCTAATGTCTTTTCTTTTCTGTCCCCCTCCCTTCCCTTCATTTCCCTTTGTATAATCTACTGAACTTCTATCCCCACTCCCTGCCTTGTTGTGTGTTAGCATACCCATATCAGAGAGAACCATTGACCTTTGGTTTTCTGGCATTGGCATATTTTGCTTAACAATGGTCTCTAGTTCCATTCATTTACCAGCAAAATTCATAAAGTCATTCTTTTTATGACTGAGTAAAATTCCATTGTGAATATATATACCACATTTTCTTTATCCATTCATTTGTTGATGGGCACCTAGGTTGGTTCCATAGCTTAGCTATTGTGAATTGAGCTGCTATAAACATTGATATGGCTGTATCGCTGTAGTATGCTGATCTTACATCCTTTGGGTATATACCAAGGAGTGTGATAACTGGGTCAAAAGGTGGTTCCATTCCACATTTTCTGAGGAATCTCCATTTAGTCCAGTTCTTGATAACTAAAAACACCTGTTGATTACATATCTTGTTGTTTTGAAACATTTTTTTTTTAGTTTGATGTAATCTCATTTCTCTATTTGATTTCATTACCTGTAATTTTGGGATCTTATCTAGAAAAGGCTTGCCCACATCAGTCATAAAGTGTTTTACTGATTTCTTTTAGTTGTTTCATGGTTTGGGGGTCTTACATTTAACTTTTTAATCCATTTTGAGTTGTTTTCTGTATATGGTGAGAGATAGAAATCTAGTTTCTTTCTCTCTGCATATGCATATCCAGTTTTCTTAGCCCCATGTGTTGAAGAGACTCTCCTTTTCCAAGTGTACATTCTTGGTGCCTTTTTTCATAAATCAGTAGACTGTGAACATGCGAATTTGGTTCTAGGTTTTCAATTCTGTTGTATAGGTCTGTATGCATTTTTATGCCAGCACCTTGATTTTTTTGTTACTACAACTTATTTTTTTCTTGTTGTTGTTGTTTTGCTCAGGTTTGTTTTGCATATTTAGTATCTTTCATGATTATATGCAAATTTTATGATTTTTGTCTATTTTTATGAGTAATGACATTAGAATTTTGACAGAGAATGCATTGAATCTGTTGCTCAATTTGTGTAAAAGGGCATTTCAACAAAATACATTCTTTTAATCTATGACCATTTATTTATATCCCTTTCAATTTCTTTTGTGAATGTTTTATTGTTTTCATGGTATATTTTACTTTCTTGCTTGAATTTATTCCCAGATATTTTTCATAGCTATTATAAAAGGGATTTTCTATTCAAATTCTTTTTCAGATAATTTACTGTTAGTGTATGGGAACAATACTATATTTTTTCAGTACTAGGGATTGAATCCTGGCTTTGTGCATGCTAGATGAGCACACAACCACTAAGTTACATTCTCAGTCTTTTTTATTTTATTTTCAGACAGGATCTTGCTAAGTTTTCCAGACTGGTTTCAAACTTATGATCCTCCTACCATAACTTCCCAAGTATCTAAGATTACAGGCATGCATTATCATGCCTCACAAATACCACAGTTTTTATATATTGATTTTGTATCCTGTAAACTTACTGAATTAGTTCATTAGTTCTAAATTTTTTGAAGGAGCTCTTAGGGTTTTCCATATATAGTATCATGAACAAACAACATACAGAATGGAAGGAAATAACTAAACTGACAAGGGGTAAATATCCAGAATGTAGAAGGAACATAAATGATTCAACAGCAAAATCCAAATAATCCTATTTAAAAATGAGCTAAGGAACTGAACAGACATTTCTCAAAAGAATACATACAAATAGGGAATCGATAAATGAAAATATGTTCAACATCACTAACCCATCAGGTAATTACAAATCAAAAGCATAAAGAGATATCACCTCACTCCTGTTACAATGGCTACTATCAAAAACTAACAAATGCTAGCAAGGACATGGAGAAAGACATTCTCTTGTTCACCGTTGGTGGTGTAAACTAATAAAGCCCTTCTGGAAAAGGGTTTTGTTACAGTTAGATATTAGGTGTCCCCCCCCCAAAGCTCATGTGAAACAATGCAAGAAAGTTTAGAGGTGAAATGATTGGGTTATGAGAATTTTAAACTAATCAGTGCATTAATCCCCTGATGAGGATTAACTGTGTGGTAACTGTACACAGGTAGGGTATGGCTGGAGTAGGTGGGTCCCAGGGGGTGTGCCCTTGGGGTATATATTTTGCTCCTGTTGAGTGGAATCTCTCTCTCTCTCTCTCTCTCTCTCTCTCTCTCTCTCTCTCTCTCTCTCTCTCTCTGATTACTGTTGCCATGTTCCCACCTGCTTTCATTTTCCACACTTTTCTGCCATGATGCCCTATCTCAACTCAGACCCAGAGGAAGGGAGTCATCTCTCTATGGACTGAGACCTCTGAAATTGTGCAGCCCCAATTAAACTTTAACTGCTAAAATTGTTCTTTTCTTGTCTTTTGGTCATAGCAGCAAAATGGACTAAAACAAGTTCCTTAAAACATTACAAATAGAAATACCAAAAGATCCAGCAATCTTACTATGGGGAATATATCCAAAGAAAATGGGAATGTTGCAGAGGCAGTCACATGTCGATGTTCACTGCAATACTGTTAAGAGCCAAAAAATGGAATCAACATGAATTTCCATAAGAGGTGAACTGATAAATAAAATGTGATATACAGACTGTAGAATACAATTCAGCCATAAAAAGATGACATCCTGTCATTTGCAACAACATGGATGAATTTGGATGACATTAGCTTAAGTGAAATTAGGCACAGAAAAATATTGCATGATCTCACTTGTGTGTGGAATATAAAATATTTGATCTGAGAGAAGTTACAAGTAGAAAAGTGATTATCAGAAGCTGAGGAGAGTAGAAGGGAGGGGGGATAGGAAGAAGCTGGTCAATGGATACAATGTTACAGTTAGAAGGAGGCATAGGTCCTGATGTTTTATTACACAGTAGAATTAGTGTGTTACCCATATGCATTGCATTTTCAAAATAGCTATAAGAGCCAGGCGTGGTGACTCATGCCTGTAATCCTAGCAACTCAGGAGGTAGAGACAGGACGGTCACAAGTTTAAAGCCAGTCTCAGCAAAAGCAAGGTGCTAAGCAACTCATTGAGACCTTGTCTCTAAATAAAATACAAAAATTAGGGCTGGGGATATGGCTGAGTTGTCGAGTGCTCCTGAGTTCAGTCCTGGGTAACCTCCCTGCTACCCCAGGCCCCCCCAAAAATAGCTATATGAGAGGATTTTCAATCTTCTCACCACAAAAAAATAGTAAATGTTTAAGGGTATGGATAAACTGATCATTCTTATGTGATCATTATGCAATGTGTACTTGTATTAAAACATGGCATAGTACCCTATAAATTTGTACAATTGTGTGCTAAGGTGGAGATAGTGGCCTCTGCTGGCTGGTTTGGAGAACAGGAGGACAACTAACTTCCCCCTTGACAGTTTCCCACCTTTTCCAGGTAGTTTGTGTAATTTAAAAAAAAATGTGCGTGGGGGAAAGGGGGGATTTTGTTGCATGTGAATTTATTCTGTACTCTTGAGTATATGTACATGCAGGAACAGAAAAAAAATGGAATGCGAACTTATTAGTGACACTCACCTCAATTAGGGAACAGGTACTGCTTCTGAGAACACTCAGTCTAACCAGGTCTGAGACCCTGGTCTCATTCCCCACTTGCTTTTCTCCACTGACCTCAAGACTAGTAAAGATTCCTACAAGAAAAAATAAATAAATATAGGACCAGAATGTGCCTTAAGAGGTGGAGAGACTATTTTGATAGAAGAGAGGAATGAAAGGATATCTATTGATTTGGGGAGGCAAGGTGAAGCTTGGGGCTGATCATGGGATGAAAAGGGAAGTCCTTTTATAACAGGGATAAGTTTTATAAGAGAATCCCAATTCAGTGTGGAGTATCATTTTTCCCTGCTTCAGGAAGGTGATAATCCATGTGTTGTTGTGTCTCTGGTCTGAGGTTATGCTTATCTGTACTTCCTTATTTGTATACAATAATTCTTGACACTGGTAAGCAATCTTAGGACAGAATATGAGTTTTTGGACACTCTGGAGGATGGCAGCACAATAGGAAGTTCACCCAACACATCATGGTTGGTTCAAAAACTCTCATAAGTAGTATCCTTTTTTGACTCCGAAAAGGGCTACACACTTGGACCAGGTCTTTTAGGAAATTCCATAGTTTTGTGGAGTTCTATGATGAGTAGCTGTATTTCCCACTACGCTGCAAAGTATTAGATAGCAAAAGTGATCTCTTCTTTTATAATAGTATGGATTCCTCAGTTCTTAGCACAGTTCCTGATTATTCCTCATTTCTTAGCACAGTGCTAGGTAATTGTGTTGAATAGATGAATTAATTTCCCACACTTATGTTTTTTCATTGGGTGAAAGTTAAACAGGAAGGCCTTCACATTTTCTGTTTGTTCCCAGTCCAGTTCAGAAACAAATGTCTACAGCATCTATTGAGTTCTGTAGAGACTTGTTTAAGGAAGAATGGGCTGCATTAAATGTTCTAGGCCTAAAGTCTTGAAGGTTGACCATATGGTTACCACTGTGTCTGACCACAAACAACTTTATCAGCTAAAGGATGGTTTTTGGATGGTTCTTGGGAGCCAAAGCCTATGTCACATGTGAGATATAGAAGAACAAATTACAATGTATAAACTTGTGTGATATAACCCAACCACTGTATTGGCACCAATTCTTGGGTAAGGGAAATAGTTTTTTCAGTGGAGAGATGGCCCAAAATATGTATATGGGTATATGGTGATCAAAAGCATGCATTTTGGAGTTACCAGACTTGTAGAGGTAAAATAGGGGGTAAGTAGTCTTTAGACAAACCATCATCATAATATGATATTGTTTTAATGATAGTAAAAGTACAGTGGATTGTGGAATCACACATCAGGAATAATTGATCAAATTCAAGGAGGTTATGGAAAGCTTTCAAGTAGAAGACTAACCAAAAATAAAAATTAAAAGCTACATAAATGTTAAAATAATGAGGAATTAGATGTTCAAGAGAGAAGGAAACCATGAATAATGCCATGGGTGAGGGGAAGAGAGAGAGAGAGAGAGAGAGAGAGAGAGAGAGAGAGAGAGAGAGAGAGAGAGAGAGAGAGAGATATGAGGGGAGGGAGAGAAAGAGAATGATGTATTCTGGAGAAAGTAAGGTGCATTCAAGGAACTGAGAGACAGTCCTTGTTGCTAAAATTTCAAGTTGTGTGTGTGTGTGTGTGTGTGTATGCACAGTATGTGTATGTGAGCACGTGTGTGAGTTTGCGTATGTTTTCGGAAACAAGCAGAAAAATACAATGATAGATCCTGTATGTTGCAGGAGTAGGTTTGGACTTTATTCTAATTGAAACAGGAGGCATTTGTAGGTCCTTAAACAGAGGAATAATACCATGGGATCTACTTTTTGGGAGAAATTTAACAATATCCATCTCTCCACCCACCCCAATTCTCCTAGAGCAGCTTTTGTCTGGCTAAGACCACTGGGGCTTAAAGATAATAGATGTGGGCAAGTCCAAACACTGGTAGTGTTACAGGGAAGTTTTTTGAAACCAACCAAGAGCTTAGAAGGGTTGGATGCCCTTGCACCATGCTGGGTTTCCTTTGATGCCTTTGTCTACATTCAGATTCTCATGGATAAAACCAGTTATGGCTTAGAAAGGATACCCTTTCTTCTATTATCTATGAGATGAGAGTGCATTGCCTCCTCCCCTACAGAGTCTGCAGACAGAGGGTAAACCATCCAGCTGATCTCCTATCCACCAGCTGCTGAGTCATCATAAACTGAGCCAAATCAATGCTGGATAAGAGTCAATGAACACATGAGGTGAAATAATAAGTTACTAGTGGCCAGGATCGTTTTATGTTGCAAGGAGAGGTGGTGTAGTGGAGAGGGCAGGCACCTGTTATAAGGAAGAGTTTCAAGGACATGAATGTAGTGGGGGATATAGAAAAAATGGAAATTAGGAATTGCTGGAATTTGCTTCAAATGAGAACTCCTCTCAGATCTGGGACAGAGAATGTGTTTGTAAGCTTGATAAACCCAACACACAGATCATAGTCTCTGTCCTAGATTCCAAATTCTAGATCATTTTATGCTAATTTACAGACCTCTGCAGAAAGTAACTGTTTAAATTCTTTCTTTCTTTCTTTCTTTCTTTCTTTCTTTCTTTCTTTCTTTCTTTCTTTCTTTCTTTCTTTCTTTCTTTCTCTTTCTTTCTTTCTTTCTTTCTTTCTTTCTTTCTTTTTTTCTTTGTAATTTAGTAGCTATTTGGAGAGAATGAAAAGGTGAAAAATCATCAGGGTATACAAAAGAAAAAATGAATCCCACTCCAAGACTTTCACATGGTATTAGGCTAAATTCAAATCATGCCCTTCTGTGAATTAGTAAGTATCAACTGGTTAACTTTTAATCTGGAAAACTGTAAGGATACTCCCAACTCTTCTGCTTGTAAAACTGTTCCATACTCTGAGGGGGAAAAACAGAGGGCTCTTTCAGTTGGATTAGACAAATCATGTTGGCTGAATGAAGAAGAAAATGGATTTAGTGGGGAAAATTAAGAGGGAAGTGCGGCCGGGTTATTGCTGTTGCAATAATCCAGTAAAGAGTAAAAACTGGCCAAATTAAGAGTGGCAGAGAGATGGAAAGAAGTAATATACTGGGACATTTGTAGGAATCAAAATTTGCTAATTACCTTGCATTTAAGAACAAGGGAGAGAAAAGGCATTAAAGATAGAACTGTATTCTCTAGCTTATGACTAGAAATATTTACCTATAGATAGGTAGATATGGTTGTAGGCAGAGAAGCTACCTGTGTGGCTTGTGATATTTGCACTGCACATTCAAAAAATAATGATGTTTAGGCAGATGCATTTATGTATGTATGTATGTATGCATTTATTTATTGCTTCATTTTGAAAATAAATTTGGGTGACCAAAAATCCATTCATATGTATGGATTAGTTCCATATGTGATTGAAGATAAACAAGAGAGTCAGCATTCAAACAATGATTAAATCCCTGTATGGAACTGAGATGGAGAAGACTGAATACGCAACATGAGAAGTAAGCCAGGGATGAAGACCTAGGAAAGTAGTCATGAAATATCCAAGCAGTGGAAGAAGAATAAATAACAGAAAAATGAAAAAATTGAAAACAAAGACAGTAGAAAGACATAACAATAAATAACTCAAGAAAAGAGGGAGTCAGAAATTGCACACAGATTTAGATGATAATAGAAAATCATCCATTAAGCTTCACAGAAATAAAGCAAAAAGAAGAAAAATTGTGAAAAAATGATTTCAGAATAAGAAAAAGTGAAAACGAATTGAGGTTCTAGATTTGAATTCTAAATTGAAGAAGTGGTACAGAGAAATAACTGGAAATAATTGCCTCCAAGAGGCGGTGAGTGTGAGAGCTGTGTGCATGAGAGAGAATATGTGTGTATGTGTTTGAGTTTTGAGTGAATATGTGTGTGACTATGTGAGAGTGTGTTTGTGTGATTATGTGTTGGTGTGTGAGTGTATTTTTGTGTCTGTAAGTGAGTGCATATTTTTGTAAATGTGCACGTTTGTATGTTTGTGTTTTAGAGTGTGGAAGTGTGTATTTCTTTGTCAGTGTTTTTGCATGATTGGGTATGCCAGTGTGTTTTTGTGTTTGTGTACTTTTGTGTGAATGTGTTTATGTGTTGGTGTTCATTTTTGTGTTTGTGTATGCTTGTGTATTTGCATGTTTATATGTGAATGTATTTGTATGTCTTGTGTTTGTGCATTAGTGTATTTTTATTAGTGTATATGTTTTTGCATGTAAGATTGTGTGTATTTGAGTGTGTGTGAGGTTATGCCTATGTGTGTGTCAGTGTGTGATGATGTGCAAATATATGAATGTGTTTCACTGTGTAAGGATATGTATGAAAATGTGTTTTTTATTGTGTGAATGTGTCAGTTTATGTGACATACATCTGTGTGTGTATGTAGAAATATGTAGAAGGGTGTCTGTGTGACTGTGTTCTTGTGTGTGTGTATGTGTATATGGTGCTTGTGTGCAGATGTGTTAATGTGAGTGTGTGTGCTTGTGTGTGAATATGTCTGTGTACATGATTGTGTGTGAAACTATGACTATGCATGATATGTGTGTGAATGTATGTATCTGTATGTGTGTGTGTGTTACAGTGTGTGCGTGTCCTTGTGGTTGTGCTCACATGGTCACTTGCAGCAAATGTAAAGAGGCCATGTGTTTGAGTCTTGCTTGCTTGCTGTGATCTCTAGTTCCATCTATGATGTCACAAATGTCAGGATTTTGTCCTTTTTATGACTGAAGAGTATTCCATTTTGTTTAAATGCAGCACTTTCTTTATCCCTTCATATTATGATGGACAATTAGTTTGATTCCATATCTTGGCTATCGTGGACAGTGCTGCAATGAATACAAGAGTGAAGATGTTTTATGACATTATGAATTCGTGTCCTTTGGGTATACACCGACTCTCGGGATTGCTATATCATTTGACAATCTGTTTTCTAGTTGGTGAGGCACCTCCATTCTCTTTTCCACAAAGGATACACCAATTTACATTCCCATCAACAGTGTATGCAATTCCTCTTTCTTCATATTCTATTATCTTTTGCTTTTTTGATGATAGACCTTCTAACTGGAGTAGAGTGGTGAATCATTGTGATATCAGTTTGAATTTCCCTGATGATTAGACATGATGATTACTTGTTGAAACTTTTTTCATATACCTGTTGATCATCTTGAGCAAAATGAATGAAACTGGAGGCATCACACTCCCCAATTTCAAAATACACAATACAGCTTTAGTAACCCAGGCAGCATGATACTGGCATAAAAATAGACACACAGACCACATAGAGAGAACCTATAAATCAACTCATATGTGTATGGCCAAATGATTTTTGACAAAGATTCCAAGAATATTCTTTGGGTAAGGACACCCTCTTCAATAAATGATGCTGGGAACAAGGCATGTCCATATGTGGAATATTTCTTCCATCACATAAAAAAACTAACCTTAAAATGGATTAAAGACTTAAGTGTAAAATCCCAAATTATAATGCTACTAAAATAAAACAGGAGAAATCATCTGTGATATTGATTTGGGCAAAGAATTTGAGGGCAAGACCATAAAATCCCAGGGGAAAAATAAAGAAAATAGGCAAATGGGATTATATCAAACTAAAAAGCTGCACAGCAAAGGAAATCACACAGAAGAGGCATTCTACAGAACGGGTAGAAATATTCAAAAACTACACATCTGGCAAGGGGTTAATGTTCAGAATGCATAAGGGACAAAACAAAACAAAACCTCACCAGCAAAACCCCAAATAATCTGACTTGAAAATTAACCTTATTAAAAAATAGGAACATTTTTTTTCTTTTCATAGAGGTGTTTGATTTCCTTATATATTAAATCCTTCTCTCTCTCTCTCTCTTTCTCCCTCTTCTCTCTTTCTTGGTCCTGGGGATTGAACCTAGGGACACTATACTACCTGGCAACATCTCAAGCAATTTAATTTTTATTTTGATACAGGGTCATGCTAATTTGTTGAGGCTGGCCTCAAAATTGCAATTCTCCTGTCTTAGCCTCCCCAGTTGCTAGGATTATAAGCATGCACCACCACATCTGGCTATATTGTGTATTAACTCCTTAACAGATACATGGAATGGAAATATTTTCTAGTAATGCATGAGCTGTTTTTAGTTATGTTAACTGCATCCTTTTGTGTCTAAACATTTTATTTTGATGTCAATCCATGTGTCTATTTTTTATATTGTCTGTGATTTTTGGATCAAATTAAAAAATCATGGCCTAAACAATGTGTAGTTTTTCCATATTTTCTCTAGTAGATATACAGTTCCAGGTTTAAATGTTTAATTCATTTTAAGTTAATTTTTCTACATGGTGTTAAAAGTCCAATTCATTCTTCTGCACGATTGTTTAGTTTCCCCAGCATAATTTATTGAAGGGTGTTACAATTTAGATGTAATATCGTCCCCTGAACATCTCATGTATTAGGCAATGCAGCAATGCTCAGAGGTAAAAAGATTGGATTATGATAGCTGTTACCTTATCAGTGAATTAATCCATTTGATGAATTCACGTAAATGAAATACTGAGTGATAAATATAGGCAGTGGGCATGAGTGGAGGAATTAGGTAGCTAGAGGCATGCTCTTGGGGACTCTTATCTTTTCTCTGGATCTTCCCTCTCTTTTTTGATTCCCTGGAGGCTCTATATTCAGCCTTACCTCTACCCAAAGTAATGGAGTCAACTGACATGCGCTGAGATTTCTGAAACCATGAACCCAGAATAAAATTTTCATCCTCTAATTTGTTGCATCACTTTGACCAATGTGATAAAAAGCTGACTGGTAGAAAAAGACTGTCTTTTCCCAGCGTGTATACTTAGGACTTTGTCAAAGCTCAGTTGGGTCAGGTGCAATGACTTCATGCCCATAATCCCAGCAACATGGGAAACTGAGGCAGAAGAATTGCAAGTTCAAAGCCAGCCTTAGCAATTTAGGAAGGCCTTAAGGAACTTAGTGAGACCCTATCTGAAAATAAAAAAAGAAAAAAGGACTGGGGATATGCTTAGTGGTTCAGTGCCCCTGGGTTGAATCCCCTGCACAAACAAATAGACAAAAATCCCAAAACAAACAAACAAAAACCAATTGACCATATATGCATGAAGTCATTTATGGATTCTTTATTCTGTTTTATTAATTGATGAGCCTATTTCTATGCCCATATGCTTACATTTTAATTACTACTGCTTGGTAGTATGGTTTGAAATTAGGTAGTGTGATGCTTTAAGATTTATTAATTTTGCTTAGGATTTCCCTGGTTATTCTCTTCTCCTTGTCCCTCTTTCTCTCTGTGTGTGTACTTGGTAGCTACCAGGGAATAATAAGAGTAAGAGACTGATGACTCTAATGACTACCTACTTTGTGCTCTTATGAGAATCTAAATTTGGATTATGTTGCAGGCATAAAGATGTTATAAGAAGCTCAAAAGAGAATAAGCAGCAGGACATGGTCATGAGCCAATGCTGCAGTATAAAGTTATGTGGTTAAAGGTCTATTGAAACATGAGTTTTGCTGAAAGGTGAGTGTCATGAGCCACCATCTTCCCCACCTGAATATAAATGTTGGTGACATTGATGCAAACGCATGATATTAGGAA
The DNA here is from genome assembly GCF_902686445.1 of Sciurus carolinensis. Classification (NCBI taxonomy): domain Eukaryota; kingdom Metazoa; phylum Chordata; class Mammalia; order Rodentia; family Sciuridae; genus Sciurus; species Sciurus carolinensis. The sequence continues at coordinate 72,320,374 of NC_062214.1, read as the reverse complement.
AAGATAATTGAATGTGTTATTGTGGCAATTGGTTTTATCACACGGAAAACCTATTTGAAAAGTGATTTGAATGAATAGTGTAGGTAATCCCATCAGGTGAATGTCTCTATAATAGACTACAGAGAAAGGGAAGGTCAAGAATAAGAGTTGAGACTGCATTTTGGGGGTGCGTTGAAAGGCCTCTCCTGTCTAATGAAATTTAAGACATACTGTTTGGTTTTCAATAGGACACAAATAAAGTGTAAAGTGGCTCTGCAGTTAGCAGGTTCATTACTCACGGATTGGCAAACTTTTGAAGGGTAGTTGACACTAGGGTTTAACAGTTGGCAATGTCAGCCAGGTAGTATTCCAAGTATTCCTTCTCCCATGGGTTCAAGCATTGGCACAGTTCCTGAGGCAAGTCTGCATGATCCACCACTGATGATGTGTGAGGCTTATCCTAGGGTCAGTGTAAGGTATCCACAAGGATCATTAAGGTTGTATGAGTTCATATGCCTAGGGCCACTGTTTGGGGAGTGATTTCCAGTCACATAGTCATCTCTGTCAGGGACCTCTATGGCTAGGGTCCTGGTGGTTGCTGGCATATCTTTACAAGTGTGAAAGGCTTGTGCTGCCTCCAGCCTAGATGAACCTGTGGCCTCCACTGAGAGTGGGCAAACATTTTGGCCATGACTGTATGCTAGTGGAAGGACTGTTTTATGGGGTTCCTCTCAGCAATGTTGAAATGTTTGAACAAAGTGTGTCTAGTTGAGAGTGTTTAATTTGGTTGCATTAAGAAGGACATTCTTGGAGAAACAATGACTGTTATGTGGTGGAACAGAATCATGCACTGTTACCACCTGTGCCATTTGTTGTAGAGGGCAGGCTCCTCTAGGGTGTTATCCATGTGTGATGGTAGGATAGCTGGAGAAAATTGGGGAAGGACATTCAATATTCTGTCTTGTGACTCAGTGGTACAGTGTGAGAAGTGTTGTTGGCACACATCATTGCCACCAAGGACAAGTCCTAGGGACTGATGATTAACGACAGCACCCATGCAGTAAACAAAACTAAAACCCTAAACCAAGGTGAACATATCAGGGAAGAAGACTTTTGGGCTTTGGTTTGGGAGAGAAACTTGGAACTGTCACTACAACTGTCTGTCTTCTAGTGCCTGTGTCAGACACATGTCTAGGGCCCGTTTGATCATGGGTGCTTCCCATGTGGGGTGTTGAGCTTTGTATCGGTAATAGACCAAAATCATGGGACAGATGAGGGTCATTTTCTAATATAACTGATACACACTAGATGGATTATAGATTCATCTCTGACATCTCTGACCTCATTGCTAGGGTTTGGAGCCATGATCCCCAATTTGTGTCTTGGGTTCATTAACCAGCATTTAGGTCCCTGAAATTCAGGTATTCAGTTTGTCCTGGATATGAAAGTCAAGCAGCAGGCATGAGAAATATTGGTTCAATTTCAATTACTTGGGAATCAGATTTTATTATTCACCTGTGATCAGGTTGTCAACATGCAGAGGCTGGTGGAAAATAGAGAGACTTGAAAAATAGAAAAAATGTAAAATATTTTATCTAGGGGATGAACATAGATGCAGTCTTTCCCCACAATGAAGTGCGCAGGGAACTGGTGTGTGCCAACATGTGATGGAGTGTGCCAGTAACACATTTCTCACAGGGAACCATAACTCAGAAGAGAATGGGAGATAGAAACTGGGGTTCAAACCCAGGGCCTTGCACATGCTAGGCAAGCATTCTTAATATGGAGCTACATGCATAGCCCACACCTGTTGTTGTTTTCTAAGTCTCTTCAATAGTACTGAAATGAACTTCCAGGATAGTGGCTTTTAGGTGGAAAATACATGTGATGTTAAAGTGTCCCAAGTAATCTTGTCTTGAGATCAAAAGGAGGAGTGCAGTAGTGAGTATTCCTTTCACATTAAGGAGCAGATGGCCAACTTCTGACCACTGCTGGTGAATCAGTTGGAATGTGAAGTAATGATAGCCCATTTTTGTGATATCTTTTAGAACAAAACTGACTGGAACAAATTCTGCTAATAGGGTGGACCAAGGATGCAGTTCTTTATTAGTGAGGTTTGGGTCAGGGTGGTGGGTGTGTTATGGTTTTTCAACAGGTTGCATGAATATAAATGCTGGTACTACCATCCATGAAGAAGTATCCCAAACATCTTTGCAACAAACCATTGGTCTCAAGGGGCACCCCAGTCAGTGAGAGGAGGGAGTGGTTAGGCAGGCTTTCCTTGTTTAAGTGTAGTAGGCATGGAGCTAAGTTTTGAGGAAGCCTTACCCTTCTGTACAGGGCTATCATGAAATGATATAAATAGGCCTAGGTAATAACAGAGCAGAACCATGTTGCCTCTAGGACACAAAAAGTCCCAGATGCTATAAAAGTAATGAGTTCTGTTTGTTCCATCTTTTTGGAGGGTCCTTTAAGTAATACATATATAGTCAAAGCAATGCCAGAAATTTCAGTGAATGCATATAAAACTCTAAATTATTCTAATGCAGATTATGTGACAGGGCAGGTTTAATTATCACATAGGCAACTGTGTGAATGTGTCTTGTGCTTCTTCGGAAGTTAAGTTAAATTGGCTTTGATAATCCATGTCAAGAGGATTGAGTAAAATGTGTTAGCTATGAAACATGTTTTGATTATCACTGATTACAACATTTGGGTTGGAGTTATCATCATCATCATCATCATTGGTGCTCAGGATTGAACCCAAGTGTGCTTAACTACTGAGTCACATCCCAAGCCTTTTAAAAATATTTTATTTACAGACAGTGTTGCTGAGTCACTTAGAGCTCCATAAGTTGCTGAGTTTAGATCTGAACTCTTCATACTCCTGCCTCATCCTCCCAAGATGCTGGGATTACAGTTGTGCACCACCACACCCAGCAGTGAGGTGTGCACAACTGGTAGTCTGTGGTTAATCTTCACTCATTTGTGAAGGCTTTCACTACACACCAGATTGGGCTACCAAAGACTGGGAGCCATGACACTCCCCTTAAGGAGGAAAAAAATGACAAATGACAAGATGTAAGCCATGATTAACCTGTTTTAGATGATACTGACTAGCCGTAATCCTAACCCATATGAAACACATGTGAACAACAAATTGGCTCCCTTCTCTGTTGTGATTTCCCTCTAATTTGGTCTTAATTTCCCCTTTTGAGGTGGCCATGGATTCTAGTCCTATCCTTACAGGGTTACGGGGGATTTGACTGTGGATGTGTATAGTGTACCTGTCATGAAATAACGTGGAAAGCAGCCTAATGCCTAAGTGCCTGACCAGTGACGCCATGTCTCTCCCATAGACACATGTACTGTTTTTTTTTTTTTTTCCTGTATGTGGCTCTTTTCTGATCTGTGTCCACTCTATTCGTACCGAGATAGCCACTCTCCTGGAAAGCCTTGACCAGGAGGAGTTGGGGTTGAGTATGTTGTTCAAGTAATATAGAAAAAAGTCTGTACAACAAATCACATGAAACAACAGAAGCAGAATTTAGTACTTACAGATCCCAAGGAGAAGAGGGCAGCATGCCCAGCAGGGCCAAGGAAGGAGGAGCTGTCCAGACATGTCAGTCAACCAACGGGTGGGAACAAGAGGGGCAAGGAGAGGCTGTGGGTCAAAGACTTTATTGAGTTCCAGGGTGTTACACAGCAGATTTTCTGTGGATAGTTTTAATCAGTTGGCTGACAAAAAGCAAGCACAATTTCCAAGAGGTTATGGTGAGACTGAAAGGTGCTCATCATGCCGTATCTGTGCAGTTCACATGTGTGTAGAGACCAGTTGGGGCAAGTAGGCTGTATCTAGCTCTTCCATAGGAAATTTGTACAAAGTAAATACCTGGATCAACCATACTGAGAAACTGAGATGAGGCAGAGAACTAGAAATTGTCAGGGGTGATTGTGCCTTAATCTTGTATGATATTCACAATGAATACCATGGCAACATAAAATTTTAAGAATGCACTACATTACCATTGCTTTGTATGAAATCTTTAAGAATTATTTGAGTTGTTAATTGGGTTGGACAAATGGACTCTGGGGAACAGAGGACTCTATTTTTAAAATCCACAATTCAGAGTAGGAGTCTTGGCAGAGCTCTATAAAGCAGCACCCAGAAGTGCACAGCAGTATGGTCCAACCCAAGAAGGCCATCCAACCATAGTCACTGTGATTATAAAGTTAGCCAAGAGCAGTGAGAAGGAATTACAGGGCATCCTTCATGACAATGACTGCATCATCCTTAAGTCACATCTTTAAGTGACAATATTGCTTGTGATTTCTTAAGTGAGTTACTTAAGGTATGACTTGGTGTAGTCAAGTTCAGCACAATGAGAGATAACTCAGACTGAATGGGCAATTCTTTGCTTACAGATGTCAAAGAAAATTCGTCAATGTTCCTCACAACAGAAAAAGGGGTCTGTTTGGAACATGTGCTCAACAGCAAGTGGGGAGCAAGAGGTATAGGGAGGGTCCTATGGACTGAAGACTTTACTTGGGTTCAGGGTGTTACCTAGATGAGTTTCCAACTAAGTTGCACTGATTAATTTGAGGGGAGGAAGAGTCATAGTGCAGAAATCAGGGGTTATGGTATCATGTTCATCAGGCTTAAAAAAGAAGTAAAGAGGTAAAGTCATTCAGGGTATGTGGCCTTTTCTGTCTATCTAGAACATAAAAATGGGAACTGAATAAAGACTGCCTGAAAATATGTAGACCAAGCTTGACAAGCCAAGTGCAGAACAAGTTGAATGGTAGGACAGCATTCATGTGAGTGAATTCTGACATTCCATCTCTTACTTATCAAGAACACAAAATGTAGTGACTTATTACCATAGTATTTATGTATTGCCAATTTTACATCACAGAATTCAAATTACAGGGTGCCAAGGAAAAAAGAAAACATCACCTGAGGGCTTTCACCTTCTCTTCTGGGGAATGGACTGCTTCATTTTTCAGTAGTATGTAAGTAGGTAGTTGCATTATGTTAGGTGGAGATATGACTTGTTTTTGTCTTCATTTTGAGATGAAGTATGGTTTAAAGAAATGGGTAGGAGTGGAAAGTTGGCGTCGTGAACTTGTGATGGTTAATTTTAGGTGTCATCTTTACTTGCCCATGGGGTATTAAGGTATTTGGTTAAATATTTTATGGGATTTGTCTATAAGGATGTTTCTGGAAAAGATTAATATTTGATGTGTCAACAGAATAAAACAGATTGCCCATTCCAATGGGTGTAGGCCTCATCCAATCCAGCAGAGGTCTCAATAGAAGATGGGGCAAGGTAAGAGATAATTTTCTCTCCCTGCCTCTATTCATACTGGGATATCAGTCTTCTGTACTCAGACTGTAACTTGCATCATTGGTCTTCCTTGTTTTTCATTCCTTGCACATGGACTGGAACTACACCACCAAGTTTGTGGGTCTTCAGTTTTTAGAGAGAAGATCATGGGACTTCTCAGCCTCCATAATTGCATGAACAAGTTTCCTATTAATAAAACTTCCAGGTTCTGATTCAGTTTTCCTGGAGACTCTGAATACCATCACCATGAATAGCAGCACAGACAGAATATTCAAAACTTTCTGGTTCATCAGATGGTCATACCACCTAATACCATCTACAAGAAGTTTAATTGGTCAAGGGTACCAGCTACAGGGACCTAAAATCATTGATATTTGTGCCATAGTCATATTTCCCGTGGCCTGGTCCCAGCTAATGACTGAGTCTGTCTAGGCCTATTTCTGAGAGATGGAGAACTCCAGTAAAAGGATACCATGGCTAGCAATTCATGGATGGCCTTGCTGAATCTCCATTACAATGTACAGTTGTCCAAGGTGCTTCAATCTTGCTTTACTTATATTTATTCTTCACTCACGTCAGATTTGCCTTGCAGTTTGCAGTGTTCCAAAGCCTTCCTGAAATTTTTGTCTCATAGAAATGCTCCCAAATAAAATTCTTGCATATACTGTCTTGGTGTCTGCTCCTTCAGAGAATCAAACTACCACTCCATGTTAACAATTTGGGTGATACCACGTTGAAAGGAACAATGCTGGAAAAAAGAAGCAAAGCCACGATTATGGAGACTGAACCACTGACCCAGAACAAAAGGGTGCTTACCATGAAAGTTGTTGCACAAATGTGAGGAATTAGGCATAATTCATGGTGCCATGACCTAGGCTGATTTCCTCACTATAGTCTTCTGACATGAGGTCCTGTCTCGCCTTGGTCCCAGACCACTGGAGCCAGAGACCTCTGAAACTGTGAGCCTCAAATAAACTTTTCTTCCTCTGAAATTGTCATTGTCATGCCTTTTGGTTGCAAAGGCAAACAAGATGACCAAAATAGAAATTGGTACCAAGAAGTGGGGTCTTTGCTGTGATTTAACTTGACCATGTGATTCAAAAGCTTGTGGAACTTTTTGGAGTTTGTGGGAGGAATTTTGCAAAGTTGAGAGAGAAAAGCTTGAAAATCATTAGATAGTTTTAACAGCTTAAAGACCAATTCTGGTAGGAGCTCAGAGTGTAACAGTGGTTCACTTTATGTTTGAATATAACCCTTGCTGTTCTGTCACTGCAACTTATTTTTAAAACGGATATATTTTCCTCTTTCTCTTTCCCTGTTCCTTCATAATCTCTCTCCCTCCCTAATCTCAGGGGAAACAGGATTACCTTTCTTCCCCCTTCCTAGACATAAGTTATCTGTTCCTGAGTACACACCCACCATAGGAACAAAGTAATCCAGATTTGGTGGATGATACCAGAATATCTCAGAAATTACTCTCTCCCAAATTAACAAGTGAATTACAACTCCAGACAGAGAACATGTGGAATGTAGCCTTTGAGTTACCTCTGAAAAAGCCCCCTTTTCCTACTGATGGCCAGAATCACAGGCTTTGGGATAGGAGTCCCCCGTTTTGTCTTTGCTAGTAAAGCCAAAAACCTTTTTTCCTCTTTCTCAAAGCCATGTCATTATTGGATTGGTATTGGGGACAAGGACTGAGGTTTTGGCAACAAATTTAGTGACCCAGATGGGACCCAAGAGCAGCCCCTACTCCAGGTTTCTTGGACAGACCTGACTCTCCAAGGAACCCCACTTCCATGCTGAGGACTCATGGTGCTGGAAAACTTGAGAGCTAACTGCAGGAGTGTTAGTAGATGGGTGAGTGTACCTCGAGTTGAACCAGAGGAGCTGTTCCTCTGAAAAAAAGGAGGGACTAAGGGACCATCTCAGCAGCTGCCAAAGCTCCTTTTGCATCAGAGAACCTTCCTGAACTGTACAGGTTGCTCCATCATGGTTCACTTTGAAACTAAACTCAGGAAAGGTGCAAACAACTTTGTCCATTAATAAGTTCCCTGGCATGCAACCTGAGACCCTTGATTCCATACACCTGGTTGCTCTTTGTGGGAACACTTGGTCCCTCTTTCTAAGGACATCTGTGCTGCCACAAGTGTAGAAGTCATGGTTAAGTGGGACTTGAGAACCTAGGGATATGCACTCTCTTCTGATCTGTTCTAGGTTCTCATCTATTTGTTGGCCTTGGGCTTGGGAATTCCCTGTGGTTGTCCATTTTGTTTGTATCTGCTACTGTCCCTTTTAACACATGGCCAGTACTGCACTGATTCCATAGGTAGTCTCTTGGGAAAGATCTTGACTGGTCAACTCAATGGTTCCCATCTGTCAGTCATGGTTTTGGAGCACCTCTCTGGTTGTCTTTGTCTGTTTCCTTTTTGTACAATCTTGCAATTGGAGTTCATCTGTCAGAGGTAAAGGTAAAGTGAGTTGAAGAAAGGGCCACCTATAAGTCTGTCTAAGATAATGTTTTACTGTAATGATCTGACTGTTAAATATCTTTCTAGATTATTGTACAATATTTCAGTTGGAGTCAGTCTGTCAAAGGTAAAGTAAGTGGAAAACATTTGTAAGTGCAGGTCTGTCTGTTTTAAAGGTTCCCATCTATTAGCCCTGGTTTTGGTGATCCTCTCTCATCTGTTTTTTGATCTGTAACTGGCCCTTTAAGACATGGGCCATGCTGCATTGATCTTACTGGTAGTCCTTGAGCAGAGAGATCTTGGCTACATGGGTCACCTATAGGGATAAGCCTGTCTTATGAGAAAAAGGGTTTGCTGTAACATAATCTGGTTTTTAAATGTTTTTTTCTGGATTATTATACAACCTCGACTTTGAAATTTGTCAGAGGTAAAGTATATAAAAGAGATTCCGTATGTACAGGCATTTATGCAGTTGCATGACAAGGGGTCTGAACTATCAGGAACTAAGTTGAAGGTGCCCAAAGGCACTGCTTCTGCTGTGCAAGGAGGGAAGGCTGAAAAAGATTTAAACCTTTTAAACTCAGTGCTGTCTGTCCTAGCAATGTTTCTTAGCCTGGCCCCAGGCAGCCAAAGAATATCTCACTGTGGTCAAGGACACCAACCTTCCACTGAAAAAAATTCCAGAAAAGCTGCCTGGGTTGTAGAAAAATGGTCAAAGAGAACCTGGTCCTTGCTCTGTTTTCAAGCTTGTTTTGCCCCGGTGGGTGGAGGCTATTCACCATAAAGAATATGGCAGTAGGTTTCAGCACTGTTAGATTGTGATCTGGGGACAGTCTCCCCTTTTAAGATCTGACAGAAGAGCCCATTTGGCCAGGGGATATTCACCACTGCAGCAAAGCAGTTCTTGCTATAACAGTATCCCATCAAATGAAATGCCTGGGGAGACTGGAAGAATAAATAACTGCACCCAGAAAAGAAAAAGACAGAAACTAAGGTTGAACTGTGATTTACAGGCAGATTCTGCAAAGCAATTTCAAGGAAACCTAAAAAGAAGGATGGAAAGGGCCTCCTCCAATGCATGTCAATATACCTAGTATAAGAAAAATGTCCAAAAGGAGACTAGGTACAAATGAGAGTGGAGAACTCACTTAAAGATGATGGCATTGTGATAATGACAATGGAGACAGGTCAGGCTCAAAAAATATCCTGGGCCACAACCCCCTGAATACAACCTGAGAGAGAAAAAGTGAAGGCAGTTTTTATACATGCTGAATTGTCCAACACTCTCCTAGGATGAAGTTTGTTGTACAAATTAAATGCATAGATAACATTCATAAAGACTGTTTCAGAATATTAATTTAAGAAAGGGTACAAAACTAGAAAAGATAAAAGGAAGTTGTAGGTTTGGAAATATATTTTAGTACAGGACATTGGAAGGTAAAAGAAATATTTCTGGAGGAGAAAGTATTTTGTCTGGTAAAGTAATATTCTTAGGCTAAAGTCCAAGATGAAAGAGGAAAAAACTAAAATGTAAAGTTGTAAATGTTTAATTAAGTCCCAGAAGTTTTGTGGAAGGTAAATCCCAAGAAGTTTGTGTTTGTGATTAAACTCGGCCAAAATTAGCACAAAATTATTTATTTTAAACTCTAATGTACTGATATGAAGCAAAGTCTGAAACATTGATCTGCTCTTATGTATTAAGATGATTTTCTGTATCATAATGATTTGTTATGTTTTATTAGTTGGGGAAACCAAGTCTTAAAGGAATTAGGGTCTGTACCTGTTCTAAAGTCTTAAATGACTATTTAGGTTATAACAATATTGTTGACAACCAAAATATATGTGACTAGGCATATGTAGGCATCTGATAACTATACCTATCTAAATCTTGTTGAATGTTATGTCAAAGTGTATAAAATGAAAGTTTATGTAAGTTTATCAGCAAGATAACCAAAAAGTGCTCTCTTTTATAAATTGTATTTTACATAGAAGGGTCACACTGTCATTTGAGGACCTGCCTTATATTTGTTTGCTTTGGCTAATTCAGTTTCTGATAATTAACACTAGTAACTGTAAAAGAGATTTAAGGATATCTTTTGATTTTTGTTAACCCCTGCAGACCTATGATTATTGTTATCATACTCTCTGGATTCTAAATTGTACTTTAAATGTTAAACTTATTAAGTGTAAAGTTTAGTTGAACACTTTGCTATACTGGTGTTCTACAAACTAAAATTATCTATAGCAAAAGTCTCAGATTTGTGTACAAATTTGGCTGCTATTTATTCATGTCATTTGATACTTCATGGCTGGATAAAGTAACCTGTTGTCGATAAGTTATACATACAATTTTGTATTGTTACTCTTCACACTGGAATTGGAATTATATACATTTTTGGAAGATAATAAGAACATAATCTGCTCAAAGGTGACATTGTGAAACTTGGAAGCATTCTGTGACTTTTTCCACAAAAAGAAAGTAAAAACTCTCTTAGACTTTCTTTGATTCATGTTTCAGATGTAATGTTGTATTGTGTTATTTGTGAAAACTACTCCCTTATCTGAGGTAAGGTTCTGCTTCCCACCTTACTCCATGTTAAAATGATTCCAGAATAGGATAGACTTCAGTTCATTTAGAGTCGTGTCCAAAGACAGATTTTTGTTGTAAAGATTTCTCTGATCTCAAGAAGGGGATATAATATATAACTAAGTAAAGATTCAAGATTATAGAAGTCATTTTCCTTGGTTCATAGCTATTACACAAACTGAACATATTTTTGCTTTGTTAATTTCATTTTGTATTTTCCTTGTGAACTTTATAACTGTTGCCTGTTAATGTTTTGCAGAGGTACTGCTTCCAAAAAGAACAACCTGGGTTAATTTGAGAAATAAGCCATCATCTACAGGATAGGTAGCATATAATGCTGACTTACAGTAATAATACTAACCCCAATTAAATGAAAGGGGTAACTGTAAAATTATAGATATCAAAGTTATAACTGGTTACTCCCTTTTTAAGACTTGTAAAACTGGTTTGCTGGGTGTTTAAAACCAAAAAGTCAGAGACCAAAGTCAGGAAGTCAAAGGGCCAAGGAAAAAGCAGCCAACATTTTGGCCCTTGCTCTCTATGGTCAGTCAGGAACTAGAGAACAATGGGACCCCTCTCTGGGTCCTGCAACTCTGGTGAGTCACCTGATCTGTTGATCCAGGAGATCGAGAGGACCTAGAGAACAGGAAGGCAACCAGCGCACATTTTGCAAACAGAAGGGTTACTGGAGATGAACTGTCCATGATGCTTCCAAGGGAAGTCACATATGGTTGCCAGACCCTGACCTATCCTGGCAAGTGGCACCACTGGGAGACAAATGCCAAAGGAGCCAAAAGGCTTTGCACATGTCTCCAAGAGTGATCTCTGAGGAATCTCAGCTGACTCATAGTTTTGATCAAGTTTTGATCCACTTGGCCTTAAACATGTGGCAGCAGAGCATAGCCTAAAAACAAAGTTCCATAAGGCATTTAAAAGGAAAAAATGATGTTTTTTTTTTTTTAATGTAACTTAAGATGTACATTTGTGTCAGTCCTACCAAAAGTAAATGAAGCTGGAGGCCATAAAGGAAGGGTTCTTGTGTGAGAGTGCCTAATAATAATTATCACAAGAGTTACAAATTTGTCCTGAGTTAATTCAAGTCTGATTTTATAGAACTACAAATCTTCCAAACCTCCTACATTGATGAATTTGATCTGTTTTTCACTGATATGACTATGAGTTCCTGTCCTCATGATTTTCAGAGATTGGTTGAAATACTAATTTCTTTTGTGTTAATTGTTTACAAAAACAGTAATGCTTTGCTGTCTTGCTTATTGCTCTCCCTGCCCTATGTATGCCTTGTCTAGTCACCTGCCATCTGTCACTGTGGATCTCTGGACTGCTCTGATGCTTAGTACCTTAACTGTCCATACCTGGCCTGTTGGAGAACAAGGACTTGGGTTACTTCCCTAAACTTCACCCTCTCTCAACAGGAAGCATCTTGGAAACATTGTTACCCACTTTTCCATAGAAATGGAATGTAGAAATTGACAGTGGAGAAATGTAACAGTGGTCTACCTTATGTTTTGAATATAGCCCTTGCTCTCTGCCACTGCAACTTATTTTTAAAATGGACATGTTTCTTTCTCTTCCTCTCTCTTTGCTCTTTCCTAATATCTCCCTCTCCTTAACCTCAGAGTAAACAGGATTACCTTTCCTCCCCATCCTAAGCAGGTTATCTACCCCTTATTACACACCCGCCATAGGAATAAAGTAATCCAGAATTTGGGGATTGAACCAGAAGATTTCAGAAATGACTATCTCCCAAACAAATGAATTACAGCTCAAGAGAACACATGGAATGTAGCCTTTTAGTCATCTATTAAAAGCCCCCTGTTCCTGCTGATGGGCAGAATCACATGCTTTGGGACAGGAGTCCCCTGTGTTTCTCCTTGGCTAGCAAGGCAATAAACCTTCTTTTTCCTTTTTCTCAAAACCATGTCCTTGTTATTAGATTGGTATTGGGGATAAGGATCAAGGTTTCAGCAACAGAAACTAGAATCCTAATAAGGTTGTGAATGGTAAAGGCAGTGCTCATGAGGTTTCAGACGAGGAGGAGGACTCTACTGGCAACTGGACTAGAGGTCATTCATGTTACATACTGGCTAAGAAGCTGTCAGCATTTTGCCTGTCTTGAGATTTTATGTGAAAGTAAGTTTAAAGCGAAGGACTTCTTATCCTGGTGGAAGAAATTTCTAGGTAGCATAGCATTTGGCAGCAGCATGTACACTGTTGGTGGGGTTAAGCCAAGTTTCTCATGAAAATCAGGAACTGAAAGCAAAGCAGAAAAGTAGAATGATTTTAGAAAGCTGCAGTTTGGCTAGAGAACTCTAAGAAAAACTGGAGAAAACAAAAGTGTGCTTGTGAAGACATTACAGCATCTAAATAAATGCTAAAAACTTTCCCAAGAGACAATAAGAAAGATAACTTGAGGGCATCTCAGGAATTAGAAAGACCATGTCCATTTCACGATCAAGGACGTAAAAGTAAAAGTTCCCTTGCGAAGAGAACAGTGAGGCACCCTGCTTGCACATTTGGGCCTAGGAAGTTGTTTCACTATGCTAAGCCACTCAGGCACTCAGAGGCTGCTGCAGCCATGACCCTGGAGGCTTGGCTACTGCTGGAGATGGTGGCAGTTCTTGGCATCAACCACATGGTGCTGATTCTGCAGAAATGCAGCATGCTGCAGTTAGGGCATCATGGAGGTTTCCACCAAGATTTCAAATGAAGCCAGGCAAAGTGCAGCAGGATTGGAGTCCCTGTGTGCACTCTGTAAGGGCAAAGCATGGAGATGTAAGCAGTAAGTCAAAGCTGCAGTGGAGATCCCCAGGATTAAGAAATGCCAGTACCATGAAATGTCTGCTAAGGAAAGATGCAAGAAATGAGGAGACAAGCAACAAGAGAGGCCATGTGGGCTGCCACCAGCAAAATCATAGGGGTGCACAAGTCCTTTGGAGAGAACATCACAATACCATGGCACCAGCTGCCAGATGTGGAACTACAAGACTCATTTGCTTTGCTGGATTTTGGTCTTGCTTTGGGTCCATCCCTTCTGTCTAGCCCCCCCATCCTTCATTTGAAATGAAAATGTTTACTATATGCCTTTATATAATGGGTATATGTAACTTGCTTTTGATTCTTACATGGCCTAATACTGAGAATTTCCCTTGAGATTCAGAGGAGACTCTGGACTTGGACTTTTGGGCAATCACAGGACTCCTCTGCCCAACTCTTCCCACATTCTAGAACAAGAGAGGTAGGATAGGAGGAGGCAGTAAACTCAAGGGTTCTGGCTTAGACAACTCTGATTAAAATGTTGGTTATACTACTTTTTGGATATGGGTCTGTGCATGGGAAAATTACTTATCTCTGCTCTTTTTCTGATATGTATAATGAGAACAATAATTGTATACTGCTCTGCATGTTATGTCAGTTAAATTAGGTCTTCCTGTAGACTTTCCTGCACATTCCCTACCACATGTTCAACATATTTTATGGTATTATTTTTATTAAAGGTTTGGGATATCTGGGATTCAGGGTCTGGTCAGAGGCATCTTCTTCTTCCTTTTTTCCCCTTGCTATCTAACTAATGAAGTGACTTTAACCATTTGGCGTGTAGGGCAATAAACATGACAATTAAATTCACAGCTTTCACTGTTACTCAAATCTCTACCCTTACTGCTTTTAAAATAAGTGAATGCAATGTTAAAAAGACCTGTGAAGCTTGTAGGTTTGTGGACATGCCTGATTAGTTCTTTAATGTTTTTGTATACTTTGAGGATATATTACTATGTGAAGACAAATTTAAAATGCTAACTTCGTAAGACACTGGGAAAAACTCACTTTTAGAGGGTCAGATGAATATAGAATATTGAGTACAAAGACCCAAGTGTCTTTGTGCTCAATTTTATTACTTTATTATTACATGGCAATTCCAGATATTTGTGAGCCTTATCAGTAAGACAATGTCCAGTTTTGTCATTGAAGTGATTAAAAACTGTTAATCATTGCTATGTCCTCACGGGAACCCTTGGATTAAATCATTTAAAAATGTTTCTCACTGGAGTTTTGTCAACCATATATTTGTATCTTCACAAAACCCACACTCACAAAAGAAATCAAATGCACTAACCAAAACTGACAGCTTTGGGGTGTGCATCCTTTATTTTATGTGTGCATGTGTGCGCACACACGCACACACACACTCACGCACAGGTTCATATTCTTATGTGTAGTCACTTAATATGTAGGTTATGTATGTATTATATCCATAAAAATATGTTTTACAAATTCTGTTTTTTGGGGGCTGTTTTTGGTTTTGTTTTTGCTAGCTTGATGCTTTTCTTCTGAGAGTGCTCATGTCAATGTCATAAGGCTCGTTTTAAGGTGGTTAAATTTATAAGGCAGGGTATGGTTGAGAAGTCAGACCCTGGTGTCTGATGGATTGTCATTCTTATAGCCATGGGCATACCTTGCCTTGGTCTCTCAGCATTCTACAAGGGGATTATGATAGCAACAACCTTTTAGGATGATAGGAAGAATTAAATAAGATAATATATCTTAGAACAAAGCATGGCACCTATTAAGCTACATGCAATTATTTGCTATGGATATTCTAAATTTTTTAAAAACTCCTACCGAACATGCCATAGAAAGGCATTCTTGACTTTAAGACTTTAATATACGTATCCTATGTTGTTGCTGTACATTTTTAATTTCATATTTATATTTGAAATTTTGCTATAAGTGGTATTTATACTGGTGTATATCTAAAGGTCCCACATATTTGCTTTCTAGTTGACTTCTGAACTCATTTTACAACTTTTATTGAATAATCCCAATTATTTGTCATCATTATCATAAAATCAATTGAAACGTGTCCATTTATAAACCTTTTCAACATACATCTTAGATATATTAATTCAAATGCTATTACTTTCCTTATTACGTTGTGGCTTTTTGTTTGGAAGGGTTCACTTTTGTGTATGTGTGTGTGAGAGAGTCAGGATCTCACGTTTTTGCCCAGGTTGACCTCAAGAGATTCTCTTGCCTAGTAGCTGGGATGATGGGTGTGTGTCACAGAAGCCAGTTGACTTGAGATTTTTAAATTCTAAAATACTCAGGTTCTATTAGCCACTTTTCAATAAATGAAGTGTCACAAGTTCCTTTTATTTTTTCAGAATGGCCACTTTCTACTTCATTAGGATAAGTGTCAAATACAGGATTGATACAATGATGATACTGAATTTCTCTATCAAATTTAGTGGCATACATTTTCATCTTTTCAAGTGTGGTTTAAATTCCTCTGAAGTGTGAAAGTTTCTTTTTTAGCTTTTACACATAGATACTTAAGTTTATTGGTGTGAATTTTATTGCTGCCATAACAAAAACAGATATTCCATTATATTTTCTATGTGGTATTTGATTTATAAAAATTTATTACTATGTAAATTAGTACCTTAATGGTTTCTGTTTTGAAGTTTTGCATTTTCAACATACAATACATCATTTGCTGAGAGATGAATCTGCTTCCTTATTTGAAGGACGTCTCATTTATTGGTCTTGAATGAAACTTGTTGATCAATATATTAAAATAATGGTAACTGATAGGAAAGAGAAATTTTTTTTAGCCTGATCGAATGATTATATGATCATTTACCTTTGACTTTTTAAAGGGATTAAAATGCTAACTACGTTTTTTTTTCTCATTCTATTTCTTTTTGCATCACTACTAATAAATCTGATCATTAGTTCCTATATATATGTGAATATGTATGTTATTTTACATGTGGTTACAGTTACTATAAAATTGCATCATTCCTATTTCATATAAAGGTAGATCATGTTTTCAATTACTAATTCTTGGATTATATTATATATCACTAAAAAGATTTGTTCTTTAAGGATTTTATAATTTCAATTTTTAGGGAACATTATGACAATTGTCCTGATTTTATGTTAATAGATAGGCTACTTTTTCATATATTTTGTAGGCAGTGATTGATAAAATACATATAACTAGAAAACTACCCATGTTTTTCAGTTTTTTTCACTTGAATTTCATCTGGTTGAGCAAGAGTAATGTTTTTGTTTAATAGGTTCTTTATTGGTTGTGAATTCTTTCTACTGTGTGTGTTGTGTGCTTTTTCATTTTTTTTTTTGGGGGGGGGGTACCAGGGATTGAACGGAGGGGCACGGCACCACTGAGCCACATCCACAGCCCTTTTTTTGTTTTTATTTAGAGACAGGGTCTTGCTGAGTTGGTTATTGTCTCACTAAGTTGCTGAGGCTAGCTTTGAACTCAAAATTCTTCAGCCTCAGCCTCCCAAGATGCTGGGATTACAGGCATGAGCAACCACACGTAGCCCTTCCTCATTTTCTAAATTAAGTTGTACATTGCTTTATCAACCACAGAAATAAAAAGTTGTACCCCATTTGTATTTTGTAAATTGTTTTGAAAGATTCAGCTTTTATATTTAACCATTTAATATCCCTCTATTTTTGTTTTCATCTATTTTTGCTTTCCTTATTTGCATGCTTTCATATGTGCATTCAAAAATAGTACAAGTCAAAGCAAATATGTATACACAAATTGTATCCTATGTATTCATAATATATATGTGTATATATGTTTAAATAATATTGATCATAAATTTTTCTCCAGATATATGAAGATGCAAAGGAACATAACCCACCCCCTTCCTAATGTTTATTCTCTTACTGTGCTGTTTTGTCTTTCAATATTCCATTTGCTTTTTGCACCAATATTTATAAATGAGTTTGACCTCTAGTTATCTGTGTTATGGATTGCACTATATTGGTAACATTTTGATACCCATGTTATGTGCCAGTCATAATTATTCAGGAGACACTTTCTTCTGTTCTCTGGAATGGATTTAGAGACTAAACATTCACATGTTTAAATTTAACATCCAATGTGATAGGTAAGGAGGTGGGGACATTTGGAAAGTGATTGAGTCATAAGGATAGAGACCACATAAATGAGATTAATGCTGTTATAAAAGGGACCCAAGAGAACTTGCTTGCTAGTCCCTTTTACTATGCAATAACACTGAGAAAATGGTTGTTTATGAATTGATGTTATGATTTGAATGTGGTGCCAAATTCACGTTCAATATTTACCCTCTAATGCAACAATGTTCCCCTTCCCAGTATGATGCCCTTTACCATTTTAAGATATAGCAAGAAGGCCCTCATCAAATACCAAGTCCCTATATCTTAATTTCTTAGTCTCCACACATGAGAAGTAATTTCTTTATAAATTACCCACTTTCTGGTATTATTTAACAGTACCGTATGAAACTAGGAAGTAGGAAGTAGGATGACACTGGACAATATATTGCTGTTGCTTTAATCTACCTCTCAGATTCCAGAACTATGAGAAATAAATTTCTTTTGTTTATAAGCCACCCAGTCTATGCTATTCTGTTACAGTAGCTTGAATGAACTAAGGAAGAATTTGTGCAACCTTTTATATGTGTTTAAATTTTGTAGTACATTTCTGGGGACAATGTCATGTATTTTTGAGGAGGGCAGTGGGAAGTACATTTCTGACAACTTCAGTTTTTAAATTAGTTATTGATTTGTATACATTTAACTTTGTCTTCTGGATTGATGTTTGGAAAATTATATTTATGATTAACATGTTAAAATTTATTTTTAGGTTTATTTGCTTCCCATTTTAGTTTATCTTCCATTCCTTTAAGATCTTTTATGTTGACTTAATTAACTGAACTTCCTCTTATGTTTATTGACTAAACTGGTTAGTGATTTATCTTTGATTTTTCTTCTAAAGAAGCAGTCTTACAATCTATTTTCAGAACCACTAATTTTTACATTAATCTTTCTTACTTTCTTATGCTTACCTTAGCTGTGTTTGTTCATGCTGTGGTATTTTTAAAATTTTCAGATGTGGATACATAGTATGCTATTTTTAAGACACCAATTAAAAAATTGTAATAGCAGAAAGATAAATAGAATAGACGGAAGGGAATAGGGGAAGGGAAGAGGGGAGGGAAAGAGGAGGTACTGGGGACTGAATTAGAACAAATGATATTCCACGCTTTTGTCAGAATGAATCCTAATGTTATGTATAACTAAAAATAACCTATACAAAGAGAATGTATATTAGAATTTAAAGTTAAGAGGTTTACTCTGAGCACAGATCCAGCAGTTATCATGTTGGTTGAAGTATCCACAATATGTCATTGTAATCTTCTATCCTGCTAAATTACTTTGAATTCACTCTTATCAAGTGACTACTGACTTTAGAGAATGTTGCCTATGTACTCATAATTTCTCCATTTAACTAAAAGTTACACTGTGCTCTATCACAGATTTATTTTTTGCTAGTGTTTCATCTATATTAGAGTGTGATATATGTATTTTATTTCATGGCTAAATTTTTTACTTATTTCTGCTAGTGCTGGATTATTTCCCAATCATCCCTTTTCCTATCCCCACCACAACTCCATCCCAAATGGAGTTGTAATATGGCATCAGCTGTGGCATATACCTGTGTGAGGAAAATAAGGTGTTTTTTTTTTTTAAATGGAATTTCTTGTTCCCTCATCAGTTCATTCAAAAAGAGACCAAATGACAGATGCCACTTCCACTAAGATTAGATGCAATGTTCTCAACTGCTTTCCCATGAAGGCAGCTAGGCCATTAAAAAAACTGCCATTTATCATTTTTTTTTTGTCTATTCTATATTTGATCATCACAATAATCCTTCAGAAAAGGTACTACTGTACCCGTTTCTCACATGAAGAAACTGAGGTGTAGCAAATTTAACTAACTTGGTTAGACTGCATGGCTGGTAGGAAGCAGAACAAGAGAAATCACACTCCCAAGTGTTTATAATGAAGTGCAAAATGGAGGAGCATATGGGTATTGATTGTGTACTTGAACTGTTTCAAGTCAGTGAAATTCAGTAAATGGATTTTAGTGATATGTGAGCCATGAAACTAAGTGGTTTATCTTCAGAAGAGTGATTGCTAGGAATAATTCCTTTCCCATATTCGTGTGCATGCACATTCACCAAATTTACACACATGAATCATGAGCAAATCAAACTTGCTTCAGCAGGCTTTTTCTGTTATAGTTGGAATGATAACTTCTGTATAGACCCCAGGACAAAATCTATGAGTCCTTGTGGGGATGGGGGCTGGCACACACTCTGAATCATTCACAGAGCAAACCTTTGTGTAGATAGGGCTCCTCTGCAGCAGGGTGGCCAAGCTGCCATTATGTCATTTGTCATTTGACTGCTCTCTGAATAA
Source organism: Sciurus carolinensis (assembly GCF_902686445.1). NCBI lineage: Eukaryota > Metazoa > Chordata > Mammalia > Rodentia > Sciuridae > Sciurus > Sciurus carolinensis. The sequence goes on along the minus strand of NC_062214.1, from coordinate 72,300,690 downwards.
GCTGATGAGGGAACAAGGAATCCCATGATTTAAAAAAAATCTCGTTATTTTTCTTAAATAGGTATATGTCACAAATAATATGCTGGTTGCTATATTTTAAGTCACTGAATAGCACATTTACTTTTAACTATATAATCTTTGCTAATAATAGATTATTATTTGAAATTATGAATATGAGGGTGCTGGGTGTTATTATATCCCTTGCCTATAAAATAACCAGAAAATAATAAAGCTTTCTTAACACCAGTCCCAAAGATCCCCCCAAAGAAAAACTTGTGGTGGAATATTAATTCTTGTGTAGCAGATTCTTGGGTCCATAAATATCATAAACTCCATTCTTATACATACCATTTTAAAATACTACCTGTGCTTCAAGTTTTTTGTCCAGGCTACACTAGATCCTCACAACAATCCTACAAAAGAGGTGCTACTATACCCATTTCTCACATGAAGAAACTGAGGTAAAGAGAATTTAAGTAACTAAGACGGTACAGCTGGTAGGAAGGAAAGTTAGGATTTTAATTGTCCTTTATCTGTCTCCCCAACCCACTTTTTCTACTAACACTTAATTCACTATATCCCTGAAACTTAATTAGGACTATCTGGTTTGAAACACTATTTGAGTAAAACATGATATTTCCCGTGGCTGGGCAGAGTACATTAAGTAGAAAATTTTCAGAGCTCCCAGTCTCAGCTTAGAAACCCCTTCCTCACAGGTTAGCCACTACCAAAGCTATTTTGAGATTTTAGTGTTAGTATGGTCTTTGAAAATGCTCCATCCAGTCCCATTTTTTGATTGCTTTGGGCACGTGAGATCTCCTTCTCCCACATGGATGAGGAAATAGATAAAACAAGGACTCATATAAGGAAGAGGTAATGTAAAATTGTGGGAGGCTGAGGCACACTTTGAAAAGTAGAATAAGAATCAGAATCTGGCACCCTCTTGATAAAAGCTCCAAGGATTCACCCATGCCATAGGAGTTAATTTATGCCCCCTCTGGCCCCACCTGGCTGAACTATCCATACTTACAGGACTTATATACATCACCAGTGATTATATGAAGCTGGTCAACCTTCTCCTGTGTAGGGGTAGAGAGAAGGGAAAGTTCAAGCTCTAAAAATAACTATTTGAGCTTCATTCCTTGTTCTACTAATTCATATCTACTAATTTCTACCTTATTTACCTCATAAGTATGAGAAAATATATGATCTGAAAATTAAATCAGTTCTTTTAAATATGCTCAGTTTGCTGGAATAAATTCTGTAAATGTGCTTGGCTTTGTTGGATAGTCAGGGCAGTCTGAACATCCTGAGTGAGATTCAAGCCCCATCATATTTTTCAGCTATCTTAGCCAAGAGCCAAGGTAAGTGTACTCTGAAGTTTGTATATTATTATGTACTATTCTATACAAATCACTTATATAAATACTTAAAATTGTGTTGTTCAACTGTTTGATAGTCCTTGCTGTTCAGTTACTAAACTATGGATAATTTATCTACTAAGCATTTGATTTTTTTTGCACTTTATAGTTTCATCAATTATCTGCATATCTAGTACGATGTTATACTAGTGCAAAATTTGAATAGTAATATATTTCTGGTGAATTATAATTTAACATTTATACATCATTCCTCTTTATTTATAGCAATGTTTAACCTTAATATAAATGTGTCATAAACAGTCACAGCACCTTTTTGATTTTTTCCTATTCTAATTTTATGCTTCTGTATTTTTATACTGTAAGTATGAATTTTAAGCAGCATGTTTTTAGCATTTGGTGTTTCATTTTAAACTAATTTTATTTACTCTAATTACGGCTTCTTTAAATTTTTCTATATTTAATGTTTGGTCCTTCCTATATTTCATTCTTTTATTTTTACATTCTTGCATGCTTACTGATTTGAGCATTTTTATTATTTTCCCTTTTATAATTTACTACTTTTATGTTTTAAACTCTATCACAAGCCACTGGCTTGGAAAGTCTATAGAGATATCTAGCTATTCATAAGATACTGAATGCAAAGAATTGTGTTTCTGAGCCCAGGATTTGCTGTCACTAAGAATAATAAGATCATGATTAAAATGCATAGAAACAGAAACTTATGTATTTATAAAAGCATAGTAAGCTATTAATGCCATATATGCATTATTAATAAAATACTGCCTAAGTTCTTTAAGATCTCTGTTACAATTGGCTGTAGTCACTGAGTCATTTTCATTAGATGCTAATCACTGACATCTGTGCAGGGGCAGAAAGATTATGCACACAACTCACACAACAGCCCATAATGCTAGCCTTGGATCTTTCACATTCATCTCTGTATTTATTTATTACATAAACATATATATTATGGTGTATATTCTTTTATATAGTTTTCAAATACATAACTTTAATACTTATACACATATTATTTATATATATATCATTCTTAAATATATACTTCCAAATATAAATAATTTCACATCAAGCTAAACAGGATAAAAACATGTAAACATATGCACTTGGTTTTGGTCAAGTTAAACACGAAATCACAAAGTAACCACAAGTTAACAAGTGCACTTGAAGAGGAAGGAGGGAAAAAACAGACATGTAAACAAGACAGCAGCTGCAAGGCCCTGCAAGGGTCCATTTCTTAAGGCTATTGTGGCAAAAAGCTCCTAATTCAATTAAGACTTCTCTTTTCACACTGTCACATTTATTCTTGAGGGACTTCACAATGAGTAGAAATTCTGTAAACACTAGACTAGAACTGAGTGAATACTGTTGGAAACAGACATAACAAAACAAACCATCAACTGACAGAAATATTCATTTCACCAAACAATAACATTAAGGACATTTTGTTATTCTTTTTAACACAGGAAACATCATAATCCTTGTGGGAATAAGTGGGGAACAGACAAGAACACAGAGAAACACTGCATAAAGATTGCCTCAATAGCCCCTGAAAGCAATAGGCATGTCAATCAATAAAGGGAGAACAGGCAACAGCAGATGACAGAGCCTCATCAGACTAGACCATATGCCACAGCATGATACTACAGATTAAAATTGAAACATTCTTCCAGCTGATAATAAAGCAAAGCCCACTGATCATCAGAGAAAGGAAAACCAACTCTCATTGCAAGAAACCGCTTAAACAACAGATTGGCCAGCCGAAGTATGACAAGCTCCTTTTTACTGCTTTTAAAGAGCATGTTGCTCTCTGACACCCGCACAGGCTCCAAAACTTGATGCCAGTAAGTGCCGGATGATCCACCACCTCGCCTATGATGGCCCCAATGGTATGTATGCTTGTAAAAACAGTTTTCTCCAAATGGGCAGTAACCCCTGCCATGAGCAAAATATCTGCAGTCCTTGTTTCTCATTCCCTCCTTGTATTGCTGAATAAGTTTCTCCTTCTCTTCCTCCTCCTCCACCCAGAACTCACTGGGAGTGACAAAGCTGGAGGGCACCCTGCACTGTGGGCAGGACTTACTGATTCTGTTCTCAAACTGTCTGACACTTCTCCACCTGCGGATACACTGAATACAGAAGGTGTGGTTGCAGTTGTAAAGGATGCCAAAGCGGCGGTCGCTGGGGTTGGCTTTCTCATAGACAACCTCCATGCAGATGCCACACACCTTGTCCATGCTGCGCTGCACAGCAAACGAGAGCTCCATATCTCTCTCGTGTGCTTCCATGCAGACACTTAAATGGGCTTCCCGCTGAGCAGCATCCACGGGGTGTAAGGCCTGCAGCCCACACATGTCGCATACATCTCCGTGGAGGTAAAAACAGCTCTCCCCATTAATGCATTGTCCCCTGGCAGCATAGCGGCAAAGCTGCATCCCCATGCCCACAGCCATCTGCGCTCTCTCAGGCACCGGCCTCTGTAGAGGAGCCTCGGGACCATACGGTGGGGGTGGGAGCATGCGGCCTCGGTAGGGCTGCCCGGGAACAAACTCAATGGCACCCTCCCAGCCTTGTGCACCTGCTCCTCCAGCAGCTTCAAGGCCTGCATTGTCTGTCTCAGCTTCAAAGAAACCCCTTTCAGCAGCCCAGCCAATCAGAGGCAAGGAGCTTGAGGATGCAGCAGGAGGGGCTTCCGCCACTTCCTGAGTCGGGGGCTCGCTCTGCGCAGCCGTACTAGGTCCTCTGTCTGCAGAGGCCTCAGGCGGCGAAACGTGGCCCTCCCTGGCCATCTGCCGCCCAGAGGGGTCGTGGGAGTAGCGACAGTTCTCCCCCTCTTTGCATTGCCCATGCAGATAATACCTGCAGACGATTTGCTTTCTCCAGTCGCCACTGTTCGGTTCCGGAAGAGGGTTGGGGTTGGCCCCGCCCCCTGCAGCCTGAGCATGCCCAGTAGCCTCTGTGACGGGGTGAGCTGGGCCAGGAGCCACAGGGAATGAGGCCAGGCCCGATGCCGCGTCGAAAGAAATTAGACCTAAAGTTGCAGACTCTCCAGAGACCTCGAACCCGGGGAGGCCCGGCCCAGCCACACCCTCCCCCGCTGCCGGGGCATTTGCCTCGGCCCCAGCTTCCTCGCAGGTTTCATAGGGAGCTGCAGGCTCTTCCATGGCAGCTGCTTGTCCCCAGAACGGTTCTAGAACTCCTCTGGTGGTTTTATGTGTAAAATTTGAAGCCGGGAGCTCGGCTCGAGCAAGGTGGCTTCTCGAGAAGAAGTGTGTATTTTTTTTCCTTCCCCCCCGAAATTTGGACCCTCTGAACTTTGGTTCCTACCTGCTTACTCCATAGGAAGTGTGTCGGACACTTCCTGTGGTGACACAGCTTGCTTGCTATTGGCTGCGCATCGCGATTTCCAAGCAGACATTTTTTTTTGTTCTTTCGATTCGGGTCTGCCGTAGCCCCCATTTAACGGCATCTGCCACTGCTCCGGCTGTGTTCAGGCAGACCCCAATCCCCCCTTCATCATCGTTTTCTCCGGAGAATGAGGTTTTAATTTAATCTCTTCTCGTTTCCATCGTGCACATTTTATTCGATTATTTTCCCATATGTGTTATAAAAAACCGTAATCCTTGCTTTTCCCCTTTGTTTAAAAGCCCATCTTGTAGTTCCTGAAGCATTTCATTCATAAACATTATAAAATTATTTTTTTTGTTCACGCCATCTTATGCCCGTGGATTGATTTATTTTATTATTTATTCCGTGCTTCTCCAGGGTTGGAAGCGTTTCCTTGTTTGATTCTGTTGAAAAGAGAGCATTTCTTTTGGTCTTTATTTCTTTTTAACTCGTAGGGACTTGCGTTCCGTATGCTTTTCACTAGCAAGACATTGTTAGCGGGGAGCCGTTTTTGAGGCTTGTTAGTGCCTGTCAGCTGTCTTCCTTTGTTATAATTCCTAACCCTCCCTTCCCCACTGTGTAGAAGCCCGGAATTTGTCCAGTCTCGATGCTGGCTTAATAAACCCCTCTACCCTGTGTGACCCAAGGCTTTTTATTTTTCTTGCCGGTTTAATTCATGGAGGTCCTTTGTTTCCTTTCTTTCAACTAGGTCTATGCTGTATTACTGCAGCATCCCATAACATTCTTTGCCACGGTCTCACAAGTGCTAAATTTTAATTTCCATGAGAGAGCATTCTTTTGTTTTAGATACATTTTATTAGACTAAAAATTTCCATTGTATTTTTAAATTGATAAGAATACCTTCGATGATATCTGAAGTTTTATCCTGTGATTTTCTACATTTTTCAAGAGGTAATCATTTTCTTTCCCTTCATTTGTTTATGATTATTTGAACTTTAAAGTCTCAAATATTTAACTTACTAATTTTTTCCTAAGAATAAACCTGTATGTGTTATGTCATCAGTTTATATATTATTGGGTCTTATTTGCTAAAATAAGTATCTTAGAGGGAATTTTATAACTAAATTTAAATTTTAGAGTGGACAAAAGTTTAAATATCTATGATATACTAGTTTTGGTCATTATATAAAATCCAAATGTTTAAAGATCATAAGCAAAGAAAGCAAATTGAAGGTAGAAAAGCAATGAATTAAAGAGCAATAAACAAAATAAGGGGGTTAGATCAAGCAAATTCTTTGAAAGGATTTTTTAAAACTAATAAATTTCTAGTGCAACTTATCAAGATAAAATGGAGAAGGCTTAAATAACCAAGACTGACCAAGCTCTGAAATTTTAAAAATGATACCACTAATTAATACAGATACTAAAATCCATGAGATGATATCAGAAACAAATTTTGACAATTAAGCCTGAGTGTGAAAACAGTCACCTAGAAACAGACCTATCCATAAAAATGTTGGGGGCAAAAATAAGAAATTCAAGGATCTATTAAGTCAATTTAATATCCATTAAAATTATTCTCCAAGTAAAGCTTATGAAGCTTTCCCTTTTACATAAATACAAAAGCAAAAAAAGCCTTTATTTATGCTGTAAGTCCTGGCTAGTACATTAGTACAAGTAAAGGCATAAAAGAAATTAGAATTGGAAAGAAATTATTGATAGAAAGCATCAGAAAATTGAGAATAATTTCAGGTAAAATGCTGCATACTTAACAAGGACACTGAGCAGGAATGCAATGAAATATCAGTTTCTCTCTCTCTCTCTCTCTCTGTATATATATATATATATATATATATATGTATATAATGTCACTCATTTAATTTAAAAACATTTAGACAGTATTAAAGCTTCAATATCTGAGAGATTAAAATAATTAGGACTGTACACAAAAGCTGGTGTGTACCAAGTTCTCCACAGATTCACAAACAGAAGAATTCTGAATATGTGTAGATCTATTTTCTGTTTAATGATGTTATATTCTCAGCACTATGTCTAAGTCATGTTGGAGCCTCTTTTACTTATAGCTCTTGTGCAACAGAATTCTCTGTGATGAATTTATATGTAAACTATTCAGTACAATAGCCATGATCCTCTTATGACTTCTGAACAATTGAAATGTGCCTAGAGTAATTGAGGATCTGAATGTTTTATTTTTTAATTAAAAATTAAATAGCCACCTGTGACTATTTGCAACTGCATTGTATAGTGAAGTTCAATATATAGTATTTTATCATCACAAGCCCTCAAGCATAGGAATCTGAGAAATGGAAAGTTTTCTAACATGCTCAAGGATATGCAGCTAGGGATGGGCTATCTTTGCCTTCACATCTCTTTTCTGTGACTCCCAATTATGTTGATGTTCTACCATTTCACATTCTCTATGTCTTGTACTTTTATAGTGCCAATATTTCAAATGTAGGATTTTAAATAAAATTGAACTCCAAGACTTAAATATATGAGATCAAATAGCTAAATATATTGGGTAGTGCATGTTGCAAGAAATAAGCAAATCTTTCTGATTTCAGTCAAAGTGCTATTCTTAGAGAATATTCTTGGACTGCCTTTGTCTGTATTCATGCTCTTGATTTGTTTTAAACATTAACGTTGTTTTCACATGTTTTCTTGAAAGCACATTTGTAAAATGTCCTTAGTTATTTGGTTGAAAAAGCCGCCTTCCCTCAGAAAAACCCTGAGGTTTCTGATTTGGTTGATGGACCTCCTGGATGTCAGCATTTGGGGGTCCACAAGGAAGAAGGGGAAGCAAAGTTCATATTGAACAGGCTGTGCTAAGCACTCAGGTTACCAGGACATGTCGTAAAAAGGGGGAAAGTGATTTACAGCATTGTGGAGTGGAGGCACAGTCCACACAGCTTAACAATAGCCCAAGAGGTGGCAGGCTAGTTCATAAGTGAACTATAGGGATGGGATATAAAAAAGCCAGATGGTTCTTCAGTTTTTCACTACAAATAGCTCAAGGCTGCCTCTGCATAATTAATATGTCCACATTGAAAAACATACAATGATCTCTAAGCCATTTCCCAGACAGCACAGAAAAATACTTAAGAATGAATGTTTTAGGCACTATGGGAAGGGGTAGAGTTGGGGGGAGAGATTAAATGCAAGTGGCCAGAATCAAACATTATGATTTCATATCCATTATTCTCCTCTACTTATTAACTGGGATTCCTTCCTTGCATACTTAATCATCCTCTTTTCCCTCATCTAGCAAACGACATGAATTACAACAGTAATAGTAATAGTGACTGGTTCACAGGTTTCCTGTCAGAATTAAATGACAGAGTTCATATAAAATGACTGGAATAGTGTCTGTTACCAGGGCCAATATTTGAGATATCTGTAAGTGTCTTTTATGTTTTAGAGCTATTCAAAGAACCTATGGCTGGTTATTATTCTTGATAAGTGCAATTTATTGCTATCTGCCTATAGGGTCTCTGGAATTTCCTGGAACATGAGAAGCAGAAATGAGTATTTATTGCCTCATATTGATGAACAAACTTTATAATATGAAATTTAGAAAGCAAATTCTTTCTGTCTAATTCAGAAGGTCAGATGTGAGTATTTTGTACAGTGCTTTTCATCTCATTATTGTGATTATTGTATTATATTATGATGTTAGTGTGTTCTATTATCACAGAATAGATATCCTTACTTCAGCCTGGGGGAGAGTGTCCTGTGGTATATTTTAAGGAATCTGCATTTTGCACCCCTTACTGAACAACTGTATACAATAAAATTACTTTAAAATGTCTTACTTTCAATATGAATATGAAATAGAAATAGAAATAATTCTACAGCCACTCAATTTTGAGATAATCAAAGTAGCATGGGTTATAAAATTTATGCTGGATTATATACATTGTAGTCAAATGCTGAACATTTCAATAAATATTTTGGAGGATTTCTATAAATGTCAAAAATTCAGCTACATTTCTACTTTGTTGTAGTTCACAGAATTCTGTCATATTCAAATTGATGTATTTATATACATAAAAACATTCTTAAATTTTAATTTGTAGCAAACAAAATAGCTGCTATCTGGCTAATATTTCCATCTATAGTATTGATAAAAACTATATGAACCTATGAAGTAAATGTTTGAAGTTCTTAGGAAATATATTTTGTGGTAAATTCTTAAGGGGTAAAACCTAGTAAAACATTAACCTAATTAGCCTACAGGTAATAGAAGAAAGCATAAAGAATATAAGTATTTTCAACTGCATGACAGTGGCATATCACATACTAAAGCATTTAATATGCACCTAAAACTATGCTTAGAGACAAAATTTTCATTTGGTAATATATTCATAAGAAAGAATGAAGATCCAATCTCCAAAAAGTAGGATAAAACAACCAAAAAGACAGGGCGGGAATAATGTCAAATAATAATTTTGAATTCATGTTTCTTTCTTTCTCTTCAGGAAGAGTTCCTGAGAGGCATTCTCAGACATAAACCCTGTGCCACCTGTGATCTTATACCTATATGCTGGGCCGCAGAGGAAAAAAGTAAGTTAACCTGAGTTTTGGGTCCTTGGAGACAGTGTTTCTCATTTCATAAAGCAAAAAAGTACTCTTGTCATTTTCCATGTTCCTTTTCTTTTCTAAATCATAATTGTGAATAATCACACTTGAGTGACTACAGGATGTATCTCATCATCTTGTGTCTGAAATATAGGAAAGTGCGTTAATGCTTATGACCACTAGAAGGAGCAGAAGTAATTGACTGAATTGCAAAGGGAAAAAAAACTCCACAAGGTTATAAAGATTTAGACACTTTATTAGTTCTACTGATATCATTAATGTATGTAAGAGCATTACATCATTGACTCTAGAGTGCAAGTTATACTTGGGACACATGATGATTTATGATATATCATGCCTAAAGCATGTCTCAATATTTTCAAAACATTGAAATCCTTCAGAATATATGATCTCCAGACTGAATTTGAGTCAGAAATCAGTAATAAAATGTAAATGCAAAATCACATACATATCAGGATATTTATAAGTACATCCCTAAATGATCCTGAAGTCTAAGGAAAATAAATCACAAATTGTCAGAAAATATGATATGATAATAATGAAGGTGTTATACATCAAAATTTATATACTGTGTGGAAAACTATTTCTTACAGGAAATTATATAACTTGGAATGTATAATGTGTTTTTATAATATATAATATGTTACAACAGGATAAATTATTTCTGATGCAACCATTCAATTCAGGTAATTACAGAAAAGATAGCAAACTTAACTAAAGGAAAATATATGCAGAACATAACAAAAATGAGAAAAGAAATTAATACAAGAAAACAAGCAGATAAGAAATGGAATAACCAAAGGTTGTTTCCTTACTGGGTTAGCAAAACTGATGAAACTCTGATGATATTCATTGGGAAAAAATAGATGAACACTCAGTTAAACAATATCAATAATAAAAAATTATAACATTCATCATATATTAAGAATTTAAGGATGCCAAAAGAAGATAACATGAACAAATTAGACCATTAAATAAGTATGGAAATATAATTGAAATGAAAACTGAAAATTATCAAAAATAAAAGTAAATGATAAATATGAATAGCTTCATAGCTTGTAGAGAAAAGTAATTATAATTAAAAACCTTCCTACAAAGAAAACTCCAGGACCAGAAAACTTCATAGTCAATCATATTACATTTTTAAGAAAAATATTAGTAGGCTGTTTTCATAAATAGATGTAAATTGACAAAAGATTTATTAAAATGCAAATACATAATAATTATACTTTTTAAATCATACAAGAACATGTAGGAACTCTTGTTTGGGTCTTTTTATCTTTTTGACTGATAGCAAACAAGTCGATGTCCAAGTATAAACCCCCACACACCAAAAAAAAAAAGAAAAAAAAAAAACCATGAAGTTCAATTATATATAAGAGAGTAACACAAAAATGACAAAGGAGGGTTCATTCTAGTGCTTTAAATTAATGTATGTGTTTGAAAGTCATTAGTATGAATAACCACATTAGTGTATTAAAGGAGAAAAATAAAATATAACTGCATAATATTTCCAGAATTTTACTAAAATTATATTTATGATAAAACTCAGGATACTAGGAAGATAAAATAATTTCCTTGATCTTTAAAAGGACATATGTCTCTTTCACATTCCCTGAAATTTTGGGAACTTCAATGTTGTTTTTAGCAAAACCAAATTTAGCCAAAGCAAATGAATTATCAAGGATAACTTTGAAAAATAAATGGAAGCTCTATGGTTTATTTTTTAAATAAGTTCCTTATTTCTCTGAATATAGTATTTCAACCTTAGTGCCCTTGTGGAATGCACAAACAGGATACAGCTAACCTTATCTCAAGATAACAATTAATAATATTACAGAAAATTTTTCATTAATACTAAAATTAAAATAATTACAAATAACTTCTGACATAGGACTATGTGATCTAAAAGTTATTTTAAATTCATTCTACTTATATTTAGATATTGCCCTTTAAAACAGTTTTATATTATCCATAGACCACATTCATATTGCTGGGTGAAATTAGAAATAGGATTTCTTATTTTGTCACAAGGTAAAATTTAAACACTAGGTAAATCTTTATAAAACTACTAATATCCACAACCATAGAAAACCTCTTGTATATGCACATTTTATTGGATACAGTTTACAGCATCTTCATATATTTAAACAACATTACCAAAATTTTCAAAGTAAAATGAAAAATGACACAAATGCCTATTTTGCACACACACACACACACACACACACACACACGTGTACACACACTCATGAATAGGGAAATATACCTGTAGTCAACATAATCTAGCAATAAAAAAATTCAGGTTAAACTTATTCAAAAGGGAAGAAATATTTTTATTGGATCTCTGCAGTAATAGCATACCACAGACTGACTTAAACAAAATATAATTTATTTCTCACAGTTATGAAAGCTGAGAAGTTCAAGGTCAAGACAGTCACAAATCTAATGTTTGATAAGGTCCTATTTCCTGGTTTGCAGATGGCCACATTCTCTGTGTATTCTTGTGTCATACAGAAAGACACCACCTCCTTTCTGACTCTTATAATAAGGGCACAAAATTCATTTATGGCAGCTCTCCCTGCATGACCTAATCCCCTTCCAAAGGCACCATCACCTAATACTATAACAGTGGGGGACAGCATGTAACATAGGGATTTAGACAGTGACATAAACATTCAGTCCATGGCAAACGGTGATCTAAAAGCCTCTGAGAAGGGTGGGAATGAGTGGATCCTACATCAAAAATGCCAACCTCTAAGTGGCCTTTACTAGAAAAAAATAAAAGAGGAGCTTACTTCAGCCAGGACAATTTTGGGAATAAATCTCCTCCAGAAGCTGAAATCCAAGCATTCTATGTCTGAAAAAAATCTATCATTCTAAAAATGTGAGTGGAAGATAAATACTTTTCCAGAGAATCATAAGCTGATGTAATTCATAACCACTGGATCTGTTTTACAAAACATGATAAAGTTCTTTGGTTTTAAATGAAAGGATAGTAAACAGCAACATAAAAATATATGAAAGTAGAAAATGCAGGGAGGAAATGTTAGATTAGTGACTCTTACCAATGCAAAGTACTTAAAACTTCCTGTGATCCTCAAAAAAAGTGAATGATCTTGTATTGGGGACTGCTGGTTTTATTAGTCACTTTTACCAATACAAAATACCTAAAGCTTCCTGTGATTCTCAAAACATGTGTGACCACATATTGAGGTCTGCCAGTTAGATTTATCACTCTTACCAATAAAAAAAAATACTTAAAGCTTCCTGTGATCCTCAAAATGCGAGTGACCACACAGTGAGACCTGACTAAGATTTGGGATGGTCGGATTAGTCACTCTTACCAATGCATGACCCCAAACTTCTTTTCCTTGTGTCATTTCCCTCTTAAATGGAGAAACCCTGGTTTTTCTGTAATGCATCTACCCTCAAGTATTGGGGCACTATAGACATGGTAGCATGACCAGGAGGAACTCAGTTACGCCAAGGGAGAGACATGTCCCTAAGGGTCATGTTCCCTGACAAGTTCTTAGCCTTTCTTGATGTATATGACATCATACTCATACTTAAGGGCTATAAATATTTTATCTTAAATTATTTGAGAGTCTTGGCTCAGATTGTATTTTTTAATTTTGTCTGATAGGTTTACAATCATTCAAAAGCAAACTGACAGGGTTTGTTTGGGAACCTAAGGAATGGGAACATTGTGGGTGGGCACTAACCAAACACTGATGATGTTTGGGTCCTAAAATGTGCTGAAGGACTTGAAAATTTCAAATAATCTTATGTATGGTTCCTATAAAAACAACTAGTGTTCAGAGGGATATAAAAAACCTGAATCTACATGCTTTTTGCAGCACCAGACACACACACATCACACAGAAATAGAGAAATGGAAAGGGGGGGGCAGAGAGAGAGAGAGAGAGAGAGAGAGAGAGAGAGAGAGAGAGAGAGAAAGCGAGAGTACAAGAGGGCTCACTTGACCAACATTCTTCTGTCAGAAATGAAGAGAATTGAGCAAGCCTCCTATAGTAAGCCTGTCTCTCGTACCTTTAGACTGGCAACCATGCTATCTACTTTTAACTGGCTGACAGGTGGCCAGTATTTTTGATGGAGAGAGAGAGAGAGATGTTTCTAAAAGGATTATAGAACTCTGGAAAAAAAAAGTGATAGCTTTATTGAACTATTTAACTTACTCTTCCAAAGAGTCCCCACATTGGACATCAAAAGATAAAACTGGAATTTTGAAATAAAGTTTGATTCATTTGGCAGGTGGAGTATGTATAAGCTACAGGCCTTTGAGCTGAGAAGTGTTGCAGCTCTTAATGGTGGGTCATGCCCTCCAATCATCAATTTCTTCTTTCAGTTTCTTTTCTCATGAATTAGAAGAATGAAATCCACAGACCAAGATGAGTAAGTGTAAGAGTGGAATTTATTGGAGTAGAAACAGGAACAGAACTCTTTCAGTGCAAGGAGGCTTTCTCCATCTGAGTGTACTTGCCTAGTGGTTTATATAGAACTTGGTTCACTGCTCTTGGTTCAAATTTACACTGATTAAGGTTGAGAAATATACTAATGCTATTGGTCAATTCTTGAGTCCCAAGTTTCATTCAAATGGAAGTCTGCCCCACTTCCATTTTCTTGGGGTAGGTCAGGAAGTAGGGAATTGAGGTCATCAAATTGTGCTGCAGTACTGCATGGAGTGGGCTTTTGCAGCAGGCATCCTAATTGTGCCCCAGCCTGGCTGTAGAAGGATGACTTGTCAGTGTACCTTGCTCATGTGGGTGTTGGCTCATGGTGCCTGCATGGCGGACTCCATGTGGTCATGGGCAGTGCTTGCTGCCAGTGCTCTGACCCACCAGAGCCACCTGGCATGGACTCCAAAGATGCCAGTAGTGGCATCTACTCCAAAGCTCTGTTGCCACTTCTCAGCAGGGCCGAGTGGGCTAACTTTGCAGCTTGGCATCTGGGGATCCATGTCAGTACTTACAAGTTTTGTTTAGTATCAGTGTCTATACCTCCACATGGAATAAGGAGTGCCTTGGCAAGGCATTGGATTAGGCCCTTAGAATATTAAAGTTATATTACTGTAATTTATATTTTTCTTAAATGTGGAGCAAAAACCTACAAGAATTCCGTAATATGAAGTTGACAAATCTTAGACAACAGTCCAACCGTTTATAATAAATGTAGATATGGTGCCATTTGTTGGCTACGGCATCCAGTAGTATGATGACTGCTGTAAGTTTGGCTTATATTTTTAACCCTTGGCACCTGTCCTTTTTTAGGACATAGTGGCTAAGTGAGGGAAAGCAGCAACATTCCACTGAGATACATTAATTTTTTTGATGGTTGGCATAATCATTCAGATAGTCCAGGTACTTACATTGCTATTTACTCACAGGACCCCAGGTAACCAAAGGATGTGGGAAGGGGTCACTCTCATGGCATCTTATAAGTGACTGAGAACAGAACTGGCCACACCATTCTAGGGGTGTGGTATTCCAAAGGAGCCGATTTGGCTCCCATCCCGTATGAAGGGGTCCTTGGTAGCTCTGTTGATCTTTTGGGGTTCTGTTTATATGACACAATGCATAATGAGCATTGCAGATTACACACTTGGGGTCTAAAAGCCTCTCCTTCCAGGAAAGCTAAATCTATAACCAGGAATTTTTGATTTAATGATGTATGGTGGTTGAGGTGTAAAGAGATAAGTGAGAGAAAAAAATTGTAAACAAATTTAAAAATTAATAAATATAATAGAATTCAAAACAAAACTGATATATAATAATCAAACATCATAGTCCTCAAATATTGATCCATGAAAAATAACTGACTCCAAAAATGCTAGAAAGGAGGAAAAGAAAGAAACACACTTAGGAGTAAGTGTCCTTGAAACATTCAGGTCACAATTAAGCCCAGAAAATGAAAAAAGAAAAAAAATGAAAGTAGAAATAAAATTCAAAAAAGATATTTATGAAATTTATTAAATTGTATCCATTGGGGTTGAAATGACTCTCACCCTCATGTGTCTGCAGTGTTAGGTGGTGTGGCCTGGAGTGTGATGCCTGTTCCTCACTCAGGGCGGGGTTGCTGGAGTGTAAGTGGAAATACCTTATGCTGAACTCCTGGAGGCAGAGTTTAGGCTTAGGTCGTCTCTGTGTTCTTCATTGGATGATGCTTGGTCTGAAGATTTTAAGTCAGCACCCTTTCATCACTCAGCAGTTGCAGCTCCACACTGGAAGACTGCACCCCAGGGGTCTCCCTAGGTCCACTTGTGCGATGAAGGGGTCAATTCTTAGTGCCCTTTATCACCCGTGGACCCCATATTTTCCAGATTTTTGGATTCAGTCTCCAAACTCAATTTCTCTCAGCCTTGCCTTTTCAAATTCCCTGCTGGTCTTGCAACTGAACAGATTGGAGAGTGGTGGTTGGGTTTCCATGACCAGTATTCCCCTGTATAAACCCCACTCCACATTTGATATTCTCCTGGTTACTTCAGCATACTCTATGTCATCTAGTGTGGGTTTGCCGAGTCTGTATTTCAGGCCAAGTTGGGGATTCCCAAGAATTGGCTCCCCTGCTGTCAGCCCTACTCCACTCCTGCAAAATGGTTGCATTCTTATTTTCTGCAGGAAGCCAGGAGAGATGGGATTTCTTTTCTACACAAGGATATTGTGCAGCATATCTTTCAGTATATTCTGGCAGTGGTTTTGATCTCTGATCCCTCCATACCCAGACATGCCTCAAACCTCCTAAACCCATGGATGCCCTCCTTTATCCCTTTACTTTGCTCATGCTGGGACCACTCTGGCTGGTGCCTCTGGCTGTGGCAGCAGTGGTGGCATTAGGGATTTTTTTTTCTTATTTTATTATAGGCAACTTCCTGAGTCCCCAATCTGCTTTGAATGGCCAGTATTAAATCCCAGTAATTCCCCCCTTTCTTTCACCCACTTTGCTAGGAAGTTGCCTATCTGCTTTCCTGGTTTCATATCACAGATCAGCCAGAAAAGCAACATTCTCTATTCTGCTATCTCAATAAAGGCAGTCTATGTTTTATTTTGTGACAGCATCTCACTAAGTTTCTTAGTGACATGATAAGTTGCTGAGGCTGGATTTGAACTCATAATCCTCCTGTCTCAGCCTCCCAAGATTTGGAGATTACAGGTGTGTTCCACTGAGCTCTACTCCTCTTTGTTTCTTGTCCTATAATTAGACTCAAGTCACAACAGGCTTGAAAGGTAAATTCAAATTGTGATCCATGAGGAGATGTGTTACAGCCGCCCCCTCCAAAAATCTAGTATTTTTAGAGTTAAAATATCATACAATTACACAGACAGAAATTCAGGGAATATGTACAGGAATGAATATTTATGGTGTGGGATATTGTGAAAGCAATATAAATTTGGATGAAGCAGAATTCTGTGATACAAAAATTCAAAATTCAGTCCATCTCCCAGAGTCTCCATAGTCTTAACAATTACAACATTTCTCAAAAGTCCAGATCCAAAGTCTTTTTTAAGACTCAAGCAAGTTGGTACCTGGGAACCCCTATAAAAATTGAAAACAAATCAATAATCCAATATATAATGCCATAGAGTAAACATTGCCACACAAAAGTGAGGAATAGGTCACAAAAATTAGGAATGAGACCAGAGCAAGACTAAAACCCATCAGGGTAAATATTAAGTCTTACAGAACCATGATTGGTTTTTGGGTCACAGGGTGGTGGGATGTGAGCCTAAAGGGCTTAGCAATCCCTCTCCTCCCTCTCCTATGGTGGTGTTGGCTGAAACCCACTTTGCCTCACTTTGGAACTTGCTCTGTTCTCTGCCAGATTTCCTTAACAGACATTCTGGGTTCGTGGCATCTCTAATTTCTTTCTTTCTTTCTTTATTTTTTTTAAAGAATGCATCCAAGGAGACTTCCTGGAGGAGGATGTCAACAATATAATGCATCTGAGCTTCTGGGGAAATGTGAATATCATCAACATATTATCTCTAATCATTGTGTGTGATGACAAGGCTGCTGATGTACCCAATGTGTAGCTTGGAAAAGTCTGCTGTGTCTCTCCAGATGTGAATGCAAACTGGCATTAAGGAGCTCTTGTAATATGCATTAGGCAGAACATATTAGCCAAACATATGAGAGCAAATTATTTATCAATGTTGATTGAATTGTTAATTTTAATAAACATTGGTTATACGGCATAGAGGTCTGAATTGATGGGATCACAGCTTTAAGGCTATATAATATATTGAGATATAATTTATTATATTATTTTTTTCTTATTTCAGAAGAGGCAAATTGCATTGCCAAATGGGGAAGCAGTGGGGATAAATTACTGTTTTATAAATTAAGTTTTATATAATGTTTTATCTCTTGATGGTTCTGTTTTTATTTACATTGTGCTATATTAAGTACTTTAACTGTGTATTCATGGAGTCCCATTTTATCAAGCCAATATGTAAGGGTCAAAAATGTTTTTGTTTTAATTTATCATTTATTATGTAAGAACATATTTACTCAATATATAATATTTTAAGAGAATGAGCATTGTAACTTAGGGAATTAAAGCAAATACATAATTAAAATGAGACCTACACATATTTATCTTATTTTTGTGTTTATTTTTGTTCTCAAGAGTATATGAAAAGTGTTTAATTTCAGTGAGTTTCTCAGGTATAACTATAATTTGAACTCCAGTACTACGTCCATGAATTTTTTCTTCACTAGTAAATTTTTGCAATTAAGGTTTAGAATCTACACTAGAGAGGCATAAAAGCCAAACAGTGCCTTTATCAATTCCTTAGTTTATCAATTGACTTTATGAATAGTAGATTTCCAGTTGGATTTGAATTATGAAAATTTATTTTAATTTAGTTATATTTTATGCAAAATGTATCTACTATATATTTACATTAAAATATTGTATATCTACATTTATCTTTCATTCATACTACCTTGTACCTAGGTTCTTTCTTTGTTTTTTGTTTTGTGGCTGGTCTCACTGTTTAGCCCCAGTTGCCTTTAAACTCCTGGGAAGGAGTGATCCTTAACCATTCAAGTAGCTGAGACTATGGTTGCTTGCCACTGCACCTGGTTAAATAATTTTTTAAAAAATCAATACATAATCTAGGACTATTGTTACATTTTTATATCTTCATATTTGCTTAGGACTCATAATTCCTCCTACTTTCTCTTTGTTAGACTTGTAGTGACCTAAAGTGGTGTCTTTATTTCATTTGTTTGCTCCAGGCTTTTAGAAAACTGAGGTTATGGTTCTTAATTTCTTAATCTCCTTGAGGGAGAAATAGAGGGATGATCCAAGGACCCAGGGTCTCCAGGCAGTAGTTTCTCTATAGGACAGACCCAAGCATCAGTTCCTTCTCCCCCTTTTAAATTTAAGTAAAATATTTATAATGGCTTCTATTTCTACGTGATTAAGTTTTCCCACCCCCACTTTGTCTTTGGATGCTTATCTAACAACCTTCAGGTGGTCTCAAATATCCCCCTTTGTGAGTGCAGCCTCCATCCATGATTCCCATCAGCCCCCTTTTTTTGCCATCTCCTCTTCTCTAGTGTGTCCCTCCTTAGGCAATGAAGAGGAATCACAGACATTGCAGTGCTATTACCTGTGAAAGTCATGGCTTCCTGTAAATGGATGCTCATCCTATTTGGCAATCCTGCAGGGTTTGAACACACACTCACCAACACAGGGGCCTGATACGCAAGTTTCTCAGTCTCATGTCCCAAGTATCATTAAGCATAGCATCTGTGTCTAACAGCCTCAGTATCAACATAAAGATTTCCCCTGTCCTGTCCTAGAATTTTAACAAAAAAAAATTTTGTTACTTTTAGTTCAGTCAGTTTAATTCTGACTGGTAGTTATATTCCTGGGGAGTGACAACAAGTGTATTCTCCCTTCTTACCCCATCGAATGATTGACCACCTGTGAATTTTGAGGGAGGACTCAGCATTTTTAAGAGCCAAAATGAGGATGGAAAATCTCAACCACACTAGACATATGCAACAGGCAGTGGCACATAGCAGAGCATAAATTTTAGCAAGACAATAACCATCCCAAATAGTGTTATCCAAATAAGAGACATTTAGAAAGCCATGGGCAGACTAATGCAATTTTGTTTCCTCCCCCACTGTTGTGACCACACAGTTCTATTTTTGTACCAATTGTAATGATTTTAATCGTTATCATTTCTTTCTAACATGGTGTTGAGATCACTGTATCAAGAGTGACAATAAGCCAAGAGAATAGCTCTATGAAGGAAGTTTAATTCATAGTGTGTTATTCAGGTGAGACACAATTAGGAGAAATGTCATCCTTGGTGAAAAGGAGTACAACAAAACATCATGTCCCTCAAATGCCCCTCTTTATTCCCAAGAAATTAACCACATTAAAGTGACGATGAGATGAGTCTGTACCAGTACCTCAAATAGTACCTCAAAAGACACTGCCTTTCTCTCATGTATGTGGTAATTAGGAGAGGTTATTATTATCTGCAGAAAGATGCTTCTTGCACTCATGACAAGTTCCTTGGGGTACTGGCCATACAGTGGAACAAAGGAAGCTAAGCTGGAGATATCACTGCTTCTGTAGCCTAATTTATGAAACCCTTCTCCCTATGATAACTGGCATGGAACAGAGCACTGTGGAAAGGGAAGTGCTTGACCAGCTGTTGCCACTGGACAAAAAGTCATGACCAATGGGGTCACTACTTTCAGGAAAAGTGGAGGTAGAGCTTTCTAGACCATCAATCCTGGACTTTCTGTCAAAGGATCTATTGAGCCTGCAGCTGCTGGATCTTCTATGTAAACATTTTAAAATAAACCTTATGTCTTGATTCCTATCTCTGAGTGTCTTCTTTGGTCTCTTGCAAAACTATCCCACTGCCCTGGACAAATGGATGTGAACAGTACAGAAGGTGAAACCAAAATACATTGAACAGAAAGAATTAATTACATATGGATCCAAGAGAAGTTAGAGGTTCCTATAGGAAGACACAGGGAACTTATTCAGTCAGTGGGGGGCTAGAGAAAAAGAAAGTGATCTGGGGACCAAAGGTGTTATGGGGGTCCTGGGCATTATTCAAGCATATTTTCTCTGGGGAGTTTTAATTGGTGGGTTTTAGTAGACATGAATTCATGCGGTCACATTGTGACTGAGATTTGTTCACTCTGGCATATGTAGGAAGTCTTGCACAGGGTGGGGTTCCACAGGGTAAATCAAATAGGTTGCATTTAGTAGCTCACAGGCATGTTGTCATTAGGAGGTGAGGATGTAAGGAAGCTATCTATACTGACAAACTTAGGGACTGGGAGAAAACAGAGAACTGGTAACTGGTGAAGTTTTCAGAGCTTTAGAAAAAAAATCCACATATCTGGTGATGTTCTCTATATTAAGACACAGGATGCTTTACCCTAGTATTTATATCAGTGTCAGTAAGTGGAGATTTGCTGAAACAGTCCTGGATCAGAAAACATGATTTTGAAAGAGAAAGAATGAAAAATGGGAAGCTAAAAACCTTTAATCCTTAATCGCCAATGTTATGAAAGCTCATCTGTTCTATTATTTGTTAGTAAAGGTAAATAATTCTAATAAAATTTAGAAATGGAAAAGTCCTGACTCATAAGGAGTTGGAGGCAATAAATCATTGGATGCAAAAGGAAAGGCAAAATACAAGAAACATGCTAAACACAGAGTATTTGAGTTGTTACTATCATTTGTGTGTGTAATAACTAAGATAAGTGCTGAATTGAACTTTGATTCTAAACCAACTTATATTTGGGCTCATCTGAGCCTTGTACACAAGTCTTAAAGCTGTTCTCAAAAGGAAAATAAGCTAGGACAACAGAAAGTACTGTTAAGGCCTCTAGTCACCAAGAAGGTAGTTGTATAAGTCAGGTTGTCACTACTGTGACCAAAACACCCAACAAAAGGAATGCAGAGAAGGAAAAATTCATTTTGAGTTCATGTTTCAGTGCATGTTTGACTGACTCCATCAGACTGTGCCCAAGGAGGGGCATAACATCATTGTGGCAGAGAGGCAGAGAAGAGCTGATGGGTTTATTGCAACCAGGAAGCATACAGTGAGCAAGACGATCCAAAGACAAAATATGTAATCCCCAACACATGCCCCCACTGATGCGCATTGCCTACATTTTTAACCCAGTAATTAATTTAAATTATTACCCAGCTGATTAGGTTATGGCTCTCAGGATCTAATTATTTCAATTTCGCCTCCTGCATTAACACAAGAGCTTTTGGGGGAACACCTCACATAAAAACCACAACATTCTACCCTTGGGTACCGAAAGCTTATGTCTAACTCAGAATGTAAAATGTATTTAGTCTATCTCAAAGACTCCCCGTAGTTTTAGAAGTTTCATCCATGCTCAAAAGCAGCACGTGGACAATGCCAAGGTCTGCTGCCAGCTGAAACAGAATTGGGTTCCCTGGAATCAGAGTTGCAACAGCCCCTGAGTATGTGCACATCTCAGCATGATGAAACAAATAATGGAGTGACAACATCCTGCGAATCCCTATCTGAACAATGTGCCCCCCCCATCATGATCTCTTCTCAAAGGATTTCATACTCCTAAATCCTGAGCCTTCAACAGGTGTGTTCTTACCAATGAGTATAACGTCCTCCAGCCGTTGTTCATATTGTCTGTATGCAAAGCACTTAATTTATTTTTAGTGGTGATTTCTTCAGCAAACACACCCTAGCCCCCAATTTTTCAGACACTTTCTGGCCAAACTTCAAGTTAGATTGTTTGTTTGTTTATTTATTTACTCACTTATTTTCTTGTTTGTTCTATTTAGTTATACATGACAGCAGAATGCATTTCCATTTATTGTACACAAATGGAGTACAACTTTTCATTCCTCTGGTTGTAAAAAATATAGAGTCACACCATTTGTGTAATTACACATGTACATAGAGTAATGAAGTTTGTCTCATTGCACAATCTTTCCTTCCTCCTGGCATCTCCCCTCCCCTCATTTCCCTTTACACTGTCCAATGCTCCTCCATTCTTCCTTTACCCCTTCCCCCACTGCTGTTATGTATCAGCATCCATTTATCAGAGAAAACATTCAGCCTTTGATTTTGGGGGATTGGCTTATTTCATTTAGCATGATATTCTCCAACTCCATCCGTTTACCTGCAAATGCCACAATTTTGTTTGTCTTTATGGCTGAGTAATATTCCATTGTGTATATATATCACTGTTTCATTATCCATTCATCTATTGAAGGGCATCTAGGTTGGTTCCACAATCTAGCTATTATGAATTGACCTGCTTTAAACACTGATGTGGCTGCATTACTGTAGTATGCAGATTTTAAGTCCTTTGGAAATAAACTGAAGTGTGGGATAGCTAGGTCAAATGGTGGTTCCATCCCAGTTTTCTGAGGAATTACCATACTACTTTTCAGGGTGGTTGCACCAATTTGCAATCCCACCAGCAATGTATGTGTGTACCTTTTTCCCCCACATCCTTGTCAACTCCTATTGTTGCTTGTATTCTTGATAATAGCTATTCTAATTAGGGTGAGATAAAATCTTAGGGTACTTTTGATTTGCATTTATCTAATTACTAAAGATGTTGAATATTTTTTCATATATTTGTTGATCAATTGTATATATTTTTCTGCAAAGTGTCTGCTAAGTTCCTTAGCTCATTCATTGATTGGGTTGTATTTTTGGTGTTACATTTTTTGAGTTTTTTTTTTTAATGAATTCTGGAGATTGGTGCTCTACATGAAGTGTGTGTGGTAAAGATTTTCTCCCACTCTGTAGGCTCATCACATTATTGATTGTTTACTTTTCTGAGAAAAAGCTTTTTAGTTTGAATCCATCCCATTTTTTGATTTTTGCTTTCATTTCTTGCTTTCTGGGAGTCATGTTAAGGAAGTCTGGTCCTGAGCCAACACGATGAAGATTTGGGCCCACTTTTTCTTCTATTTGGTGCACAATCTCTGGTCTGATTCCTAGGTCCTTGACCAATTTTGTGTTGAGTTTTGTGCATGGTGAGAGATTGAGGTTTAGTTTCATTTTGCTACATATGGATTTCCAGTTTCCCCAGCATCATTTGTTGAAGAGGCTATCTTTTCTCCAATGTATGTTCTTGGCATCTTTGTCTAATATGAGAAAACTGTATTTATGTGGGTTTGTCTCTGTGTCCTCTATTCTGTACCATTGGTCTACCTGTCTATTTTGGTGCCACTATCACACTGTTTTTGTTACTATTGCTCTGTAGTATAGTTTAAGATCTGGTAGTGTTATATCTCCAGCTTCACTCTTCTTGACAAGGGTTTCTTTGACTATTCTGGGTCTCATATTATTCCAAATAAATTTAATGATTGCTTTCTCTATTTCTATCAGGTATGTCATTGAAATTTTTATTGGAAATGCATTTAATCTAAATAGTGCTTTAGGTAGTATGGCAATTTTAACAATATTAATTCTGCCTATCCAAAAGCATGAGAGATCTTTCCATCCTCTAAGGTCTTTCTCAATTTCTTTCTTTAGTGTTCTGTAGCTTTCATTGTAGAACTGTTTCACCTTGTTTGTTAGATTGAATCCCAAATATTTTATTTTTTGAGGCTCTTGTGAATGGGGTAGTTTTCCTAATTTCTCTTTCAGTGGATTTATCACTGATATATAGAAATGCTTTTGATTTATGGGTGTTGATTTTATATGGTGCTCCTTTGCTGAATTAATTTATTAGTTCTAGAAGTTTTCCGATGGAATTTTTTGGATCCTCCAAATATAAAATCATGTCAGCAAATAGAGATAGTTGGAATTCTTCTTTTAATATTCATATCACTTTAATTTCTTTGGTCAGCCTAATTGCTCTGGCTACAGTTTCAAGGACGATGTTGAATAAAAGTGGTGAAAGATGGCATCCCTCTCTTGTTCCAGTTTTTAGGGGGAATGCTTTCATTTTTTCTCCATTTAGAATGATATTGGCCATGGGCTTAGCATAGATAGCCTTTACAGTGTTGAGGTATGTTCCTACTATCCCTCTTTGTTTCTAGCTTTTTGAGCATGAAGGTATGCTGTTTTTTTATCAAATGCTTTTACTGCATCTATTGAAATAATCATGTGATTCTTAAGTCTGTTGATGTGATGAATTGCTTTTATTGATTTCCATTATTGAATCAACATTCATCCCTGGGATGAACCCCATTTGATCATGGCACACTATCTTTTTAATATGTGTTTGTATGTGATTGGCCAGAATTTTGTTCAGAATTTTTGCACCTATGTTCATCCAGGATATTGGTCTGAAGTGTCCTTTTCTTGATGTGTCTTCATGTAGTTTTAGTATTAGGGTGATACTAGCTTCACAGAAGGAGTTTGGAAGGATTTCCTCCTTTTCTATTTTGTGGAATACTCTGAGAAGTATTGGCATTAATTCTTCTTTGAGGGTGTTGTAGAATTCGGCTGAGAATCTTTCTAGTCCTGGGTTTTTCTTTGTTGATAGACTTTTGGAGACTTCTTCTATTTCATTGCTTAAAATTGATCTTTTTAATTTCTGTATGTCCTCCTGATTCAATTTGGGTGGATCTTATGTCTCTAGAAACTTGTTGATGTCTTTGAAACTTTCTATTTTTTTGTAGAATAGATTTTCAAATATCTTCTAATTATCTTTTGTATTTCAATAATGTCCATCATGATTTTTTTCATCATGAGTTTTAGTAATTTGAGTTTTCCCTCTCCCTGTCCTCATTAGTGTGGCTAAGGTTTTGTCAATATTGTTTATGTCTTTGAAGAACCAAATTTTTTGTCAATTTTTTCAATTGTTTCTTTTGTTTCAGTTTGATTGGTTTCAGCTCTGATTTTGATTATTTTGTATCTTGTACTGCTTTTGGTTTTGATCAGTTCTTCTTTTTCTAGGGCTTTGAAATGCAATGTTTGGTTATTTATTTGTTGACATTTTATTCTTTTTAAATTTAATTTCTTATTTTATTTGTTCAAACTAGCTGTACATGACAGTAGGGTGCATTATATATTTTGATAGATCATACATAGATTGTAGTCTCTCATTTTCCTGGTCATACATATTGCAGGATCACATCAGTTTGCAGTCATTCCTGGACTTTCAAATTCTTTTATTGAATGAGCTCAACGCAATGAGTTTTTCTCTTATCACTGCCTTCATAGTGTCCCAGAGATTTTGATATGCTGTATTGGTGTTCTCATTTATCTCTAAGAATATTTTTATCTCCTCCCTGATGTCTTCTGCTATCCATGCGTCTTTCAACAGCTTATTATTTAGTCTCCAGGTGTCAGAGTAGTTTCTATTTTTTATTTTATCATTGATTTCTAATTTCATTCCATTATGATCTGATAGAATACATGGTAATATCTCTATTTTTTTACTTTTGCTAAGAGTGCTTTAGGGCATAACATATGGTCTATTTTAGAGAAGGATCCATGTGCTGCTGAGAAAAACATGTATTCTCTCATTGATGGATGAGTATTCTATATATATGTCTGTTAAGTCTAAATTATTGATTGTATTATTCAGTTCTATGGTTTCTTTATTCAGTTTTTTTGGGAAGATCTATCCAGTGGTGAGAGAGATGTGTTAAAGTCACCCAGTATAATTTTGTTGTGTGGTCTATTCAATTCCTGGAATTGAGAGGGTTTGTTTCATGTACATAGGTGCTCCATTGTTTGGGGCATACATATTTAAAATTGTTATGTCTTGTTGATTTATGGTTCCCTTAAGCAGTATGAAAAGTCCTTCCTTATCCTTTCTAGCTTTGACTTTATTTTATATGAGTCCACTTACTTTTTTTACTGAGTCCATATGCTTGGTATGTTTTTTCCCAGTCTTTCCCCTTCAGTCTGTGGATGTCTTTTTCTATGAGATGAGTCTCTTGAAGGCAGCATATTGTTGGATCTTTTTTAAAAATTCAATCTGCCAGTCTATGTCTTTTGATTAATGAGTTTAGACCACTAACCTCCAGGGTTATTATTGAGATCTGAGTTGTATTCCTGGTTATTTTTTGTTATTTTTTAACTTGACTTGACCTCTTCTTTGATTGACTTTTCCTTTAGTGTAGTTCCTCCTTTCGCTGTCTTTCATTGTTGTTTTTCATTTTCCTCCTCATGTAATACTTTTCTGAGAATATTCTGTAGTGCAGGCTTTCTATTTGTAAATTCATTTAACTTATGTTTATCATGGAAGAGTTTTATTTTGTCATCAAATGTGAAGTTAGTTTTGCTGCATATAAGATTCTTGATTGACATCCATGTTCTTTCAGAGTTTGAAATACGTTGTTCCAGGTCCTTCTAGCTTTTAGTGTCTGGGCAGAGAAATCTGCATACATGTATTGGTTTCCCCCTGTATATAATCTGATACTTTTCTCTCAGAGCCTTTAAAATTCTATCTTTATTTTGAATGTTGGACATTTTTATTATAATGTACCTGAGTGTGTCTGTTGTAATTTTGTACATTTGGTGTCCTCTAAGCCTCTTGTATTTGATTTTCCATTTCATTCTTCAGATTTTGGAAATTTTCTGATATTATTTCATGGGAACATTTTGCATTCCTTGGTTTGTGTCTCTGTGCCTTCCTCTGTAATTCTTAAATTTGGTGTTTTCGTGTTATCCCATAATTCTTGGAGGTTCTGTTCATGATTTATTACCATGTTCTCTGTGTGGTCAACTTTATTTTCAAGATGAAATATTTTGTCTTTATTATCTAAAGTTCTGTGTTCCAAGTGATTTATTCTGTGGGTGACACTTTCTATTGAGTTTTTAATTTGGCTTATTGTTTACTTCATTTAAAGGATTTCTGCTATTTTTATTTATTATTTATTTATATTTATATTATATTTATATTATATATATAATTATATTATATTATATTTATATTATATTTATATTAATTTATATTATATTATATTTATATTTATTTATATCTCTATTTATTATAATAATATTCTGCTTCCTGCATATGTAATTTTGACTGTTTATTGAAGTGATAATTCATTGCCTGCATTTGCTCTCTTATATCATTCTTTACTTAGTGGATCATTTTAATTGTGTACATTCTGAAATCCTGTTCTGACACTTCTTCTACCTTAATGTCAATGGATTTTATTAATATAGTATCTTGGTTTGTTTGGGGTGCTTTCTTCCCTTGTTTTTTCATGGCATTCATGTATCATCCCCTATATAGCAGTGGGTATCTGAGCTATTATAGTTTCCCACCTATAGGTTTATAGTGTTCCTGCAGGTTTCTAATACCTCACTGTTAAGGGGAGATGAATATTAATAGCACCCAATAGAAACAATATGCACCTTTAAACCAAATGGCCACTATTGTTGTAATAAACAGAGATGATGAGTTCAATTATTATCTACAGCATAAACAATAGGTATGAAATAAGGTCTTCAATTTCTAATGGTGGACAAAGAGGATGGAGGAGGGGTGTAAGATGCAAAATTAATGAGATAAGAAGTGAGAATATAGAGGTATTAGATCATAGGAAGGGTGAAAGTCAAATCCAAAGAATTTGGTTGTTGGCATGAGAAAAGGGAGAAAGAGGCTCCAAGGAAACTGATAAATAAGAGGAAAATATGGAGAGTGAGAAAAATAAATACAAAATAAAAATAAAAATTTGAAAACAAACAAAATCTACAACAAAACTGTAATATACTTCTCAAACCATCCAGTCTTCAGTAGTCTGATGCATGAAACATACTTGATTTCAATGATGATGGGGACGTGAGAGTGGGGAATAAAAAAAGAAAAAAGAAAAAAAATGGGAAAAGAAAAAAAGAGTGTTGAAGGAAAATTGAATATTTGTTTCTATTGGAGTTCAATATCTTTTCTGCTTCCCTTCTCTTCTGAAAGGCAGGGTTGTCTGGAGTTTGCTGGTAACTCCATCCTCAGGATGATGACAGTTACTAAAGTGGAAGGATTAGACTTGGAGGCAGGACTCCTAGAGAAAAGGTATAGCAATTGCCAGTCCCTCTGGAAGACTGAACTCCAGGTATCTCCTTTGGGGTCCACTCATGTGACACAGGAGCCTGGTCTTAGCTCTTCCCTCATTTGTGGATCCCATAATTCCTGGTCTTTAATTTAGTCTCTAAATTGTATCTCTCCTGTCCCTGCCCTTTCAACTTCCTAATCAGGGCCCTCTCTCTCTGGAGGTCCCAAGGACTGAGTGCTGGGACCTGTGTGCCTATCTCAAAAAGTTGTTCTGTTTTGAGCAAATCAGGACCAGGCATTGAAATCTTTGTGCCAGCCATGTAGCTGTAGGCAGTGGACCAGTTGTTGGCCAGGGGATGGTTGGGAGACTGGGTATTGAGGATCCAGAGGGCCCTGTTGGTTGCTAAAACTGCAGGACCAGCTACTCAGTGGAGTCATGGACCAGGCTGATGTTGGATTCCAACTAGTGGTCCCAAGTTGTCTGTCGGATCCTGGTAGGTGTCCACTGGTTGGCTGGATGAGCCGGAATCAAGATGCCCTCAACACCCTTTTCCCACCTACTGACCCCTTGCAAGTCTCTCTCCTTCCTCTGCAGCAAGAAGGTGACTATTAGCACACCTATTAGGGATACCTCAGATGCAACCAAGCCTGCAGGACCCTTGGTGATTATCTTTCAGAACCTGGTTGATATCCCTGGATGTAAGTGGCCACATCCCAAGTTGGTTGCCACAGCAGAGATTAACCCATAGGTGCCTTGATAATGAGCTTCTAGTCTCCAACAGGTGTCTAAGGATTTAAGCTTCCCCAACTAAATATGGCAGCAGCATCATCAGGGATAATCCAAGATGGTGGCAGATGTATCCCAAGGCATTGGTAGATGGGGAGTGGCAGCATGGTGCTGAGTCTGTGAGGGGCACGGCCCTGGAGATCCACATGGCACTAGGCCTGAACCAGCCTCAGAAAACATGGAATGGAACTACCATTTGACCCAGTTATACCACTCCTTGGTTTCACCCCAAAAGACTTAAAATCAGCATATTATAGTGATGTGGCTACAAAAATGTTGAAAGCAGTTCAATTCACAATACTTAAGCTATGGAACCAATATAGGCACCCTTCAACAGATGAATGGATAAAGAAATTGTGATATATATACACAATGGAATATTGTTCTACTTTAAAGAATAGTGACATTATGACATTTGCCAGGAAATGGAAGGAACTGGAGACTATCATGCTAAATGAAATAACCAATCCCCAAAAACCAAAGGTTGAATAGTCTCTCTGATATGCAAAGACTGACTCAAAATAGGTGAGGTTTGTGGGGGAGGAGTGGGGGGTCACTGGATTGGACAAGGGGAAGGGGGAGAGAAGGGGGAATGAAATGGGAGACAGGAGAACAAATTCAACATAACATTTCTATGTTTACATATAATTAACTTGCACAACTACAAAAATGGGAAGTTATACTCCATGTATGTATGATATGTCAAAGTACATTCTACTCTCACATCTAATTAAATAGAACAAATAAAAAAAATTAAAAAGTATTGAATTGAATTGAATTTTAGGACATCCTATTTTTGTGTACTCAGTGTTTAGAATATATTGGGAGAACACTGTTTTCTCCTATTATATATGGTTGTTATGTAATCTAAATGGAAAGATAGGTTTATATTCATTTTATCTTAAGTAAGTTCCTGCCAGGGATGTCACAATTGGTAACTCTTTGCTTTGTAAGAATCTATGGAACTTAATATGAAGAAAGAAGGAACTAAGCACAGTGATTCACTCCAATAATACTAGTTATTTGAGTGTCTGCCGCAGGAGGGCCACAAATTCTAGTCCAGCTTTGGCAATGTACTGAAATCCTGTTTCAAAATAAAAAAATAAAATGGGTTGGATATATCATTTAGTAGTAGAGTGGCCCTGGTTTTTCATTTCTCAGTACTGCAAATAAATAGACAGAAACCATAATAACCACAGATTTAAAAATATAATACTTTTGATGTACAATTGAATTTTCCTAAGTGTAGTAATAATGATGCAATTTCAAAACCTAAAATCTTGCACTCTGAGTTCATAGTGTGATGCTATTATAAATACTTAAGACTGGGTATTCATCAGAAGTTATTTTGCTCATGATTCTGAAGGCTGGGAAGTACAAAAGCATGGTATCAACTTCTGATGAATATTTTCATACTGTGTCATAACACAGTGGAAAGAATATAAAGACAGGGGAGAGCATGTGAAAGAGATGAATGTAGTTTCTTTCGTGCCAGGCTAGCTCATACTTGGGGTAAGGGCGTGGAGTCAAGACCCAGACTCCAGTAGTTGGGTGGAAGCAGGTTTGTGGCGAGCAGCTTGCAAACTCATTTATTGCAGGAACAGCTACACATTTTATAGGTTTCTTGCCCAATCACAATGTGCCACGTGGGATCAGACCACCAGGTTCCTATATAGGTTCCCTTGGTAACACTGAGTCAATTTTGGGCAGTTGTTTACTTTCCTAGGTAGCTGAAGCGGAACACTCCTCCACGCAAATTTTCCTTACACACTTGAGACGTTCACTGCTGCCAACCAAGAATTAGGATTTCTCCCAACAGACAAAACCAAACAGAAAGCCTTACTTTGTAACAATTTCCTCTTTCAATAACTGATCTATTCCCATGAAAGAAAAAAGCTCACTTTTGAGAATTAACCTAGTGTTATTAGAGTGAGAGTAACATCTCAGATCCAGGTGTAACCATTGTCCACTTTATGCTTTGAATATGACCGCTGCTGCTTTCCACTGCAACTTAGTTTTTAAATGAACATGTTTCTTTCTCTTCATCTCTTCCTCCTCCTCCCTAATCTCTCCTTCTCCCTAATCTCATGAGAAAAAGAATTAACTTTCTGTCCCTGAGTACACAACCACCATAGGAACAACATATTCCAGACTTTGGGAATGGTAAGAGAAGACCTCAGAAAGGAGTATCTCCCAAATTAACAAGTGCATTACCTCTCCAGACAGAGAACACAGTGGAATGAAGCATTTAACTCACCTCTTTGAAAGCCCCCTTTTCCTCCCAATTGGAATAGCCATAGTCTTTCGAACACGAGTCCTCTCTTTGTCCTTTACTAGCAAACAATAAACCCTCTTTTTCCTTTTTCTCAAAACCATGTCCTCATTATTGGATTGGCATTGGGAACAAGGACCAAACTTTCCATAACAAATTTTGAGGCCCAAATGTGAGCCGATAACGGTCCCCACCCCAGGTTTCCTGGACTGGCCTCGCTGTCCCAGGAGCCCCACTTCCATGCTGAGGATTCAAGGTGCAGTTTAACTTGTTGAGAACCAACTGCAGGAGACTTAGGTGAGTTTGCCTAGAGTAAAACCAGGTGACCTATTCCTGTGAGTAAAGGGAGGGAATGAGGGACTCTCCCAGTTGTTGTCTAAGCTCCTTTTGCTTCAGGGAACTCCTGTCTTCTCTTCCTGAACAGTACAGGTTGCTTCATTATGGAACACTTTGAGAAAAAGAAAACTGAACTCAGTAAAATCATGACACCCTTGTTCATTTAGTAAGTCCTCCAGTGTGCATGCTGAGACCCTCATTTCCACACATCTGGTTCCTATTTGTGAGGACAGCTTGTCCCCTTTTATGGAGATATCTGTGGCACCACTGGTGTAGTCATCATGGTTAATCAGGACTCAAGAACCTAGGGTCATTGACTCCATTCTGATCTGTTCTAGGTTTAAATCTGTTTGTTGTCCTTGGATTTCTGAATTCCCTCTGGTTGTCTGTGTTTTTGTTTTGCTTGTATCTATTTCTGCTCCTTTGAAGACATGACCAACAGTGCATTGATAGTGTAGTCTCCTGGGAAAGATATTGGTTGGTCAATTTAAAGGTTTCCATCATTGGTCATGGTTTTGTGGCTCCTCTCTTGTTGTATCTCTCTGTGTTTCTTTTCTGTATAATCTTGCAATTGGAGTTGGTCTGTCAGAGGTAAAGTGACTTGAAGGAAGGGCAACTTATAAGTATAAGCCTGTCTAAGGTAATATTTTACTGCAATTATCTGACTTTTGAAAACTTTGTGGACTATTATACAATCTTAAAGTTGGAGTTGGTTCATCAAAGGTAAACTCAGTGGAAGAAATTTGTATGTGCAGATCTGTCTGTTCTAAAGTTTCCCATTTATCTGTCCTGGTTTGATGATTCTCTCTCATCTGCGTTTTTTGTATCTCTTACTGACCGTTTAAGAAATGGGCCATACTGTGTTGGTCTTACCAATAGTCTCTTGAGCAGAGAGATCTTGGCTGAATGGGCTACTTATAGGTGTAAGACTATTGAAGAGAGAGATGGTTTACTGTAATACAATCTGACAGTTGAATGCTTTTTTTCTGGATTATTATAGAATCTTGACATTGAAGTTGGTCTGTCAGGAATAAAGTACATGAAAGAGATTCTGGATGTATAGACATTTATGCAGTTGCATGATAAGAGATCTGAACCATCAGGAACAAAGTCGAAGGTGCCCAAAGGCACTGCCTCTGATCTGCAAGGATAGCAGGACATGAGAATAAAGGGTGAAAAAGATTTAGCCTTTTAAACCAGCTTGGCCCCAGGCAGTCAAAGAATATCTCACTGTGGTGAAGGACACCAGCTCTAAAGTAGAAAAAAATCCCAGAAAAGCTACTTGGACTGTAGAAAAATGGCCAACGAGAACATGGCCTCAGCCTGGCCTCCAGCCCCTTTTACCCATGGAGAGTGGAGGCTACTGGCCACAAAGGCTGTGGCAGTAGGTTCCAGCAGTGTCATTTTGTGACCTGTGAACAGGAATCATCTCTCCTTTGAAGATCTTTAGAACAACCCATTTGGAAAGTGCATATTCATCACTGGGACAGAGCAATTCTTGCTATAACAGCATCCTATCAAACTAAATGCCTGGGGGACTGGCAGAATAAATAGTTGCACACAGAAAAGAAAAAGACAGAAACAAAGGCCACCTTTTTTTTTTTTTTTTTTAAACTGGAGACATTGCACTTCCTGATTTTTTTAAATACTTTTTTAGTTGTTTGGGGACACAATATCCTCATTTATTTAATGTATGTTGTGTTGAGGATCAAACCCACTGTCTCATGTGTGCGAGGCAAGCACTCAACCACTGAACTACACAGCCCCAGCCCCCTGATCAGTGTTTTGTCTCTTAAAAAGGATCTTCAATGTAGCCTAAAGAAAAATATAGAAAGTGTCTCCTCCCTTATATGTTAGTATGCCTAGTATAAGAAAAAGGAGTATCTAGGTATAAGTGACAGTGGGGAACTCACTTAATGTTAATGGTATCATGATAATAAGGCAGATAGGTCAGGGTCAAAAATATCCTGTGCTCTAACCCCTTGAATGCCACCAGGGAGAGAAAAGATGAAGACACAGTTTTTGTATATGCCAGATTGTATGATCCCTCTCCTGGGATGAAATTTGTCATGTAAATTACATGCACAGATAACATTCATAAGAATTGTTTCAGAATATGAATTTAAGAAAGGGTCAAAGCCAGGCACAGTGGCGCGTGCCTGTAATCCCAGAGGTTCAGGAGGCTGAGGCAGGAGGATCACAAGTTCAAAGTCAGCCTCTACAGTGAGGCACTGAGCAACTCAGTGAGACTCTGTCTCTAAATAAAATACAAGAAAGGGCTGGGGATGTGGCTCAGTAGTTGAGTGCCCTGAGTTCAATACCCCACACCCCACTGCAACAACAACAAAACAACAACAAAAAAAAAAAAAAAAAAAAACAAGAAAGGGACCCAAACTAGAAAGTATAAAAGAATGTTGTAGGTATGGAAATATATTTTACTATGAAAAATTAGAAGGTAAAATAAAGGTTTATGGATGAGAAAGTATTTTGTCTGGTAAAGGAATATTCTTGGGCTAAAGTCCAAGGTGAAAGATGACAAAACTAAGGATGTAAACAAATTGTGAATGTCTAAGCTGCAGAAGGTTTGTGGAATGCAAATCTCAAAAAGTTTGTTATTAAATTGGCTGTAATTAGCACAGTCAAAATTATTTCAGCCTCAATGTACTGATATAAAGGAAAGTCTGAAACATTGATCTACTCTTATCTATCAAAATAATTTTCTTGTATTTGTTAGGTTTGATTACTTAGGGAAACTAAGTTTTAAAGAAATTAGGGTTTGTAACTGTTTTAAAGTCTTAAATGATTTACTTTATAAGTGGTCAAGCAAATAACTGTCATTTAGGTTATAACAATATAGTTGAAACCCAAAATATATGTGATTAGGTATATGTATGCATCTGAGAAGTATATCTAAGTGTTATGTCACAGTTTGTAAAATGAAAGTTTTTGTAAGTTTACCAGCAAGAAAACCAATATGTGAGCTCTTTTGTACATTGTATATGACATAGAAGGGCTACACTATAATTTGAAGATCTATCTTATATCTGTTTGTTTTGACTGTCAATTTCTTTTTCTTGTTTTTTTGATTCATTGTATACACATGGAGTACAACTATCATTTCTCTGATTGTACACAAAGTAGAATCCTACCATTTGATTTGGGTAATCATAAGTGTACATAGGGTAATGATGTTTGTCTCATTCTATTATTTTTCATTCCCCAACACTCTCCCCACCCCTCATTTCCATCAACACAATCCA
Source organism: Sciurus carolinensis (assembly GCF_902686445.1). Classification (NCBI taxonomy): domain Eukaryota; kingdom Metazoa; phylum Chordata; class Mammalia; order Rodentia; family Sciuridae; genus Sciurus; species Sciurus carolinensis. The sequence continues at coordinate 72,265,689 of NC_062214.1, read as the reverse complement.
TCCTTCTTCCATTCATTCCTTACCTCCCCACCCCCATTATGTATCATCAACCACTTATTAGAGAAATCATTCTACCTTTGGTTTTTTGGGATTGGCTTATTTCAGTTAGCAAGATATTCTCCAACGTCATCCATTTACCTGCAAATGCCATAATTTTATTCTTCTTTATGGCTGAATAATATTCCATTGTGTATATAAACCACAGTGTCTTTATCCATTCATCTATTGAAAGGCATCTAGTTTGGTTCCACAATCTAGCTATTGTGAATTGAGTTGCTATAAACATTGATGTGACTGCATCAGTGTAGTATGCTGATTTGAAGTCCTTTGGGTATAGACCAAGGAAAAGGATAGCTGGGTCAAGTGGTGATTCCATTCCAAGTTTTTTGAGGAATCTCCACACTGCTTTCCAGAGTGGCTGCACCAATTTGCAACCACCAGCAATGTATGAGTGTACCTTTTCCCCCACATCCTTGTCAAATATATTGTTGCTTGTATTCTTGATAATAGCCATTCTAATTGGAGTGAGATAAAATCTTAGGGTAGCTTTGATTTGCATTCTCTTATTGCTAGAGTTGTTGAACATTTTTCATTTATCTGTTGATTGCTTATAGATCTTCTGTGAAGTGTTTGCTTATCTCCTTAGTCCATTTGTTGATTGGGTTATTGTATTCTTGGTGTAAAGTTTTTTTGAGTTCTTTATAGATTCTGGAGATTGGTGCTCTATCTGAAATGTGTGTGGCAAAGATTTTCTTCCATACCGTAGGCTCTCTCTGCACATTGTTGATTGTTTCCTTTGCTGAGAAAAAGCTTTTTAGTTCAAATCTATCCTAATTATTAATCCCTGTTTTTATTTCTTGTGCCTTGGGAGTCTTGTTAGGGAGTCTCATCCTAAGCCAATATGATGAAAGTTTGGACATACTTTTCTTCTATTAGGTGCAGAGTCTCTGATCTAATTCCAAGGGTCTTGGTCATTTCGAGTTGAGTTTTATGCAGGGTAAGAGATAGGGGTTTAGTTTCATTTTGCTGCATATGGATTTCAAGTTTTCCCAGCATCATTTGTTGAAAAGGCTATCTTTCTCCATGTATGTTTTTGGCACCTTGTCTAGTATGAGAAACTGTATTATTTGGGTTTGTCTCTGTGTCCTCTATTCTGTACCATTGGTCTACCTGTCTATTTTGGTACCAATACCATGCCATTTTTGTTACTATTGCTGTGTAGTATAGTTGAAGACCTGGTATTGTGATACTACCTGCTTTGCTCTTCCTGCCAAGATTGCTTTAGCTCTTCTGGGTCTCCGATTCTTCCAAATGAATTTCATGATTACTTTCTCTATTTCTATGAGGAACTTCATTGGGATTTAATTGGGATTGCATTGAATTTGTATAGCACTTTTGGTAGTTCTCACTTTAGAGGTCTTTCACCTCTTTTGTTAGATGGATTCCCAAGTGTTTTTTTGTTTTTTTTTTTTTTGAGGCTATTGTGAATGGGGTAGTTTTCTAATTTTCTCTTCATAGGATTCATCACTTATGATAGAAATGCATTAGATTTATGAGTGTTAATTTTATATGCTGCTACTTTGCTGAATTCATATTAGAAGTCTTCTGGTGGAGTTTTTTGGACCTTCTAAATATAGAATCATGTCATCAGCAAATTGTGATAGCTTGAGTTCTTCTTTTCCTATTCAGATCCCTTTAATTTCTTTGGTCTGTCTAATTGCTCTGGCTAGAGTTTCAAGGACAATGTTGAATAGAAGTGGTGAAAGGGGGGCATCCCTGCCTTGTTCCAGTTTTTAGAGGGAATGCTTTTAGATTTTCTCCATTTAGAATTATGTTCACCTTGGGCTTAGCATAGATAGCCTTTACAATGTTGAGGAATGTTTCTGCTATCCCTATTTTTTTCTACTGTTTTGAAGATTAAGTCAATTTATGATCATTAATACTCTTTCCTAAATGTACAAGAGATTTAAAGCTATCCTTCAGTTTTTGTTAACCGATATAGACCTGTGATTATTGTTACCATACTCTCTGGATTCTAAATTGTACTTCAAATGTTACTCTTGTTTAAATGTAAAGCTTATTTGAACACTTTGCTCTGTTGGTTCTTCAAACAAAATATTCTGTAGCAAAAGTCTCAGATTTCTATAGAAATAACAAATTTGACTGGTATTTATTCGTGTCCATTTGATACTTTATGACTGGATAAAGTAACCTGTTGTCAATAAGTTATATACACATTTTTGTGTTATTACTCTTCACACTGGAATTGGAATTTAAATGCATTTTTGGAAGATAATAAGAAGAGCATAATCTGTTCAAAGGTGACAGTGTAAAACTTGGAAACATTCTGTGACTTTTTCCACAAAAATTAAGTAAAAACTCTCTTAGTCTCTCTTTGATTCATGTTTCAGATGTAATGCTGTATTGTGTTATTTATGAAGAGCCCCACCTTACCTGAGATAAGGTTCTGCTTCCCACCTTACTCCATGTTAGAATAGCTCCAAAGTAAGCTAGACTTCAGCTCATTTAGAGTTGTATTCAAAAGATTGAATTTTATGTAAACATTTCTGTGATCTCAAACAGGGGATATAATATATAACTTAGTTTAGAGTTTATAAAAGTCATTTTCTTGGTACATAGCTAATACACAAACTAAATATGTTTTGGCTTTGTTAATTTCATTTTGTATTTTCCTTGTAAATTTTATAACTCTTGCTTGTTAGTGTTTTGCAGAGGTACTGCTTCTAAAAAGAACAACCTGGGATAATTTGAGAAAATAAGGTATCACCTATAGGACAGGTAGCATATAATGCTGACTTACAGTAATAATACTAACCCAAATTAAATGAAAGGGGTAACTGTAAAATTAAAGATATTGAAGTTATAACTGGTTACTCCCTCTTTAAGACTTTTGAAACTGGCTTGCTGTATGTTTAAAACCAAAAAGTTGGAGACCAAAGTCAAGAAGTGAAAGGACCAAGGAAAAGCAGCCAACATTTTGGCTCTTGCTCTCTGTGGTCAGCCAGGACCCTGGGCCCTACAACTCTAGTGAGTCACCTGATCTGTTGATCCAGGAACTCAAGAGGACCCTAGAGAATAGGAAACCAAACAGTGTACGTTATGCAAAGAGGAGGGTCATCAGAGATGGAAATGTCCCTGATTCTTCCAGGAGAAGTCTATATGGTCAGCCAGACCCAAATCCATCCCGGCAAGTGGCACCACTGGTAAAGGAAAGTTAATAGAGCCCAGAAGTTTCACCCACATCCCCAAGAATGGTCTCTGAGTAATCTTACCTGACTTTTAAAAGCACTAAGGAGTCAGGTAAGTTTTGGACCAACTTGGTCTTAAACACCTGACAGGAGAGTATAAACTGAGAAACGTCCTATATTCACATTTAAAAGAAAAAAATAATTTTTAATGCAACTTAAGATGCAGAATTGTGTTAGCCCTGCCAAAAGTAACCAAAGTTGAAGGCTGTAAAAGAAGTTTTCTTGTGTGGGAATGTCTAATAATAATGATCATAAAGAACTCTATAATCACAAGTTTGTTCTGAGTTAATTTGAGCCTGAGCTCATAGACCTACAAATGTTTCTAACCTCCTATATTGATAAACATGATCTCTTTCCCACTGATATGATGACGAATTACTGTCTCCATGGTTTTCAGAGACTGGCTTAAATGCTAGTTTCTTTTGTGGTAATCGTTTTCTAAAAAGTAATGCTTTGCTGTCTTGTTTATTGTTATCTTAGCATGATCCTGCTCTATCTATGCCTTGTGCAGTCATCTGCCATCTACCACTGTGGACCTCTGGATTGCTCTGATGCTGAGTACCTTACCTGCCCACACCACTCCTGATAGAGAACAAGAACTTCGGATTACTTCCCCCAACTTAACCCCCTTTCAGCAGGAAGCAGTTTGGAGATGTTGTCACCCACTTTTTCACATAGTGGAATATAGAAATTGAGAGGGGGAAATGTAGCAGTGGTCCACCTTACGTTTTGAATATAACCCTTCCCACTCTTCAAATGCAACTTATTTTTAAAATGAACATGTTTTGTTCTCTTCCTCTGTCCCCACTCCTTTCTAATCTCTGTCCCTCTATAATCTCAGTGGAAACAAGATTACCTTTCTGTCCTTGAGTACACATCCACCATAGAAATGAAGTTTATCAGATTTGGGGGATGGTATCAGAAGATTTCAGAAATGACTATCTCCCAAATTCACATGTGAATTACAGCTCCAGACAGAGAACATGTAGAATGTAGCCTTTAAGTCACCTCTTTAAAATACTCCTGTTGCTGCCAATGGGAAGAATTACAGTCTTTGGGACAGGAGTCTCCTATGTTTCTCCTTTACTAGCAAAGCAATAAACCATCTTTTTCCTTTTTCTCAAAATTATGTCCTCATTATTGGATTGACTTCAGGGACAAGGACTGAGCTTTGGGAAACACTGTCACCCTTTATATATTCTTCCATTTATCCAACAGGAAACAAATCATATCTGAATCTTAGCATTTTCTCCCTATCCTTCCAAATTCATGTCCTTCTCACAATGCAAAACATATTCATTATATTCCATATCCTGCGGTCTTGGCTGATTCCAGCATCACCTCCAAACCTAAAGACCTACTTGAATACAATATGGTTGAGACTCCATTAATGATTTATCCCAAGGCAAAATCTCTCTAGTTATGAGCCTATAAAATTAGGGCAAGTTACTTCTAAAATGCAATGGTGGGAAAGCCACAAGAACGATATTTGTCGTATGAGAGATAAATGTACAAGAAGAAAGGGACAACTGGCTACAAGCAATTAAAACAAAACCAGCAGGAATTAAATCTTAAAAGTCCTGAATAATCTTTAACTGTGTCCCTAGATGGAGTCCAAAGAGGCTTCGGGGGAGGGGTGGTAATCTCAATTTGATACCAGACATGTCAGGAAATTTGACTTGGTAATTGTAGAAATCAAAACAAATCAAATGAACAAACATAAACACAAGGCTTTTATGAGACCTTCTGCTAAGTGAACACTGACCAGAGTGTCATACTGGTTCCTGGAACAAAGGGAGAGAGTTAATTTTATTCATGTGAAAGTACTGTTTGCAAAGGAGAGCTAAGGTTTAGGAATGCTAATTGTCTTTAAGTACATGTCAAAAGTGTTTATCTTTTCCTTGAGGGCATTTTAACTCTGAGGAAGGCAAGGTCAATAGGTCATCCTGGAGCCTAGCTTTTCATATAAATGCCACATTTTGTATAAATATTTCTGTCTTGTGATAAGAATGAGTTGCTGTAGTTGTTTAGAGAACACCCAGGTAGGAAATCGAAGAGAATCAAATCATGGGAAATTGCCATTTTGATGGTTCTTCAGTAGGTTTTATTCTTTATGTTGTTTGTCCTCAGAGATCATGGCAAAATTAACCTGACCCTATGATACACCTGGTGTACAAAGCTGATAAGTTTGTTTGAAATGTTTAAGGCATACAACAACTTTTAATACCTAATAGACAACATAGGAGAGACGAGAAAGAGAACTTACACTACCATTTTTAATAGTGAGGTTTGAAACCAGGGGCACTTTAGCATAGTCACCAGCTACATCCCCATCAATTTGATTATTTTTTAAAAGTTTTGAAACAGGTCCTTACTAAATTGCTAAAGTTCATCTCAAATTTACAATGTTCTTGCCATCAGCTTCTTGAATCACTGGGATTACAGGCACCACCATGCTCAGTTTATATTATTTTTAAAATAGTTGTCAGGACATGAGATAAAGCCCAGGAGTGCATTTGCAATTATTCCTATGGTGGTCTCTTTCAAACTCAGCTCTGACATGTTCCTAACTTATACTGCAGAAAGGAATTTCAGGACATGTCAAAAGAGACACAAGTAGAGATTTATTTAGGAAAGCTAGTATATTTATTTAGGAAAGAAAGCAATAGAGCAGAATATACACACCAAGGGAGAGGAAGTGCAGGCACTAGAGAGTAAGATGTGCTTTGGGACCTCAGACTTCTTTAAAGAAACTTTGCAAATTGTAAACATGAGAGGTATGTGAGGTGGTTGTCAGCTTAATGAGCTCAATTCTTTGGATGATGGAGCACAGACCAGGTGAGAGCAGTCTGGTTCTTCTCAGGCTCTTTAGTTTGATGTTAGTAGTGTTGGGTTGTATACATCCAAATCATTTTAACATTTTTTTCTTAATATTTTGAATATTCTCTCTCTCATCTTCTTTATTGGTCTAAAAACATTACTCTAATTTATTGGACCATTTTCACGTTTAGGTCCAAGGAAGCAGGCCTGGGGAATGAAAATTAAGGTGTTTGTGATGTTTTTAGGTTTTAAAACTACTTTCTACATATCCTTACTTATTCTTTTATACCTGAATTACATATGCAAACTCTGAGAAACACTGGGGATTTGGACAATTAGATCCAGTAGGCATTGCTCTAATGGAGAATGTCTGTGGTGGAAGGATCCTTAAGACAATTTCTGTTGTGACTCCAGAACTTCCAATATGTGCTCTGAAATGTAGATAAAGGGAACCATGCTCTTTAATGCTTGTATTCTGCACTAATAGAGAATTAGCACCATCTGAATGTCACAAAATTTTGCAATTTTAAAACTTCCGGAACTGTGGCCCAAGCTTACATGGCTCCATTTGATATGTGGTTGTGCAAGCTGAGACATGCTGTACTAAGAAGTGGAGCAAGTGACCCTAGGAAGTGAACCCTATCTTTCCTCAAGGCAATAATATTCTGATCTTGGGATGGGAAGGGCATCCTTGAAGATCTCTGAAGTGCCTTTCACACTTTTATTCATGATTATAATGAATAGAATGACTCCCTTTCATTCATGCTAATCTCTTTAGGAAGTAGTTGCTTGGTTGCATTATTCAACACTTTTTCATTCTTTCATGGCTAGACTGCAAATTTTCCAAACTCTTTTTGTTCAACTTCTCTTTTATTACAAATTCCACCTTGAAGTTATCCCTTTGATCATTCATCTTAGTGTAATGACCAAAATCAGACATTCATTAGGCTGAATTCTTCCTTCCTTAGATATTTCTTCCATTAGTTATACAAGTTCATCAAAAAAGGTACTGTTACCTTAGGCAAGGGGTATAACTGTGCCCCCAGAAAGAGACTGCTAAACTTTGATTACTCAAGGTGGTCTTGGAAACATTGGAATAAAACACAGCTCCCTATGAGACAGGCCACCAGATCTTTGCCCTGCACTCTTTTTTCTGTAACCACCTAGAAAGACAGAACTGAGAATTTTCAGAGGTGAAAACTGAAAAACCATAGCTTTAGTAGGTAGAATCATCCAATACCCTCATAAAAAGATAGGAAATGACACAATGAGAAAAAATGCTGATACTAACATAATACTTACTATTATTTGGTGAAAGTGTTGCATATTTTAATTTAATTGGACATCCCAATTTACTATAAAATGTATATACCAGAGAGACAAATTGATTGAATTTTATTCCCACAGTACACAGATTCTAGGCTAACTTTAGCATTACTAAAATACACCAATTGACAAACTTCCACATAGTTTACCAAATTTGGGTACCAAAGTAAGATATATCTGAATATATCATAAAATTTAAGCAACATATCCTAAAATATTTAGGAGAATAATTAAATGTAAACAGAGGATATAGTTATAAATTATTTTTAGCTATGTCCTTGTCTAATTTTACCACACCTATAGAATTTGCTAATGTTTTGATGTGTTTTGAGTGTGTCCCCCAAGGATTCATGTGTTGAAAATTTGGTACTAAGTGCAGCAATGTTGACAGGTGGTAGGGCTTATAGGAAGTTGATCAGATTATTGAGAGTGCAGCCCTTGGAAGAGATTAAAGTACTTTTCATGGAACCCTGAGTTAGTTCTCATGAGTATGAGTTATGAAAGAAGATCTTATGCCTGGATCTTTCTCTGACTCCTTGTTTCACCATGCAACCTCTCCTTTTCACATCCACCACTGCCATGATACCATCTACCATGATGTTAAGGAAGGAATTTGGGAACAAAGGAAAAATATTGAGTCTCAAAGGAAATGCCCAGGTAAAACTGAGATGCAAAAGGATGCAAGGAAAATTATATCTCCTGAACATGTGCCCTTGACTTGCACCTTGACCTGTGCTCTTGTAACATAAGGACAATGTGCAAGCACAGGAAATACTAATATGAAATTGTGTGGCTCCACATTGGGTCTTATCCAGACCCTGGCAACTGTCTTCTGTAAACATTAATGTTGTACACCAACATGTGACTCTTTCTGCCTCTGGAGATAGCCCATGTTCTCCCTTGGAAGCATATCCCTTGCTTTACTCCAATGGCATAACTCTAAAAATTGGCCTCATTCTCCCTTGAATTTGTACCAACTTTCCTAAATGAACCTCTGTATCTGCCTTTGACTGACCCATGCAGTAATAATTTTCATTGCCATATGCCAAAGTCCCTGTTGGTCCTGAGTCAAGTTCTCCCTTCTCTCTGGTAATTCCTTGGACCTTTCTTCAGAAAGGTTTTCCCCTGTGACACTGAGGTAACCAGAGGTTCTCACCAGAACCAAGCCAGTGTTACTGTCATACTTGAACCTTCAGACCTGTGAGCTAAGTAAACCTCTTTTCCTTGTAAAGGACACAGACTCTCATATTTTGTTATTGTAACAGAAAACCAACTGATACAGTACTCATTATCTTAAAAATATTGTATAGTAGGCACAAACCCTCTATAACAATTAAAATTAACTGATTATAACACTCACAAATAGTTTTCTACAAAATGGATCCCCATAGATCCTGTTGAAATGTCAATACATTCCAAATTAAGTAAAAAACAGAGCTTCCAAGAGTAAAATTTATATAAAAGCAAATTATTAAAGGGCTGAATATCCCAGTGCTTCTCCATTTAACAACCTCAAGTTACCTTTTGTAAACCTCAGGGAGAAAAAGGACTTCTTATGGTAGATTACTCAACCTGAATATTGTAGTCTCATATATTAATGCCCCCATACTCAATACTTAATATTATTAAAATTACTGATTCTATCTAATAATAGTTAATAAATATTTTGTTATTATAAATTTGGCTAATATATTTTGTTCAATTGCAATTTCTAAAACCTTCAACCCATTTTGTCTCCTCTACAGTGAAACAATACATCCTATGCAGGGTAGACTCGTGATATCTCAGAAACTTTGCCATCACATACAATCATTATAGGCAAGATCTTAATGGCATTCACCTTTCCTGGGGCATACATATGTGTTGGTTCACTTATTCTTCTGTAACAAAATGTCATAAGGTGGGTAATTTATAAAAAGTAGATACATAATTCTCACAGTTCTGCAGGATAAGAAGTCTAATATCAATTCATCAGTAGATTTGGCATCTGGTGGTTTATATTCTACTTTACACTCATCTGTATACCTTCCTCCTGCATTTCATTATGGGGAAAGAAGTGGCTTAGAATTCTGGAGACTCTTATAAGGCATTTATCTCATTCACAAAGGATTTCCTCTTCTGACTTAATCACTTCCCTAAAACTCGTTTTCCTTATTACTGCAACATTTGGGAATTACAATTTCACAAGACCATTTTTTCCATATAAAACCTTTATTTTAACATTTAAAAGGAAGTCACATATCACATACTCATTCCAACAACTTTCCCAGTCTTGGCCACCAATAAGTTACACACACACTCAAGTACTTAAAGGTTGCTGCAACAGCTCATTAGCTTACCCAGGCAGAGTGGTCACTTTCCTCACACCAGACTCCCATCTGTCCACTGCAAGGTCACTTGCCTGGCACAGTTGTGGGTACACCTGCAGCCGAATTGAGCCTCCAGTTGTGAAAACAGTAAAAGTAGCATGACTCTCATAGCTACTTTTCCTCTGAAAGGTGTGGTCACTGCAATGCAGTTCTCTGGATAGGGAGACTGAGGTACTGCATGCTCAGAAGGACAAGTGACATTTCTTGTAGTGCTCTCTCAAAAGTTGAAGGCAGGTACTCGACAGTAAGAGGAGTTTCAGCAGCATGTTCCTGAAGACTGTACCACAGCCCTGGTTCAGGATTTCTTTCCCTGCACGATTATGACTATTTGCTAGTTGACTCTTTGCCTTTTTGGCAATTCAGTTGCTTTGATGAATTTGCTGTGATCCAGGGGTGTTCAAGTACTTCACTTAGAGTTGGCCTCTGGCTTGTATTATGCTTCAAACAGTCTTGAAATGAGGTCCCTGGCTCCCTCTGTCACAAAGTCAGGGGATGTGAATTCAACCCATGATATTCTTTTGTAGGTCTCTTGGTGTGTGTTTGCCTCAAAAGGAGGCTTCCCAACTAGAAATTCATAGCAAAGAACTCCAAGGCTCTAGAGATCCACCTTCTCGTCATGCATCCAGCCTTCAATCATCTCGGGGGGCAGGTAGTCCAGTGTACCACAGAGAGTGGTTCTCTTGGAGGATGGAGCATGTACTGACCACCCAAAACCCACAATCTTAAGCTCTCCAGTTGATCCAAGAAGCAGGTTCTCTGACTTAATGTCTCTATGAATAACTCTCTTTGAATGGCAGTAAGATAGGGTGTTTGCCAATTCAGTTATGTAAGTAGCAGTTCTCTGGTCATCAAGTTTGGAAAGCTTCTGAAGTTCTCTATAGACTGTTCCAAGCAGTGCATACTCTAGAATTAGGTAAACTCTGGTGGCATCGTGAAAATAACCATACAACCTGAGAATATTAGGATGCCACAGGTGGGACTGGATCTCTACTTCTCTTCTGAGCTGATGCTCCACTCCTGCCTTCTCCAGCTGAGCTTTAAACAACACTTTAAGAGCCAGGATAAGCTTGCTTTGTTTTTCTCTTGCCAAACTTTCCTTTACCCTGTGGGCGACCAATGTCAAAATCTTCCAAAGTCCACTGCCTTTTCTTTGAGTCTTCATTTTTCTGTTTTGATGCCAGTTCCCTTTCAGGATTATTTCCAGGTGCCCATGGCGGGGGCTGCTCACTCTTCCAGGTGTTGTTCACTGGCCGGAAGATAGGACGAGGCACACTGGCTGCCTGCAAGTGCTTCTGTCCCAGTTTCTTACTGGAGACGAGCTTGTGTGCTTGCAAAGGAACACGCAGGGAGGAATTTGAAGGACACAAGACCCACTGAGCCTGGCCACTGCTTGCAGGTAATGGGTTCTGAGAAGGAATGTGCTGAGGGACCAGAACATGTTTGGACCATCACCATATGGAACGATAGCCTTAACAGGCCCTGGAACGCAGTTTTCTTTAGATCTGTCCATAATGCCAGCCGGATGCTGCCTCTGACCCTGGACTGCAGAGTCCTCCCAAGAACTCAGCCGTTACAATTCAAAGGTTCTTCTTTTTAAAGACCACAAGACAATTTTGATAGGCATTCATACCATAGTATAATGCCCTGCATCCTCAAAATTCAGGTCCTTCTTACATTCAAAGCACATTAATTTTATCTCAATAAAATAAGCAAAAGTTTTCATTCTTTCTAGCATCAAATTTACAAAGTCCAAAGTCTTATCTGAATATTATCCAAATAAAATATGAACAAAGCACAAGATATGATTCATTCTAAAGAGAACTGCTCTTCAGCTGTAAATCTGAGAAATAAGTTATGTTGCATACTTCTAACTACAATTTCAGGAAAGGAACAGGACAGACATTCTCATTCCAAAATGAAAAAGAAGAAAGGAATAACAGTTTTCAAACAAGTCTGAAATGTAAGGTTTAAGGGCAACCTTTTTGTTTTGAGAAGTACTATTCAAATAACTTTTTCATTTGTCAATTGGATTGTCATTTTTTAGGTTATGTTTAAAAAAGTTATTTATATATTTCTGGATATTAACCTTGTATCAGACGAATAGATGGAAAGTATTTCTCCCATTCTGTAAGTGCTTCTACACTCTGTTGATTTCTTGTAGTGCAGAAGCATTTTAGTTGATGTAATCTCATTTATCATTTTTTTGGCTTTTATTTCTTGAGCTTTTTGAGTCCTATTTATGAAATATAGCCTTATACCAATATCTTGAAGTATTTACCTTGTGTTTTCCTGTTGTAGTTTCAGAGTTTCAGGTTTTACAGTAAGGTCTTTTATCCACTTTGAGTTGACTTTTGTACAAGGTGAGAAATAGGGGTCAATTTTCATTATTCTATATGTAGATATCCAGTTTTCCCCCATACAATTTGTTATAGAGGATGTCCTTTCTCTATATATGTTTTTGAAAGTTTGGTCAAGATTCAGTTGGCTGTAGATATATAAGGTTATTTCTGGATTCTTCATTCTGTTCCCTTAGTCTGTGTACCTGTTTGTCCAATAAATACATAAAAAGTAGCATTAGTTATCAGCAAATGCAAATCAAAAGGATAATAAAAAAGTGAAGTTATGAATGTCCCTACATTCCCTAGCTATCAGCAAATGCAAATCAAAAGGATAATAAATTTATGAATTTATGAAGGAAAAGGAATTCTTACACATTTCTGGTGTGACTATAAATTAGTATAGCCACTATAAGATAGTAAATGAAAGCGGACAGACCTGATTTATTGGGGTCCCAGTCAGGCCCCTTCCTATGATTCTAATAATGTTATGTTATGCTCTAGTTTGAAATTTTCCCCCAAAATTTGTTCATGGGAAACTTAATCCCAAATGGAACAATGTTGAGAGATGAAACCATGAAAATGATTAGATAATGAGGACTCTGCCATTATAAATGGATTAAGGTCATATCACAGGGTGGTTTAATTATCATAGGAGTAGTTTCCTAATTAAATAATAAGTTTGGATGCCATCCTTTCTATTCAATATCTATCACCCCACTCTCATTTTTCAACTTGCCATCTGCCTTTGGTGTTGGAATCAATCAGCAGAAAGTCCCTTGCTAAATAGGGGTAATTTGACTTTTGAATTCTCAGTCGTCGAAATGTTAAAAAAATGAGTATTTGAAACAATAAATTACCAGTCTCAGATATTCTGTTATAGAAGCAAAATAGATTAAGACACAACATTGGAACTTATAAGCAGAACTACTTCTTGTAAAACCCATGGGGGAACATATTTGGAACTAGAAAATGAGTAGAGGCTGATGATTTTGATGAGCAAGTCTAGAAAAATCCTATATTACCTATGTGGAGTACCAGGGAAAATTCTGTTTAGGGCTTAGAAGAGAAAGAATGTAGAGAAATTCTGGAACACTTTAGAGACTACTAACATGGCAATGATGAGAATGTTGGTAGGAATATGAATGGTAAAGGACATCCTAACGTGTCTTAGGTGGGATGAAGTATTGGAAACTGGAGTAAAGGCCATCATTGTTATACACATTCAAACAAGTGGCAGAATTGTGTCTGTGTTTTGGGGAGTTTGTGGTGTCAGAACTTAGAAGCAATGAATAGACTATCTGGTAGGAGAAATATCTAAGAAGCAAATTGTTCAAAGTGCTGCATGGTTTCTTTTGGCAGAATAGAGATGATTTGAAGACAGAATTTGTACTTGAATGGAAAGCAGAATAGAAATATTTGAAAAACTCTCAGCCTAGTCATCTAAAAGTTATTAAACAGTATGCTTGGGAGAAAAGACTAAGGGTATGTCAAGTGAATATTTGCTAAAGAGAGTGATATGAACAGAAGGAAGCCACCTTGTACTCATCAGACAATGAATGGGGAATAGCCCTGTGTTAATGGCTTGTATGTGAGTTGTCCCCCAAGAGTTCATGTGTGAAACAATGCCAGGTTTAGGGGAGATATGATTGGATTATAAGAGCCGATATAATCATTGAATTAATTCCCTGATAGGATTAACTGAGTGGTAACTGAAGGTGGATAGGGTGTGGCAAGAGGAGATGGGTCCTGGGGTCATACCTTTTGGTATATATTTTATATTTGGATAGTAGAGCCTCTCTCCTTCCTGACCAGCTTATGAGCTACTTACTTTCACCACACTCTTCCACCATGATGTTAATCCTCACCTTGAGCCCCAAGGAATGGAACAGGCTGTCTATGGACTGAGGCCTCTGAAACAGTGATCACTTAATAAACTTTTCTTCCTCTAGAATTGTTCTGTTTGGGGTCCTTTAATCACAGCAGCAAAAATCTGACTAAAATACCCTGAAAGCATTCCTTTAGATCTTTAGGGCATGCTAAGACCTCAGGGAAGGTTTGCAAAGAGGTACTCATAAAACTGAGCAGAGGTGAGACATGTGAACCTGATTCCTGAATTATGGCAGAGTGCCCCTTATCCAACCCAAGTGTGGCTCAGGAAGGCAGAGGTGCAGCTGTGTCACTTTCTAGAGGGTACAAGTTAAGGGACTTTACAGTATCTATGTGCTGTTGATTGTGCAGTTATGGGACCACGGTGAACTCCAATTTGATTTCTAATGTTATGGTGTATATCTTGGATTCAGGCAGAAACTTGCCACTCAGCAGAGCTGTTAAGCATAGACAGTGAAGCGAAATTCAGTTCTTGAGTATAGTGCTTTAAGATTAGGGCACTGTACTGGCACAGAAACAAAAATACACTCTGAGCAGGCTTATCACAAAGTGAGAATCTAGTTGTGGCAGGAACTCAGTAAAAGAAGATGTATCCCTGCTCTGAAATGGTTAGACCTTGGGGTTTGTTTTTAGAATAGTGGGGTGAACTTGTGGTGGAAGAAAAGTGTTAGCAACAGGTAGCATTTTTTTGCTCAGTTTGTGTACAACTGCTGCCCTCTTGTGGGAAGTCACATGCATACACAATGTGAGAACTGTTATTTATTTTATTCTTTCTGGCCTAGTGTGACTTGTGGAAGGGCAAGCAGCAGCCAAAAGACTCTAAGAATGATTCTCGATACATGCACCACCTTGAGAACACAATTGAGCCTGTTGAGCTACAGAAGAAGTTGATGGGCCCCTTGTACTGTGGTGGACTCTTCATGATTTGAAAAGCCTAACGATCTTCCCAGGTGAATCTCCTCCATAAGTCCACTCACAAATTGGAAAGGGGCTTTTATCCTTATGTGATTGACCTCTTTGCAAGATGGCATCAGTGCATGATGGGTATTAATTCCTCCAGGTCAGTTGCCTATTAGGGCCCTCTTGGCAGCCGACACCTTATCCCTGCTCTCCCATCACTGTTCATTTCTAGCTAATTACTTACACCAACATTCCCTTCTCAAGGAATCCCTTAATTCCTTTAGGGATATTCATAGGTTGGATAAGGATGGACAGCTGAGAGGAACACATCCATCAATGATCTGGCAGGACTATAATTGTCATAAAAAGAGGAGGACAAATCTGGGGGATAAAAGTGTAAAAGGGAAGCTATTGGTACCATTGAGGAGTCAGGGCATGTTGTTTCCTAGAAGTGAGAAATTTAGGGTGTTTAGGATGAGAAACTCAAAAGAGATGAGCAATAGAATAAGTCCTAAGGGACTTAAAAGAGAAGAATACAGGGCAATCAGGAGAAAAACAGAACATGAAATCAATTTATCCAGATTCTTAGCTTTTGTGGTTTGTACAAGGAGACCCTTAATGTTTTGTTGCATTCATCTTTTACTCTAAGTGTGGCTCCTTGCTGCATCCAACCTAAAAGGATTCCTGTCCCTTGTTTGATTTCTCTTCTGTTTGTATGGGATATTTAAGTCAAGTGGGATATCTCTTGTATGTGTACTGCATGAATGGACATTCCTTAGGGTTCATCCCCTCTTTACATACCATTATTCCAGATAATAAATGGACTGTACTATCTGGTGGGCAATTATGTACTCTAATTTGAAGATCACTTCCCATTGGCTCAAGTCTCTTGTCTATCCTCCAGTAATAGCTCTAGATCTGCTAACTTATCATTCATCCAGGTTGAGTTGATGGTAACATACATGTGAACTTGTGAGTCTCACCTCATGACAAGGGAAGAGTTTTATGAGGCAGAAAAACACTGAAAAGTGGAACTGGCTAATTTCCCTCATGCTTTGGTTTAGATATGAGGTCTTCACAAAAAACTCACGTGTGAGAATGCAAGAATGCCCAGAGGTGAAACATGGAATCCAAGTGATTTAAAGGTTTAAACTTAATCAGTGGATTAGTACGCTGATATGTACTGTTATGAGGTGTAATTTAAGAACAGACTGATCACCACTGAGAAGTCCAAATTTGAGAGTCTTTATTAAGCCAGCTGGCTGACTGTCTCACACAATGCCCCCCAAAAATGGCTATTGAGAGAACAGCCCAAACCATAGGGTTGTAGGGGTTCTTATACCAAAAATCACATCATTCATAATTGTCTGTTGCGATGATTCGAAATTACAAACTAACATCATGAGATCATCAACAGAGGGAGAAGTGGGCCAAAATGACCCTTCCTAGGTGTAACTAAAGAATGGTTACTAACATCCACATAATCATGGTACATTGTTTAGGAGCAATAGGAATCAAAAGAGAGCAATTTTTTATTACACAGGGATTGTCATTTTATATTGTTAAACGTGTCACACCAAGTAACCGACGATGGGGACAGAGGCAGGGTTTTCCCATGGGAGAAGCTTATTTCCTACATAACATGGAGTCTCAGAGAAAAATGGAGTCTGTTTAGTCATTTTCCTTAGAGTCTGGCCTATACATTCTCATGGAGTCAGCACATCACAGTAGTAACTGGGTTGTAACTGTAGGAAAGTAGAGTGTAACTAGAGGGGGTAATTTTTGTCCATATTGAGGGGAACTCTCTCTGATTCATGGCTTTACACCCTGAGCTACTTTCCTCTGCAATGTTCTTCTGTTTTGATGTTCTCCCTCACCTTGGGCCCAGAACTATTTAGTTGGTAGACTATAAACTGAACCTCTGAAACTATGAGACAAAATAAACTTTTCCTCCTCTACATTGTTCTTGTCAGGGTTTTTAGTCACAGCAATGAAAAAGCTGACTAAAATAGAAAATGATTTATATACCATATTCTTGTGCCTGCAAAGACAAAGCACAGACAAGAAGAGTGAGTAAGGCAGATTGGGCACTTGCAAGGGTCTGGACTTCACCACCATTCCAAAAGACAGGAAAAATAATGGTGTTCATATGTCATGGATAGCATAAGAGAAGTGTGATGCTGTAGTGGAAAAACAAACTTGAAAATTATTTCTCTGCCTCTGAGGAAGATGAGAACAAAACATACTTCCTACTGAAATCTTCCTGCCATCTGAGTCACAGCACCAAAAATGTTACCAGAGGTTGAGTGTAGACACCAGAGTGGACCTTGGTTCTTGGACATAGTGCCTTAAGATTGGGGAACTAACATACTATAGAAACAGAAGTAGAAGGAGGCAGAGATAGTACTCAGAGCAGATTTATTGCAAAATGAGGAGATAGTGAAAGAATGCAAAGATACACCCCTGAGAGCAAGGAGGGTGCAAATCCACAAAGGATCAAAATGTACCAGTATGGGCATTTTGGGCTCTTTTGTTAGAATAATGGGTGGGAAATTGGAGTGAACTGAAACATTGGTAAGCAGATAGTCAAGTCTTTAGGTTCAGTGCAGGAGCAGCAGCTGCCATCTTGTGGGAAGTCACTGTCACTTGCCCGTGTCATATGAGAACTGAGAACTGAGAAAAGGAACTTATATGCTGTGGTCATTTTACCCATTTGGCAGAATGTCATATAGTGAACAACTGCCTCATGAACTGCTGCTCATGAGTACATGCACCAACTTCATAACATGATGTGTGCCCAATGATCTACAGAGGAGATTGCTGACCTCCTCTGTGAAATGTGGAGAACAGTAGTGGTGAATCTTTTGGGGTTTGAGTAGCTTTCTCACCTTCCAAAGTGGATCTCTTCCATAACCCCACCTACACAAGGAAAGGGAAATTCATATCCTTATGTGATTTGCCTCCTTATAAGATGGATATTAAATTCTCTAAGTCAATTGAAATCAGGAAACCTTTGACAGGATATGGGACATGGATTAACCAAGAGATTATTTTCCAGTTTTAAGACTTAATGTTATTTTTCCAGTTGAGTTATGAGCTTCCTTAAGTCCAGTTACATCTTTCTTCCCTTTGAAATTTAAAATATATCTTTTGTCCCACCAATGTACTTTGGAAGCACAAAACTTATAATTTCACATGATTATATCTGAAGATTAATTTACCCTCAAAATGAATTGTACATTGAGTCTCAAACCATAGCTCATTTAGATAAAACTTGGGACTTTGGCTTTGGATGCTGGAATAAATTGAGGCTTTGGGAACAATTTGAATAAACAAATTTGCTTGGCAAACAAGAAGCCCATAAATTTAGGGGACCAGGAGTGGGATGCTGTGGCTTAAATGTGTTTGCTAACGTTCAAATGAAAGGAACCTTAACCTCTGGTGGCAAGAGGATTGAGAGGTGGGAATTTAAGAGGTAATTATGTTCTGAGGTTTCACATCCTTATGAACTGATAAATACTGTTACCTCAGGAGTGGCTTAGTTATCTTGTGAGTGAATACCTGATAAACTGATGAATTCAGCTACCTTCCCATATCTCTCCTTGTTCTGTCTACTCTGCCATGAGATGTTGTGGCAAAAAGACCTTCACAGATATGGGTCCTCAAACAAGGACTTTGCAGTCGCCACAAGTGTAAGAGATCTCCATTCTTTATAAATTACCCAGTCTGTAATATTGTGTTATAGCAATACAAAATGGACAGTTACAAAATGACAAGTTGGTCCCTGAAAGCTCTCCATTTCCTTCCTCCCAAATTTAATCTATTTTAAGTCAAATATATTACTACCAACACACACCAAAGAATTAAAAAAAATCTTTACACCAGAACACCCCCAAATAACCCAATAATAAATGGGCAAAGGAACTAAGCAGAAATTTATCAAAAGTAGAAATATGGGGGGATCCAAGATGGTGGACTAGAGGGAAGACTGCGTTCCTTGTTGCTCCATTACTCCGGTTTCAAGCAGAGGATATCTGTTTCTTGGTGAGGCAGTTTTTGCTGCTTATCAATTCCCTGCGTGTTTACCCCAATTTGTCTGCTGTGATCACCTGCAGTCTTCAGCATATTAGACGCCTTTTTTGAGTGGCAGATTGCTCACTGTCAGGTGTCTATCATCCGCCATTTGCCTGCCTCTCGGCCCGTCCATCGCCTGCCTTACACCTATCCATCACCCAATGCACGAGGTTTCACCTCCGAATTGGCTGAGAACAGTCCAGAAAACTGATCGCCGACCACCAGTGGAGCACCAGCTACCTGCTTGGTGCCTGGAAGTTCACTGCACTACAGTACCTGCAGGTTTGATTACAAGTGGCTGCCACCATTTGAGACAACAGCCAGGCCCCATAGGACCCTGGCCAGACTGACTGAGACCCGTCTCAGGATTGCTTAAACCAACCGATAACTCCCTACCTCTGGGCCCTACACATCGACTGACAGCTCTCTGCTGCCAGGAACCCCAGACAAATTGACTGCGCCCTATCACCGGGACCCCAGACCAACTGATTGCACCTGGCCTCCAGGATCCCACAACAAAACCAAACACACCCGACCTCCAGGACCCCTGCCTGACCAACTACATCCCACCTGCAGGACCTCCTGCTGACCACGGCCACAACCTGAGCTGCAGCTCCCCATTTGCCAACACATTTCGAAGCCAGAGTGGCCATCTTGGATAATCCTGGAAGTCATAGCTCCAATCTTTAGGTGGGGCAAATCCCATCCTGAAACACCTGCTGGAGGCTTGAAGATCATTGTCAGGTACCTTTCATGCATCAGACTACTGAAGACTGGGAGGTTTCATAACTGTATGACTGTTATACTGTAGATTTTCTTTTTCTCCTCCTTATTGAAAAAAAATAAAGTTTTTATTTCTTTACTTTTTTGTTCTCTTTTCCTTTTGTTTACCTGTTCCCTCAGAGTCTCTTTCCTCCCTTTTTTTGCATGCTAACATCCAATTTCTTTTGATTACACTCTCACACTTTCTATTATCTGGAACTTCTATATATTCGTTCTTATCCCATTAACAACAACATTCTTCATCCCTCTGCATCCTTTTTGTCCTCCATTAGAAACTGCAGACCTTATTGCAAATCTGTTTGTTTTATTGACGATAATATTTGAACTCATTCTGTTATTATGACAATTTGTTATTGTCCTCATAAAGGCTATTTGGTCTAGGATTGCATAGTGTCTGAATTGGGCACTGCTAATATTGATCTCCCCTTAAAGAAAGGGTTTTGAAGACCTATAGGACCATGATAAGCCTATAAGGGGAAATCGACAATACCCCAGATCTGCACTGCTAGAAGGGAAGATACATGAACAACATGAAAAAACAAGGGAAGAAAATGATCCAAACAAATCTAGATTCTATAGTAATAGAATCCAATTACACTAGGTTAGAAGAAATGTCAGAAAAGAACTTCAGATTATACATGATTAAGATGATTCGCAAAGTGGAAGGATGAGATAAAGGAGCAAATTCAGGCAATGAATGATAATACCGATAAGCTGAAAGAGCACCTGCAGGAAGCAAAAAGATCATTTCAACAAAGAGATAGAGATTCTCAAAAAAAAAAAAAAAAAAAAAAAAAAAAACGGAAATCCTTGAAATGACAGAAACAATAAACCATATAAAAAACTCAATGGAAAGCATCACCAAAAGACTAGACCACTTGGAAGACAGAACCTCAGACAATGAAGACAAAATATTTAATCTTGAAAATAAAGTTGCCCAAACAGAGAAGATGGTAAGAAATCATGAACAGAATCTCCAAGAACTATGGGACATCATGAAAAGACAAAATTTAAGAATTATTGGGATTGAGAAAGGCACAGAGATACAAACCAAAGGAATGAACAAACTATTCAATGAAATAATAGCAGAAAATTTCCCAAACCTGAAGAATGAAATGGAAAATCAAATACAAGAGGCTTACAGACACCAAATGCACAAAATCACAACAGTTCCACAACAAGGCACATTATAATGAAAATGCCTAACATTCAAAATAAAGATAGGATTTTGAAAGCCACGAGAGAAAAGCATCAGATTACATATAGGGGGAGACCAATATGGATAGCAGTTGACTTCTCAACCGAGACTCTCAAAGCTAGAAGGGCCTGGAACAACATATTTCAAGCTCTGAAGAACATGGTTGCCAACCAAGAATCCTATACCCAGCAAAACTAACTTTCAGATTTGAAGATGAAATAAAATCCTTCCATGATAAACAAAAGTTAAAAGAATTTACAAATAGAAGGCCTGCACTACAGAATGTTCTCAACAAAATATTCCATGAGGAGGAAATGAAAAACAACAATGGAGGTCAGCAAAGGGAGGAACTACCTTAGAGAAAAACCACTCAAAGGAGAAACCAAGCCAACTTAAAAACCAAAAATAAGCCAAATGACTGGGAATACAACTCAGATCTCAATAATAACTCTGAACGTTAATGACCTAAATTCATCAATCAAAAGACATAGACTGGCAGAATGGATTAAAAAGAAAGACCCAACAATAGGCTGCCTGCAAGAGACTCATCTCATAGAAAAGACATCCACAGACTAAAGGTGAAAGGATGGGAAAAAACCTACCATGCACATGGACTCAGTAAAAAAGCAGGGCTTTTCATCCTTATATCAGATAAAGTGGAAAGTTAGTCAGAAGGGATAAAGAAGGACATTTTATACTGCTTAAGGGTACCATAAATCAGGAAGACATAATGACAGTACTTATTTATGCCCCAAACCATGGTGCATTTCTGTACATCAAACAAATCCTTCTCAATTTCAGGAATCACATAGACCACAACACAATAATGCTGGGTCACTTTAATGCACCACTGTCACCACTAGATAGATCTTCCAAACAAAATCCAACCAAAGAAACGATAGAACTCAATAAAACAATCAATAACCTAGACTTAATAGACATATGTAGAATATTCCATCCATCAACGAGTGGATTCACTTTCTTCTCAGCAGCACATGGAACCTTTTCGAAAATAGACCATATGTTATGCCACAAAGCAGCCCTTAGGAAATGCAGAAAAATAGAGATACTGCCTTGTGTTCTATCAGATCATAATGAACTGAGAGTAAAAATCAATGACAAAGTAAAAAACAGAAATTACTCCAACACATGGAGACAAATAATATGCTATTGAATGAAACATGGATAACAGAAAACATCAGGGAGGAGATAAAAAATTTCTTAGCGTTCAATGAGAACAATGATAGAACCTATAAAAATCTCTGGGACACCATGAAAATGGTACTAAGAAGAAAATTCATTGGATGGAGTGCATTGCAGAAAAGAATGAAAAGTCAACAACTAAATGACCTAACATTACAGCTCAAAACCCTAGAAAAAGAAGAACAGAATAACAACAAAAGTAGTAGAAGACAGGAAATAATTAAAATCAGAGCTGAAATCAATGAAATTGAAAAAAAGAAACAGTTCAAAAAATTGACAAAGCAAAAAGTTGGTTCTTTGAGAAAGTAAACAAAATAGACAAGCCCTTAGCCACATTAACAAAGAGAAGGAGAGAGAAAATTCAAATTACCAAAATTTGTGATGAAAAAGGAAATATCATGACAGATACCACTGAGTTACATAACATAATGAGAAGGTACTTTGAAAATCTGTATTCCAACAAAATAGAAACTACCGAAGACATTGACAAATTTCTAGAGACATATGCTTCTCCCAAACTGAACCAGGATGACCTATACAATTTAAACAGATCAATATCAAACAATGAAATAGAAGAAGCCATTAAAAACTTACCATCCAAGAAAGTCCAGGACGAGATGGATTCTCAGCCGAGTTCTACAAGACCTGCAAAGAAAAACTCATTCCAATACTTCTCAAAGTATTCCAGAAAATAGAAAAGGAGGGTAACCTACCAAACTCATTCTATGAAGCTACTATCACCCTCATACCCAAACCAGGAAAAGACACATCAAGGAAAGAAAAATTTAGACCAATATCCTTGATGAATATAGATGCAAAGATCCTTAACAAAATATTGGCAAACTGTATTCAAAAACATATTAAGAAAATCGTGCACCAGGATCAAGTGGGGTTCATCCCTGGAATGGAAGGATGGTTTAACATCCATAAATCAATAAACATAATCCATCAATAATCCATCATGTCAACAGACTTAAGGATAAGAATCATATGGTTATTTCCATTGATGCAAAAAAAGTGTTCAACAAAATACAACACTCCTTCATGCTCAAAACACTAGAAAAAATAGGGATAGTAGGAAAATACCTGAACATTTTAAAGGTTATTTATGCTACGCCCATGGCCAACATCATTCTTAATGGAGAAAAACTGAAAGCATTCTCTTTAAAAACCGGAACAAAACAGGGATGTCATCTTTCACTACTTTTATTCAACATTGTCCTTGAAACTGTAGCCAGAGCAATTAGACAGACTAAAGACCCTGTCTCTAAATAAAATACAAAAAGGGCTGTGGATGTGGTTCAGTGGTTAAGTGCCCCTTGGTTCAATCCCTGGTACCAAAAGCAAATGAACAAACAAACAAACAAACATAAACCCTCTCCCCTAGAGTTTATCTGTTTTCCATGATCCAATAACTCTCTTGGGACTTCAACATGGCAGTCTAGGGAAACTGGAATCCCAGATATATGAGTTTGCAGCTAGATCTGCATAGGCCTGTGTGAGCCTAGCAAACCTGTGGAAAGTCAGAAACTGGGAGCATTTTGCCTAGGGGAACATAGGTTATGGAAGCTGGAGAGACCTGTGCTATACCCAGTCCTGTGAAACCTGAGACTCACAGGGACTGATGGGACAGGTTACTGTGGATTTGACTCAGAAAGTTGGAAGAGAGTCTCTTCCAACCTTTTTTTGATCTCAGCTCACCTAACCAGCTGGTCTGGCACTCACAGGCTTTCTGGGTTCTGTCCTGGCCAGTACTCACTGGATCCCAGCACCAGCCTGAATTCCTCCCCAGTCTGGTATCCACTTATCCTGGAGTCCCTCCAGGTCTGGCATCAGTCAAGCACACAATATGTTCTTCCTGGATCCCCAGTTCCCAGTCTCCCAAACCCTCCCTGGCCCCTGACCTGGTCCATCACTTGCAGCTTCATGACTGGTCTGCAGGTCATGGCACCTGGCCTTGATCCACTCAGTGTGAAACAGCTGGCCTCCAACATGGCTTATTCCCAACTTGGACCACATGTTGCTTAGCTGCCAGACTCATCCTGTTCAGAACACAACTTTGAGACTGGCTAGGAGGTCCTAGTGTCCAATCCTCAGGACCAGCTGGGAGAGAAGCATCTGATCAGGAATTTGAAAGGACAGGGGCAGGAAAGATTTAGTTCAGAGACTGAATCAGAGACCAAGAATAATGTGATCTGTAGGCAATGTAGTGGGTTAATAACAGGCTTATACACCATGGGAGTAGAACACAAAGTGTATTTCCAGGGTGCAGCCTTCCAGCATGAACTGGAAATTGCTGGGCCCTGGAGGTACACTGACATAATATCACCAGGCCAATTGGCATTCAGAGAAGAAACTGGAGCATACCTGAGCCTACACCCCATTTCCAGGAGTTCAACCTCCAGGATTAACTCTATAACCCTAGCAACCTCACCCATCTGAGGGTGGAACAAGCATCAAATTTCAGACAACCCTACCTAACTTCTGAGAAGGGAAACTGAGAAACTTTTGAACACCAATGGGAACAATTGTTCAATTTTTCATTGAGATATATTTTTCCCCTTGTATTTTTCTTTTTTTCTCTCACATTTGTACCACTTTTGAAATCAAATATTTTTCATGCATCAGTTTATTTAGGACAGGGATTTCTGAATAGAAAGTGATTCAGTGATTTCACTTTAATTTTATGTTTTTTATTTATATATTTTTCTATTTATAACTTTTTAAAAAATGTGTTTTATATATATTTTTCTCTCTCTTGTCTATTTCCCTTGATTCTGTTTCTTTCTTTTCTCCTGCTAATGACCAACCTCAATTATTCCCTATTTCACTTTTATAATTTTTTTACTTCTATCTTCTCTCCTCCTTCTCATAAAAAAATCCTACACCACTCCTCTTCTCTCTTTGTCCAACATCTGAAATTGTAAAGCCTTTGGCAAAATTACTGTTTTTCTTGTAGGCATTAACTGAACACATCATTTCTGCTTATTGTGACAAAAGTTTAGACATTGTAGTAAGGCCTACTTGGTTCATGGCTGAATATTGTTTGCATTGATTGCTGTTATTATTGTTTTCTGCTTAAAACAAGGCATTAGAAACTTTCAGGAACACTGTAAGTACAGGGTAGAAATGCCTCAGATCCATATTTCTAGATGGGTAGACACACAAGTAGCATAAAAAATCATGGTAACGAATAGCCGCAAACAAACCAATGCACTGAGAATAGAATTAAATGACAAGAAATGTCAGAGAATGAGTTTAGAATGTACATAGTTAACTGATCCACAAGGAAAGGACATATAAGGAGTGAAATCAGAGATAAAATTCAGTAAGTAAAAGATCATTTCAAAGAAGAGACAGATATTCTGAAAAGAGATCAAGCAAAACTCCTCAAAATGAAGGAATCAAAAAACCAAATTAAAAATTCAATGGAAATCATCACAACAGACTAGATCACTTGGAAGACAGAACCTAAGGCAATCAAGACAACATATATAATCTTGAAAATAAAGTTAAACATGCAGAGAAGATGTTAAGAAACCATGAACAGAACTTCCAAGAAGTATGGTCTAACATGAATAGGTCAAATTTAAGATTTATCAGGATAGGTGAAGGCACAGAGATACAAACCAAAGGAATGCACAATCTTTTCAATGACATAATATTAGAAAATTTCCCAAACCTAAAGAATGAAATGGAAACTCAAATACAAAAGACTTACAGAATCCCAAATATACTAAATAAAAACAGACCCACAACAAGACACATTATTAGGAAAATGCATAAAATACAGAATAAGGATAGAAATTTAAAGGCTGCAAGAGAGTATTATCAGGTTACATACAGGTGGAAACCAATTTGAATCTCAGCTGATTTCTGAACCCAGGCCCTCAAAGCCAGGAGGTCCTGGAGTAATATATATCAAGCACTGAAAGAAAATGGATTCCAAACAAGAATTTCTTATCTAGCAAAATTAAGCTTCATATTTGAAGATGAAATAAAACCTTGCATAATAAACAAAAGTTTAAGAATTCACACCTAGAAAGCCTGCACTACAGAACATTCTCAGCAAAATATTTCATAAAGCAGAAATGAAAAATAAGAGTGAAAAACTTCAAATGCAGGAACAACGCTAAAGTAGTAGTCAATCAAAGGAGAAACTAATTCAAATTAAAAATCAGAAATAAATGAGCTCACATCGATCTGGTAAACA
The DNA here is from genome assembly GCF_902686445.1 of Sciurus carolinensis. NCBI lineage: Eukaryota > Metazoa > Chordata > Mammalia > Rodentia > Sciuridae > Sciurus > Sciurus carolinensis. The sequence goes on along the minus strand of NC_062214.1, from coordinate 72,239,308 downwards.
AACAGGGGCTACTATGCTCATATCAGATAAAGTGTATTTAAAGTCAGTTTATCACAAGGGACAAAGAAGAACATTTCTTATTGTTTAAGAGAATTATACATCAAAAAGAAATACCAATCATAAATATGTAAGCTCCAAATAAAGAAGCATCTATGTACATCGATAAAATCTTTTTCAATTTCTTTAAAAAATTTTTAAAAATTTTGTTTGTTCTATTTAGTTGTATATGACAGTAGAATCAAACAGACCACAGAACAATAATACTGGGTGAATTTGACACACATTCACCACACAATAGATCCTCCAAACAAAAACTAAACAAAGAAACTATAGAACTAAACAATAAAATCAATCATTTAGACTTTACAGTCTAAATAAAATATTTCATCCATCAATATTGAATACACTTTATTCTCAGCAGCACACGGAATCTTCTCTAAAATAGACTATATTTATGTGTCAAAGCAACTCTTAGCAAAAAAAAATCAAATAAAATAATATCCTGCATTATATCAGATCAAAATGTAAAAACTTAGAAATTAACAATAAAATAAAAATAGAAGCTACTATAACACCTGGAGACTAAATAATACACTGTTGAATGATTAATGGATAAAAGAAGAAATCTGGGATGAAATAAAAATAAACTGAGAGGTCAATGGGAAAAGTGATACAGCATATCAAAATCTCTGGAACATTATGAAAGCAGTAATAAAATGAAAGTATATTGCACTTAGTTCATTCATTAAAAAAATAGAAAGTCAATGAATAAGTGACCTAATAGTACATCTCTAAGCCCTAGAAAAAGAAGAAATCAACATCGAAACAGTGGAAGACAAGAAATAATTAAAATTGGAACCAAAATCAATGAAATTGAATCAAAAGAAACAATTCAAAAAAATTGACAAAAGTTTGTTCTTTGAAAAAAATACATAAAATTGATGTCTTTAATCATGCTAATGAAGAGAAAGAAAACTCAAATTATTGAAATTAGTGTTGAATATCATAATGGTTACTATTGAAATACAGAAATAAACAAAACTATTTTGAAAGTTCATCTTCCAAAAAATAGAAAATCTTGAGATATTACCAATTTTCTAGAGACATACCACCTCCCCAAGCTGAATAAGGGGGATATACATGATATAATCAGATAAATTTCAAGTCATTAAATAATAGACACCATCAGAAACCTACAAATTAAGAATAGTCCAGGACTAGTAAGATTCTCAAAAGAGTTCTAAAAGACCTTCAAAGAAGAATTAACACCAATACTTCTCAAATTATTCCTTGAAACAGAAAAGGAAGTAACTACTCCAAACATACTCTAAGAATCCAGTATCATCCTGATATCAAAACCAGACAAATCAAGGAAAGAAAATTTCAGAACAATATCCTTGATGAACATAGATGCAAAGATTCTCAATACAATTCTGGAAAATTGCATGCAAAAACATATTAAAAATATTTCACCATAATCAAGTGGGGTTCATCCCATGGGTGGAGGGAGGTTGAACATATGGAAATCAATAACTGTAATTATGAAATCAACAGACTTAAAGACAAGAATCATATGATCATCTCAATAGGTAAAGAAAAACATTAGACAAGATACAGCACTTCTTCATCTTGAAAACACTAGAAAAACTAGGGATAGTAGGAACATACCTCGACATTGTAAAAGTGATATATGCTAAACACAAATTCAAAATAATTCTAAACAAATAAAAAGTAAAAATATTCTGAGAACTGAAATGACAAAGATTCCCTCTTCTATGACTTTATTCAACATTGTCCTTGAAATTTGAGCCAGAGCAATTAGAAGAAAGAAATTAAAGCTATACAAATAGGCAAAGAAGAACTAAAATTATTGTTATTTGCCAAGTACATGATTCTATATTTAGAAGATTCAAAAAATTCCACCAGAAAACTTCTGGAGCTACTAAATGAGTTCCAAAAAGTAGCAGGAAATAAAAATCATCACACATACATCAAACACATTCCTATATATCAGTGATGAATCTGCTGAAAGAGAGATTAGGAAAACTACTCCTTTCACAATCACCTCAAAAAGTTAAATACCTGTGTTGGGATCTTTAACCCCTTCGGTCTTCTCCACCAGCGACAAGGGAAGGGACCACTCTCCAACAAGGCCAGACTGGGAAAGGTAGGGCTGACTGATCGCCAAAACCTAGCCCTCCGGGTAGAGGACAATCAGATGCATCAGGGAGACCAGTCACAGCAGGAACTCCTTTGTTGAGGAAGTCACACAGCTATTATGTAGGATGAAGGCTAGGTGGGAACCAATCAGTTTAAAAGTCAGCAAGGCATGGGGTGGGGTTCACGCTGGTGAGAGTCCCATAGGATTGTATGGCAAGCACCAGCTAATCACATTCACAGAATTGTTGATAACCAATCCCTGACGGTGTCTGATTTATCGTTATTAACTTTTGAAACCACCTTTGAGGCCTTGATCTTGCTCACCCACCAGGAAGTAAGGAGTCAGCCTGAGTTAGTTAACGTGTCATTAGTCCCAACATTTTCCCCTTTTTTGTTTTATATTAATGGTGTGTCTGTCGTAGGTTGCTTCAGGAGGGTCTTACCTGTCATGGAATATCACTCTAGCAGTTTGGGGGTCCGCCTTACTCGAAGGTGTGCCTGTGTTAGGTTGTCCTCCTCTGAGGATCTACCCATCATTGACTACCACCTTAGCACTTCAGGTGGGTCCCTCAGGAGGAACAGGGCTTATGGGAGAGATACTTAGACCCCAATGTCCTGATATGAGTGCTCCATGATCCTATAGGGCTCCCAATCATCATTATGAAGGGTGGTATAATGCTGTCAGACCACCATGAGCTGCATAGACTTAGCCTGGCTTCTCAGGAAATGGATAAGCTTATTGATTATGCAAGCTCAAAGGTGAACACAAGATAATGGTGATTAGCAGTTCCATAAGTGGGAGGAGGTAGGGGAGCCACCCATGTAACCCAGTCCAGAGGAAATTAGAGTGGAGCTCACTCCTACAACATTCCAGATCTTGTAGATTTTTGATTTTATCTTGTACAATGCCAGAGCAGTTGGTGTAGAAACAGCACTCTTCACCAAGGAACAGGCAAAGCCCTCCTTCCTTTGCTGTTAGCAGATCCAAACCATGATGATTTTGGAGGATGACAGCGGCCAAGGAAGCAAGTTGAGCCTGTAGATCTAAGATGGTAGTGGCAACATATTGCATATCATCAATTATTTGTTGAGAAAGCTTATTATACAGAGCAAGAGATGTGCTTATGCCTGAAATTCCTGTCCCTAATCCTGTGGCCTCTCCTATCCTTAGTAAGAGGGGTATAGAGTTTACTGCCCTTTTTGCTCATAGGTTGGAGTGCTCCACAGATGGTATGGGTAGGGACTGATTATTTGGGAGGATTGTGATCTCTGGGAATAAGAGGGCAAGAGCACATATTCCTGTCCATTTACCAGGGAGCACATTGAATGTTGTTCCTCCACAATAAAAGACCGTAAAATTTGGGGTGCTTAGGGTTGTATTTGCAGCACATATATTAGGTTTCAAAGACCCCTTGTCTTCAGTTTGATTAGAGGTTGAGTCTGGCGGGCACCCAGATAGGGTTTGGTTCTCCAATTGGGAACATACATCCAAAACTTCTGCCAGCACTTATGAGCAGGTCAGGGCCATGCCAGCATCCAGTTAATGGATCTTTCCATTGGACTTCAATCTTAAGATAAGGAACTTGATTAGCCCAGAGTCATTGGAAGGCAGTTAAGGGTTGATTTTTCTGAAAAAATTTAAAAAATTAATGTAAGCATTGGTATTCTTAATTGATCATGGGGGTTATTTCCCCTCTTTGGCCTTATTAGTTTATCTTTTAAAGTTTTATTATGTGTTTCAATTATGGATTGCCCTTTCAGATTATATGGGATCCCTGTGGTGTGTTTAATATGCCAATTGTTGAAGAATTCTTGTAATGATTTACTTGTAAAACAGGGCCCATTATCTGTTTTGATCTGTTGAGGCAAGCTTAAAATGGCAAAACATTATAAAAAATGGCTTTCAGTGTGCTTGACCTTTTCACCAGAGTGAGCAGTGGCCCAGCAGGCATGGGAGTATGTATCAATAGACATAAATATATATTTTAATTTTCCAAATGGTGCATAATGAGCCACATCAGTCTGCCAGATAATGTTAGGTTGTAAACCTCTGGGGTTTACCCTGGGGGATTGGGGAGGTGAAATGTGTAAGAAATGTAGGCAAGATTTGCAGATTCTTACAATCTTTTTAAAATCCTTTACAGGGACCAAAGAAAACTTATGATGTAACCCTCTCCAATTTAAATTGGTCAGGTCATGAAGGCCTTGACTAGTGGTAAGTCCTGTTGAGGTTGGGCCATAGCTATTGAGGTCCCTGATGTGGCTAACTGGTCGGCCACAGCATTGTCTTGTGCAAGGGAGCCAGGTAGATTTTGATGTCCTCTTAGATGATGTAAGAATATGGGTTCAGCACACTCCTTTAACAAGGACCGTACCTGGATCATCAAGGGGGTAATAGGATTTTTATCTAACTTGATATATGAGGAGACCAATGTGGGTAGCAGGTTTACCACATATAGGCTATCTGAGAAAAGATTCATGGATTTTTGTACTTGAGTTAGGGCCAAGCAATTGCATATAACTCTTTAAATTGTGCTGACCCTATAACTGGTTCAAAATGGGTAATCACTTCCTCTTTCACTAATCTGGGAGAGGGGGTGTAAATTACAACAGCAGATCCCTTTTTCCCTCCATCTGTGAATACATTTACAGATTTAGGGAGGGGTTTAGTGGAAAAAAGTATAGGGGGTTCCAATTTCAGTTTTGAAAATAAGGACACCAATTTGGTTGACCCATAATGGCAGTCAATCTTCTCTAAGAAGCCCTCCAATGCACAGGATACTCTACTGTTAATCCTTTGTACCCATTCAAAATCTGACAGGTGATAGGGCACTGTCAAACCATCAGGCTCTTTTCCATAGTGCCTAAGGCAGCATTCCTGCCTTTAATTATAAGGTCAGCCAGATTGTTAAGGTGAGTGTAGACCGTAGGAGCCACCCCTATGACTGCATGTATCCATTGAAGGGGCTCTCCCGCTGAGTTAGGGCTGTGGTGGACAGCTGAGAACCGGGGAGAATCCAGAGGCTAAGGAGGTCTTCAGGACAGTATTGAGTGACCTTGGTAGAGTTAAAGGCTACTTGTATTTTTTGGAGTATATGTTGATGGTCTTGAGTTAGGGTAACAATGTCTTTAGGATCTTTATCCCATAGAAGGTCAAAGAAAGGGAGGATATCCTCTGTAGAGATAGAAAGCCATGGTCTCAACCAATTAAGCTCCCCTAATAACTTTTGTAAATCAACCAAGGAATAGGAGGATTGGAGGAGTAATTGAGGCTTAAGGGGGCAAACAGTATCCAAATTGAGCTCAGTTCCCAGTATCTTGAAGGGAGGGACAGTTTGGACCTTATAATTAGATATATGTAGTCCTCCTTTCTCCAAAAGGCCTGGAGTTATTTGTATGTGGAGATTGGTTGTAAGGCACCAGTGGCTTCTATAATAATATCATCTATATAAATATACAAGGTAATTTTTTGGGTTTAAGGAGCTCAGAAACAAAATGTTGACAAAAGGTAGGACTATTAGCCATGCCTTGGGGTAGAACCACCCATTCATAGCGTTCATCTGGCCCTTGGTAATTGGTAGAGGGCACTGAGAAAGCAAACTTCTCACAATCATCTGGGTGGAGTGGTATTGAGAAGAAACTATCTTTGATATCAATAACAACAAGCAAGAGATCTCTTGGGATAGAGGGGATCCAGGGAAGACCCCTTAAAGGGGTTCCTACTGGAACCATATGACTATTAATTTTCCTGAGATCCTGAAGCATTCTCCATTTTCCTGGTGTTTTTTGGATGACAAAAACTGAACTATTTCAGGGGCTTAGAGATGGTCTGATATTACCTAAGGTCAGTTGTTCTTGTACAATATCTCTTAAATGTTGGAGCTTATTTTGGGGTAATGGCCACTGTTCCACCCATACTGGGGGACCTGGGAGTCATTGGATGGCTGGCATCATTGGAACAGTGGCCTTTAGGATTGAGGGTGTGGCCTTTCCCCGGGGACTGGGACCTTTTTGTCTAGATGCCTCAAAAAGAGGGTCTCCTCTATAATTACTAAAAGAGCCATACAAATTGAACTGTTGTTCATATTCTTCCTGCTCAAGGAGGTCATCATAACAACTCCTTGTGGTCAGTCATTATATAGACCTTGACTTCCCCCAAAATATCTTGTCCTAATACATTTGCAGTAAGACCTGAGGCTATGAGGGGGCGCCGGTCTCTCTGGGCACCATCCACATCCCACCATTTTAGTCAATCTTTGGTCTCTTCTGATTTAGTATCACCTCCTGCCCCAAGCAACTGGGGGCCAGGAACCAACTTCCATTGAGGTGGAACTTCCTCCTTTCTTAACACAGTCCTATCTGCTTCAGTATCAATGAGACAATGGAAAATCTTTCCCGCTATAAAAATGTCCATTTTGGCCTGACTCCAGGGACAATGGGAACAGTCCAAATGCCTCAGAGGGACTATTGGGGGAGAAACCTCCTCTGTGTGACTGGGCTGCAGGGTGAGTAGTTTAAAGGTTTCCCCTCAATGTCAAATTTAGATTTGCAATCCCTCTGTCAATGGAATCCCTTTGTGCATCTTGGGCAAGGCATCTTCGGGGTGGCCGGCCTTTGAGCTGAACCTGTAGAGCATCCAGGTGGAGCCTCAGAATGCACCTGACCAGTGGGGCAATCCCACTTGAAGTGGCCTGGTTGCCCGCAGTCATAACATACTCCTTTGCCCTTAGTTGCAACTGGTCACAAGGCTGCTGTGAGAGGCTCAGCAAGTGAGGCTGTTTGGGCCTGTAGGGCTGTGACCAAGGATGGAGACTGATGCACTTGCGTGCCAATATCTTTGGTAGCCACAATCCACCTTCCCATGGAGTGATCTTTCATCCCTGCACAGGTCAATTTGTGATCGGTAGTCATTCCTTCCCAAACAAACATTTTAACAAATTGATCTCTTAGGTGCCCTGGAGGAAATTTTCTTTGAAAACTTCTTTCTACCCTTTCAATGGAGGTTACTAGGTCCTCAGTTGCCTTCTGGGTAATCCCTGCAATGCGGGATTCTGCGGGGCCCTCCTCTAGCTTTTTCCACGCCGCTAACCCTAGGGCTCTTACTTGTTCTTGATATGGGACCAGGATGGCAGCCTGTAATAGGACAGTAGAGAATTGGTCACTGGACTCCGAGAGCATCCCATAAGTAACTGGGACAGGAGGGTTAGTGGCCTGGTTCTGTTCAGCCTGAGCATGACATTCTTCATTAAAAAAGGCACACCACTTTAGATATAAAGGACCAGAAAAGACAGCTTGAGTTAGGTTCTTCCAATCCTGAGTGGTGCACTGCTGGTGGGCGAGGCCATGGAGGATGGTTTCAGCCCAAGGGGAATTGGGCCCATCCTCTGAAACAGCGTTCTTTAGTTCCTTTAAATCTTATGCCTCCCATGGGTACCATATAGCAGGCAGGTTACCCCCTGGGTTAACATATACGGGAAGGCCATACAGGGAGGAAGGAGGTTAGAGTCAGTGAGTTCTCTCCCAGTATCATAAAATGGTCACTGGGAAGATTTCCCACCATCCAGACAATATGGCAGCAATGAGCCTCCCAGGGTGGAAGTGGGCCCTCGCTATGTGTAGAGGCTGGCTGCCCTCGTGGTTCCTTTGAATGGGGCAGTAGTAACTGTTCCCCAGGTGAGGATGGGCAATAAGGAGGAGGGTGAGGGCTTTCATTGGAGTCTGATGTGGTCCCAGAATCAGATATGGCCATGGGCATGTTAGAAGCACCAAAAATGATATCAAAGGGGTCGAAGGGCTTGGCTTTAAGATCCTCAACCTTGGGAGTAGAGGATGGAGATGGATTGGGCTGCTCATTAAAGGTCTCCCAACATTGTTTACTATGTGGCAAGTTTCTGGAAGGAGATACAATTGGAGGAGCAGGTGTTCTTTAGGCTGCAGCTCTTTGGGGGGAAACTTGGAGCCACCTTTGGGAGGTCCTGGAGAGAAGCAGGCCATAAGGGCGGAAAAGTAGGGTAGACTCCCAATGGAGGACCCTCCTCTAAATTGATTTTCCTCTTTCTAACAGGTTGTTCTACATGATCCCATGTGGACCAGTCAAAAAATGTAGCAGCAGGAAGTCAAGGGGCCACCCAATTAAAGGTGTCCCAGGCTTTTTCCACCTGTGTATCAGACAATTCAAGTCCCCTACTTTTTGGCATAAGCTTAAGAACCTTGAGTGCAGGGTCATCATATGTGGTCTGCGTTTGCCCCACCCTTTCAGGGATGTCCTTACCTCAGAACTCGCTTAGCCCAATCTGCTGGTACTTTTGGTTTTGTAGCCGCTCCTTCGCTTTTGCCACAACTTCTTTGAATCAGCCTCAAGGTGCCCCATGTCGGGCACCAAATGTTGGGGTCTTTGGCCCCCTTTCTCTTCTCGACCAGCGACAAGGGAAGGGAGCACTCTCCAACAAGGCCAGACCGGGAAAGTAGGGCCGACTCACTGCCCACACCCAGCCCTCTGGGTAGAGGACAATCAGACACGTCAGGGAGACCAGTCACAGCAGGAACTCATTTCTTGAGGAAGTCACACAGTTGTTATGTAGGGTGAAGGCTAGGTGGGAATCAATCAGCTTAAAGGTCAGCAAGGCATGGGGTGGGGTTCATGCTGGCGAGAGTCCCATAGGACTATATGGCAAGCATGAGCTGATCACATTCACGGAACTGTTGTTAACCAATCCCTGATGGTGGTGTGATTTATCGTCATTAACTTTTGAAACCACCTTTGAGGCCTTGATCTTGCTCACCCACCAGGAAGTAAGGAGTCAGCCTGAGTTAGTTAATGTGTCATTAGTCCCAACATACCTAGATATCAATATAACAAAATTAAAGTCCTCTACAAGGAAAATTACAGAACACCAAAGAGGGAAATTAAAGAACACCTTAGAAGATGGAAAGACATCCCATGTTCCTGGATAGGCAGAATTAATATTGTCACAGTGACCATACTACCAAAAGTGTTATATGGATTTAATTCAATTTCTGTTAAAATCCCAGTGACATTCTTCATAGAACTAGAAAAAAATGATCATGAAATTCTTTTGGAAGAAAATAACCAAATAACTAGAATAACCAAAGCAATTCTTAGAAAGATAAGTGAAGCGGGAGGCATTAAGATACCAGACTTTATACTGCAGAGTCATAGTAACAAAAATGGCAAGGTATAGGCACAAAAACAGACATGTAGACCAATGGTAGAGAATAGAAGACACAGAGACAAACCCTCATAAATACAGTTATACCATATTAGATGAAACTGTCAAAACATTCACTGGACAAAAATAACCTCTTCAAATAATGGTGTGGGAAAACTGGAAATTTGTATGTAACCAAATGAAATTAAACCTCTATGTCTCACCCTGCATAAAATTCAACTCAAAGTATATCAAAGACTTAGGCACTAGGACAGATAACCTCTGTCTAATAGAAGAAAAAGTAGGTCCAAAGAGTCTGACTTTTTGACAAGACTCCTAAAGCACAAGAAGTACAACCAAAAATCAATAAAGGGGATTGATTCAAACTAAAAAGCTTCTTCACAGCAAAGGAAACAATGAATGACGTGTAGAGCGAGCCTACAGAATGGGAGAAAATCTTTAACATATGAACCTCAGAGCATTAATCTCCAACATAAATAAAGATCTCAAAACACTTAACACCAAAACAAAACAAAACAAAACAAAACAAAACAAAAAACAAAAACAAAAACAAATACCACAATCAATAAATGGGCTTAGGAACTGAACAGATACTTCACAGAAGAAGAAATAGAATAGACCAAAAAATATATGAAAAAATGTTCAACATCTCTAGTATTTAGAGAAATGCAAATCAAAACTACTTTAAGGTTTCATCTCATCCCAGTCAGAATGGCAAATATCAAGAATACAAGCAACAATAAATGTTGGTAAAAATGTGGGGAAAAAGGTACATTCATATTTTGCTGGTTTGAATGTAAATTGTTGAAACCACCTTGGAAAGTAGTACAGAGAGTGCTCAGAAATCTTGGAATGGAACAACCATTTGACCCAGTTATCCCACTCCTCAGTTTATACTCAAAAAACTTAAAATCAGCATATTTCAGTGATACAACCACATCAATGTTTATAGCAGCTCAACCCACAATAGCCAAACTATGGAACCAATGTAGGTGACCTTCACAGATAAATGGATAAAGAAATTAAGATTGATTATATATGTATTATATATTATATATCTTATTATATTAATAATTAATCAATAATTATGATTATCATTAATTATATTATTATACATATTATCATATATAATAATGTATTATTATATATTATATCATATATATAATATATAAAATATATAATATTTTATTATTATATATTAGAATTATAATAATTAATTGATTAATAATTAATTATATATAATATGATACATAATATAATATATATATTCTTAACTGCACACAGATTCAGATATATATATATATATATTTTTTCAGCATTTGCTGGTAAATGGATAGACTTGGAGAACATCATGCTAAATGAAATAAGCCAATCCACAAAATCCTAAGAACATAAAATGAGGTTCAGGACCTTTAACTTTTTGCAGTGAAATTAGAGTGTGCCACTTCTAGGATGGAGAAAAACATTCATGACTTCCATTCAGTTTCTCCAACACTCAAGCCTTCAAAAAAGCCCAAGGCCTGTCACATCATTAGGCAAGAAAGATATGTCCATCCTCCAGCACCAAATAATCCCGCTAGTGTAGGGAGGCATTCCATGCCACTGTTCTATGGTAACCCACTGTAAGTCTCTGTAGTAAAGTATTTCTTTTTTTTTTTTTTTAACTTTTCACCATTACATTGTTTATTCAGTCATTCCTCTGTTGGTGAGATTTTTACAGTTTTTTATACTTTGAGTAGAAAATAAATCTATGCCTTGTAAATCATTTTGCTTATGTGCAAATATATCCATAAGATGAATTCCTGGAAGTAGAACTTCTCAAAATGTACTTTTATTTTGAAAAGAGTACTTTGTCCTCTGAATGCTGCCTTTTCTATAGCATCTTATTCTTCTTCTTCTTTTAAATATTATCTTTCTTATCTCATTCATGTTGAAAAGAATTTTTTAAAAAATCTTCTTGTTTCCTTGAAGATTCTCTTTCTTCATCCATATTGCTTTGTTGACTTTCCTTCTCTTCAGTATGGAAAAAAATTTTTAAATTTATTTTTATTGTAAACAAATGTGTATACACACACACACACACACACACATATATATATATATATATATATATATATATATATATATATATATATATCACACACATATAAATATCACAGTTCTTTATCCATTCATCAATTGAAGGACATCTAGGTTGGTTCCACAATCTGGCTGTTGTGAATTGAACAGCTATGAACATTGATGTGGCTGCATCTCTCTCTCTCTATATGTGTGTGTGTGTGTATATATACACACACACACACACAATGGAATATTACTCAACCATAAAGAATAATAAAATTATGGCATTTGCAGGCTAATGGATGAAATTGGAGAATATCATGCTAAGTGAGATAAGGCAATCTCTAAAACCCAAAGGACAAATGATCTCGCTGATAAGCAGATGATGACACATAATGGGGGGTCAGAAGGAGGCAAGAATGGAGGAAGGAGGGACTGTATAGAGGGAAAAGAGGGATAGGAGGGGTGGGGGAAAGGAAAAAAATAACATAATAAATCAGCATACACTATGTAAATGTATGCTGATTTTAAGTCCTTTGGTTCTAGGCCAAGGAGTGGGATAACTGGGTCAAATGGTGGTTCCATTCCAAGCTTTCTGAGGAATCTCCACATTGCTTTACAGAGTAGCTGCACTAATTTGCAACACCACCAGCAATGTATGAGTGTACCTTTTTCCCCACATCCTCGCCAACACATATAGTTGTTTGTATTTTGATAATCGCCTTTCTAATTGGGGTGAGATGGAATCTTAGCGTAATTTTGATTTGCATTTCTCTTATTACTAGAGATGTTGAACATTTTTTCATATATCTGTTGATTGTTTGTAGATCTTCTTCTGTCAAGTGTCTGTTCCTTTCATTAGCCCATTTGTTAATTGGATTATTTGTATTCTTGGTGTAGAATTTTTTGTGTTCTTTATATATTCTGGAAATTAGTACTCTATCTGAAGCATGAGTGGCAAAGATTTTCTCCCACTTTGTAGGCTCTCTCTTCACATTGCTGATAGTTTCCTTTGCTGAGAGAAACCTCTTCAGTTTGAATCTATCCCAGTTATTGATTCTTGCTTTTATTTCTTGTGCTATGGAGGTAATGTTAAGGAAGTCTGATCCTAAGTCGACATGTTGAGGATTTGAACCTACTTTTTCTTCCATAAGATGCAGGATCTCTGGTCAGATTCCAAGGTCCTTGATCCATTGTGAGTTGATTTTTGTGCAGGTTGAGAGATAGGGGTTTAGTTTCATCCTGTTGCATATGGATTTCCAGTTGTCCCAGCACCATGTGTTGAAAAGGCTATCTCTTCTCCATTGCATATTTTTGGCACCTTTGACTAGTTTGAGAAAATTGTATTTATTTGGGTTTGTGTCCATGTCCCCTATTCTGTACCATTGATCTATCTGTCTATATTGGTGCCAATACCATGCCGTTTTTGTTACTATTGCTTTGTAGTATAGTTGGAGGTCTGGTATTGCGATAACCCCTGCTTCACTCTTCCTGCTAAGGATTGTTTTAGCTATTCTGGGTTTTTTATTTTTCCAGATAAATTTCATGATTGCTTGCTCTATTTCTATAAGGTACGTCATTGGGATTTTAATTGGAATTGCATTGAATCTGTATAGCAGTTTTGGTAGTATGGACATTTTGATAATATTAATTCTTCCTGTCCAAAAACATGGGAGATCTTTCCATATTCTAAGGTCTTCCTCAATTTCTTTCTTCAATGTTTTGTAGTTTTCATTGTAGAGAATTTTACCTCTTTAGTTAGATTGATTCCCAAGTTTTTTTTTTTTGAGGCTATTGCAAATGGAGTTGTTTTCCTCATTTCCCTTTTATGTGATTCATTGCTTGAGTATTAAAATGCCTTAGATTTATGTTGGTTTTATATCCTGTTATTTTGCTGAATTCATTGATGAGGTCTAGAAGTTTTCTGGAGGAGTTTTTTGGATCCTCTAAATATAGAATCATGTTACCAGCAAATAGTAACAGCGTAAGTTCCTCTTTTCATATTCGTATCCCTTTAATTTCTTTAGTCTGTCTAATTGCTCTGGCTAGTATTTCAAGAACCATGTTGAATAGAAGTGGTGACAGAGGACATCCCTGTCTTGTTCTGGGTTTTAAAGAGAATGCTTTCAGTTTTTCTCCATTAAAAATGATGTTGGCCTTGGGCTTAGCATAAATAGCCTTTACAATGTTCAGGTATGTTCCTACTATCCCTATTTTTTCTAGCCTGTTGAGCATGAAGCAGTGTTGTATTTTGTCAAACGCTTTTTTTGCATCAATGGAAATAACCATATTATTCTTATCCTTAAGTCTATTGACATGATGGATTACGTTTATTGATTTAGGGATGTTAAACCTCCTTGCATTCCAGGGATGAACCTCACTTGATCGTGGTGCACAATTTTCTTAATATGTCTTTGATTACGGTTTGCCAATATTTTGTTAAGGATCTTTGTATCTATATTCATCAAGGTTATTGGTCTAAATTTTTCTTTCCTTGATGTGTCTTTTCCTGATTTGGGTATGAGGGTGATATTAACTTCATAGAATGAGTTTGGTAGAGTACCCTCCTTTTCTATTTCCTGGAATACTTTGAGAAGTATTAGAATGAGTTCTTTTTTGAAGGTTGTATAAGTCAGCTGAGAATCCATCTGATCCTGGGCTTTTCTTGGATGGTAGATTTTTAATGGCTTCTTCTATTTCATTGCTTGATATTGTTCTGTTTATATTGTATGTCATCCTGGTTTAGTTTGGGAGGAGCATATGTCTCTAGAAATTTGTCAATGTCTTCAGTAGTTTCTATTTTGTTGGAATGCAGATTTTCAAAGTAGCTTCTCATTGTTTTATGTGTCTCAGTGGTGTCTATTGTGATATTTCCTTTTTCATCATGAATTTTAGTAATTTGAGTTTTCTCTCTCCTTCTCTTTGTCAGTGTGGCTAAGGGTTTGTCTAATTTGTTTACTTTCTCAAAAAACCAGCATTCTGTTTGGTCAATTTTTTGAATAGTTTCTTTTGTTTCAATTTCATTGATTTCAACTCTGATTTTAATTATTTCCTGTCTTCTACTACTTTTGCTTTTATTCTGTTCTTCTTTTTCTAGGGCTTTGAGCTGTAATGTTAGGTTATTTAGTTGTTGACTTTTCATTCTTTTCTGCAATGCACTCCATGCAATGAATTTTCCTCTTAGTACTGCTTTCATGGTGTCCCAGAGATTTTGATATATTCCATTTTTGTTCTCATTGACCTCTAAGAATTTTTTTTATCTCCTCCCTGATGTTTTCTGTTATCCATGTTTCATTCAATAGCATATTATTTAGTCTCCAGGTGTTGGAGTAATTTATTTGTCATCAATTTCTACTCTCAGTCCATTATGATCTGATAGAACACAGGTAGTGTCTTTATTTTTTTTGCATTTCCTAAGGGCTGCTTTGTGGCATAACATATGGTCAACTTTCGAGAAGGTTCCATGTGCTGCTGAGAAGAAAGTGAATTTGCTCATTGATGGATGGAATATTCTATAAATGTCTATTCAGTCTAGGTTATTGATTGTTTTATTGAGTTCTATCGTTTCTTTGGTTGGTTTTTGTTTGGGAGATCTATCTAGTGGTGACAGTGGTGTGTTAAAGTGAGTCAGAATTATTGTGTTGTGGTCTATGTGATTCCTGAAATTGAGAAGGATTTGTTTGATGTACAGGAATGCACCATTGTTTGGGGCATAAATATGTACTATCGTTATGTCTTCCTGATTTATGGTTCCCTTAAGCAGTATGAAATGTCCTTCTTTATCCCTTCTGACTAACTTTGACTTGAAGTCCTCTTTTCCATCCTTTATAAGGATGGAAACCCCTGCTTTTTTACTGAGTCCATGTGTGTACTAGGTTTTTTCCCATCCTTTCACCTTTAGTCTTTGGAAGCCTTTTTCTATGAGATGAGTCTCTTGCAGGCAGCCTATTGTTGGGTCTTTCTTTTTAATCCATTCTGCCAGTCTATGTCTTTTGATTGATGAGTTTAGGTCATTAATGTTCAGGGTTGTTATTGAGATATGATTTCTATTCCCAGTCATTTGACTTATTTTTGGTTTTTTAGTTGGGTTGGTTTCTCCTTTGAGTGGATTTTCCCTAGGGTATTTCCTCCCTTTGTTTACCTACACTGTTGTTTTTCATTTCCTCCTTGTGGAATATTTTGTTGAGAATATTGTGTAGCACAGGATTTCTATTGGTAAATCCTTTTAACTTTTGTTTATCATGGAAGGATTTTATTTCATCTTCAAATCTGAAAGTTAGTTTTGCTGGGTATAGGATTCTTGGTTGGCAACCATGTTCTTTCAGAGCTTGAAATATGTTGTTCCAGGCCCTTCTAGCTTTGAGAGTCTCGGTTGAGAAGTCGACTGCTATCCATATTGGTTTTCTCCTATATGTAATCCAATGCTTTTCTCTCGTGGCTTTCAAAATCCTATCTTTATTTTGAATGTTAGGCATTTTCATTATAATGAGCCTTGGTGTGGATCTGTTGTGATTTTGTGCATTTGGTGTCTGTAAGCCTCTTGTATTTGATTTTCCATTTCATTCTTCAGGTTTGGGAAATTTTCTGATATTACATCATTGAATAGTTTGTTCATTCCTTTGGTTTGTATCTCTGTGCCTTCCTCAATCCCAATAATTCTTCAATTTGGTCTTTTCATGATGTCCCATAGTTCTTGGAGATTCTGTTCATGATTTCTTACCATCTTCTCTGTTTGGGCAACTTTATTTTCAAGATTAAATATTTTTTCTTCATTGTCTGAGGTTCTGTCTTCCATGTGGTCTAGTCTTTTGGTGATGCTTTCCATTGAGTTTTTTTAATTTGGTTTATTGTTTCCTTCATTTGAAGTCTCTCTGCTTGTTTTTTTTTTTTTTTTTTTTTTTGAGAATCTCTATCTCTTTGTTGAAATGATCTTTTGCTTCCTGCAGTTGCTCTTTCAACTGCTTATTGCTATTATCATTCTTTGTCCGCATATGCTCCCTTTTCTCATCCTTCACTTTGCGAATCATCTTAATCATGTATAATCTGAAGTTCTTTTCTGACATTTCTTCTAACATAGTGTCATTGGATTCTATTAGTATAGAATCTAGATTTGTTTGGATCATTTTCTTCCCTTGTTTTTTCATGTTGTTCATGTATCTTCCCTTCTAGCAGTGCAGATCTGGGGTATTGTCGATTTCCCCTTATAGGCTTAGATTGGTCTAACGGATTGCCAAAACCTTTCCTGACAATGAGCTATGGCTTCCAGGATTTTTCAAGATGGCTTCTCTGGCTTCCAAATGTGTTGGCAAATGAGCAGCTGCATCCTGGGGTGTGGACATGGTCAGCTGGAGGTCCTGGAGGCAGTGTGTTGTTGGTCAGCAGGAGTTCTAGTGGTCGGGTGTGTTTGGTTTGGTTGTGGGATCCTGGAGTGAGATTGCAATCAATCCATCTGGGGTCCCGGTGATGGGGCACAGTCAGTTGGTCTGTGGGTCCTGGTGTCATGGAGCAGTCAGTGAATGTGAGGGCCCCAGAAGCAGGGAGTGATCAGTCGGGCTGAAAGATCCTGGAGATGGGTCTCAGTCTGTCCAGCCAGGGATCTTATGGGGCCTGGTTGTTGTCTCAAAATAGCAGCAGTCATGTGTAGTCAAACCTGCAGGTACTGTAACAGTGAACTTCCAGGCAACAGCAGGCATCTGGCACTCCACTGGTGGTCAGCGATCCGTTTGCTGACTGTTGTCAGATGATTGGGAGGGGAACCTCATGTGGTGGGTGATGGATAAGTGTAATGCAGGCGATGGAAAGGCAAGAGGCAGGCAAATGGCGGATGTTAGGTGCCTGACAGTGAGCAATCTGCACTCAAAAAAGGCTTCAATATGCTGTCAGACTGCAGATGATCACAGTAGACCCTTGCCAAATATATTGCTTGTATTCCTGATAATAGCCATTCTATTTGGAGTGAGATAAAATCTTAGGGTAGTTTTGTTTTGAATTTCTCTTATTACTAGATATGTTGAACATTTTTTCATATATCTGTTGATTGTAGATATTCTTCCTGATTTGTCTGCTTATTTACTTAGCCCATTTATTGATTGGGTTATTTGTATTCTGTGTGTAAAGTTTTTTAAGTTCTTTATAAATTCTGGAGATTAGTGCTGTATCTGAAGTGCACATGGCAAAGATTTTCTCCCTCTCTGTAGAGTCTCTCTGCACATTGTTTATTGTTTCCTTTGCTGAGAAAATGATTTTTAATTCAAATCTATCCCATTTGTTGATTCCTGCTTTTATTTCTTGTGCTTTGGGAGTCATGTTAAGGAAATTTGATCCTCAGCTGATATGATGAAGATTTGGACCTAATTTTCTTCTATTAGGTGCATGGTCTCTGGTCTAATTTCTAGGTTCTTGACACATTTTGAATTGAGTTTTGTGCAGGGTGAGAAATAGGGGTTTAGTTTCATTTTGCTTCATATGAATTTCCAGTTTTGCCAGCATCTTTGCTGAAGAGGCTATCTTTTATCCATTGTATGTTTTTGGCACCTTTGTCTAGGATGAGAAATCTGTATTTGTGTGGGTTTGTCTCTGTGTCCTCTATTCTGTACCATTGATCTACTTATTTTGGTGCCAATACCATGCCATTTTTCTTACTGTTGCTTTGTAGTACAGTTTAAATTCTGGTATTGTGATACATCTTGCTTCACTTTTGCTGCCAAGGATTACTTTGGCTATTCTGGGGTTTTTATTCTTCCCAATGAGTTTCATTATTGCTTTTTTCTCTATTTCTATGAGGTATATCATTGGGATTTTAATTCAAATTGCATTGAATTTGTATAGTGCTTTTTGTAGTATGGCCATTTTGACAGTATTAATTCTGCCTATCCAAGAACATGGGAGAAATTTCCATCTTCTAAGGTTTTCTTTAATTTCTTTCTTTAGTGTTCTATAGTTTTTATTGTAGAGGTCTTTCACTTCTTATGTTAGATTGATTCCCATGTATTTTATTTTATTTTGTTTTTGAGACTATTGTGAATTGGATAGTTTTCCTAATTACTCTTTCAGAGGATTCTTCACTTATGAATAAAAATGCATTTGATTTATGAGTGTTGACTTTATATCCTGCTACATTGCTGAATTCATTTATTTGTTCTAGAAGTTTTCTGGTGAAATTTTTTGGCTCCTCTAAATATAAAATTATGTCATCTGCAAATAGTCATAGTTTGGGACCTTCTTTCCCTATTCATATCCCTTTCATTTCTTTGGTTTCTCTAATTTCTCTGGATAGAATTTCAAGGACAATATTGGATAGAAATGGTGGAGGAGGACGTTGCTGTCTTGTTTCAATTTTTAGAGGGAATGTTTTTAATTTTTCTCCATTTAGAATGATGCTTGCTGTGGGTTTAGCATAGATAGCCTTTAAAATGTTGAGGATATTGGAATCAGACCAAAGACCCTGTGCCTTATAGAAGAAAAAGTAGGTCCAAATCTTCAACATGTCAGCTTTGGATCAGACTTCCTTAACATGACTCCAAAAGCACAAGAAATAAAAGCAAGAATCAATAACTTGGATAGATTCAAACTAAAAAGTTTTTTCTTAGCAAAGGAAACTATCAGCTATGTGAAGAGAGTGCCTACAGAGCGGGAGAAAATCTTTGCCACAAATACTCAGATACAGCACTAATCTCCAGAATCTATAAAGAACTCAAAAAGCTTTACACCAAGAATACAAATAACCCAATCAACAAATGGACTAAGGAAATGAAAAGACACTTCACAGAAGAAGATCTACAAGCAATCAACAGATATATGAAAAAATGTTCAACATCTCTAGTAATAAGATAAATTCAAATCAAAATTACCCTAAGATTTCATCTCACCCAATTAGAATGGCAAATATCATGAATATAAGCAACAATAGGTGTTGGAAAGGATGTGGGGAAAAAGGTATACTCGTACATTGCTGGTGGGGTTCCAAATTAGTGCACCCACTCTGGAAAGCAGTGTGGAGATTCCTTAGAAATCTTGAAATGGAACCACCATTTGACCCAACTGTCTCACTCCTTGACCTATAACTAAAGGATTTAAAATAAGCATACTACAGTGATGCAGCCACATCAATATTCATAGCTGCTTAGTTCACAATAGGTAGACAGTGGAACCAACCTAGATGTCTTTCAATTGATGAATGGATAAAGAAACTGTGGTATATATACACAATGAAATATTACTCAGTCATAAAGAATAAAATTATGGCATTTGCAGGCAAATGGATGAAATTGGAGAATATCATGCTAAGTGAGATAAGCCAATCTCAAAAAAACAAAGGACAAATGACCTCTCTGATAAGTGGATGCTGATACATAAAGGGGGGTGGGAGGGAGGCAAGAATGGAGAAGGAATGGATTGTATAGAGGAAAAAGAGGGGTGGGAGGGATGGGGGAAGGAAAAATAACTGGATGAGATAAACATCATTACCCTATGTACATGTATAAATTTACACAAATGGTATGACTTTACTTCATGTACAACCAGAGAAACAAGTTGTACTCCATTTGTTTACAATGAATCAAAATAATTAAATTAAAAAATACATTTTTTAAAAAATGATGTCAATGAAAGAAAAATATTTTTTTTTCATTGGAGGTCAAAAATTCTCATTGTCTCTTTTTAGCAGTGTTTGGTGTGGTTGCTAGAGCGTGAAAGCAAATCCTGTAGGTGGAGCTCCTAGAGATGGTTTTCGACTTAAGTACGGTCCAGGTTCTCCTATCATTGGTAAATGGTCTAAAGATTGTAAACCAACACACCTCCAGGTCCAGAAGTTGCTGCTTCATGCTGGAAACTTGTGCTCCAGGGATTTTCCCTAACATCAACTCATGTGCTGAAGGAGTCAATATTTAGTGGCTTTAATCATCTGTGAACCCTGCATTTCCTTGTCTCTCAGTTTCAATCTCTAAACTCTACATCTTCTGTTCCTGCCCTTTTGAATTAATGGCTGGGTGAATCTTTCCCATGGACTCTTGTGTGTGGCCAAAGTGGAGGGGAAGAAGGGAGTCAGAAGGCTTTTCATGAACTGTATTCCCCTGGCAAAATCCCTCTCCATATTTGATTTTCTTTTCATCACTTAGGCACAGTGGTATGGGTGTGCCAGGCTTATATTTCAGACCAAGAACAGTTTGCCAGGAATCAGTTCTCCTGGCTGCCAGGCCCCCATGTTGCAGCAGCAAAATGGTTCCCTTTTGTCTTCTCCATGGGCATCCAGGAGAGATATGGTTTCTTTCCTCTAGAAGAATATTCTGCAGCACATCTTTCAGGTTATTCCAGCAGTGTCATTGAGCTCTGTTCTCTCCATACCCAGACATGTCTCAGGCCTCCTAAAATTTTGAATTTTTTAATTCCCTTCTCCCTCCACCTTTTGCCATGGGAAGAAAGTCTATTTTGGAAGATGCCACTGGTTGTGGTGTAAGTGCTAGGGTGCTAAGTGTTTCTTTCTTATTTTATCATACCCAATCTCTGGAATCTCCTGTCTTCTCCCCCTTTTTTATCCACCTTGCTGAGAAACTCCCTATCTTCTTCCTTGGTTTCACCACACAGTGCAAACAGCAAAATGACCTCCTCTATTTTGCCATCTTTTCTTTTGGAAACATATTTTTAAATTTGTTCTGATTAGTTCTACATGAAAGTAGAATGCATTTTGAAACATCACACAAAAATGGAATATAAATTCTCATTCTTCCTGTTGTACATGATATAGAATTACCCCACTTGTATAATCATAAATGCACATAGGGTAATAATGTCTGATTCATTCCACTGTCCTGCCCTCCTGCATACCCACTCCATTCCCTTCACTCTCCTCTGTCTAATCTAAAGTACATGTATTCTTCCTTAGTCCCCACCCACCCCCATTTTTAAATAGCATCTGCAAATCAGAGAAGAAATTCAGCCTTTGGTTTTTTGGGAATGGTTTATTTCACTTACTATGATATTCTCCAGCTCTATTCATTTACTGGAAAGTGTCATAATTTCATACTTCTTGAAAACTGAGACATATTCCATTGTGTTTACATACCACATTTTCTTTATCCATTCATCTGTTGAAGGGCACCTAGGTTGTTTCCATACTTTAGCTATTGTGGGTTGAGCTGCTATAAACATTGATGTGGTGTATCACTGAAATATGCTGATTTTAAGTTCTTTGGGTATAAACCGTAAAGTGAGATAACTGGGTCAAATGGTGGTCCCATTCCAAATTTTCTGAGAAATCTCTGTACACATTCCAAAATGGTTTCAACAATTTGCATTCAAACCAGCAGCGTATGAATGTACCTTTTTCCAACATCCTTGCCAACATTTATTATTGCTTGTATTCTTGATGATTGCCATTCTGACTGGGATGAGATAAAATATTAGAGCAGTTTTGATTTGCATTTCTCTAGTTGCTAGAGATGTTGAACACTTTTTCATGTATTTGTTGACTGATTCTATATCTTCTTCTGTGAAGTGTCTGTTCAGTTCCTATTTTATTCAGCTTTTTTGATGCTATGACTAAATGATCTGACCAGTGCAATTATAGAGGAGGAAAGGTTTATTTGAGGGCTCATGTTTATTTGAGGGCTCATTGAGGTGAGGCAGAACATCGTGGTGGAAGAGCAAGGCAGAGGGAAGCAGCTTGCATCATAAGGAAGCAGAGAAAGAGTCTCCACACTAGATACAAAATATATACCCCAAAGACACACTCAAACTCCAATCTCCTCCAGCCACACCCTACAGCTTCAATTAATCCCTTCAGGGACTAATTCTCTGGGTTAAGAACAAAATCATTTCTTCTCTGAATTTTCCTGCATTGTCTCACATGTGAACTTTTGGGGGACATCTCACATCCAATCCATAAGAGTCCCTAAGTCCATTTATTGATTGGGTTATTTTTTTATTTTTATTTTTTATTTTGGTGTTAAGTTTTTTGAGACCTTTATCATGGAGATTAATATTCTATTTGAGGTGCACATGGTAAAGATTTTCTCCCATTCTGTAGACCTGCTCTACACATTTTTGATTGTTTCCTTTGCCATGAAGAAGCGTTTGGTTTGAATTGATCCCATTTATTGATTCTTGATTGTACTTCTTGTGCTCTAGGAATCTTGTCAAGGAATTCAGATTCTACACCTGACATGGTGAAGATTTGGAATCACTTTTTCTTCTATTAGATATGGGGTATCTGTTCTAGTGCCTAAGTCTTTGATACACTTTGAGTTGAATTTTGTGCAGGGCAAAGCATAGGGGTTTAATTTCACTTGGTTACATATGGATTTCCAGTTTTCCCACACCATTTTTTGCAGAGGTTATCTTTTCTCCAATGAATGCTTTGGCACCTTCATTTAGTATGGGATAAATGTATTTACATGGGTTTGTCTCTGTGTCTTCTATTCTTTACCACTGGTCTACATGTCTATTTTCATGTCAATACCATGCCATTTTTGTTACTATGACTCTGTAGTATAAAGTCTGGTATGGTGATGCCTCAGGCTTCACTTATCTTTCTAAGGATTGCTTTGGCTATTCTGGGTCCCTTCTTTTTCCAAATGAATTTCATGATTGCTTTATTCTAGTTCTATGAAGTATGTCATTGGAATTTTAATGGGAATTGCATTCAATCTGTATATCACTTTTGGTAGTACGGCCACTCCACTCTGACAATAATAATTCTGCTTATGCAGGAGAATGGGAGAACTTTCCATCTCCTGAGGTCTTCTTTAATTTCTCTCTTTACTGTTCCATAATTTTTCTTATAAAGGACTTTCTTACCTCTTTTATATATTGATATCCTGGTATTTTTTGAGGCTATTGTGAATGGGATAATTTTCCTAATATCTCAGTAGATTTATCACTGGTATATAAGAATGTGTTTGATTTATGGGTGTTAATTTTATTTCCTGCTACTTTGCTGAATTCATTTATTAGTTCTAGAAGTTTTCTGGTGGAATTTTCTTGATCTTCTAAATATAGAATTAGGTACTTGGTAAATAGTGATACTTTCAGTCCTTCTTTACCTATTTGTATCTATTTAATTTCTTTCTTTTCTCTAATTTTTCTGACAAGAGTTTCAAGGACAGTGTTCAATAGAAGCAGTGAAAAGGGAATCCTTGACTTGTTCCAGATTTTAGAGAAAATGCTTTCAATTATTTTTTACATTTAGAATTATGTTGACCTTTGTTTAGTATATATAACTTTTAGGATGCTGAGATATGTTCCTACTATCCATATTTTTTCTAGTGTTTTGAACATAAAAATGGTGTTGTATTTTGTCAAATACTTTTTTTGTATCTATTGAGTTTATCATAAGATTTTTGTTTTTAAGTCTGTTGGTAAAATAAATTACATTAATCACTTTTCATATTTTAAACCAATCCTGCATCCTTGTGATGAACCCCAGTTGATCATGGTGCACTAGTTTTTGTATGCAAAGTGCCAGAATTTTTTTTTTTTGAGAATTTTTGCATCAATAGTCATCAGGGATATTGGTCTAACATTTTCTTTCCTTTATGCATCTTTGTTTGGTTTTGGAATTAGAGTGATATTCACCTCATACAATGAGTTTGGAAGGATTCCTCCTTTTATATTTCATGGAATAATTTGAGGAGCATTGGTGTTAACTCTTTTTGAAGGTCTTGTAGAACTTGACTGAGAATCTGTCTTTTCCTGGGATTTTATTGCTTGGTAGACTTTTAATTGTATTTTCTTTTTCATTACTTGAAATTGTACTGTTTAAATCACATATGTCCTCCTGCTTGAATTGGGTAGATCATATGTCTTGAAATCTGTTTATGCCCCCAGAAATTTCTTTTATTGAAGTATAAATATTCAAAAATATTTTTTTGTAATTATCTTCTGTATTTCAGTCACATCCATTGTGATATTTCCATTTTTATCATGAACTTTAATAATTTGAGTTTTCTCTTTTCCTCTTCACTAGTGTGTCCAGAGATTTATCAATTTTATTTATTTTTTTCAGTGAGCCAAGTTTTTGTTTTTTCAATTTTTAATTGCTTCTTTTGTTTCAATTTCATTGATTTTGGTTATGATTTTAATTATTTCCTGTCTTCTACTGTTTTAGGTATTGAGTCCTTCTTCATTTTTTAGGTCTTTGAGATGTAATTTTAGGTTATTTGGTGATTTTTTTCTTTTAATGAATGAATCAATGCAATGAACTTTTTCTTAGAACTGCCTTCATTGTGTCCCAGAGAATTTGATATGTTGTGTTGCTATTCCATTTTACAGGTAAGTGTTTTTAACTCCCCTCCCTAATCTCTTCTGTTATCCATTGGTCATTTGATAGTGTATTCTCTAGTATCTTGGTATTAGAGTATCTTCTAATTTTATTTATCATTGATTTCTAATTTAATTCCATTGTGGTCTGATAGAATGCAGTGTATTTTCTCTTTTTTATTTAGTAAGGGTTGCTTTGTGGCATAATATATGGTCTATTTTAGAGAAGTATCTGTGTGCTGCTGAGAGAAAAGTGTATTTGCTCAATGATGGATCAAATATTAGTTCTATACCTTCTTTATTTAGTTTTTGTTTGGAAGATCTGTCAGTAGCAAGAGAGTTGTGCTAATATCACAGTTTTATTGCACTGTGGCCTATTTTATTCTTGAAATTGAGAACGGTTTGTTTGATGTACACAGATGTTCAATAATTTGGGGGCATAAATATTTACAATTGTTATGTCTTTATGATTGTAATTCCCTTAAGTAGTATTAAATGTTCTTCTTTGTCCATTCTGATTAACTTTGGTTTGAAGTCTACTTTATCTGAATTGAGAATCGAAACCCCTGCTTGTTTCAATAATCCATATGAGTGATACATTTTCCCCACCTTTTTCCCTTCAGTTTGTGGATGTCTTTGCTGGGAGGTGAGTTCTTGCAGACAGTACATGTTGGGTCTTGCTTTTAATTCAATCTACCAGTCTATATCTTTTGGTTGATGAGTTTAGGTCATTAACATTCAAGGTATTAGTGAGACCTGATTTGTATTCCTTGCCAGTTTGGTTTATTTCTTGTTTTTAATTTCACCTAGTTTCTCCATTTATTGACTGCTGCTTTAATGTATTTCCTCCCTTTCAGGTTTTCACTGTTTTTTTCACTTCATCCTCATGGAATATTTTGTTTAGAATGTTCTGTCATGCATGCTTTCTGGTCATCAATTTTTATAACTTTTGTTTATCATGGAATGTTTTTACTCATCTTCAAATATGAAGCTTAGTTTTGCTGGATATAAAATTCTCAGTTGGCATTAATTTCTTTCAGAGCTTGATAAGTTTTATTCCAGGATATCCTGGCATTGATGGTCTGGGTTGAGAAATCAGCTCAAATTCACTTTGTTTTCCTCCAAATGTAATTTAGTTTTCTTCTCTTGTAGCCTTTAAAATTTTATCCTCATTCTTTTGTAGTCATTCCCATTATAATGTGTCTTTGTGTGGGTCTGCTGTAATTTTTGTACATTTGGGATTCTGTAAGCCTCCTGTATTTATTTTTCCATTTTATACTTTAGGTTTGGGAAATTTTTGGATATTACCTCATTGAAAAGATTGTGCACTCCTTTGTATCTCCATGCCTTGGTCTACCCTGATAACTCTTAAATTTGGTCTTTTCATGTTATCCCATAATTCTTTGGAAATTCTGTTAATGATTTCTTTCCATCTTCTCTGTATGGTTCACTTTATTTTTAAGATTATATGTTTTGTCTTCATTCCCTGAGATTCTGTCTACCAAGTGATTTACTCTATTGGGGATGATTTCCAATAAATTTTTCATTTAATTTGTTGATTCTTTCATTTCAAGAATTTCTCTTTTTTTTTTTTTTTTTGTTCAGAACCTCAGTCTCTTTATTGAAGTGATACTTTGTTTCCTTTATTAACTCTTTGATTTCATTTCTTATACCATTCTTTACTTTGCAGATCAGTTTAACTATGCACATTCTAAACTCCTTCTTGGGCATATCTTCTACTCTGTTGTCAGTTGGTTTATTTGGGGTGCATTCTTCTCTTGTTTTTTTCATATTGTTTGTGTTTTCCATTCTAACACTCTGGATCTGGGGCAGCACAGATTCTACCCTCTAGACTTATATCATCTCTGAAGGTTTCAGTACCTCACCTTTAAGAGGGAGACCAATATCAGTATATAACCTTAAACCTAATGTCTCCCACTAAGGCTTCTACTGCTTTTTTGCAATACATAGAAATGATGAGTTCAATCACTGTCTACAATATAAACAGAAAAATTTGCCAAAAGTGTTTACAATTTCAAATGGTGGACAAAGAGAGGAATGGAGCAGTGTTCAATTTGATGTTCATGAGGGAGGAGAAGAGAGGCTAGAAGTAAAAATCCACATGGGGAGTGGAAGAGGAACTGTAAGAGGATTACTCTTGACTGGAGAAAAGGTAGAAAGAGAATCCAGGAAAACAGACAAATTAGAGGAAGAATACATGCAAAGAAAAAATTTAAAAAAATAAGAATATACAACAAAGCCGCAAAACACCATTCATATATCATCATCCTCAATAAACTGATGCATGAAAAATACCTTGCTCCAAATATGGTGCAGATGTTAGAAAAGAAAAAACAAAATAAAATAAAATAAATCTCAATGGCAAATTGAACAACTGTCTCTCTCCACCAGAGTTCTAGAGTTTCTCAGCCCTTTCTCTGACTTCTCAAGGGTTCTGGGCTTCTGATCCCCAGGCTCAGCCATGTTGCAATCCCAAGACCTAAAATCTACTCCAATTTGCAGAGAGATCACCAGGAATATGCTCAACAAAAAAGTGAGCCTGAGAAGCAGCAGCAAGATGGTGGCCAACAGCACTCCCAGCAGGATGACCAGAGGTACAACTAAACCCACAGACTCCCCAACACAGAACTTCCATGTCCTGGCTTGCTTCTCCAGAGTTTTTGTGCCCTGAGATGATGGTGGTGACAAACCTTTTGTCATCCTGGTCCCCCAGTCCCTGGCTGGCAGCCCAAGATGGATGTGACCACATGGAATCAAACCTGCAGTCTTTCTGATTGTGGACCTCTGGATGGCAGTTGCAGTCCTAGTGTCAGCAGGTTGGTTATAGCAGACAGCAGGTTAGTGGAAGCTGCAGCAGGTTGGTGGCATTGACAGTGGGTCAGTGGGTATGTGGTAACTACAACAGATGGCAGCACTGTCTGCAGCAGTGCGTGGCAGCAACTTCACCCAGAGAAAAGACTTCCAGGTGACCTGTAGGTGGTAGCAGTTCTATTGGTGGCAGCAGCATTGGCCTAGAAACCTAACATTTATAAGAAAGAATAAAAGATAAAGAATACTCTAAGCAGTCCTTATAAATAATAGCAATTATAATACCCAATGTGATAAGCATCATGATATAAACTCAAATTATATTAGAAAGCTAGAGTAACTAAATATAGTTTGGCATCAAAACACACATGAAGATCAATGGAGTAAAATAGAAGGTTCCATAAATAAATTTACATAGATGTAGTCATCTGATCCTTGACAAAACTAACCAAAATATTTTGGAGATAATTTTTTTAACCATTGGTGTTGCTCCCTGTCGAGCAACAAGGTCTGATGTATCTCCTCAGGGCCCGCCTGAGGAGAATACGGGGCTGAGCAGGATGATGAGTGTCAGCGGCAATGGAAACCCACCAGAGCCGGGAGGTCTGTCAGTGCACAAAGCACAGTGGGAGCTCATTTATTGAGGAAGTTACACAGCTTTTATACAGGGTGGGGGCTAGATGGGAACCAATCAGCTTAAAGGTCAGCAAGGCACAGGGAATTCATGAGGGAGAGAGTCCCATAGGACTAAATGGCAAGCAAGAGTTGATCACGTTCATGGAACTGCTGCTAACCAATCCCAGACAGTAGTGGGTGGAGATGAGCAGGCCAATCAGGGAGTTGCTGGGTAAGAACACATTTTCAGTTTCCGGGGGTGAGTGGCAGTGTCAGGGTTTCCGGGACCCCCAGTCTTGGGCACGGTCAAGATGGCGCCTGACGCTGAGCCAAAAGCGGCCAGTTATACAGTAAACAACCAGCAAATTCCAATGATTGGCTAGTTAACGATGTGATTAGAGCATGCCCCCCTCGTTTACCTATTCTATACCTGCAGCTGTCCGCGCGTTTACCTCGTGTGCTCTCCCCTGATTGGTTGAGGTGTATATAAGCTTGATGGGCGGGGGAGTAGCAGAAGAAGCTGGGAGTAGGAGCAGAAGCTGAGGGAAGAAGCTGGGAGTAGGAGCAGAAGCTGAGGGAAGAAGCTGGGAGTAGGAGCAGAAGCTGAGAGCCGAAGCTGAGGGCAGAAGCTGAGGGCAGAAGCTGAGGGCAGAAGCTGAGGGCAGAAGCTGAGAGAAGAAGCTGAGAACAGAAGCTGAGAGCAGAACCTGAGAGAAGAGGCTGAGAGTAGGGGTAGAAGCGGAGAAGCGGAACGACCGGAGCAGGCGAGAGTTAAGCAGAGGGAAAGAGAGCAAGAGAAAGAAAAGAGAGAAGAAACTGAGAGTAGGAGTAGAAGCTGGGAATAGAGGAGTGCAAGCGGGCGTGAGCCGAGTGGGAGAAACGAAGCGGCCGGAGCAGGCGAGAGCCGAGCGGGAGAAGAGTAAAGTGCAGGAGAGGGAAAGAGAGCGAGAGAAAGGGATAGATAAGAAGGAAAGAAAAGAAGACTGTACGCAATATACTTCCAAAGCTTCAGACGTTTGTCGTGTCTCTCTCTGCGGGCAGAGGGAACGCGATAACTGGTGCTGAAACCCGGGAAGATGAAAAATAAGATATCTTAAAAAAATTTTTAACAAGTTAAACCGGTTATAAAAAAGTTAAAGGGTATCAGGATACGCCATCAGCGGTCCTGGGGACACGCGGAATGCGGTCCAGTTAAAAGGTATCGGGATACGCCATCAGCGGTCCTGACACATGGAACGTGGGTTAAAGGGTATCAGGATACACCATCAGCGGTCCTGATGCGTGGAACGCGGTCCAATTAAAGTGAAAGTAGAAACACGCTTGAAGCAGTCTAATTAGGGTATAGGTAGTACGTGAAAAGCCGCTATAAAAATTCTAAGGCACACTTGATAGATAGTTTTCCTTTCAGTAATCTCGTTGCTCCTGGCAGCTAGGCCACTGTTTGTTATTGTAACTGCCATAACTGAAGCTATTCAAATCAGTAACAATGGGGTCTGAAACGTCTAAATCCAGAATGCAGCAACCCCTCAGGGAGCTATTAAAAAACCATGAGACGCCATTAAAGGAAAAAACAGCTAAAGTATTTCTCGATACTGTGAAAAGGGTTTCCCCTTGGTTTTTGGATGAGGGCTTTTTGAATACCCTACAGTAGAAACACTGGGGAAGGACTAGAAAACAAAGGAAACCACTGTATGATCATATGTTCAAACCCTAGTAGAAATAAGCCCAGGGTTTATAGAAGAAAAGCTGCTCAGTGTGCCACAAGGGGGATCTTCATGAACAGGATCTAATAGTAACAGAAAAGAACTCTTAAAGAGAATAAAGTGAGGAAAAATTGAGTGGTGGTGACCTAGAAAATAATTGCTCAAAAAATCTAAGAACAAGGGAAAAAAGGGAACTAAGTCTAACACAAAGAACCCCCAAAAGGAATAACCAAGTGGTAGTAAAAACTTAAGAACAAGGGGAAAAGGTAGGAGAAACCTAAGCCTAATAAAAGAGCTTCAAAATCTGTAGAACCTGCCCATATTTGAGGAGCAAATGGAGATACCATCAACCATTAGAAAAACTTTAAAGAGGCAGTTAAGACTATTGGAGACAGCTATGCAGAGCAGTGTTATCTGGAGGACAATGTCTAATTGGAGAGCTCAGTGGCAAGAAATAGCTGTTGAAACTGCTTGCAGAAACATAGTGGCAAGGTTTCCCGATAGAAATGTTGAGATGAGAAGGCCAATACGCTTCAATAGATGCACAAAATCGGCAGCAAGGAGATAATGCCCTAACAAAAGACAAGAGATAACTATAGTAAAATCTGTTACACCTCTTAACTGTTCACTAACCGTGTGCTATCTCTCACAATGCTGGAATTGTTCTTTTGCCACCCGTGCAATTTGCACATTTCTATCTTCCTACCAGTCCTAGTTTCTGTTGCAGATATAGAATTGCCAGTGCTATTATCAAGAAACAGGAGAGGCTTTGACATTGCAACAGCCGTGATCATTGCCATCACAGTCCTTGCAGTAGCAGCATTGACACAACCATAACAACGATCATTTGGCCAAAAATACAGCTGCAGCCTTACAGACCATAGAGACTCTATCAGAGAGTGGACTCATTATAAGAACAAGTGGATACCTTGCAAGAACTTTTGGGACTGGGATGCGTTTATTCCCTGAGAGCTGTTTGTGTTGCCCGTATTGTAACTCTACTGGGATGTATATTGTTTCTGTATTTGGTATGGCTACGTGGTTTTTCTTCTGTTTGTGGATTTGTCAAACAGCGGGCAGGCTTGGGAGCTGTGGTGGTGCTCCTCTGCCTTGGCCTCCTTCTCTTCATTCGTTTTGGCATGCATCTACGAGCTAGCCAATAGAGAGATCAAATTATCTTTCATCAGGCCATGACTGCCCTAAAGGCCGACAGCCCCCCATTAGTATGGCTCTTGATGCTGGACCGGTAGTCAAAGACGGGTAATGAAGGAGGTGGCTGTGTACCAAACTAAGACAGGAGCTGCAGCATGCTCTGCAGGCTCTGATGACGGGTAAGGACATATGCTGACCACTCAGCCTAAGACAGACACAGTCCCGAGCCTTAGTTTAATAATAAAGAAGGGGGATATGTCGGGGTTTCCGGGACCCCCAGCCTTGGGCACGGTCAAGATGGCGCCTGACGCTGAGCCCAAAGCGGCCAGCTATACAGTAAACAACCAGCAAATTCCAATGATTGGCTAGTTAACGATGTGATTAGAGCATGCCCCCCTCGTTTACCTATTCTATACCTGCAGCTGTCCGCGCGTTTACCTCGTGTGCTCTCCCCTGATTGGTTGAGGTGTACATAAGCTTGATGGGCGGGGGAGTAGCAGAAGAAGCTGGGAGTAGGAGCAGAAGCTGAGGGAAGAAGCTGGGAGTAGGAGCAGAAGCTGAGGGAAGAAGCTGGGAGTAGGAGCAGAAGCTGAGAGCAGAAGCTGAGGGCAGAAGCTGAGGGCAGAAGCTGAGGGCAGAAGCTGAGGGCAGAAGCTGAGAGAAGAAGCTGAGAACAGAAGCTGAGAGCAGAACCTGAGAGAAGAGGCTGAGAGTAGGGGTAGAAGCGGAGAATCGGAATGACCGGAGCAGGCGAGAGTTAAGCAGAGGGAAAGAGAGCAAGAGAAAGAAAAGAGAGAAGAAACTGAGAGTAGGAGTAGAAGCTGGGAATAGAGGAGTGCAAGCGGGCGTGAGCCGAGTGGGAGAAACGAAGCGGCCGGAGCAGGCGAGAGCCGAGCGGGAGAAGAGTAAAGTGCAGGAGAGGGAAAGAGAGCGAGAGAAAGGGATAGATAAGAAGGAAAGAAAAGAAGACTGTACGCAATATACTTCCAAAGCTTCAGACATTTGTCGTGTCTGTCTCTGCGGGCAGAGGGAACGCGATATGGCAGTACAAAGATGTCCGGGTAAACTGTTGGTGGATCAGGCCGTGCCATGTATGAGGAAGAGGTTGTCACGAGAGTGCAGCCGCCATTAGGGTGCATCCCCTACAATTCCCCCTTTTTGTTTTATTAGCTCCCCCCTGGAGCCAGTTGGAAGGTGGAGCTTCTGTCTTAGGTTGTCCCAGTGCACTTGGGATCTTACCTGCCTCTGAATACTCCACAGCGCCTCAACAGCTCAGGGGGAAGGGGAGCCACATCAAGAGCCTGTCTTAGGTTGTCCCAGTGCACCTGGGATCTTACCCGTCATTGGCTCAAGGGGTCTCCAGGGGTTAACCTTGCATCACCATCATATGCCTCCTCATAACCAGTGGCTAGCCATTGGTATTGTACTTGGACATTTATTAATTGTACTGCCTTCAAACATTTCTGTACAAACTGTATGACCTTATTGAAAATGTAGGGGCCAAAGGTAGGTGCTATAAGGAGAAGGAAAAGGTGACCAAGCAAGGGAAGTAAGTAAGGGAGTCAGCCATGTAAGCCCGTCCAGAAGAAGCTAGATTGAAGCTCGGTACACCATTTTTCAGATTTTCTTGCAGTTGCTTGATCTTGTCATGGACAATTTTGGACTGATCGGCATAACAGCAGCATTCCTCCTGAAGAAACAAGTAAAGCCCTCCTTCCCTGGCAGTTAGTAAATTTAACCCTCTCTCAAGTTGTAGGACTACTGCTGCAAGGGAATCTAATTGTGCCTGGAGGTCTAAGATTGCACCAGCTACTTATTGCATATCATTTATTAATTGTTGTGAAGTTTTATTATATAAGGTAAGAGAGGTGCCTAGTCCAGTGATTTTGGCTCCCACTTTAGTAGCTACCTTGTTAACATGTTGTTCATAAAGAGGAATCATGCTCATTTGGGTATTGCGCATATCCATCCTCTGAGGCTGGTGCTCTCACGTATTGTTGCCTTAACATCATTAGTTGGACTGTGCTTACACGGTCCTTGATAAAAGCTATTAGCCTATTTAGAATGCAGGGGCCAAAGGTTAGGAGTAAGAATAAAATGATAAGTGGCCCCAGTAAGGTAGAAATCAAGGTGGTTAACCAAGGGGAGGAATTAAACCATGATTCAAACCAGCCTCGCTGTGCTTCTTGCTCCTTCTTCCATTTGGCTAGTCCTTCTCTAACTTTAGTCATAGATTCTTTAATTACGCCTGAATGGTCAACATAAAAGCAACATTCTGCACCTAGGGCTACACATAATCCTCCCTGCTGTAGGAAAATTAAATTTAATCCCCTCCTGTTTTGCATTACTACTTCAGCCAGGGAAGTGAGGGATTCTTGAAGGTGGGAAATGGAGTTTTCTAGCTTCTCAATATCTAGATCAATAGCTGCTCTTAAATCAGAGTAATGTTGGTTCTGAGTTATCAAGGAAGCTGTTCCTGTTCCGGCTCCTATGAGTCACATACCCAAAATCATGGTTAGGGTTATGGCCATAATAGGTTCCCTCTTAGTCCTAGGGGGGCTTCCTCTTAGTCATAGATAGAAGTCCTCATCTGAATAATATAGTAGCCTGGGAACCAACCTAACAAGCACACAAAAGCCATGGGAGTTATTGATCACTTCTGTATGGGTACATGGTGTGAGTCCTGTAGAACAGGCCCACGAAGTGTCCTGCTGGGGGATTAGATACTGACTTGAGTTGCTTAGTGTCACAGTTTGGTTGCATAATGGTTGATGAGATGCAGGGATGTAGCCTATACAGAGTCCTTGTCCAGTGACTTGTTGTAAGGTTAGGGAACCTTTTGATTGCCAGCGACATTTGTTAGAGTTGTGGGAAGAGGTATAGTTTCCTAGAGTTGCTATGCCTTCATAATATGGTGGGGCTGTATCATAACACAGCCAACAGGATTTAGTTATATTGGGATTAGAGCTGTTTAGGACTAAGTAAGATTGCTCTAGAAGAGCTACTAGGGGGTCCTCGAGGGTCCCCGTTGGGAGAGTGGTAGGCTTCAGTAGCAGGGTCTTGGTGCTAGGAGATGTGGATGAGAAATGTGTTAGGCTTGGTTTTGGGGTACTAGCTTGCTGAACAGATTGTCTGCTCGGGTTAAGTACCTGGTTGGGGCCCAATGCTGTTTTGCTTAGGGGTTTCTGGACTAACTTAATTGTGAAGATTAGTCCATGATTATACCCACTGTGGTAAAGCCTTAGTCCCCAGGTTTTTCCAGCCTCCCAGTTTGCCTTTTTTCCTGTGGGGGTGAACTTTATGACTAATGGGTTGCAGCGTCCCTCTGGGGTAGCTAATGGGAAGGCAGAATATCCTAATTGGTCTTTGTTATAACAGGGCCCACAGTTCACCCTTTTACCGTTCTGTTGGCAGTAACCTCGTCCCACTTCTTGTATGTTTCCACCCCTTCCCACTGAGATTAGGTCTCCAGTGATGGGAGAGGTTCACAGGATCCACCCAGTAGATTCACAACCCCATGCTTTACAGTAGGCACTTTCAGGGCCTCCGCACTTGGCAATTTGCTTTCTGTCTCTCGAGTGAGCGGGGCAGACATAGAATCCTAGGCTTCTGGTATTACTGCGACCCCCGGGAGTTAAACACCTATACACTGGGAAGGGTTCCTGATCTGAAGGGTCCCATGCATTCCCCACGGGGTCACACAAGTCCACAAGGAGGTCAGGGAACCAAGTTCCCAGAGGGGCTAAATTTGAGGAGGTGACATTGGGTATCTTGCCAGTTTCTGCATTGATGACCATCCAGGTTTGGATCCATGGGAGGTGGGGGTTTCCTTGAACTAGTATAGTACTTACAGTTAGGAAGCAAAGGGCTACTAAAGATCCCATGGTAAGCAGAGGGAGTTAGGGTTTAGTATGGTTTTGATACTTATGGTATAGCTCCAGGTGCTCCAAGAAAGCTTGGATGATGATGGCACTAATGAACACCAACAGGGAGATGATGAGTAGTCCGGTGATGATGAGGCAAAGAGTCCACCAAGGTCTTTTCATACCTGTTAAAGACAAGAGAATACCATACCTCAAGTGGCAGAGCTCCTTGGGTCAGTATTATCATTTTGTGAGGAGAGGGCATCATTTGGAGGGGGGTGATATTTAATATTTTTTGCAGGGACCCAAATGGGCTCATCAATAGGAAATACACATCCAAATCCCCTTCCAACAGTTATAAGAGGGTCAGGACCTCTTCAGGCCCCTGTGAGAGGGCCGTTCCATTGGACTTTGATGTTGTGATATTTTACTGCAGTTGCCCAATGCTTCTGGAAAGGGGAGAGATGATCATTTTTGGAAAAATTTAAAATATTTAGAGTGCATAGTGCCATGCTTAATTGATCATGGGGGGATGATACTCCCCTTTTTGTTTTAATAGCTGGGTCTTTAGGGTTCTGTTTTGTCATTCAACAATTGCTTGACCAGTGGGATTGTAGGGTATGCCGGTATTATGCTGGATGCCCCAGCGTTCTACAAATGTGGAGAATGATTTACTGGTGAAACAAGGGCCATTGTCAGTTTTGAGTTGTTTAGTTAGGCTGAGGACTGCAAAACACTGTAGCAAATTATTGATATCATGTTTTGTTTTTTCTCCGGCATGGGCTGTGGCACAGCAGGCATGTGAGAAAGTATCAATGGTTAAAAAGACATAGTTTCAGTTTTCCACAAGGAGCATAATGGGTGACATCTGTTTGCCACAGATGGTTAGGTGTTAACCCACAGGGATTGACTCCAGCTTCTTGCAAAGGAGGTACTTGTAGAAAAGGTGAACAAGAATTACAGGTCCCGGCGATTCGTTTTAGCTCCTTAACAGGGACCTGGGGATACCTGTGGCATAAGCCCCGCCAATTAACATGAGTGAGCTCATGAAAGGAGGTAGCCTCCTCTTGAAAAGAATAGCTTTGCAGAGAAGATGCTAAGGAGTCAGCAATTGTATTGCCTCAAGATAAAACACCTGGGAGGTGTTGGTGCCCCTGAGGTGCTGTAGGAATATAGGTTCAGTTCTCAACTTTAACAGCTATCTTGCCTGGATCATTAAAGGGGTGATGGGATTATCATCAAGCTTAATGTATGACCAGGGTAGGTTAGGGAGCAGATTGGCAGCATAGAGGCTATCAGTGAACAGGTTGAAAGGCTCTTGTATCTCACTTAAGGCCAGAACAATTGCATAGAGCTCTTTGAATTGTGCTGAACCTTGGATGTTATGAACTAATGTCCTGGGGGTTTTGTCACCTTGCATAGAAGGTGGAAAAATAACTATTGCTGCTCCTCTTTTTCCCCCATCTGAGAACACCGTGAGAAAGGAAGGATCAGCCTTAGGTAAAAATAAATCTTGGTGGGAAAAGTAACAAATTTTACAAACACCCTATTGATAACAGCTCCTATAATAGAATATTAAATGATAGAAATAAATCCCCAATAAAATTTACTGTTTATAATTACCATTACAGACAAGTTTAGTTTGGAGAATAGCAGCTTGATAAATTCCCTGCTTTAAAACTTGTATACTTGGAAAATATGAACACATTTAATATACAAAGAGTGACCATTTTACCATTACCTTGACACTTTTATATTACCCAATTTAATTTTTAAACCTCAATTTTCAAGGCTAATTGTCCTAAAGAATGAAACTTAACAGATATAATGTTAAGAGTAAATTAATGTCTGTAAGAAATCCTTGTCAATTTAACATATAAATTAAACTTCGGTTTATATCAGTATAGTAGTATTTGACTTTAAGAAAAACCTTAAACAGCTTTAACTGATTGTCTTACATACTTGTAACCAACTTAATTACATGCAAACTTGTTGACATTTGCCCTTTACTTACAGACTTTCTTAGCACTTACTTAGACCCTCATGTATTTCATTGTATAACACTTTCTTATCCAGAAAGATTTTCTTCTTCACTAAATGTAGTTCCATTTTTAGAGCCTTTTATTTTCTCTTTCCTATGTGTTGACCCCTTTTTGTTCACATTCTGAAACAACTCTTATGAAATTTCTGAATTTAGATAAATTACACCATTTAACAAGATAAAATACTTTGTTGTTTATAGTACTCTAACTGAAACACAGTTGAAACCTTTAGAACCCTTTGTATATAGAATTGTACCTGTTAGGGGCTGGGGATATAGCTCAGTTGGTAGAGTGCTTTCCTGCAAGCATAAGGCCCTGGGTTCAAATCCCCAGCACCACAAAAAAAAAAAAAAAAAAAGAATAGAATTGTACCTGTTAGGACATAACTCTTGGTAACCTTGTGTTTAGTCAAGATATTAGACAAGTGACCTGAACAATATTTGTCATCTTTTTCTTGTTGAAGAAAAGTCCTAGAAATAATTGATATTAGACATTTCATTAATATCAACATTTCATTAGTTTGACCACCTAGAGACTTGCAAGTTATTTCTAAAGACATTTCACTTTTATTAGTTTACCCAATTTAAATTGAACCTTTTTAAATCACGTGAATTAAAAATATTTGGATCCATTTTTAAATTTTAATTTTAGGAGCACTCAGTTTTGATACAGACAAAACATGACATCAGACAGCACGACATACAAATAACACAAAATCAAAGGCCTTGTAACTTTATAGGTGAATCTTCATTGCAATGTAACAGATGTTCAAAAATAACTGTAGAGTTGGATAAAAACAGAACTGATCAAAAAAAAGTCATGAGCTCAAAAATACACCATTGAAGAAAAACAAAACAAAACAAGAATCCTGGAAAATGAGTTAGTTCTGTGTAGTAGCCCAGGAGTTTAAGTGTCAGGTTGCTCCCCCACTGAGACTGTTGCAGTTTTTCATTCCAATGCAGGCTTCAGCAAGGCCAGGCAGGGGCAGGGAGTGACCCTGTGCTCAAGATAAGTTTTGTATCCAGATAGGGTGGAGGAGGGGCTGAAGAAGCCTGGAAATGGTTAGAAGAGGAAGTGGACTTGGGGGAGGACTGCTTCAAGGACACAGGTGTTCCCTCCCTAGGTGGACATGGAGCTGCATCAAAGGGATCAAGAGGGGGGCCTTTTTCTGTCTCTTGTGATAGTTTCTCTTGACCCTTGCGTGGGAAGACCTCAGAACTGTCTTTTGGAGAGCCAGCGCCTTTGGGGAGGCCTCTATCTTTATCTGGGTTGTGGATAGGACGCAGTGGGAAACAGCTTTTAAGGGGTGCAATAGTGGGGAAAGCTCGGAGAGGGGGGGATATCTCCCTTATTAACTTGTGCCTTACGAAGAAGTTGTTCAATTCTGCCCCATGTTTCCCAGTCAAACAAGTTTGCATCAGGCAGCCGAGGGGGCGCCTTAATAAGAGCCTTCCAGGTCTGAAATGCCTGGCTATCTGAGAGTTCTAATCCTCTACTTCTAAGGAGGATCCTAAGGGAGTCAAGGGAGGGGTCAAACCTGGAACTGGGCTGTCCCATATCTTATGGGAGTACACTCACCCACAGTCTGGCCTGCCGGCGACTTCGTGATTCCTCACATGGGGCACCAGTTGTTGCTCCCTGTGGAGGAACTACGATGTATCTCCTCAGGGCCCGCCTGAGGAGAATACGGGGCTGAGCAGGATGATGAGTATCAGCGGCAATGGAAACCCACCAGAGCCAGGAGGTCTGTCAGTGCACAAAGCACAGTGGGAACTCATTTATTGAGGAAGTTACACAGCTTTTATACAGGGTGGGGGCTAGATGGGAACCAATCAGCTTAAAGGTCAGCAAGGCATAGGGAATTCATGAGGGAGAGAGTCCCATAGGACTAAATGGCAAGCAAGAGTTGATCACGTTCACGGAACTGCTGCTAACCAATCCCAGACAGTAGGGGGTGGAGATGAGCAGGCCAATCAGGGAGTTGCTGGGTAAGAACACATTTTCAGTTTCCGGGGGTGAGTGGCAGTACAAAGAAGTCCGGGTAAACTGTTGGTGGATCAGGCCGTGCCACGTATGAGGAAGAGGTTGTCATGAGAGTGCAGCCGCCATTAGGGTGCATCCCCTACAATTGGTGCTTGGAAAGCTAGATGTCCATATGGAGAAAAATAAAAGTGCATCCCTATCTCTCACATAAATCAAATTGCAGAAAACCCAACTCAAATTTGGGAATAGACCCAAAACTTTGCAACTGCTAGAAGGAATCAACATTTCAACATGTGGGTGCAAGCTATCAACAAAACATCATTAATTAGTTCACCAAAATTCAATAAATAAAATTTAAAAAATCAATAAGTGGAATGGTACTAAGTTAAAAATCTGAAAAACAAATAAGAGCATGGAAAGAAAATATACATAATGGGAGAAAATCTTTTGGAGCTATTCTTTTAACAGTAGAACATTAACCAGAATATACAAAGAGCTAAAGAAAACCTCTTAAAACACACACACACACACACACACACACAATCAATATGTGGACAAATTATCTAAACAGACATTTATCAAAGGAGGAATACAAAATTGCTAAACCATGTATAAAAATATACTTAACATGCTTAGTAATAAGGGAAATAAAAAGAAAACTATACTGAGATTTTATCTCATTCTAGTTAGAAAGGCATTATGGATTAGATATTAGGTGTCCCCTAAAATATCATTTGTGAGACTCTGCAAGAAAGTTTAGAGGTGAAATGATTGATATAAGAGAGCCCCAACCTAATTGGCACTCTAATCCACTGACAGGTTGTTATGGTTTGGATGTTCCCCAAAAGCTCTGTCTGAGACAGTGTAGGAAGGTTCAGAGAATAAATAATTGGGTTGTAAGATTCTTAATCCAATCAGTGATTTAATCTTCTGATAGGAATTAACTGAGTGGTAAATGAAATGGTAGGGTATGCCTGGAGAATGTGGGAATTGGGACAAGTTTTGGGTATATATTTGTATCTGGTGAGTAGACTCTGCTTTCTGATCATGATGTGACCTGCTTCACTCCACCTCACTCTTCTGCCTCACCTTCAGCCCCAAGAAATGGAATCTGCCATCTGTGGATTGAGACCTCTAAAACAGTGAGCCCTCAAATAAACCTTTTCTTCTCTACAACTGTGTTGGTCAGGTCCTTTAGTCAGAGAAGTGAAAAGGCTGAATAAAACAGAACATGGAACCAGAAGTGGGGTTGCTGCCATGACTAACCTGACAAGAAGCTTTTTGAGCTTCTGAAATTTGTGGGAGAAATTTTGAGATGTTTAAATGTGCAAGTTGTAAATGCTTTAGGTTGTTGCAAAAAGAGCTGAATGTTTGAGGCTGGTGGAAACTCAGAAGGCCAGAATACCAAGAGGATCAGGGACAATGAAGGCAGGGCTCAAGAGGATTCAGAGGATGACTCTATTGGAATCTGGAGTAGTGGCCATTCATTCTATGTTCTGACTGAGAAGCTCTATTAATTTTGCCTGTGTAATGAGAATTTCTGTAAGACTGATTTTAGAAGTAATGGACTTTTAATGTGGTGGAAGAAATGTCTAAGCAGCATGGCATTCAGTTGATGGCATGAGGATTGCTGGTGACATTTAGCCAAATTTATTGTAATAATCAGGAGCAGAAAGCAGAGCAGAAAGATTTGGAAAAAGTGAACTTGAAAGGCGGGAGTAAAACTAAGGTTAAGGAAATAGCAATTGTTAAAGACATTACCACCACCAAAGAAATCCTTAAGGACTTTGCCTACAGACAATAAGAAAGATGAGGGCATCTTAGGAACTGGCAAGGCTACATCCACCTCAAGCTTGAGGGAGTAATATTGAAAATTCTATTGAGAAGAGACCAGTGGGGCACCCTTCTTGCACAAGGAGGACTACGAAGTTTTATTTGAACTTTTCAGCCACCCACTCAGAAGCTGCTGCAGCAAGGGTCCCTGGAGGTTTGGTTACTGCTCAAGATTGTGGCAGAAGTAGGTGTCAAACAAATGGTGCTATTTCTGCAGGAATGCAGGATGCTGGAGTTAGGGGGTCATGTAAGCTTCCACCAAGATTTCAAATGAAATCCTGGGAGGCCAGGCAAAGTGTTGAAGTAAGTCCCTGTGGACATCCCCTGAGAAGTCAAAGTTTGGAGATCTGAGGAGAAAGCCAAAGCTGCAGTGGAAACCCTCAAGATTAAGAAATACCAGTAATGTGGGGCATCATTCTAGGAAAGCTGTAGGAAATGAGCAGTGACAAGGCAGTAGAAATGCCACTTGGGCTGCAACAAACAAGGCAACAGGGGTGGAGCTGCACAAGCCCTTTGGAGATAACATCAAGAAGCCATGTGCCCCAGATGCTGAACATGGAGATACAGGACTTGCTTGCCCAGCTGAAATTCAGTCTTGCTTTGTTCTGATCCCTTCTTTCTATGCTCCCAATTTAAATTTTTTTTTTTATTTTTACAGACTGTATTTTGATTTCTTATACACAAATTGGGTACATCTTTTCATTTCTATGGTTGTACATGATGTAGATTCATACCATTCATGTAATCATACATATACATAGCATAGTGATGTCTGTCTCATTCCACCATGTTTCATACCCCCTCTCCTCCCTCCCATTTCACTCTACATAATATAAAGTTACTCCACTCTTCTCTCACCCCCTCACCCTAATTATAAATCATCATCCACTTATCAGGGAAACATTCGGTCTTTGATTTTTGGACATTGCTTATTTCACTTAGCTTGATATTCTCCAATTCCATCCATTTATCTGCCAATGCCATAATATTATTCTTCTTTTGTCTGAATAATATTCCATTGTGTATATATACCACTGTTTCTTTATCCATTCATTTGTTGAAGGCATCTACATTGGTTTCACAATTTAGCTATTGTGAATTGAGCTGCTATAAACATTGATGTGGCTGCATTACTGTAATATACTAATTTTAAGTCCTTTGGGTATAAAGCTAGGAGTGAGATAACTGGGTCAAAAGGTAGGTTCTTTCCAAGTATTCTGAGGGATCACTACACTGTTTTCCAGAGTGGCTGCACCAATTTGCAACTACACCAGGAATGTACTAGTGTGCCTTTTCCCCCACATCCAAGCCAACAACTATTGTTTGTGTTCTTGATAATAGCAATTCTAATTTGAGTAAGATGAAATCTTAGAGTTGTTTTAATTTGCATTTCTCTAATTACTAGAGATGTTGAACACTTTTTCAAATATTTATTAATTGCCTGCATATCTTCTTCTGTCCAGTTCCTTGGGCCATTTATTGATTGGGTTCTTTGTATTTTTGGTGTAAAGTTTTGTAATTTCATTATAAATTTTGGAGATTAGTGCTCTATCTGAAGTGCAGGTGGAAAAATTTTCTCCTATTCTGTATGCTCTATTTCACTTTATTGATTGTATCATTTGCTGAGAAAAACATTTTAGTTTGAATCCATCCCATTTATTGATTCTTGATTTGATTTCTTGTGCTTTGGGAGTCTTGTTAAGGAAGTGTGATTCTAAGCCAACATACTGAAGATTTGGGCCTTCTTTGGCTTCTATTTGGTGCAGGTCTAATTACTAAGTCCTTGATCCATTTTAAGTTGATTTTTGTGCAGGGTGAGAGATAGAGGATTAATTCCATTTTACTGCATATGGATTTCCAGTTTTGCCAGCAGCATTTGTTGAAGAGGCTATCTTTTCTCCATTGTATGCTTTTTGACTCCTTTGTATAGTATGAGGTACCTATATATATGTGGGTTTGTCTCTGTGTCTTATATTTTGTATCATTGGTCTGTCTGTCTATTTTGGTGCCAATACCATGCCATTTTTGTTACTATTGCTCTGTAGTATATTTGAACGTTTGGTATTGTGATAACTCCTACTTCACTTTTTCTGCTCAGGATTGTTTTGGCTATTCAAGGTCTCTTATTCTTCCAGGAGAAGTTCATGATTGCTTTCTCTATTTACATGAGGAATGTAATTGGGATTTTAATTGTAAATGCATTGAATCTGTATAGTGCCTTTGATAGAATGGCCATTTTGACAATATAAATTCTTCCTATTCAAGAGCATGGGAGATCTTTCCATCTTCTAAGGTTTTCTTTAATTTCTTTCTTTAGTGTTCTGTAGTTGTAGAGGTCTTTCACCTCTTTTGTTAGATTGATTCCCAAGTTTTGTTTTTTTTTTTTGAGGCTATTTTGAATGGGTTGTTTTTTCTAATTTCTCTTTCAGAGGATTCATCACTTATGAATAGAAATGCATTATATTTATGGGTATTGATATTATATTCTGCTACCTTGCTGGATTCATTTATTAGTTCTACAAGTTTTCTAGTGAAGCTCTTTGGATCCTCTAAATATAGAAACATGTCATTGGCAAATAGTGACAACTTGATTTCTTCTTTTCCTATTCATATCCCTTTAATTTCTCTGGTTGGTCTAATTGCTCTGGCTAGTGTTTCATGGAGGATGTTGAATAGAAGTGGTGATAGAGGGCTTCCTTGTCTTATTCCAATTTTAGAGGAAATGCTTTCAGTTTTTCTCCATTTAGAATGAGGTTGGCCACAAGCTTAGCATAGATAGCCTTTAGAATGTT
Source organism: Sciurus carolinensis (assembly GCF_902686445.1). NCBI lineage: Eukaryota > Metazoa > Chordata > Mammalia > Rodentia > Sciuridae > Sciurus > Sciurus carolinensis. Next base: position 72,195,831 of record NC_062214.1, on the reverse strand, counting down.
GAGGTATGCTCCTACTATCCCTATTTTTTCTAGTGTTTTAAGCATGAAAGGGTGCTCCCAAAGCCATAGAAAAAGAACAGATCAACACCAAAAATAGTGTAAGATGGAAAATAATTAAAATCAGAGCTGAAATCAGTGAAATTGAAACAAGTGAAATAATTCAAAAAATTGACAAAACGAAAGTTGGTTCTTTGAAAAAGTAAACAAAATTGATAAATCCTTAGTCACACTAATGAAGAGGAGGCAAGAGAAAACCCAAATTATTAGAATTTGTGATGAAAAAGGAAAGCTCATAATAGACACCATTGAAATGCATAATATAATGAGAAGTTACTTTGAAAATCTATAGTCCAACAAAATATAAAATATCAAAGATCTGGACAAATTTTTAGAGACATATGATTCTCCCAAACTGAATTAGGAAGACATACAATTTATACAGATCAATTTCAAGCACCAAAATAGAAGAAGGCATCAAAAGTCTCCCAACCAAGAAAAGCCCAGGACCAGATGGATTTTCAACCGAATTCTACAAGACCTTCAAAGAAAAGCTAATACCAATACCCCTCAAAGTATTCAGGAAATAGAAAAGGAGAGAACCCTTCCAAACTCATTATATGAAGCTTGTATCACTCTGATACCAAAACCAGACAGAGATGCATCAAGGAAATAAAACTTTAGACCAATATCTCTGATGAACACATATGCAAAAGTCTTTAACAAAATTCTATCAAATTGCATAAAAATACATATTGAAAAGTTAGTGCACCGTGATCAAGTGGGGTTTATCCCAAGGATGCAAGGTTGGTTCAACATCTGGAAATCATTGAATGTAATTCATCACATCAATAGACTTTTAGTTAAGAATTGTATGATTATTTCAATAGATGATGAGAAAGCATTTAATAAAATATGTCTCCAATTTTGTGAATGTAAATATTTACTTTGTACCATTGAGTACTTGTAAATGTCTTTTAATTTTACAGGAACTCACAATATGAGATTACTTTGAGCCTCAGAGAAGACTTTATACTTGAACTTTGAACAATCCTGGAACTGTTGTCTATGGGGACTCTTAGAAATGGAAAAAATGTATTTTGCATGGTGAGATTGTTGTGAGTTTTGGGGGGCCAAGGTCTGAATATTGTGGTTTGGGTGTGAGGTGACTCCAAAATCTCACATGTGAAGCAGTGCAAGAAAATTCAGAGGAGAAATATTGGATTGTAAGAGTCTTAACCCAATCAATCAGTGATTTAATCCTCTGAATGAGATTAACTGAATGATAACCGAAATGTAGGGTGTGGCTGGAGGAGGTGGGATTTGGGGCATGGCTTTGGGTAAATATTTGTATCTGGCAAGTGGACTCCCTCTCTGCTTTCTGATTATGATGTGACCTGCTTCTCTCTGCTTCACTCTTCCACCATGATGTCCCATGTAATGGGGCCTGCTGTCTTTGGATTGAGACCTCTGAACTGTGAGTCACCAAATAAAACTTTTCTCCTCTACAATTGTGTTGGTTGTGTCCTTAATCACAGCAGCAAAAAAACTGACTTGAACATAGGGATTAACTGGGTGGTAACTCTAGGTAGGTAGGATGTGGCTGGAGGAAGTGGGACTTTGGATATATGCCTTTGGATTTGTATTTTGTCCCTGGAGAGTGAAGTACTCTCCCTCTTCCTTCCTTTTTGCATGTCCTGAGCTGCTTTCCTCAACCACACTATTCAAACATGATTTTCTGCCCCATCTTGGGCCTAGAACAATGGAGTCAGTCATATATAGACTGAGACCTTTGAGACCATGAGCCCCCAAATGAATTTTTCCTCCTCTAATTGTTTGTGTCAGATCTTTAGTTCACAATAAAAAAGGCTGAGTAGAACAAAAGGCAACCATGAGGAATACAAATAACTATACTTGTTGACAAGGATATAAGAGGAAATTGCAATTTTACATCATTTGTGGGATTGAAAATTAGTACAATCACTAAAGCAGTATGGAAACTTCTCAAAATTCTAGCAAAGGAAACACTATATAACCCAGTATTCCATTTATTTTTCATTATTTTCCCCAAAGAACTAAAATCAGCATGTTATAGTGACACATGCACTGTGGGGGGCCTTTCTGCCACATCCATCTTATGTGGATGAGAAAATGGTTAACTGTTGGAGGATTATGTTAGCTATAAGTCAGTTAATTACCCATAAACTTATCTACTCAATAAACACCCAAGAGCCAATACTCTTTTTAAATGAGAGGGGTCATGACAGGTCTGACTGTATTAGCTCTGGTCTCTAACAACAGCATGGAGTTGTCCAATTCTCTTTTCTTTATAACACACAGGTAAAAGGGACAAAATCAAGGAGGAAATTTTTATTTGATGGACAGAATAGGGTGGAGTTAGGGGAGCCATTATCTTACGGGAACTAGACAGGGAACCATCTGATTCGGCTAGATAAGGATGAGTTCCAACATCTCCCTCTTTTTAATATTTTTAAAATGATTCTAAGAGCTACTTTGGGGTCCCAGCTCTTGGTTCTGAGGGTATGGCAATCAGACAGCTCAATAGAACTAACATGGACACAAACATTGTGATTGGACATTTAATTTCTCCTTGTTGTTTATACTTTTAGCCTGTTGAGTTAGATTCCTTATTTTTCCCCATGATGGCAGGTGGAATTTTTTTGTCCACTTGCTTCTCCTTCTTTCTTCTCCTAATTGACTTCCTGTTCTCCTTGGAGATCAGGGCTGATGTCTCTGGTTTGAACCTTGGCTCCAAGTCCTCCATGCTTGAATGCATGTTCAGGTACCCAAATAGGGTGGAATGTTCCTTTTGGAAAGATAGCATGATTTCTATCCCACATTTTCACTAGATCTGGTCCTTTAAACTGTCCTGTTTACAAATCTTTCCACCAAACTAGACCCAATGAACCTGTCACAGAGGAAGACATATGTCTCTTGGTTGTTGTGTGACCTTCAGAATCACAATTTAAGAAGTTTAAAATCAACTTGGAATGGAACCACCATTTGACCCAGCTATCCCACTCCTTGGCCTATACCCAAAGGACTTAAAGTTTTATGGAATACTTTGAGAAGTATTGGAATGAGCTCTTCTTTAAAGGTTTTGTAGAACTCGGCTGAGAACCCATCTGGTCCTGGACTTTTCTTTGTTGGTAGTCTTTTAATGACTTCTTCTATTTCATTACTTGAAATTGGTCTATTTAAATTGTGTATGTCCTCCTCGTTCAGTTTAGTCAATTCATATGTCTCTAGAAACCTGTTGATGTCTTCGAAATTTTCTATTTTGTTGGAGTATAGATTTTCAAAATAGCTTCTAATTATGTTTTGTATTTCAATTGTGTCTGTTGTGATATTTCCTTGTTCATTCCAAATTTTAGTGATTTGAATTTTCTCTCTCCTTCTCTTTGAAAGTGTGGCTAAAGGTTTATCATTTTTGTTTATTTTTTCGAAGAACGAACTATTTATTTTGTCAATTTTTTGTATTGTTTCTTTTGTTTCAATTTTGTTGATTTCAGCTCTGAGTTTATCTATTTCCTGTCTTCTACTACTTTTGGTGTTGGTCTGTTCTTCTGTTTCTAGGGCTTTGAGCTATAGTGTTAGGTCGTTTATTTGTTGAGTTTTACTTCTTTTATTAAATGAACTCCATGAAATAAATTTTCCTGTAAGTAATGCTTTCATAGTGTCCCAGAGATTTTGATATGATGTTTCTTTGTTCTCATTTACCTCTAAGGACTTTTTAATTTCCTTCCTAATATCTTCTGTTATCCATTCATCATATAATAGCATATTGTTTAATCTCCAGGTGTTGGCGTAGTTTGTGTTTTTTACTCTTTCATTTATTTCTAACTTCAATTCATTATGATCTGATAGAATACAAGGTAGTGTCTCTGCCTTCTAGTATTTGCTAACATTAGCTTTGTGGCATAATATATGGTCTATTTTAGAGAAGGATCCATGTGCTGCTGAGAAGAAAGTGTATTCGCTCTTGGTTGGATGGTATATTCTATAAATGTCTGTTAAGTCTAAATTATTGATTGTGTTATTGAGATCTATGGTTTCTTTGTTCAATTTTTGTTTGGAAGATCTGTCCAGTGGTGAGAGAGGTGTGGTAAAATCACCTAGTATTATTGTGTTATGGTCTATTTGGTTTCTGAAATTGAGAAAGATTTGTTTGACATACATGTATGAGCCACATTGTGGGGCATAAATGTTTATGATTGTTCTGTCTTGCTGATTTATGCTTCCCTTAAGCAGTATGAAATGTCCTTCTTTATCCCTTCTGACTAACTTTGGCTTGAAGTCCACATTATCTGAAATGAGGATGGATACTCCAGCTTTTTTGCTGAGTCCATGTGCATGGTATGTTTTTCCCCATCCTTTCACCTTTAGTCTATGGGTATCCCTTTCTATGAGGTGAGTCTCTTGCAGGCAACATATTATTGGATCTTTCTTTTTAATTCAATCTGCCAGTCTATGTCTTTTGATTGATGAATTCAGGCCATTAACATTCAGGGTTATTATTGAGATATGATTTGTATTCCCAGTCATTTGGTTCATTTATTTTATTTTATTTCTTTCTTTCTTTCTTTGACACAACTTCATTCCTCCTTTATTTGACAGTTCCTTTAGGATAATTCCTCCCTTTGCTGATTTGCTTCTTTGTTTTTTTATCTCTTACTCATGGAATATTTTGCTGAGAATGTTCTGTAATGCTGGCTTTCTTTTTGTAAATTCTTTTAGTTTTTGTTTATCGTGGAATGATCTTATTTCATCGTCAAATTTGAAGGTAAGTTTTGCTGGGTATAAGATTCTGGGTTGGCATACATTTTCTTTCAGAGCTTGAAAAATGTTGTTCCAGGCCCTTCTAGCTTTTAGGGTCTGGATTGAAAAATCTGCTGATATCCGTATTGGCTTCCCCCTGAATGTAATTTGGTTCTTTTCTCCCACAGCCTTTAAAATTCTGTCTTTATTTTGTATGTTAGGTATTTTCATTATAATGTGCCTTGGTGTGGGTCTGTTGTAATTTTGTGTATTTGGAGTCCTATAAGCCTCTTGGACTTGATTTTCCATTTCATTCTTCAGATTTGGGAAATTTTATGATATTATTTCTTCAAATAGATTGTTCATTCCTTTGGTTTGTTTCTCTAAGCCTTCCTCAATCCCAATAATTCTCAAATTTGGCCTTTTCATGATATCCCATAGTTCTTGGAGATTCTGTTCATGATTTCTCACCATCTTCTCTGTTTGTTCAACTTTGTTTTTGAGGTTAAATATTTTGTCTTCAATATCTGAAGTTCTGTCTTCCAGCTGTTCTATCCTATTGGTTATGCTTTCTATGGAGTTCTTAATTTGGTTTATTGTTTCCTTCATTTCAAGGATTTCTGTTTGTTTTTTTTTCAATATCTCTAACTCTTTATTGAAATGATCTTTTGCTTCCTGAATTTGCTCTGTTAACTGTCGATTGGTGCGATCGTTCAATGCCTGCATCTGCTCTTTCATCTCATCGTTTGCTTCCCTAATCATTTTAATTATGTACATTCTGAACTCCCTTTCTGTCATTTCTTCTGCCATGCTGTCGTTGGATTTTATTGATGTAACATCTAGATTTGTTTGGGGCATTTTCTTCCCTTGTTTTCTCATATTGTTCAGGGATCAGTGGGTCATTAAGATATTGCAGATTTCCTCTATCAACTTATAATGTCCCTGAAGATTGCTAGTATATCCCCTCTTATCCTTCAGTAGCCTGAAGTCTTGGAGGAGGTTGAAAATGCAGAGCTCCACGAAGAAGCTGCCTCTCTAGGTGTGGTAACCCTCAGGTGGCGTATATTCCCTGCTAGTGGGCGGAGGTGCCTCCACTTGTTGACCAATGGTCATCCAATGGGGAAGTAGACTGTGGGCTGAGGCAAGGCCTGTTTGTGCCTATGTCTCTGGCTTTACCGTCCCTGTGGGAAAACCTCCCCCGGCCGGGAAGAGTCACTCGGTGGGGACGTCTCGCTAGTCAGTTGCCCTCCTAGAGGTTCCCCTCAATCTACAACTACCACCTGGGCTGGGTTGTCTTCTTCTGCAATGATCCCAGGGGCCCGGACCTACGTCCTGGGCCTGGGAGCCTCACCCTTCGCAGGCGAGTCTCCTTAGGCTGCCTCTCCCAGAGAATCTGCCCGCCGCCCTGGAAACTTCGCTCCGCCCCTAGGCGTGTCTCTGTGCGGCTCTTCCAGCAAGAAGCCACCTAGCTCCTGGGACCCTGCTCTGCACCAATCGCCTGGCTATGCAGCCCCTCCCCTGAGCCACCACCTGGAGCCCCGTACAATAACTCCGAGACACAGAGACCCACCACACACCTCCTCCTCCGGACAGCTGCCCGGTTTCCGACGCAGTCACTAGGAATCCAAACAACTCACTTCGGGTCTCCTCCTCTCGCCAACCACCTGTAGCCCTAGGCAGTCACTCCAAGTCCAAGTGACCTGCCCTGTTCCTCCTCCTCCTCCTTGGGGTAGCCCCCCAGATGTTCAGGAACGGTGGCTCCGAGACCAGGTGACTCACCACGCTCCTCCTCCAGGCAGGCCACCGGTGTTCAGGAGCGGTTGCTTTTAGTCCAATCAGCTCACCACTTGCCTCCTCCTCTGGCAACCGCCTGTGGTTCTGATGCAGTCACTCCCAGGCTAAGCGTCCCACCGCTCTCCTCCTCCAGGCAGGCCACCAGTGTTCTGGAGCAGCTGCTCCGAGTTCAAACAACTCGTCACGCAGCTCCTCCTTTGGCAACCGCCCGCAGCTCTGATGCAGTCACTCCCAGGTCAAGCAACACGCCGCGCTCCTCCTCCTCCTCCGGGCAACCTCCCGGCACTCAGGAGCGCTCGCTCTGGGTTCAAACAGTTTACCACGCAGCTCCTCTTCTGGCAACTGCCTGTGGTTCTGATGCAGTCACTCCCAGACCAAGTGTCCCGCCGCGCTCCTCCTCTTCCTCCGGGCAGTCCCCCGGCGCTCAGGAGCGCCCACTCTGAGTTCAAACAGCTCACCACGCAGCTCCTCCTCTGGCAACCGCCCGTGGCTCTGATGCAGTCACTCCTAGACCCAAGCGACCCGCCGGGCCTCTCCTCCTCCTCCGGGCAACCCCCCCGGTGTTCGGAAGCGGTCACTCTGGGTCCAAACAGCTCGCCACGCAGCTCCTCCCCAGGCAGCCACCCGGAGCCCCAGTGGCTGCTCGAGTCCAAGTGCTATGCTGAGCCGCCTCCTCTACGATGATCCCAGTTGTCCGTGTTTACCGCTCCAGCGGGGGGAGGGGCATCTCACCGAGCAACTCCACTTCACAAATTCCCTGCGTTCCGGGGCTACCGCCCCATCCGGGACGCCTCCCCAACAGGAAAGACTCACCCGGCAGCTTTGAGTTGGTCCCAAGTCTCTCACTATCTCCTCTTTTGAATCTTGCGTCCTGGAGCAGCGTGAAATGCAGCCGCCCTCTAGTCCGCCATCTTGGCCCCTATTGTTTGTATTCTTGATAATTGCCATTCTAATTGGGGTGAAATGGAATATTAGGGTAGTTTTGATTTGCATTTCTCTTATTACTAAAGATGGTGAACATTTTTTCATATATCTTTTGCTTGCTTATAGATCTTCTTCTGTAAAGTGTCTGTTCATTTCCTTAGCCAATTTGTTGATTGGGTTATTTGTATTCTTGGTGTAGAGTTTTTTGAGTTCTTTATATATTCTGGAAATTAGTGCTCTTTCTGAAGTATGAGTGGCAAAGATTTTCTCCCACTCTGTAGGCTCTCTGTTCAAATTGCTGATAGTTTCCTTTGATGAGAGAAAGTGTTTTAGTTTGAATCTATTCCAGTTATTGATTCTTACTTTTATTTCTTGTGCTATGGGAGTCCTGTTAAGGAAGTCTGATCCTAAGCCAACAAGTTGAAGAATTGGACCTACTTTTTCTTCTATAAGATGCAGGGTCTCTGGTCTGATTCCAAGGTCCTTGATCCATTTTGAGTTGATTTTTGTGCAGGGTGAGAGATATGGGTTTAGTTTCATTCTGTTGCATATGGTTTTTCAGTTTTCCCAGCACCATTTGTTGAAGAGGCTATCTTTTCTCCATTGCATATTTTTGGCCCCTTTGTCTAGTATGAGAAAAATTGTATTTATTTGGGTTTGTGTCCATGTCCTCTATTCTGTACCATTGATCGACCTGTCTACTTTGGTACCAATACCATGCCATTATTGTTACTATTGCTTTGTAGTGTAGTTGAAATTCTGCTATTGAGATAACCCCTTCTTTACTCTTCCTGTTAAGGATTGCTTTAGCTATTCTGGGTTTCTTATTCTTCCAGATGAATTTCATGATTGCTTGCTCTATTTCTGTAAGGTACATCTTTGGGATTTTAATTGGAATTGCATTGAATCTGTATAGCACTTTTGGTAGTATGGCCATTTTGACAATATTAATTCTGCCTATCCAAGAACATGAGAGATTTTTCCATCTTCTAAGGTTTCTTTAATTTCTTTCTTTAGTATTCTGTAGTTCTCATTGTAGAGGTCTTTCACCTCTTTTGTTACATTGATTCCCAAGTATTTATTTTTTTTGATGCTATTGTGAATGGGCTAGTTTTCCTAACTCCTCTTTCCGAAGATTCATCACTTATGTATAAAAATGCATTGGATTTATGAGCATTGATCTTATATTCTGCTACTTTCCTGAATTCATTTATGAGTTCTAAAACTTTTCTGGCGGAATTTCTTGGTTCCTCTAACTATATAATCATGTCATCAGCAAATAGGGATAATTTGAGTTCTTCTTTTCCTATTTGAATCATTTTAATTTCTTTGGGCTGTCTAGTTGCTCTGACTAGAGTTTCAAGGACAATGTTGAATAGAAGTGGTGAAAGAGGGTATCCCTGACTTGTTCCAGTTTTTAGGGGGAATGCATTTAGTTTTTCACCATTTAGAATGATAGTGGCCATGGTCTTAGCATAGATGGCCTTTACAATGTTAAGGAATGTTCCCACTATCCCTATTTTTTCTAGTGTTTTGAGCATGAAGGGATGCTGTATTTTATCAAATGCTTTTTCTGCATCTATCGCAATAATCATGTGATTCTTGACTTTAATTCTGTTGATATGGTGAATTACATTTATTGCTTTTCAGATGTTGAACCAACGCTGCATCCCTGGGATAAAACCCACTTGATCATTTTGCACTATCTTTTAAATATATTTTTGTATGCAATTTGCTAAAATTTTGTTGAGAATCTTTCATCAAGGTTCTTTAAGGATATTGGTCTGAAATTTTCTTTCCTCGATGTGTCTCTGTCTGGTTTAGGTATCAGGGTTATATGGGCTTCATAGAATGAGTTTGGGAGGATCATGGAATACTTTGAGAAGTATTAGAATGAGCTCTTCTTTAAAGGTTTTGTAGAACTGGACTGAGAACCCATCTGGTCCTGGGCTTTTCTTTGTTGGTAGGCTTTTCATGAATTCTTCTATTTCATTACTTGAAATTGATCTATTTAAATTGTGTATGTCCTCCTCGTTCAGTTTAGGTAATTTATATGTCTCTAGAAACCTATTGATAACTTCAATATTTTCTGTTTTGTTGGAGTACAGATTTTCAAAATGGCTTCTAAATAATTTTTTTATTTCGCTCATGTCTATTGTGATTTTTCCTTGTTCGTTCCAAATTTTAGTAATTTGAGTTTTCTCTCTCCTTCTCTTTGTTAATGTGGCTAAGGGTTTATCAATTTTGTTTATTTTTTCAAAGAACTAACTATGTATTTTGTCAATTTTTTGATTGTTTCTTTTGTTTCAATTTCATCAATTTCAGCTCTGATTTTAACTATTTCCTGTCTTCTTCTACTTATTGTTCTGTTCTTCTTATTCTAGGGCTTTTGAGCTATAGTGTTAGCTATAGCATTTATTTGTTGATTTTTTCCTTCTTTTATTGAATGTGCTCCATGAAATAATTTTCCTGTAAGTACTGCTTTCATAGTGTCCCAGAGATTTTGACATGATGTATCTTTTTTCTTGTTTACCTCTCAGAATTTTTAAATTTCCCTCCTGATGTCTTCTGTTATCCATTCATCCTACAATATCATATTATTTAATCTCCAGGTGTTGGAGTAGTTTTTTTTTTTGTTCTGTCATTTATTTCTAATTTTAATCCATTATTATCTGATAGAATATAAGGTTGTATCTCTATCTTCCTGTATTTGCCAACATTAGCTTTGTGGCATAAAATGTGGTCTATTTTAGAGAAGGATCAATGTGCTGCTGAGAAGAAAGTGTATTCGCTCTTCATTGGATGGTATATTCTATAAATGTCTGTTAAGTCTAAATTATTGATTGTGTTATTGAGATCTATGGTTTCTTTGTTCAATTTTTGTTTGGAGGATCTGTCCAGTGGTGAGAGAAGTGTGTTAAAATCACCTAGTCTTATTGTGTTGTGGTCTGTTTGTTTCCTGGAATTGAGAAGAATTTGTTTGATGTACACGGGTGAGCCAATGTTTGGTGTATAGATATTTATGATATGTCTTGCTGATTTATGCTTCCCTTAAGCAGTATGAAATGTCCTTCTTTATCCCTTCTGACTAACTTTGGCTTGAAGTCCACATTATCTGAAATGCGGATGGATACTCCAACTTTTTTGCTTTGTCCATGTGCATGGTATGTTTTTCCCCATCCTTTCACCTTTAGTCTGTGGGTATCTTTTTCTATGAGGTGAGTCTCTTGCAGGCAGCATATTGTTGGATCTTTCTTTTTAATGCAATCTGCCAGTCTATGTCCTTAGGTTGATGAGTTCAGACCATTAACATTCAGGGTTATTATCGAGATATGATTTGTATTTCCAATCATTTGGCTCTTTTTTTTTTATATGACTTGGTTTCTCCTTTATTTGGCTATTCCTTTAGGATAGTTTCTCCCTTTGCTGATTTGCATCATTGTTTTTCATCTCTTCCTCATGGAATATATTGCTGAGAATGTTCTGTAATGCCAGCTTCCTTTTTTAAAAAATTCTTTTAGCTTTTGTTTATCATGGAAGGGTTTTATTTCATCATCAAATCTGAAGGTAAATTTTGCTGGGTATAAGATTCTTGGTTGTCATCAATTTTCTTTCAGAACTTGAAATACGTTGTTCCAGGTCCTTCTAGCTTTTAGGGTCTGTGTTGAAAAATCTGCTGATATTCATATTGGTTTCCCCCTGAATGCAATGTGATTCTTTTCTCTCGCAGCCTTTAAAATTCTGTCTTTAGTTTGTACATTAGGTATTTTCTTTATAATGTGCCTTGGTGTGTATCTGTTGTAATTCTGTTTATTTGGAGTCCTATAAACCTCTTGTATTTGATTTTCCATTTCATTCTTCAGATTTGGGAAATTTTCTGATATTATTTAATTGAATAGATTGTTTATTCCTTTGGTTTGTTTGTGTCTTCCTCAATCCCAATAATTCTGAAATTTGGTCTTTTCATGATATCCTATAATTCTTGTAGATTCTTCATGATTTCTTACCATCTTCTCTGTTGGATCAAATTTCTTTTCAAGATTATTTTATTCTCAATATCTGAGGTTCTGTCTTCCAGGTGTTCTATCCTATTGGTTATGTTTTTTATGGAACTTTTAATTTGCTTTATTGTTTCCTTCATTTCAAGGATTTCTGTTTGGTTTTTTTTCAGTAACTCTTTATTGGAATGATCTTTTGTTTTCTGTATTTGCTCTTTTAACTGTTGATTGGTGCAATCATTCAATGCCTGCATTTGCTCTTTCTTCTCCTTGTTTGCTTCCCTGATCATTTTAATTATGTACATTCTGAACTCCCTTTCTGACATTTCTTCTTCCTTGCTGTCATTGGATTTTATTGATGTAACATCTAAGTTTGTTTGGGACATTTTCTTCCCTTGTTTTCTCATATTGGTCAGTTATCAGTGGAATGCTGAGATAGTGCAGATTTCCTCTATTGACTTACAGTGTCCCTGTAGTTTTCCAATGTATCACCTCCTAGCCTTCAGTAGCCTGAAGTCTTGGAGGAACTTGATAATGTCGTGCTCCACAAGAAAGCTGCCCCTCTATGGGTGGTCACCTTCAGGTGGGGTATATCCCCTGCTGGTGGGCAGAGGCACTTCCACTTGTTGACCAATGGTCAGACCAAGGGGAACTAGACTGCGGACTGAGGCAAGGATTGTTTGGGCCTGTGTCTCTTTTTCTACTACCTTTGTGGAAAGCCTCGCCTGGCAGGAAAGTCTTACCTAGTGGGGATATCTTGCTGGTCAGCTCCCCTCCTAGAAGTTCCCCTCTATCCAGGACTACTGCCTGGGCTGGGCAGCCCTCCTCTGCAATGTTCCAAGGGGCCTGGACCTACCTCCTGGATCCAGGATCCTCCCCCTGTGTGAAGCACCTCACTGGGTGGCTCCTCCTCAGAGGTAGTCGCCTATGGTCCTGGGGCTGTTGCTCTGAGTCCATGTGTCTCACTGGGTGGCTCCTCCTCTGAGAAGCTTCCTAAGGTCCTGGGGCTTTTGCTCCACACCCAAGTGTCTTGCTGAGTGGTCCTCCTCTACAATGCTCCTGGTTGTCCGAGTGCACCACTCCAGTGGGTGGGTAGGGGTTTCATTGGGCAACTCTACTTCCCAAAGTCCCCTTCTTCTGGGACTACCACCCCATCTGGGTCACCTCCCCAATGGGAGAGACTCACCCGGTGGCTCTGAGTTGATTCCGAGTCTCTCAAAACCTCATCTTCTTGAATCCTGAGACCTGGAGCGACATGAAATGCAATCACCCTCTAGTCCACCATCTTGAAAAACCCCTGGTTATTTCAATAGATGCAGAAAAAGTATTTGATAAAATACAGCATCCCTTCGACTGGGGTTGTGGCTTCTTGGTAAAGTGCTTGCCTAGCATGTGTGAGGTCCTGGGTACATTTCTCAGCACCACATAAAAAGATGAAGAAAACAAAGGTCTATCAACATCTAAAAAATACTTTTAAAAAAATATAGCACCCTTTCATGTTCAAAACACTAGGAATAGTAGAGATAGTAAGAACATACCTCAACAATGTAAAGGCTATCTATGCTAAGTCCAAGGTCAACATTATTCTAAATGAAGAAAAATTGATCCCATTGCCTCTAAAAACTGGAACAAGATGAATACCCTCTTTCAACATTTCTATTCAACATAGTCCTTGAAACTCTTGCCAGGGAAATTAGACAGACGAAAGAAATTAGTGAAATATGAGTAGGAAAAGTAGAACTTGAACTATCACTATTTGCTAATGACATAATTCCATATTTAGAGAATCCAAAAAATTCCACCAGAAAAATTCTAGGAATAATAAATAAATTCAGTATAGTTGCAGGATAAAAAAATCAACACTCATAAATCTAATGCCTCTCTGTCCATAAGTGATATATCCTCTGAAAGAAAAATTGGGAAAACTACTCCATTCACAATATCCTCAAAAAAAAAAAAAAAAAAAAAAAACTAATCTAGCAAAGAGGTGAAAAACCTCAACAATGTAAACTACAAAACACTAAATAGAGAGGTTGAGGAAGATCTTAGGAGATGGAAAGATCTCACATGTTCTTGGAAAGTCAGAATTAATATCATCAAGATGATCATACTACCAAAAGTGCTATACAAATTCAATGCAATTCTGATTAAAATTCCAATGACATACCTCATAGAAATAGAGAAAGCAATCATGAAATTCAGTTGGAAAATAAGAGACCCAGAATATCCAAAGCAATCCTTAGCAGAAAGAGCAAAGCAGGTGGTATCACAATACCAGAACTTCAAATATACTACAGAGTAATAGTAACAAAAATGGCATGGTATTGGCACCAAAATAATCAGGTAAACCAATGATCCAGAATAAAAGACACAGAGACAAACCCACATAAATTCAGTTATCTCATACTAGACAAAGGTGCTGAAAACATACATTGGAGAAAAGATAGCCTCTTCAACAAATGGTGCTGGAGAAAATGAAAATTCATATGCGTCAAAATGAAATTAAATCCCTATCTCTCACCCTGTTCAAAGATCAACTCAAAATGGATCAAGAGCCTAGGAACCAGATCAGAGGTCCTGCACCAAATAGAAGAAAAAGTAGACCCAAATCTTTATCATGTTAGTTTAGGACCAGACTTGCCTAACATGACACCCAAAGCACAAGAAATGAAAGTAAGAATTATTAAATGGAATGGATTCAAACTAGAAAACTTTTTCTCAGTAAAGGAAACAATCAATACGTGAAGAGAGCCTATGGAGTGAAAGAAAATCTTTACTACATGCACTTCTGAAAGAGCACTAATCTCCAGTCTTTTTAAAGAACTCAAGAAACTTAACACCAAAAATCCAAATAACCTGATCAATAAGTGGGCTAAGGAAATGAGCAGACACTTCACAGAAGAAGATGTACAATTGATCAACAAATACATGAAAAAATGTTCAACATCTCTAGCAATTAGAGAAATGCAAATCAAAACTGCTCTAAGATTTCATCTCACTCCAATCAGAATGCAATTATCAAGAATACAAGCAACAATAAATGTTGGCAAGGATGTGGGGAAAAAGGTACACACAAACAATGTTGGTGTTACTGCAAATTGGTGCTACCACTCTGGAAAGCAGGTTGGAGACTCCTTAGAAAACTTGGAATGAAACCACTACTTTATCCAGATGCCCAACTCCTTGGCCTATTCCCAAAGGACTTAAAATCAGCATACTACAGTGATGAAGCCACATCAGTGTTTATAGCAGCCCATTGCACAATAGCTAGATTGTGGAACCAACCTAGATGCCCTTCAATAGATGAATGGATAAAGAAAATCTTGTATATATACAAAATGGAATATTATTCTACCTTAAAGAAAAATAAAATTATGACATTTTCAGGTAGCTGGATGGAGTTTGGGAGTATCAAGCTAAGCAAAATAAACCAATCCTAAACCACCAAAGGTCAAATGTTTTCTCTGATAATTGGATGCTGATACATAAGGGGTGGGGTAAGTGAAGAATGTAGGAACTTTGGATTGTGCAGAGGGGAATGAGAGGAGCAGAAGTGACAGCAGGTGTGAAAGATGTTGAAATGAGACAGACATTATTAACCTACATACATGTATGATTGCACAAATTGTGTGACTCTACATTATTTACAACCAGAGAAAAGAAGAGTTGTATTCCATTTGTGTACAATGAATCAAAATGCACTGTGTTGTCATGTATAACTAAATACAACAAACAAACAAACAAACAAGAAAGAGAAAAGTGTACACATTTGGTACTTGGTAAGCACTCCAAATATTTAATGTTTAATTTCTTTATGCAAAAGAGAAATGTCAGCTACCACTTAGTCAATGGAGATTATTTTCAACTTTATCCAAAAAACAGACCTTTGTCACATTACTGGGCAACTGGTCACAATGAAGCCTGTCCAATGGACCACTCTACCTTGGTGTGGATTGAGTTTTTGTAGCACAGATAGTTCAGTAATATCAGCTAGTGCTCACTTAATCACCAACCTGTTGATGTCTTGGTTGGATACTTAGAAAGCAAAGCAAATATATATATATATATATATATATATATATATATATATATATAACATAATATATAATATATATAATAAATATATTTACTTCATAAAATGGTAAATATTAGCATTACCAAAATAAAATCAACTATATCATTCCTCAGCATTTATTCTAAAGAACTAAGTCACAATACTATAGTGATATATGCATATCAATATTTGTAGCAGAACAATCCTCAATAACCAACTTATGTAATCAGCTTATGTGCCCATAAATTGATAAAAGAATAAAGAATATTTGGCATATGTAAACAACAGGTTCTACTCAGTCATAAAAAAGACAAATTATTATTTCCTGGCAAATGGATGGAAGTATAGTTTGTCATGCTCAGTGAAACATGCCAGACTCAGAAAGTCAAGGATCAAATATTTTATTTTTCTTGTGGGAGTTAGGGGGAAAATGAATAAAAAAGGAGAATCTCATGACAAAGAAGGAGAGTAGAAGTGGGGAACTAAGGGTGAGAAAGAAGTAGAGGAAAAGATGAAGAACTGGAGAATTAAGTGCACTAAATTATGATATGCACATATACAGATAATTCATTTAACAATTCACTATAGACCAAAGACAACTCACCTCTTGCCCATTTGCCTGCTTTTTGACTGCCCATTGCCCACCTTTCTCCTGTCTCTCACCTGATGTCTACTCACCCATCACTCACCATTTGTAGACCCCCTGCAGGTTGCTCATGGATCAGCTGCTTGCTGCTGCCTGGCAGTCCATTGTCAGTGTACCCAAAGGTTTGGTTATATGTGACTGTACCATCTTGGGACACCAGCCAGGGTCTGGGAGTCCAGGACCAATTTGCCTGCACGTTTGCTGCCACCACTGCCAACATCTTGGGGAGTGGAAACCTTAGTGTGGAGACACCATCCAGGGCTTGGAGATATATTGTTGGGGTATTTGTAGGTCTGGTTGCACCTGAGGTCTTCCTTCTGGGTGTGCTTGTTGCCATCTACCATCTGGCTGCTTCTTTGTAGGGTTACTCCTTTGTGTGAGTGCATCCCTGGTCCCATCCCTGGTTCTAAGTCGTCTCTGCAAGTCTGATCTGCATGAAGAACTTGGGACTGCAGCAAAGCAGAGTCTGGGGAATCTGAAGCTCAGACCCATCAGATTTCAATTGGGTCTGCAAGGGCCAGTCTGATCCTGGCCAACCTGTGGAAAGTCAAAGACCAGGGCAGTTCCCTGGAGGGAGCACAAGTTGGAAAACTGGAGAAAATCCTACTCTCTCCAACTCAGTGAGTCCAGAAGTGTGCTGGAATGGAAGGGGCTGACTAAAATGGGTGGGAAGACTGGAAGACAGTGTGAGGGAATCTTTTTATTGGCTTGCCCAGCCAACTGGTCTGTCACCCACCAAAGGAGAGCCACCATCAAACATCAGATAACCCCACCTATTAGAAGAGAAGGGAAGAGAAAATTTTTGATAGCCAACAGAAGCAATCATTCAATTTTCCATTGATACTTTCCTTTTTTTCCCCTTCTCTCTCATATCTTGGCCATCTTTAAATCCAATTATTTCTTATGCATCAATTTATTGAGGATTGGGAAGCCTGAATAGTATATTACAGAATTGTTGTGTGTTCTAATAATTTTACTTTAAAAAAAATTCTGTACATATATTTTTCTCTCACTTATCAGTCTCCCTGGATTCTCTTTCTCATTTCTTCATGCTAACAACCAACCTCTATTAATTCCTCTTTTGCTTTTACTTTTAATTTTTACCTCTATATTCTCTCCTTCTCCCTCATAAACATCACATCCTACACTACTTCTGTTCCCTCTTTATTCATCATTTCAAATGGTAAACCATTTAAACAAACTTACTGTTTATATTTAGACAATAATTTAACACATAATTTCTGTTTATTGCAACAAAACTGTAGGTGAATTAATAGGAGATATTTGGTTTAAGGTTGTATTTTGTTTGCACTGAGTGCCGTTAATATTGGTCTCCCCCACTGGAAACCTTCAGGGATACTTTAAAACTACAGGGTAGAAAGTGTATTGCCTCAGATCCATATGACTATATGTGAAAACACACAAACATGAAAAAACAAGAGACCAAAGCCCCCAGAGCAAACCAGAATGTTCCAATAATAGAATTCATAGACAACACATTAGAAGAAATGCCAGAGAAGGAGTTTAGAAGGTACATATTGAATGATCTTCAAAATAAAGGATGGTAACAGAGAGAAAATGCAGGAAGCGAAAGATCATTTCGATAAATACTTGGATATTATAAAAAGAATCAAGCAGAAATCCTTGAAGTGAAAGAAACAAACCAAATTAAAAATTCAGTGGAAAGTATCACAGACTCTAGACCACTCGGAAGAAAGAACTTCAGGCAATGAAGATAAAATATATACTCTTGAAAATCTACCATACAGAGAAGATGATAAGAATCCATGAACATAACTTCCAATAAATATAGAAAAAGATGAAAAGATCAAATTTAAGATTTATCAGAGTAGACAAAAGCAAGGAGATGCAAAACAAAGGAATGCACAATCTTTTCAATAAAATGATATCAGACAATTTACCAAATCAAAAAAATGAAATTGAAAATCAAGAGGTTTACAGGACCCCAAGTATACAAAATTACAGCAGACCCTCCCCAAGACACATTATAATGAGAATGACTAACATACAGAATAAGGATAGAATTTTAAAGACTGTGAGAAAAAAATTAAGTTACATATAGAGGGAAACCAATGCAAATTTCAGTTGATTTCTCAACCCAGACTGTCCATGCCAGGAGGTTTGGGAATAATATATATCAAGCTCTGAAAAAATGGATGCCAACCAAGAATTTTATATCCAGCAAAACTAAGCTTCAGATTTGAAGATGAAATAAAACTTTCCATGATAAACAAAGTTAAAAGGATATACAACTAGAGAGCCTGAACTACAGAACATTCTCATCAAAATATTCCATGAAGAGGAAATGGAAAAAAAACCCAGTAAATGGAGGAACAACACCACAGGAATAGTCAATCAAAGGAGAAATTAAGTCAAATTAAAAACTAAATATAAACTAAAATGACCAGGTTATTATTATATCTCAATAATAAACTTGAATGATCTAAACTCATCAATCAAAAAACATAGACTGGCAGATTGGATTTAAAAAAATTATTCTGTCTTCAAGAGATCTACCTCCTATGAAAAGACATCCAAAGACTGACATTGAAAGGTTGGAAAAAAAAGTCTTAATAACATGGACTACATAAACAAGCAGAGGTTTCCATACTCATATCAGATAATGTGAACTTGAAGCCAAAGTTAGTCAAAAGGGATAAAGAAGGACATTTCATACCACTTAAGGGAATCATACATCAGCAAAATATAAAAATTATAAATATATATGCCCCAAACAAAGGAGAATCTATGTACAACAATCAAATCCTTCTCAATTTTAGGAATCATATAGACTACAACACATTAATATGGGGTGACTTTAACACAATGCTCTCACCACTCAATAGATTCTCCAAACACAAACTGAAAAAAGAAACTATGGAACTAAACAGTACAATCAATACTTTAGACTTTACAGATGTATGTAAAATATTTCATGCATCAATGATGAATACACTTTCTTCTCAGCAGTGCACATATCCTTCTCTAAAATAGAACACATGTTATGCCACAAAGCAACTCTTAGCAAATACAAAAAAAGAAAAGAAATACAAACCTTCATTCTATCAGATAATAATGGAATGAAACTAGAAATCAAAAATACAATGAAAAATAGAAGCTACTCTAAGCCCTGGAGAATAAATAACATACTATTGAATGATGATTAAATAAGCAGAAGAAATCAGGCAGGAGATAAAAAATACCTAGGGTTAAATGATAACACTGATACAACATATCACAATGTCTGAGACACTATGAAAACAGTGATAAGAGGAAAGTTCATTGCATTGAGTTCATTGACTACAAGAATAAAATTTCAACAAATAAATGACCTAATATTACATCTCAAAACCATAGAAAAAGAAAAGAAAATCAACACCAAAAGTAGTAGAAGACAGGAAATAATTAAAATAAAAGCTAAAATCAATGAAACTGAAACAAAATAAACAATTAAATATTGACAAAATGTAAGTTGCTTTTTGAAAAAAAAATAAACCCTTAGATACTTTAATGAAAGGAAAGAGAGAGAAAACTCAAATTACTAAAATTCATAAAAATAAAAATATCACAAAGGACTCTGCTGAAATACAGAAGATAATTAGAAAATATTGTGAACATGTATATTCAAATAAAATAGAAAATCTTGAAGACAGTGACAAATTTGTAGAGACATGTTCTATTGAAACTAAATCAGGAGAACATACACAATTTAAACAGATCAATGTCAAGCAATGAATTAGAAGATGCCATCAAAAGTCTAGCAACAAAAAAAGCCCAGGAATAGTCAGATTCTCAATTGAAATTTAAGAAGAATTAATACCAATCCTCTTCAAACTATCATGAAATAGAGAAGGAGGAAACCCTTCCAACTCACTCCATGAGGCTAGTATCTCTATGATACCAACACCAGCAAAGACACATCAGGAAAAGAAAACTTCAGACAAATATCTCTGATAAACACTGATGCAAAAATTTTTAATGATATTCTGGCAAATCACATACAACAACATTAAAAATGTAGTGCACCAAAGTAATGTGAGGTTCATCCCAGGGATGCAAGATTAGTTCAATATATGGAAATCAATAAATAATACTCTTAAAGACAAGAATCATATGATCATCCCAATATGTGCAGAAAAGTTATTTAAAAAATACAGAAAGGTATTTTTTTAAAAAAATACAGAACATCTTCATGTTCAAAATACTAGAGAAACTGGGGCTATTAGGAACATAAGTCAACATTGTAAAAGTGACATATGTTAAACCCAAGACCAACATTCAAATTGGATAAAAATTGAAAGTATTTTCTCTAAAAACTGGAACAATACAAGGATGCTTTCCTTTATCATTTCTTTTCAACATCATCCTGGAAACTCTAGCCATAGAAATGAGACATAAGTATGAATTAAAGAGATACTAATAGGAAAAAAAGAACTCAAACAATCACTATTTGCTGGCTACATGATTCTGCATTTAGAAGATCCAAAAATTTTAACCATAAAATTTCTAGAACTAATAAATAAACTCAGCATAGTGGCAGGGCATAAATAAACACACACAAATCAAACACATTCTTATTAATTAGTGATGAATACACTGCAAGAGAAAATAGAAAATCAACTCCATTCAAAATAGCCTTAAGAAAAAAAAAAAAGGAAGAAACCCGGGAATCAATCTAACAAAAGAGGTGAATAACCTCTACAATGAAAACTACAGAACACAATTTAAGAAGACCTTAGAAAATGGAAATCTCCCATGTTCTTGGATAGGCAGAATTAATATTGTCAAAATGGCCACACTATCAAAAGCATTATACAGATTTCATGTAATTCCTACTAAAATCCCAATAACATTCCTTATAGAACAAGAAAAAGCAATCATGGAATACATTTGGAAGAACAAGTGAACCAAAATAGTAAAAGCAATCCTTAGCAGAAAGAGTGAAGCAGGAGGCATTATAATACCACTCCTTAAACTATACTACAGAACCATAGTAACAAAAATGGCATGGTATTGGCACCAAAACAATTAGACCAATGGTATAGAATACAGGACACATAGAAAAACCCACATAAATACAGTTATGCTATACGAGATGAACGTGTTTAAAATGTTCATTGAGAAAATATAGCCTCTTCAACAAATGTTGCTGGGAAAACTGGAAATCCATATGTAACAAAATGAAATTAAACCCCTATCTCACCCTACAAAAACTCAATTCAAAGCAGATCAAATATTTAGGCACTAGACCAGAACAGAGATCTTGTGTCTAATAGAAGAAAACAGTAGGGCCAAATCTTCTCCATGTTAGCTTAGGGTCTGACTTCCTTAACAAGATTCCTAAAGCCCAAAAAGTAAAATCAAGAATCAATAAATGGAACAGATTCAAACTAAAAAACTTCACAGTTAAGGAAACAATAACATGAAGAGAGAGCCTACAGAATGTGAAAAAATATTTACATGCACCTCAGAGCATTAATCTACATTATTTTGCTTAGGTACAGCAAAGAACTTAACACTAAAAAAGAAAAAAAAAAGAGAAAAGAAAAAAAAAATCAATAAATGGGCTAAGGAACCAAAGAGACACTTCACAGAAGAAATATAATTTCTCAAAGAATATGTTTATAGATGTTGAACATCTCTAGCAATTGGAGAAATGAAAATCAAAACTTCTCTAATATTTCATTTTGCTCCAGAATGGCAATTACCAAAAATACAAGCAACAATAAGTGTTGGCAATCATGTGGGGAAAAAGGTAAACTCATACATTGCTGGTGGGATTCCAAATTGGTGCAACCACTATGGAAAACAGTATGATAACTCCTCAGAAAATTTGGAATGGAATCTCACTCCTCAGTTTAATATCCAAAGATTTAAAATCAGCATATTTCAGGGACACATCCACATCAATGTTTATAGCACCTCAATTCACAATAGCTTTACTATGGATCTAAACTAGGTGCCCTTCAAGAGATGAATGGATAAAGAAAATGTGATATATATGCACACACACACACACACACACACACACACACACACACACAATGGAACATTATTCAGCCTTAAAGAATAATGAAATGATGGCATTTTCTGGTAAATGTATGGAACTGGAGAATATCATGCTAAGTGACATAAGCCAAACTCAAAGAACCAAAGCCAAATATTTTCTCTGATAAGCAGATTCTGATCCATAATGGGAGGAAGGATAGGGAAGAGTGAAGGAACTCTGGATTCTGCACAGGGAAATGAGGTACCAGGAAGGTATGTGGGGATGGGAAGAACAGTGGAATGAGATGGACATTATTTTTCTAAATACATTTATGATAAAACTACCAGTGTGACTCTGCACCATACACAGCCAGAGGAAAGAGAGGTTGTGCTCCATTTGAGTACAATGTGTCCAAATGCATGCTTGTTTTGTATACCTAATTATAAGAAATTTAAAAATAAAAGATTCAAAAAAATAATTCATTCCAACATTATATATAACTACATGCACAACTTTGAAAAAATAAATATAAGAAAGATAAGTAGAGTAGAGAAAGGGTTCAGGAGAAATTAGCAGAGGAGAACAGATGAAGTACTAGAGATTGAAATGGCACAAACTATGCATTTATAAATGTCAAATGATCCCTATTATCAATAACTAGAATTTACCAAGTATATATTTAAAAAAATGAATTAGAACAAAAGAAAAAATGAAACACTTAGGCTGCATCCTATTTTCTCAATTAATTGAGTTGGCAGAATATTCTTAATTCTTTAAATTGTTTATTAAACCATTGCTGGCTACAAGTGAGTAAAAACTGGAAGGGGTTTGTCAGGCCAAGTGCTCCATCACCTTTTCTTTCTTTTGGCATTTCTCTTTGGGATTCTATACACCTTGAAAAATTTGAAGACCCCTAAACTGTAGGCTTCTGCATATGTGCTGCAATTTTTTATTTATCTTTGTAAATGAATGTGTGCAACAGTCACTCAAATTGAAAGTACTGAAGGAACTTAAATGGTAGGGTGACATGCAGGTAAGAAAAGGAAATACTTTCCTGTAGATGTTGAGAGCACAGCTAACAGATCAGAGAGGTGGTGTCTAATCTTATGTGTTTGGGGAATTCTCTATGATGTGTCAGATTGCCTCACTCACCTCCTTTCCTTTCTCTTCTTTTTAAAATTAATTTATCTTTCCCTTCTAAAGCAAGGGTTCTGGACTTTTTCTATTCAGAGTTTTCTCAAGACATAACAGACAAAGCTTCTTCTTTGTGATTTCATTTGCTCTATGACCTTGACCATGTATTTTGAGGGTCATTATTGAGCATAGGTCTCAGTAACACCATATCCGTGCAGGCTGTCCAGAGTTTATGAAGATTCTTTAAAGTCAGACACTGGCACTACTCAGGTGATTTTCCTAAAATGCCTTTTCACTTTAGTATTTAAATCACACACACACACACACACACACAAATTTATATCTGTGAACATTCCTAGTATAATTCCTATTAATTGAGGCATCTCTCAATCTCTCCAGGAGAGATTGAGTTTGGAGATTGAAC
Organism: Sciurus carolinensis; assembly: GCF_902686445.1. Classification (NCBI taxonomy): domain Eukaryota; kingdom Metazoa; phylum Chordata; class Mammalia; order Rodentia; family Sciuridae; genus Sciurus; species Sciurus carolinensis. The sequence goes on along the minus strand of NC_062214.1, from coordinate 72,172,071 downwards.
CAAAGACTAGGAAATGTGGGGTCTGCAGGCGGCCTAGTGGACTAAGAATTGGCTCCTCTAGCACACCACTGGAACCCAGGGGAGATCTCCAGAGTACAGTCTTCTAGCCTGGACCAGCAATTGCTGGACTCCAGAGGTGTGCTGATTTAAAATCTCCAGACCAATTGGCATTCAGCGAAAAGCCTAAAACCCACCTAAACCTAAACTAACATCCAGGAATTTTGCCTATGGAATTACCTCTCTCACTCCAGCAATCTGGAGGGTGGAGTGTCACACTCCTGATGACCCCTCCTAACACTGCTGAGAAGAAAAGGTGAAAGTCTTTTGAAGTCCAACAGAAACAATGTTTTAGCTTTTTATTGACTTTTTTTTCTTTTATCTATTTAATTGTGACCATAATGGTTCATGGACATTTATACATATTTATTTATTCATTTGATTATAGCAGTTTAGAAGCCTGATATTTTTCATGGAGCAGCTTTCTTGAGAATTAGGATGATTGATTAGTATATTTCAGGGTTTATTTGTATTCTTTTTTTATTTTTAATTTCTTAAATTTTAAGAAATTTCTTAAAATTTAAGAAATATATATATCCTACAGATATATATAAACCCACCTATCTCTTCCCCTTAATTCTTTCTGTTTTATTCTTCTCACAGTCAATCTCTTTTGTCCTCCTCACTCTTCTCTTAATTCTTTACTTCTATCTTCTTTTCTCTTCCCTCAAAATCATCACATCCTATATTGCTTCTGTTCTCTTCCTGTTCAACATTTGGAAGTATCCTTTTTGCATGCAAACTTATTTTATTGTTGGCAATAACTGATCATAAGCTTTTTATTTATTGTGACAATTAACAATGTAGACATCAAAACAGGAAATATTTGGTTTGATGCTCTATATGGTTTGGGTTGGTTGTTTTTATTATTTCTCTCCCCTGAACAGTGTGGTGCTGAAACTTTAAGGGACACTATAAGTTCACAGGATAGAAACTTTACTCCTCAGATCCATATGGTTAGATAGGTAGACATAAAAACAACATGAAAAGGCAAAGGAACAAATCACCCCAAACAAACTAAGATACTCCAATTACAGAATCCATTGATACCACAGTGGAAAAAATATAAGAGAAGGAGTTTAGAATGTACATAGTTAAACTGATCTGGGGGGTAAAGGACATGTAAGGCATGGAATCAGAAAGAAAATACAGGAAGTGAAATATCACTTAAATAAGAGATAACAACTCTGAATTACATCAAGCTGAAAATCCTGGAAATAAAGGAATCAATAAACAGAATTAAAAGTTTAGTGGAAAGCATCCCCAACAGACTATACCACTTGGAAGACAATTTCAGGCAATGAAGACAAAGCATATAATATTGAAAACAAAGTTGACCATGGAGAAAAGATGTTAAGAGACCATGAACAGAACTTCCAAAAAATATGGTATAACATAAAAGGATCAAATTTAAGATTTATCAGGATAGATGAAGACTTGGAGATATGAATCAAAGGGATGCAAAACTTTTTTAACGAAATAATACCTGAAAATTTTCCAAAGCTTAAGAAAGGAATGAAAAGTCAAATATAGGAGTCTTAAAGGACTCAAATATACAAAATTACAACAGATTCATACCAAAGCACATTATTATGAAAATGCCTAACATACAGAATAAGGATAGAATTTTAAAGGTTGCTAGAGAAAAGCAACAGGTAACATGTAGAGAGAAACCAATCTGGATCTCAGCAGATTTCTCAATCCAGATCCTCAAAACTAGGAGGTGTTGGAATAATATATATTAAGCTCTGAAGGAAAATGGATGCCAACCAAGAATTCTGTACCAAGCAAAATGATGCTTCAGAATACATGATGAAATAAATTGTTCCAGGATAAATAGAAGTTAAAAGAATTCACAACTAGAAAGTCTGCACTAAAATATATATACTCAATTAAATATTTCACTAAGTAGAAAAGAAAAGTGAAGACTAGCAAAGGGAGAACTATACTAAAGAAATAGTTAATCAAAGAAGAAACTAATTCAAATTAAAATCGTAAATAAAAATGATAGGGAATAAAAATCATTTCTCAATAATAATATTGACCTTAAATGGCCTAAACCCCTCAACTAAAAGACAGACTGGCAGAATGGACTGAAAAACAAGAACCTACAACATGCTGTCTCCAACAGACTCATCTCATATAAAGACATCCTCAGCCCAAAGGTGAAGGGATGTGGAAAAAAAACATAATTCATATGAATCTTGTAAATGAGCAGGGGTTTCTATCCTCATATCAGATAAAGTGGACTTCAAGCCAAAGTTTATCACAAGGGTCAAAGAAGGACATTTCATTCTGCTTAATGGAATTATACATTAAAAAGTTATATCAATAAAAAATATATCCTCCCAAGTGGAGTATGTACATATATCAATCAAATGCTTCTCAACTTCAGGAATCAAATAGATGAAAACACAAAAATATCGAATAATTTTAACACACCTCTCTCAACAATAGATAGATTAAAAAAAAAACTAAATGAAGAATCTACAGAAGTAAAAATTGCCATTAATAATATAGAATTAACAAACATGTATAGGATATTTTATCCATGTCAGAATACACTTTCTTCTGAGAAGCACAAAGATCCTTCTCTAAAATTGTTGATATCTTTGGACACAAAGCAAGTCTTAGCAAATACAGAAAAGTAGAGATAATACTTTACATTCTATCAGATGATAATGGAATAAAACTAGAAAACAATGATAAAATAAAACATAGGAGATATTCTAATACCTATAGACTAAATAATGATATTAAATGACTAATAGCAGAAGAAAACTGGGATCAACATTTAAAAATACTGCACTCTATGACAACCTCTAAGAGGAAAGTTTATTACCTTGGGATCATTTATTAAAGGACAAAGGTTCTTCAAATAAATAACATGACACTACATCTCTTGTAATGAAGAACAAATCAATACAAAAAGCAGAAGACATAAAATAATTAAAATCAGAGCCTAAACAAATGAAATTGAAACAAACAAAATCCAAGAAGTCAACAAAACAAAAAAGTTGATTCTTCAAATATACAAGTAAAATTGATAAACTGTTAGCCAAGCAAATTAAGAGAGAAAGAGAAAAAACAGAAATTACTAAAATTTATGATCAAAAAGAAAATATCACAAGACACACTACTAAAATACAGATGATAATCAGAAACTATTTTGAAAATCTATACACTAATAAAATAGAAAATCTTGAATATATCATCAAATGTCTAGAGATATATGATCCAAATATATTGAATCAGGAAATATGGAAAATATAAGCAGATTAATTTCAAGTATTGTAATTAAAGTAACTATCAAAAGTCTACCAACAGTGAAAATCCAGGACCAGATAATGTTCAGCTGAGTTCTACCAAAACTTAAAGAAGAAAACACAAATCCTCTTCAAATATTCCAAGAAATGAAAAAGAGGGAACCATTCTAAACTCATTTTATGAAGCTAGTATACACCCTGATATCAAAACCAGACAAAGACCATCAAGTAAAGAATATTTTAGGTCAATATCCCTGTGAACACAGATGCAAAAATTTTTAATAAAATACTGAAAAATCACATACAAAAAATATGAAAAAGACAGCACACCATGATAAAGGACCTTTGAGGAATGAAATGGTGATTCAACATGTGGATATCAATAAACATAATTCATCACATCAATAAATGAGAATTACAAGATTCTCTTAATAGATGCAGATAAAACCTGATAAAATAGAGCATCCATTAATGTTCAAAACACTAGAAAAACTACAGATAGTAGAAACATACCTCAACATTGTAAAAGTTATACAAATTAAACCCAAGGCCAACATCATTCTAAATGGAGAAAACTGAAATCATTCCCTCTAAAAACTAGACTAAGACCCAGATTCCCTCTTTCACCACTTCTATTCAACATAGTCCTTGCAACTCTAGCCAGAGAAATTATACAAATGAAAAGAAATTAAAAGGATACAAATAGAAAAGAAGAGCTTGAAGTATCCCTACTTGATGATGACAAGATTTATACGTAGAGGACCCAAAAACTCCATCAGAAAGCTTCTAAAACTAATAAACAAATTCAGCAAAGAAACAGGATATAAAATTCACACCCATAAAACAATTGCTTCTATACACCAATGATGAATACACTCAAAGAGAAATTATACAAACTATTCCATTCACAATATCTTTAACATACTTTGGAATCAATCTAGCAAAAGGGATGAAGAGCTCTGGAGTGAAATTCATAAAATACTAAAGAAATTGAAGAATACCTTAGAAGATAGAAAGATCTCCCATGTTCTTGGCTAGGAATAATTAATATTACCAAAATGATCATACTACCAAAAGTGCTACACAGATGTAATGCAATTTATATTAAAATTCTAATGATGTTTTTTAGTAGAAATTGTAAAATTGGTCATAAAATTTGTTTAAAAAATAAGAGGCCCAGAATAGCTAAAGCAATCCTCCACAAGAAAGTGAAACTGGAGGCATCACAATACAAGACCTTAAATTATACTACAGAGCCATAGTAACAAAAACAGCAAAAACAGCATGGTATTTTTCCCAAAAGAGATATGAAGATCAATGGAACAGAAGAGAAGATACAGAAACAAATTCATATAAATACAGTTAATCATACTACACAAATGTGTCATAAACATTTGTAGAAGAAAAGATAACCTCTTCAACAAATGATGCACGGGAAATTCACATGTAGCAAAACTCTGCACAAAACTCAAGTCAATGTGTATCAAAAGCTTAGGTACTAGAACAGAGTCCTTGCACCTACCTAGTAGCCCAGATCTCCATTATATCAGTTTACAAACCAGATTCTTCAACAAGACTCCTAAAGTATAAGAAATAAAACCAAAATTCAACAAATGGAATGATATAAAAGTAAAAAAGTTTCTTCACAGAAAAGGAAACAATCAAGAACATGAATAGAGAGACACAGAATGTGAGAAAATTTTTGCCACAGGCACCTCAGATAGATCATTCATCTCTAGGATATATAAAGAACTGAAAAAGCTTAACATTAAAAATAATCAAAACAAATAACCAATCAATAAATGGGTAAAAAATCAAACAGACAGTTCAAGAAGAAATATGATTGGTTAACATGTATAGGAAAAAATGTTCAACATCTCTAGAAATTAGAGAAATGGAAATTAAAACTACACTGAGATTTCATCTCGCTCCAGTCAGAATGGCAACAATCAAGAATACAAGTAACAATAACTGTTGGTGATGAAATGCAGAAAAGGGTTCACTCAGATATTGCTGGTGGGACTGAAACCTGTGTAACCACTCTGAAAAGCAGTATATATGATGATTCTCAATAAATAGAATTTCCAAGATGAGTTTATTGAAAAGATTTGAGGATTTCTGGAATTGACTTTCAATCTGATTAAATTTAAAGACTCCAATAATTGCATTTCCAGACATAAGAGACAACATTAGTAACCAATGACCTGAAAATAAAGATATGAAAAATATGTCTCTTGTATACTCCCAATCAGTCAGTTAAAAGAAGAAAGGACTGCAATAACTTTGTATATATAAATTTTGTTTCATAAAAAATAATACAATTATGTTAGCTGGTTATCTTAAAGTAATGAGACAAAGTGCTAAAAGAATAAGAAAATTTGAAAGACTTGAATTCCCCCACTCAAGTACAGTATAAATGACCTGAAAACTTTTATGTGTGCCCTGAAGATTATGTTTATTTCCAGCAGGTACAGTGTTGAGATTCTGAAAATCAGGCACAAAATCTAAGACTGTGACTGACTGAATAACATAAATTGAATTAACATAATCATAGAATATCTGCTATTGAAGTGAGGGAATTGATTGGAATTTTAGTTTTTTAGTCAGCTGCTAACAATACCTGACAAGAACAGTTCTTGATGATGAAAAGTTTATTTGGTGTTCATAATTTCAGAAATCTCAGACCATACAGGGTATGGTGGATCATGCCTGTAATCCCAGTGGCTCAAGAGGCTAAGGCAGGAAGATTGCAAGTTCAAAGCCAGTCTCAGAAATTTAGTGTGACCCTAAGAAACTTAGCAAGATCCCGTCTCTAAATAAAATATAAAAAAGAGCTGGGATATGACTTGGTGGTTAAGTGTCCCTGGGTTCAATCCCCAGAAGCAAAAAATAAAAAAATAAATAAAAATATCAATTCATAGGTTACAGACTACACTGCTCTGGGTCTGAGATGAAACAGAACATTATAGTAGAATGTTCTGAAGGAGGAAAGCAAATAAGCTCAGGACATGACAATCAGGGGGAGAGAGAGAGAGAGAGAGAGAGAGAGAGAGAGAGAGAGCGAGAGAGGGAGAAGAAGAAGAAGAAGGAGGAGGAGGAGGAGGAGGAAGAAGAGGGAGGAGGAGAAGGAGGAGAAGAAGAAGGAGAAGGAGGAAAAGTAGAGGAAAGAAAAAAAAAGAGAAGAAACATAAATCCTAAAGGCATGCCCCTAATGACCTTCTCTCTCCAGCCGCACCCTACATGCCTACAGTTACCACCCAGTTAATTGATATCAGTGGATACAAAATCCACTGGTTAGTTTACAACTCTCATAATTCAATCATTTTAGCTCTGAGTGTTCTTGAATTTTCTCATATATGAATGTTTGGGGAACAACTCATATATAAACCATAAAAATTGGAAAATGTGGAATCCTGTAATTTTGAATGGAGATGTTTGGAGAGACCTTGATGAAATGAGGACATTGAACTTCTTACTTTGAATAAGTTCTTTTCCAGTGGAAGAGGATTTTCTGCCCATCTTCAGTGGTATAGCACTCTTTACCAATATTTGAATGAATTATTTCTACATAACCTGATGAAACTGAAAAGGCCTCCCATAAGACAGTGTAAAGCGATTATTAGTTTTCATCAACACCAATACCTCACTTTTTGTTTCTAGATGAATAACTTGACAAGTCCAGCAGGCCTACTAAGAGGAGGTACAAAATATGACTTGGAGATGTATGTTGAATTCTGAACAAAATTTTTGAGTTCCACTTTATGTAAGAATAAATTCAAGGAATATTTGTGGAATGTAGGCAAATGGGGGAAGAAACTAGAGTTTAATCAGCATAAATTTATGATATGGGTTCATTAAGTAGAAATTCTGAAGTGAATGTTACAACTCAGAGAGTTTTAAAGGGCTTTAACTGGTTAACTTGGACCACAAGAAGACCCACCATAAGGAATCTGGAGCTCCCTTGTTTAATATAGAGGAAGGGATACAAAATCTTGGGGAGATTGAAATTCTAAAGTGAATCTGACATTTGAAACTTACTTGTTCACATTGGAAAGGTCTAGGAAACATACATTTCACCAATGCTGTAAGAAACAAATTAGTAAGGGGCCCCAGCATCCTTGAATTCTGAGATCTCTCTTCTCTATACTGTAGACCATACTGTGTGAACTCTAGTCAATGAATTTTGAAACTGATATGCAATCAGTGTAATGGAATCCAGAGATGGCAACAGCCAAATTGCAGCACTCAAATACCAACTACAAAGTGAATTTAGTTTCTCTGCAGTTTGACATCTAGGTCAAAACAGTTATTAGAATAATCTGACTCATGCGTACCTATGCCTTTGGCTGGTTGATCATGGTGTCTGTTGCCGGGGTCCAGCCCTAGCAGCGGTCAGCGTTCCTAGGTGGATGGGAGGCAACAGTACAGTGGTGAAACAGCACACAGAGACACCAAGTGTTATGAGGTTGAATCTGAATCTGTATTATTCACAGAAACTTTTTGTATGTTTTTTCTTTGGTATTGATTACATTATTTCATAGTTAATACAATGAAATATTAAGTAAAAAAAAAACTTTGAGTATAGTTAATGATCTTTTTCAATAAACATGTTCTTACTGCATGATAGCTTAAAAAAAAAAGTTCCCAGCAAGGTAGAGGGCACCATGCTCCATGCTCCGTTTAGTTTTAATTTCCCTGAAAGAATATGTCATTAATTTTCTATAGAAGTCACCCTATCCAAGAACTCTAATGATAGTTATTAACAGTGGAAAGCTTTTGTTATTAACTAACAGAGAATAGAGGAATCAGCTTAGAGTTGATATTTATTCTATTTCATGTACTCAATGGTGGACTAAAACTCTATTTTGATCTTTAAAGAACTAGACATAGGAAGAATACAAATTATACTTATGATTAACCTATATTTTTTTTATTAAGTGGGAAAAATCCTTAAACTTGATTATTAACACTAAGAAAGCAATGAAGACCAAACACCACATCAAAGTTGAGAGGAATACATTCTCATATTCCTACATATAACTTTTAGAGAATTTGTATACTAAAGAAATCACAGGCTCCTTACAAATTTGAGCAAATCATAATTGCTTATTTATGATATCATCTAAGTATTAACATTAAACTTTATTGAATGTTATTTTGTGTCCCAGCACCATGAAATCTCCCCAGTATTCTCTATAATCTGAATCTAAGGATATATTGATTATTAGTATTAAAAGCAACTGCACATGGATACATGCCAAGCCTATGGCCCCCAAGAGGGAGGATGATCTTTCAACAGAACCATGTCAAGTGTTGAATCCTCTACTCCAACAGAACCATGTCAAGTTTTGGAGTGGTAGGAAATAAATGTGGCAGTCTGTGGAAATGAAATAGTAAACCTACCAACTTCTTACTTGATGTGTATAATCAGATAATTTCTAGGTCAAGTGAAGAAAGGTTTAATTTTAATCATGAAAATATAGTTATGACACCTCAATCAATTCCAATTCAAATCATGTTACATATCTAGAATATAATTATAAAATGGTAGTTTCCCTTGATGGAAATACCCTGATTAATTACCAAATATTTATATTATCTTTTAGAGTTTCTAAAAGAAACTTACGGCTTTTATTATAGTTGCTATGCATTGAAAAAGGAAATAATTGAACCTCCCTAGGACTACTGTATACTGTCTCCAAATTAGAAAAAATACAGAAGACTCAAGAAGTTGATGTGCTTCACTGGAGTGAGGAGGTACATACGAATGTGAAATAATCAGTGAAATTTTAACTCAGGTGTATCTCACAGTGGGTCATGGAGGTCCTGAAACTTTTCCTGTTTTTCCTTATCTCCAGAATGCTTAATAAGTATAGATTAACTAAAAGGTTGGGACAGCTCTACATATGTCCCCTATTTCATGGATTAAAGACCATTATAGGGACAAAGGTGAGTGGAAGTCATCCAAACTGATACATATGAAAATAGTAAGCCCACGAAAAAAACAACTGCACATTGTTGGAGAAATTGTTGAAATTACTGTCACTATCATAGACTTAAAGAATTATCATTAGGGTGGTTCCCTCCATATATTAGTCAGCTATTTGTCAGTGCAACCAATTTACCCAAGAAAACAATTTAGGAGGAGAAAGTTTATTTTCTCTTAGTTTTAGAGTTTAGTTCATGGTCAGTCAGTGCTATCAATCTTGGTCCAGGGTGAGTGGTATAACATGGAGAAGGGATAGTGACTAAGAAAAGCTGATCAGCTTGTGGTGGACAGGAAACAGAGAGAGCAAGGTTAAGGAACACCATAGGGAAGATGAAACCTTTCAGAACACACCCCAAGTGACCTACCTCTTCCAGTCACTCCCCACTTGCTTAAGTTACCATCCAGTTAGCACATTAACACTAGGAAAAACTGCTTAGGTTGCAACTCCCATAATCTAATAATTTGCCTCTGAATTTTGTATTAATACATGACTTTTGAGAAAATACCTTGTATAAAAACCAAAAGACACCACATCCACACTCAAACCTTTTAGTTAGCCTGTGCAGAAGAAAGATTGATTGCAGATATTAGAAAATGATTGGATTATCATAGATTAATATTTTGGTGACTTAAATTGCAGCTTCTGTATCATATGCAGTTCTATTGATTGAGAAAATACATTCCCACATTACTTGTATGCAGTTCTTTTTCTGGTAATTTTTTTTCTATTCATTCATATCAATCGAAGATACAAGAAAATTGCTTTTAGCTTGTAAAGATAGGGATACATGTCAACTGTTTATTTCTCAAGATATATTAACTCCCTGGTTCTATGTCAAACTTTACTTCACAGTGATCTTAACTACCTTTACTTTCCACAAAATCCTTTACATTGATGACATTATACTGGTTTCATTTAGTGAGAAAAAAGTGGTAACTACTCAAAACTTATTGTTAAAATATTTGTGTGTCAGACAGTGAGAAATAAATCAGACTATAATTCATGGTCCTTCTATTTCAGCAAAATTACTAGGATTCTTGTGTTTGACATCATGATTTGTCCTTTCTAAGGTAGAGGATAAGTTGTTGAATCTGGCCCCTCTTATAATCACAAAAGAGACTCAGTGCTATGGGACTTTTTTGGATTATGGAGGGACATCTTCACATTTGGGTATATTATCTCAGCCTACCTATTAGGTGATTAAAAAACTGTCAGTTTTTAGAGGGAGACAAAATAGTCGCTGCGGAAGCTGTTTTGTCATGGTTCATATAAAGGAGCAGAGTCAATGGTGTTTAAAATGTCAGTTACAGACAAGGATGCAGTTTTAAAACGTTGGCAGAAACTTCATGTAAATCACTGTACATGTCCTTTGGGTTTTCATGCAAAATCCTATTGTTCTCTGTGTATAACTATTCTCCTTTGGAGCAACATGTTTTTGTCTGCCATTGGGCATTAGCAGATACTGAACATTTAGCATATGCCAACAGTTTATCATGCAGTCTCAGCTTTGCATTATAAACTATGTGCTAACTGACCAATCTATTAATAAAATTTGCTTAGAGACCAGTTATATGTTATCAAACAGAAATATCATATACATTATTGGGTGGAGTAGGTCCTAAGACAAAAGTAAGTTATATTAAAAAATGGTTCAAAAACTGATTGTACCAAGGCTTGCTACACTACCTTCTCTCTCCCAGATGAATGGATGTCCTCATGGGATGCTTCTTAAAATTACTTGACAAAATAAGAGGAGAATCAGTATTAGTTTACATATGGTTCTGCATAATATGCAGACATCATCTGAAATTTGGCAATTACAGTAATACAACCCTTCTTTGGGACACCCCACATCAATGATGAAGGAAAATATGCACTCTAAGAAGAACTTTGGACAGTGCACCTAATTGTGCATTTTCATAAGAAAGAGAAATGGTCAGAAGTGTGTGACTATGAAAGAATATTGAGCTGTAGCCAATGGTATGAATGATCAGGATTTTAAAAGAAACAGGTGAACTTGGTAAAAGAATAAGAGGCATTTATGAAATAAATATAAGGATAAACATCTATGAATTGGCAAAATATATGAAGATATCTTTCACATGTAAATTATCACCAAAAGGTCAAAACATCAGAGAAAGATTTTAATAATAAATTTTGCATTCATTCTATGGCTATTAGCAAGCAAGACTCTTTCAACAGTTACATATGTTGTTGCCCAGTGAATTAATGAAGAATACAACCAGGGTGGCAGGGATAAATGTTATGCATAGGCTTAGATACCTGGATTTCCAATCATCAAGGTTAACCTGGCTATGGCTACTGCTGAGTGACCAATCTGCCAGAAATACTAATACCTCTGTATGGCACAACTCTCCAAGGCAATACCCAACTACATTTTTTCAGATTAAATACATTGGATTACTTCCATCATGGAAAAGGAAGTGTTTTTATTTTTCTTACTAGAAAAGATATTTATTCTGGAAATAAATTTGCATTCATTTCATGAAAATCCTTCTGCCAAAACTACCACCTGTGGATTTTACAGAATGCCTTAGAAGACCATCATGGTCTTCTAATAGCATTTTTTCTGATCAAAAAACTCACTTCTTCACAATAAAGTATGACAACAGGATAATTGTCACAAAATTTAGTGGTCTTACCATGCACCCTGTCATCTTGAAGTATCATGCTTGTTACAATGTTGGAATGAACTTTACAAGACTTGATTCAGTATAGGTGACCAAAACTTTCAGGACTGGGTAAAGATTCTCCAAAAAGCTGTATATGTTATGAATTCTTGTTGTTATAGTTTAGATATGTGGTGTCTCTCTAAAACTCTTGTGTGAGACAATGCAAGGAAGTTTAGAGATGAAGTGAATGGCTTATTAGATACTTAACATAATTAGTGCATTAATCACCTGACAGGAATTAACTGGGTGGTAGTTGTAGGCAGTAGTGAGTGACTGGAGGAGTGGAGGTGGGTCACTGGGGGCTTGCCCCTTTGGAATACATATTTTGTACTTATTGAGAATCTCTCTCTCTCTCTCTTTCTCTCTCTCTCTCTCTCTCCCCTCCTCCTCCTCTTCCTCCATCTCCCCCTTCCTGATGCAATGTCCTGACCCACTTTCCTACACCACAATCCTCTGTCATGATCTTCTGCCACAACTGGGTCCAGAGGAATGGAGCTTGACATCTAAGGACTAAGACCTCTGAAACCATGAGCCCACATATAAATGTTTCCTCCCTCTAATTGGTCTTGTTAGGTATTTGGGTCACAGAATTGAAAAAGCTGACTAAAACACTTTTCCAATATATGGTGTTGATTCCCTGATATCTCGTATTCAGGAATCAAAGGGTGGAAATGTGAACAATTAATAAAATATTTTCTTATGGTTCCATGATTTTAAGCTTTGCTGGTGGAGTCCTGCTCTTCAGGTCCTGAAGAATAAATGCTTCTATGAAGCCATACAAGACGAGTTTAATTGAACTGGAGTTTAAGACCCCACACTGTCACTTTGGGCTTCTCATGCTTCTAGGTCAACTGGCCAAGAAGGGATATATGGTGTTGCCTGGGGTAATTGATCCTGACTTTCAAGAATTAATTGGATTTCTACTGCACAATGGAGCCATGTAGGAGTATATCTAGAGTATAGGAATACCCTTAGGACCTCTCTTACTAATGCAATGCTGTGCAATTAATATGAATGGAAATCTACAGTAACCTTGAACACAGAGGATTACTAATGGCCCAGAAGCTTTTGAAAGAGTGTTTAAGTCACTCCAACAGATAAACATCCTTGACTATCTGAGATTATATCTGAAGGAAAAGGGAATACAGAGTGAATATCAGAAGAAGGTAGTCATAATTAGCAACTATTTCCTTGCTACAAGTTTTATGAAGAAGAGATATAATTCTTAAGAGCATGTATTCTTTGTTTGATAATGATTATTTTGTAAAACAAATATATTTGTTTATCATTTTACTTTTCTTTCATGTATAAAAATGTATTCTTTATATTATGATGTTAATCTTATGTTATATTTTAATTATGGTATATCAAGAAGACTTTACACATTGTAGTTTAGATATGTGGTGTCCTTCAAATGCTCTTGTGTAAGACAATGCAAAATTTTCAGATAATAAATTAGATTGTGAGATTTATAATCTCTTTCTCTCTCTCTATCCCCCCACCTTCATGGTTGTCAAGCCCAGAGCTTCTTTCCTCCACCACACCCTTCTGTCATATATCCTGCCTCACTTTGGACCCACAGCAATGGATCAGCTGACCATAGTTCTAATCTCTGAAACCATAAGCCAAGATGAACTTTCCCTTCTCTTAAAGTTGTTCTTATTAAGTATATCGTCCACATCAATGAAAAAGGTGATTAAACTAGAAATTTATAACAAGAAGTGGAGTGATTGCTTTCAGTAACCTGATCTTGTGATTCAGAGACCTTTGGATCTGATTTCCACTGCAGAAAGTTTGAAAAGTTAAGAGATGCAAAGTTTTATGGAAATTATGGCATTGTAGATTAAGTTTAATGTGCAGTTCTGGTGGAGACTTTTAAAACCAGAATGCCAATAGGACTTTGGGCATTAAAAACTCAGCTTGTAGGATTTAAGAAATCAAGGGAGACTCTTTTGGCAGTTGGACTACAGGTCATTCTAGACATTCTGACAAATTGTTTTTCTATATTTTACTCACACACTGAGACTTCAGGCTGAATTTAAAGCTGATTGATTCAGTAATGTCAGAAAGGAACATTAAAAGCAGCACAGCATTTAATCAGTAGTATGGGTATTGCTAGCAGCTTTCAGCCAAGTATCCTGTGATAAACAAGAAGCAGGAAACAGAACATAAAGATTTGAAAATTTTGCAGTGTGGCAAGAAAAGTGTGATTAAAACTGGGGTCATAAAAGATGTGGTTGTTAAAGAGATTTTAGTCATGAAAATTTGATAAGTACTTTAAAAGGGAACAAAAGGAAAGATGACTTGAGGGCATCTCAGGAAATGGAAAGATTACACCCATTTTAGGCTCAAGAATGTAAAAGTAATAATTCCTTTAAGAAGAGACATGGGGCCACCTGTTTGTACAAGAAGGCCTAGGAAGTGGTTTAACTGTGCTGAGCTACGTAGGAACTCAGAGCCCACCTCAGCTGTGGTCTGAGGAGACGTAGCTACTCCTCAAAATGTTGGCAGACCAGAGCATCAACCATGTGCTGCTGGTTCAGTGATGAAACTATTAAGAATATGGAATCACTTAACAGGCTAAATATATATTTCATTGTGATTTTTATGTGACATTATGGGACTGAAGTGGATTTTATTTAAAAATTTTTGTTTTCATTTTTATTCATTGTACACAAATGGAGTACAACTATCATTTCTCTAGTTGTACACAAAGTACAACCATTTCCATATTCATACATGTACTTAGGGTAATGATGTTTGTCTCATTCTATTATCTTTCCTGCCCCCACTCCTTCCCACCCCTCATTTCCATCTACACAACCCATCCTTCTCCCATTCTTCCCTTACTCTCCACCCCCCATTATGTTTCATCAAACACTTATTAGAGAAATCATTTGGCCTTTGGTTTTTTGGTATGGGCTTATTTCACATAAAATGATATTCCCAAACTCCATCCATTTACTTGCAAATGTCATAATTTTATCATTCTTTATGGCTGAATAATATTCCATTGTGCATATGTACCACAGATTCTTTATCCATTTTACTATTGAAGGGCATCTAGGTTGGTTTCACAATCTAGCTATTGTGAATTGAGCTGCTACAAATATTTATGTGACTGCTTCACTGTATTATGATGATTTTAAGTCCTTTGGGTATAGGCCAAGGAGTGGTATAGCTGGGTCAAATGGTGGTTTCATTCTGTTTTCTAAGGAATCTCCATACTACTTTCCACAGTGGCTGCCCCAATTTGCAGCCCCACCAGCAGTGTATGAGTGTACCTTTTGCCCCACATCCTCGCCAACACCCATGGTTGCTTGTATTCTTGATAATAGACATTATAATTATGGTGAGATGGAATCCTAGGGTAGTTTTGATTTGCATTTCTCTTATTACTAGAAATGTTAATGTTTTTTCATATATTTGTTGATTTCTTAGACAGTCTATTCTGTGAAGTATCTGGTCATTTCCTTGGCCCATTTATTGATTGGGTTATTTTTATTTTTGTTGTAAAATTTTTTGAGTTCTTTATACATTCTGGAGATTAGTGTAGTATGTGAAGTGTGTGTAGCAAAGATTTTTCTCACACTCTGTAGGCTTTCTCTTCACATTGTTGATTGTTTCCTTTGCTAAGAAAAAGTTTTTAGTTTGAATCTATCCCAATTATTGATTCCTGCTTTTATTTCTTGTGCTTTGGGAGTCATGTTAAGCAAGTCTGTTCCTAAGCTGATATGATGAAGATTTGGACCTAATTTTCTTCTATTATGTAGAGGGTCTCTGGTCCAGTTCCTAAATCCTTGATCCATTTTGAGTTGACTTTTTTTTCTGGGTGAGAGACAGGGGATTAATTTCATTTTGCTACATACAAATTTACAGTTTTCCCAGCACCATTTGTTGAACAGGCTATCTTTTCTCCATTGTATGTTTCGGGCACCTTTGTCTACTATGAGATAACTGTACTTATGTGGGTTTATCTCTGTGTCCCCTATTCTGTACCATTGTTCTACCTGCCTATTTTGATGCCAATACCATGCCATTTTTGTTACTATTACTCTGTAGTATAGTTTAAGCTCTGGTATTGTGATACCACCTACTTCACTCTTCCTGCTAAGGATTGCTTTATGTAGTTTGGGTCTCTTATTCTTCCAAATGGGTTTCATGATTGCTTTCTCTATTTCTATGAGGAATGAGGAATGTCATTGGAATATTAGTTGGAATTGCATTGAATTTGTATACCTCTTTAGGTAATATGGCCTTTTTTTTTTTTTTTTTTTTTTTTTTTTTTTTTTTTGCAGTGCTGAGTATTGAACCCAGGGCCTTATGCTTGCAAGGCAAGCACTGTAAGTATGGGCATTTTGACAATATTAATTCTGTCTATCCAAGAACATTGGAGATCTTTCCATCTTCTAAGGTTTTCTTTAATTTCTTTCTCTAGTGTTCTGTAGTTCTCATTGTAGAGGTCTTTCTCCATTTTTGTTAGATTGATTCCCAAGTATTTATTTTTTTTGAGGTTATTGTGAATGGGGTGCTTTTCCTAATTTCATTTTCAGAGGATTTATTACTTATGAACAAAAATGCATTAGATTTATTTATATTGATTTTATATCCTGCTACCCTAATGAATTCTTCTGTGAGTTCTAGAAATTTTCTGGTGGAATTTTTTGGATCTTCTAAATATAGAATCATGTCATCAGCAAATAGTGATGGTTTGAATTCTCAATTTCCTATTCATATCCATTTAATTTCTTTAGCCTAATTGCTCTGGCTAGAGTTTCAAGGACAATGTTGAATAGAAGTGGTGAAAGAGGACATCACTGCCTTGTTCCAGTTTTCAGGGGAAATTCTTTTAGTTTTTCTCCATTTAGAATAATATTGGCTGTGGGCTTAGCATAGATAGCTTTTACAAAGTTGAGGTATCTTCCTACTATCCCTATTTCTTCTAGTGTTTTGAGCATGAAGGGGTGCTGTTTTATCAAATTCTTTTTCTGCATCTATTTAAATAATCATGTGATTCTTAATTTTAAGCCTTTTGATGTTTTGAATTACATTTATAGATTTCCAGATGTTGAATCAACCTTGCATCCCTAGGATGAAACTCACTTGACCATGGTGCACTATCTTTTTTAATATGATTGGTATGTAATTTGCTAAAATTTTGTTAAGAATTTTTGCATCTATGTATTAGGGATATTGGTCTGAAGTTTTCTTTCCTTGATGTGTCTTTGTCTGGTTTTTGTATCAGGTTGATATTAGCTTCATAGAATGTGTTTGGAAGGGTTCCCTCCTCTTCTATTCCATGGAATACCTTGAGGAGTATTGGAATGGGTTCTTTTTGAAGCTCTTGCAGAAATCAGCTGAGAATCCATCTGGTCATGGACTTTTCTGGGTTGGAAGGCTTTTAATGACTTCTTTTATTTCTTTGCTTGAAATTGTTCTATTTAAATTGTGTATGTCCTTCAGATTCAGTTTGGGTGGATCTTATATCTCTCAAACCTGTCAACATCTTCACAATTTTCTATTTTGGTGGAGTATAGATTTTCAAACTAGTTTCTACTTATGTTTTGTATTTAAATTGTGTCTGTTATATTTCCTTTTTCATAGTGAATTTTAGTAATTTGAATTTTCTTTCTCCTTCTCCTCATTAGTGTGACTAAGGGTTTATCAATTTTCTTTATTTTTTCAAAGAACCAACTTTTTGTTTATCAATTTTTTGTATTGTTTCTTTTGTCTCAATTTCATTCATTTCAGCTCTGATTTTAATTCTTTCCCATCTTCTACTACTTTTGGTGTTGATCTGTTCTTCTTGTTCTAGCACTTTGAGATGTAATGTTAGGTCACTCAGTTGTTGAATATTTCTTCTTTTATTGAATGCACTCCATGCAATAAATTTTCCTCTTATTACTGCTTTCATGGTGCCTAGAGTTTGATATGTTGTATTGTTATTCTCCTTTACCTCTAAGAATTTTTTTTATCTCCCCCTTGATGTCTTCTGTTACCCAGGCATCATTCAATAGCGTATTATTTAGGTGCCAGGTTTTAGAGTAGTTTTGGTTTTTTATTTTGTCATTAATTTCTAATTTCATTCCATTATGATCTGATAGAATGCAAGGTAGTATCTCTTCTTGTATTTGCTAAGAGTAGCTTTGTGGCATAACATATGGTCTCTTTTAGAGAAGAATACATGTGCTTCTGAGAAGAAAGTGTATTCACTTGTTTATGGATGGAATATTCTATATATGTCTGCTAAGTCTAAATTATTGTTTGTGTCATTGAGTTCTATGGTTTCTTTGTTCAATTTTTATTTTGAAGATTTGTCCAATATTGTGTTAAAGTCTCCTAGTGTTATTGTGTTTTGGTCTATTTAGTTCCTGGAATTGAGAAGGATTTATTTAAAGTACATGGATGTGCTATTGTTTGGGGCATAACTATTTATGACTGTTATGTCTTGCTGATTTATGCTTCCCTTAAGCAATATGAAATGTCCTTCTTCGCCCCTTCTGACTAACTTTGACTTGAAGCCCGCTTTATCTGAAATGAGGATGGAAACCCCCAACTTTTATACTGAGTCTATGTGTGTGGTAGATTTTTACCATTTTTTCACCTTTAGCCTGTGGGTATCTTTTTCTATGAAAAGAGGCTCTTGAAGGCAGCATATTGTTGAGTCTTTCTTTTAATGAAATGTTAACAATATTGTCATAGTAAACAAAGAGGATGAGTTCCATTATTATCTATAGTATAACAAATAGATTTGCAATAAGGTCTGCAGTTTCTAATGAGGACAGAGGATTGGGAGTGGTGTAGGATGTAACTGTTAATGGGACAAGAAAAAAGTATATAGGTGTTCTAGATCATAGGAAGAGTGAAAGTGGAATTAAAAGAAGTTGGTTGTTAGCATGAGAAAAGGGAAACAGAGACTCTGAGGAAACAGGTAAACAAAAGGAAAATAGCAAGAAAAATAAAGAAATAAAAACTTAAAAATTTTCAAAAAGGAGAAAAAAACTACACTTCACAGTCATATACTATTAAACCCTCCCTGTCTTCATTAGCCTAATGCATACAATGTACCTGACAATGAGTTTCTATTCTCCAGGAGGCATCTCTTGGATGGGATTTGCACCACCTAAAGGGTAGCTTCCTCTTCCAGGATAATCCAAGATGGCCACACTGCTTTCCAAATGTGTTGGCAAATGGGGAACTGCATCACAGGGTGTGGGCACCGAGTCCATGTGGGGTGTAGTCAGTCAGGCTGTGGGTCCTGGATGTGGAGTGTGGATGGTCAGGCTGAGGGGTCCTGGAGCCAGGGCACAGTGATTCAGTCTGGGGGTCCTGAAGGTCCTGACTGTTGTCTCAAAATGCGGCAACTGTGATAGTGGACTTCCAGGCAACAGCTGGAAGTTGGTTATCCACTGGCAGTCTGCGGGTAGTCTGAAGGCTGCTGGCAGATGATTGGCAGTGGACCTCAGGTGATGGGTGATGGGTAGATGAAAGGCAGGTGATGGGCAGGTATAAGGTAGTCTAATGGGCAAATGGCAGATGATAGTAGTCAGTTGGGAGAAATCCTAGTTCTCGGATGGCAACAGTGAACATCTCAAGTGTGTAAGGAAAATTGCAGGGAGCAGTGTTCAGCTACGGCTATCTAGGAAAGTACACAACTGTCCCAAGTTGATTCAGTGTTACCAAGGGAACCCATATAGAAACCTCGTAGTCTGATCCCCCATGGCACATTGTGATTGGGCAAGAAACCTATAAAATGTATAGCTGTTCCCCCAATAAATGAGTTTAGAAGCTGCTCACCACAAGCCTGCTTCCACCCAACTCCCAGAGTCTGGGTCTTGACTCCACACCCTTACTCCACTTATGAACTAGCCTGGCACAACAGAAACTACATTTTGGCACCCCATGTGCCTCATCTACTTACACACCTCCGGATTCGAGAGTCCCACCTGATTCGGTAAGGACACCTTCGTGTTTGTTGTGTTGATGGTCCTGTGAGGGTGAGCACAGGACCCCTCTTCCCCCTTTCTTCCATGTATTTTCCTGATCCCCAAGAAAAGGCACACATGCCGCTATAGGGTGCCTTCCCATCAGTGGCTTCTACTTTCACTTTTGGTTCTCCCAGCGAATTCATATAAGGGATTGGTCCCCCTGAATTCAGAACCACATCTCCCTCTGTGGAGATTTCTACCAGACACCATGCAGGATATGGCCATGAACTGATGAATCATGGAAATTCGCTGCTAAGCACGGAACATATTAGATCCTAAACACCTCATTGTTTGTTGGGAGATAGGCTCCCTTTGTCCTCCCACAGGTTCCCTATCTTAGGCTTAAGGATACTCATTGTAGGTTACTTTACAGTCCTTCTCTTTGTTCTTGAGAGATTTGTTTACTTCAATATGGGTTCCCTTGGTAACACTGAGTTAATTCGGGGCAGTTGTGTACTTTCTTAGGTAGCTGTACCCCCCCTACGCAAAGAGCTCTGCATCTTGCTGCCTTAGAGGCATTTCTTTGGCAGTACAGGCTTAAAGTGAAACCAAAAGACAAGAAAATGACCCTGCAGGCCTCCACTTCAAGCATTGTAACTTCTGAGGAGAGGAGAAAGAAACTGAATAACAAAGGCATCCCACCATCTGCTCCTGTCCCTCTATACCATTGGAATAAATTGCCCTGTCTCACTCTCTCTGGGGTTCCCTCCATGAAGCACAGAGTTTTAAAAGGGTCTTATTTTTCTCCCAAGAATCCATTTGTAGCACACTCCATTAATTTGGGACCTGATGGGGATGAAAGGTCTAGGACCCCACCCTACTCCCAGACCTGGACCCACTTAGGAAGGCAGAAGTGAAAGGTTAGTCTCACCAGCACCATTTTATCCTACAATAACAGCAATTTATGCCTGTTTAAAGGGAGTTCTGACAGAAAATGTAGATCCAAAAATTTTACTCTCTCAGAATATAGAAGGAAGTGAAACAAAACCTGTAGCCCCAACTCCCCCCAGGGAAAATGGTGGAGAAAACACAGCAGAGATAGGAAAAGATAACCCCCTCAAGCTACTCCTACTTGTTCTCTGCAAGAAACTGGAGAACAGGACATTTCTAAGCAATCACTTCCAGCAGAGAAACCTGTCTGGTCACATTCCTCATGCCCCCGCTCCACCATATCCGAAACAAAAGGGTGGACCAACAGCTCCACCTAGTGGAAAAGGAAAATCCCCATGGGGGTGGCTGGTGTGGGGGAAATAACCCTAACCAGCCCAACATCCCATAGCATGTTGCAGTAAGGAGTATAATATAGCAGCCCCATTCCTCAAACCTAGTTGGAGATAATGTTTCATAAATTTCCGCATCCAAACCTGACCTGATTCCCAACCAGAAAAAAGGGTTAAAAAGCCCTAGTCAATTTCCCCCCACCTGGCCTTGCTGAAGCCTACATTGGAATGCAGCAGTCTCAGCGGGGGACCAACCTGGGACTGAAGAAAAAAAGGGCCATTTTAAACTTCTTCTGGGCTCTGAACTAGCTCACTGTCTCTCTCCCTCTCCTTCCTTCTCACCTTCCTCTCTGCCTTCCTCTCTGCCTTCCTCTTTCTCACTCTCTCATGCTATAATTAATGGTCATTCATTTTTTCTTCTAGGATTCTTGTTTTCCTTTGTTTTTCTTAAATGCTATATATTTTGAGCTCACAATTTTGATCCTACATACCTAGGTTACTGATTTGTTGATCAGTTCTAATTTTTTCCAACTCTAGAGTTTATTTTTGAACATCTGTTACAATGCAATGGAGATAAACCTTACAAGGCTGTTGCTTTTGTGTTATGTGTATATTGTGTTCTCTGATGTCATGTTGTCTATGTGAAACTAAAAATCATGTACATATTTAAGTTAAGCATACATAAAATTAAAATGTAAAAAATAGATCCAAATACTTTTAATTCACGTTATTTAAAAAGGTTCAATTTAAATTGGGTAAATTAATAAAAGTGAAATGTCTTTAAAATTAACTCACAAGTCTCTAGGTGGTCAAACTAATAAAATGTTGATGTTTATAAATGTTTAATATCAATCATTTCTAGAACTTTCCTTCAACAGGAAAGAGCCAGCAGATATTGTTTAATACACTTGTCTGATATCTTGGTTTTAGAATAAAATAAATAAATTAGACTTAACATATGTAAGATTTCTCAAATGTGCTTGTTAGAGACATCTGATTAATTTGCAAACTTAAAATGCTAATTATTAAATAACATGGAGTACTCATAAATCCTTAGATTCCATGGGGTAACATACTTAAACATTACTGGTGTTTTCATAGATTGGAGAATAAAAGAGAGTTTAAAATTGCTTTGTGTCATCATTATTAGCAGGAAACTAAGATTTTTGTCCTAAAACATACAATTCTATATATAAAGGGCTCCAAAAATTTCAACTGTGTTTCAATTAGAGTACTATAAACAACAAAATATTTAATTTGGTTAAAATGGAGTAATTTATCTAAATTCAGAAATTTTATAAGAGTTGTTTAAGGATGTGAACAATAAGAGGTCAACAGATAGGACAGAAAAAATATAAGATTCTACATATGGAAATATATTTAGTGAAAAACAAAATGTTTCTGGGTAAGAAAATGTTTATGTGGTAAACATGAGGGTCTAAGTAAGTGCTAAGACAGTCTGTGTGTAAGTAAAGGGCAAACATTGAAAAATTTGTGTATAACTCATTTGGCTATATGTATTTGAGACAATCAGTTAAAGCTATTTAAGATTTTTCCCTACAAATACTAAAGTACTGATATAAACTGAAGTTTAATCTATATGACAAAGACTTCTTAGAAACACTAATTTACTCATTTTTTTTTATTGTATACAAATGGGATACATGTTGTTTCTCCATTTGTACATAGAGTCAAGGCATACCATTTGTGTAATCATACGTTTACATAGGGCAATGATGTTTATTTTTTTTCCCTTCCGCCCCACCCCTCCCACACCTCTTTTCCTTCTATACAGTCCTTCTTTCCTTCATTCTTACCACTCTCCTTATCCCTAACCCTAAACCTAACCCTAAACCTAATGCTAACCCCTCCCACCCCCCATTATATATCCTCATCTGTTTATCAGCGAGATCATCCGTCCTTTAGTTTTTGGAGATTGGCTTATCTCACTTAGCATGATATTCTCCAGTTTCGTCCATTTGCCTACAAATGCCATAATTTTATCATTCTTCACTGCGGATTAATATTCCATTGTATATATATGCCACAGTTTCTTTATCCATTCATCAACTGAAGGGCATCTAGGTTGGTTCCACAATCTGGCTATGGTGAATTGAGCAGCAATGAACATTGATGTGACTGTATCTCTGTAGTATGCTGATTTTAAGTCCTTTGGGTATAGGCCAAGGAGTGGGATAGCTGGGTCAAATGGTGGTTCCATTCCAAGCTTTCTGAGGAATCTCCATACTGCTTTCCCAAGTGGCTGCACTAATTTGCAACCCCACCAGCAATGTATGAGTGTTCCTTTTTCACCACATCCTCGCCAACACCTATTGTTGCTTGTATTCTTGATAATTGCCATTCTAATTGGGGTGAGATGAAATCTTAGGGTAGTTTTGATTTGCATTTCCCTTATTACTAGGGATGTTGAACATTTTTTCATATATCTGTTGATTACTTGTACATCTTCTTCTGTGAAGTGTCTGTTCATTTCCTTAGCCCATTTGTTGATTGGATTATTTGTATTCTTCGTGTAGAGTTTTTTGAGTTCTTTATAGATTCTGGAAATTAGCGCTCTATCTGAGGTATGGTTGGCAAAGATATCCTCCCACTCTGTAGGCTCTCTCTTCACATTGCTGATAGTTTCCTTTGCTGAGAGAAAGCTTTTTAGTTTGAATCTATCCCAGTTGTTGATTCTTGCTTTTATTTCTTGTGCTATGGGAGTCCTGTTAAGGAAGTCTGATCCTAAGCCAACAAGTTGAAGATTTGGACCTACTTTTTCTTCTATAAGATGCAGGGTCTCTGGTCTGATTCTGAGGTCCTTGATCCATTTTGAGTTGAGTTTTGTGTAGGGTGAGAGATAGGGGTTTAATTTCATTCAATTGCATATGGTTTTCCAGTTTTCCCAGCACCATTTGTTGAAGAGGCTATCTTTTCTCCATTGCATACTTTTGGAACCTTTGTCTAGTATGAGAAAATTGTATTTATTTGGGTTGGTGTCCATGTCCTCTATTCTGTACCATTGATCTACCTGTCTATTTTGGTACCAATACCATGCCGTTTTTGTTACTATTGCTTTGTAGTAGAGTTGAAGATCTGGTATTGCAATACCCCCTGCTTCGCTCTTGCTACTGAGGATTGCTTTAGCTATTCTAGGTTTTTTATTCTTCCAGATGAATTTCATAATTGCTTGCTCTATTTCTGCAAGGTACATCATTGGGATTTTAATTGGAATTGCATTGAATCTGTATAGCACTTTAGGTAGTATAGCCATTTTGACACTATTAATTCTGCCTATCCAGGAACATGGGAGATCTTTCCATTTTCTAAGGTTTTCTTTAATTTCTTTCTTTAGTGTTCTGTAGTTCTCATTGTAGAGGTCTTTCACCTCTTTTGTGAGATTGATTCCCAAGTATTTTATTTTTTTCGATGCTATTGTGAATGGGGTAGTTTTCCTAATTTCTCTTTCTGAAGATTCATCACTTATGTATAAAAATGCATTGGATTTATGAGCATTGATCTTGTAACCTGCTACTTTACTGAATTCACTTATGAGTTCTAAAAGTTTTCTGGTGGAATTTCCAGGTTCCTCTAAATATATAATCATGTCATCAGCGAACAGGGATAGTTTGAGTTCTAATTTTCCTATTCGTATCCTTTAATTTCATTGGTTTGTCTGATTGCTCTGGCTAGAGTCTCAAGGATGATGTTGAATAGAAGCGGTGAAAGAGGGCATCCCTGCCTTGTTCCAGTTTTTAGGGGGAACGCTTTCAGTTTTTCACCATTTAGAATGATATTAGCCATGGGCTTAGCGTAGATTGCCTTTATAATGTTAAGGAATGTTCCCACTACCCCAATATTTTCTAGTGTTTTGAGCATGAAGGGATGCTGTATTTTATCGAATGCTTTTTCTGCATCTATTGAAATAATCATGTGATTTTTAATTTTAAGTCTATTGATATGGTGAATGACATTTATTGATTTCCGAATGTTGAACCAACCTTGCATCCCTGGGATAAAACCCACTTGATCGTGGTGCACTATCTTTTTAATATATATTTGTATGCGATTTGCTAAAATTTTGTTGAGAATTTTTGCGTCGATGTTCATTAAGGATATTGGTCTGAAATTTTCTTTCCTCGATGTGTCTCTGTCTGGTTTAGGTATCAGGGTGATATTGGCTTCATAGAATGAGTTTGGGAGGGTTCCCTCCTCTTCTATTTCATGGAATAGTTTGAGGAGTATTGGAATGAGCTCTTCTTTAAAGGTTTTGTAGAACTTGGCTGAGAACCCATCTGGTCCCGGACTTTTCTTTGTTGGTAGGCTTTTGATGACCTCTTCTATTTCATTGTTTGAAATTGGTTTATTTAAGTTGTGTATGTCCTCCTCTTTCAGTTTAGGTAATTCATATGTCTCCAGAAATTTGTTGATGTCTTCGAGGTTTTCTGTTTTGTTGGAGTATAGATTTTCAAAATAGCTTCTAATTATGTTTTGTATTTCACTCGTATCTGTTGTGATGTTTCCTTGTTCATTCCGAATTTTAGTAATTTGAGTTTTCTCCCACTTTCTCTTTGTTAGTGTGGCTAAGGGTTTATCAATTTTATTTATTTTTTCAAAGAACCAACTATTTATTTTGTTAATTTTTCCAATTGTTTCTTTTGTTTCAATTTCATTGATTTCGGCTCTGATTTTAACTATTTCCTGTCTTCTACTACTTTTGGTATTGGTCTGCTCTTCTTTTTCTAGCGCTTTGAGCTGTAGTGTTAAGTTGTTTATTTGTTGATTTCTACTTCTTTTTTTGAATGCGCCCCATGAAATAAATCTTCCTCTAAGTAGTGCTTTCATAGTGTCCCAGAGATTTTGATATGATGTGTCTTTGTTCTCATTTACTTCTAAGAATTTTTTTATTTCCCTCCTGATGTCTTCTGTTATCCATTCATCATATAATAGTGTATTATTTAATCTCCAGCTATTGCAGAAGTTTCTGTTTTTTATTCTGTCATTTATTTCTAATTTCAATCCATTATGATCTGATAGAGTACAAGGTAGTATCTCTATCTTCTTGTATTTGCTAACAGTAGCTTTGTGGCATAAAATATGGTCTATTTTAGAGAAGGATCCATGTGCTGCTGAGAAGAAAGTGTATTCGTTCTTTGTTGGATGGTATATTCTATATATGTCCGTTAAGTCTAAATTGTTGATTGTGTTGTTGAGATCTATAGTTTCTTTATTCAATTTTTGTTTGGAAGATCTATCCAGTGGTGAGAGAGGTGTGTTAAAATCACCTAGTATTATTGTGTTGTGGTCTATTTGATTTCTGTAATTGAGAAGGATTTGTTTGACGTACGTGGATGAGCCAATGTTCGGGGCATAGATATTTATGATTGTTATGTCTTGCTGATTTATGCTTCCCTTAAGCAGCATGTAATGTCCTTCTTTATCCCTTCTGACTAGTTTTGGTTTGAAGTCCACATTATCTGAAATGAGGATGGATACTCCAGCTTTTTTACTGTGTCCGTGTGCATGGTATGTTTTTCCCCATCCTTTCACCTTTAGTCTATGGGTGTCTCTTTCTATGAGATGAGTCTCTTGCAGGCAGCATATTGTTGGATTTTTCTTTTTAATCCAATCTGCCAGTCTGTGTCCTTTGATTGATGAATTCAGGCCATTAATATTCAGGGTTATTATTGTGATATGATTTGTATTCCCAGTCAATTGACTCATATTTGTTTTTGACATGATTTGGTTTCTCCTTTATTTGGCTCTTCCTTTAGGCTAGCACCTCCTGTTGCTGATTTGCATCGTTGTTTTTCATCTCTTCCTCATGGAATATTTTGCTGAGAATGTTCTGTAATGCTGGCTTTCTTTTTGTAAATTCCTTTAGCTTTTGTTTATCATGGAAGGATCTTATTTCATCGTCAATATGAAGGTAAGTTTTGCTGGGTATAAGATTCTTGGTTGGCATCCGTTTTCTTTCAGGGCTTGGTATATGTTGTTCCAGGCCCTTCTAGCTTTTAGGGTCTGGATTGAAAAATCTGCTGATATTCTTATTGGTTTCCCTCTGAATGTAATTTGATTCTTTTCTCTCGTGGCCTTTAAAATTCTGTCTTTATTTTGTATGTTAGGTATTTTCATAATAATGTGCCTTGGTGTGGGTCTGTTGTAATTTTGTATGTTTGGAGTTCTATAAGCCTCTTGTACTTGGTTTTCCATTTCATTCTTCAGATTTGGGAAATTTTCTGATATTATTTCATTGAATAGATTGTTCATTCCTTTGGTTTGTTTCTCTAAGCCTTCCTCAATCCCAATAATTCTTAAATTGGCCTTTTCATGGTATCCCATAATTCTTGTAGATTCTGTTCATGATTTCTTACCATCTTTTCTGTTTGGCCAACTTTGCTTTCAAGATTAAATAATTTTTCTTCAATGTCTGAGGTTCTGTCTTCCAGGTGTTCTATCCCTATTGGTTATGCTTTCTATGGAGTTTTTAACTTGGTTTATTGTTTCCTTCATTTCAAGTATTTCAGTTTGTTTTTTTTTTTTTCAGTATCTCTAACTCTTTATTGAAATGATCTCTTGCTTCCCGTATTTGGTCTTTTAACTGTTGATTGGTGCGATCA
This sequence comes from Sciurus carolinensis, assembly GCF_902686445.1. Lineage (NCBI taxonomy): Eukaryota > Metazoa > Chordata > Mammalia > Rodentia > Sciuridae > Sciurus > Sciurus carolinensis. Next base: position 72,144,237 of record NC_062214.1, on the reverse strand, counting down.
TTTAATGCCTGCATTTGCTCTTTCATCTCCTCATTAGCTTCCCTGATCGTTTTAATTACGTACATTCTGAACTCTCTTTCTGACATTTCTTCTGCTGTGCTGTCATTGGGTTCTATTGATGTAGTATCTAGGTTTGTTTGGGACATTTTCTTCCCTTGTTTTCTCATATTGGTCAGCTGTCAGTGGGACCCTGAGATATTGCAGTTTTCCGCTATTGGCTTATAGTGTCCTGGTAGATTTCCAGTGTATCACCTCCCAGCCTTCAGTAGCCTGATGTCTTGGAGGAATCTGATAATGCAGCGCATCCGAAGAAAACTGCCCCTAGCCCCCTACTGGTTCCACGGTTTGGAACTGGCTCTGTGCGGAAAGGCTCTCACGGTGGGCCTGCACCGTGCAGCTGGCCGTGTGGGAGGAGCCCACAGCCGGAGTGTGGAAGGCTACCTTGGGAAGACTCTAGCTGCCCTGCCCAGCTCCAATAAGCCACCTCTCTCTGGGCCTGCCACCTGGGCTGAGCTTTATCCAGTGGGCAGACTCACCCGTGGCTCTATTTCAGTCCAAGTCTCTCAATGCCTCCCCTTCTTAACTCCTGGGTTCTGGAGCAACTGGGGGTTCAGTCTCCCTCTAGGCCGCCATCTTGGATCACCTTAATTTACTCTTAACATTATGTCTGTTAAGTTTTATTCTTTAGAACAATTACCCTTAAAAATTGGGGTTTATACAATTATGGTTAAACAACAACTGTTAGAGTATTGTACTATATTACAGAGTCTGAAGTTTACATTAAAAACTACATTTGGTTAGTATAAAGGTATTAAGGAAATTGGAATGGTCACTATTTGTATATTAAATGTGTTCATTCCTTCCACTTATACAAGTCTTTAAAGCAGAAATTTATCAAGTTGCTTTTTCTCCAAATTAAACTTGTGTATAATGGTAATTTTATACTTATAAAGAGTAAATTTTATTGGGGATTGATTTCCATCATTTAATGGGCTATTACAGGACCTGTGATTGGTAGACTATATGTAAAATTTGTTACTGTTACACTGACATAAAAAATTTCAAATGAAATATATTTCTAAAAGTTAGTGAGAATCTGATTTATCTAAAGATTAATATCATGAAAGATAAAAAAATTCCATTTTGCCACTCATAAAGAAAGTTAAGAGCTCTCTCAGCATTTCTTTGATTCATGTTTTGGATATAATGTTAAATTATGTTGACTAATGTTCATATGGTTTCAGAAAACAATATGTGCAAACTCAAATGATATTTAAAGAAGTCAAAGATCAGCATCAGAATTAAAACACTTACTACTTGCTGATGACATGATTCTATATTTAGAGGATCCAGAAAACTACTCCACAAAACTTCTAGACCTCATCAATGAATTCAGCAAAGTAGCAGGCTATAAAATCAACACACATAAATCTAAAGCATTTTTATATGTGAGCGATGAAATATCTGAAAGGGAATGGGGAAAACAATAGTCTCAAAAAAAAAAAAATACTTGGGAATCAATCAAACCAAAGAAGTAAAAGATCTCTACAATGAAAACTTCAAAACATTAAAGAAAGAAATTGAGGAAGACCTTAGAAGATGGAAAGATCTCCCATGTTCTTGGATGGGCAGAATTAATATTGTCAAAATGGCCATACTACCAAAAGTGCTATACAGATTCAATGCAATTCCAATTAAAATCCCAATGATGTACCTTACAGAAATAGAGCAAGCAATCAAGAAATTCATCTGGAAGAATAAGAAACCCAGAAGAGCTAAAGCAATCCTTAGCAGGAAGAATGAAACAGGGGGTATCACAATACCAGAACTTCAACTATACTACACAGCAATAGTAACAAAAACAGCATGGTATTGGTACCAAGATAGACAGGTAGATCAATGGTACAGAATAGAAGACATGGACTCAAACCCCAATAAATACAATTTTCTCATACTAGACAAAGGTGCCATAAATATGAGATAGAGAAAAGATAGCCTCTTAAACAAATGGTGCTGGGAAAATTGGAAATCCATATGCAGCAGAATGAAACTAAACCCCCATCTCTCACCCTGCACAAAAATCAACTGAAAATGGATCATGGACCTTGGAATCAGACCAGAGAAGAAAAATAGAAGAAAAATTAGGTCCAAATCTTCAACATGTCATCGTAGGATCAGACTTCCTTAACAGGACTCCCATAGCACAAGAAATAAAAGCAAGAATCAATAACTGGGATAGATGCAAACTAAAAGCTTTCTCTCAGCAAAGGAAAGTATCAGCAATGTGAAGAGAGAGCCTACAGAGTGGGAGAAAATCTTTGACACTCATACTTCAGAAAGAGCACTAATTTCCAGAATATATAAAGAACTCAAAAAACTCTACACCAAGAATACAAATGATCCAATCAACAAAAGGGCTAATGAAAGGAACAGACACTTCACATAAGAAGAACTACAAGCAATCAACAGACATATGAAAAAATGTTCAACATCTCTAGTAATAAGAGAAAAGCAAATCAAAACTACCCTATGATTCCATCTCACCCAAATTAGAATGGCAATTATCAAGAATACAAGCAACAATAGGTGTTGAAGAGGATGTGGGGGAAAAGGTTCACTCATACATTGCTGGTGGGGTTGCAAATTAGTGCAGCCACTCTGGAAAGCAGTGTGGAGATTCCTTAGAAAACTTGGAAGTAACCCCCCATTTGACCCAGCTATCCCTCTCCTCGGCCTATACCCAAAGGACTTAAATCAGCATACTACAGAGATGCAACCGCATCAATGTTCATAGCTGCTCAATTTACAATAGCCAGATTGTGGAACCAATCCAGATGTCCTTTAACTGATGAACGGATAAAGAAATTGTGGTACATATGTACAATGGAATATTAGTCAGCCATAAAAAATAATAAAATAATTGTATTTGCAGGCAAATGGATGAAATTGGAGAATATCATGCTAAATGAGATAAGCCAATATCATAAAAACCAAAGGACAAATGATCTCGCCGATAAGTGGATGATGACACTTAATGGGTGGTGGGAGTCGGGGAAGAATGAAGGAAGGAGGGACTGTATAGAGGGAAATGAGGGGTAGGAGAGGTGGGGGGAGTTAAAAATAACAGAATGAATCAAACACCATTACACTATTTAAATGTATGATTACATAAATGGTATGCTGTTACTCCATGTAGAGAAACAACATGTATCCCTTTTCTTTACAATAAATATAAATTAATTAAAAAGAATTAGAACCCTTAGGATTTGTGAAGGGCCATGCCTTACCACAGATAAGGCTCTGCCTTCCACCTTACTGCATGTTAGAGTGTCTCAAAAATAAGGCAGTCTTGAGCTTATTTAAAGATATGATTGAAGGATTGGTTCTTGTTGTGGAATTACTGTGGTCTCAAATAGAGGATATAATATAGAACCAAAACGCTCAGCCAAAATTCAAGATAGCTATTATACAAGCTGAATGTATTTTTACTCTTGCTAATTTCATTTTGTAAAACTGTTACCTGTTAGTTTTGCTGAGGCACTGCTCCAAGAACACACAACCTAAGTAACTTGTGATAATAAGCCATCACCTACAGAACAGAGCATATGTAGTGGTAACTTCCAGTACTAATACAGACTCTTGTTAAAGAAAATGGTAAATAACTGAAAAGTTATAGACATTGAAGTTAAAGCCCAGTACTCTTACTTTGTGACTGGTGAGACTGGCTTGCTCGATGATTAAGATCAAATGTAAAGATTGAGAATAAATACGGAGGCCAAGAAAGCCCAGTATTTGACTCTTGCCCTCAGAGTCAGCCTGAATCCAGGGAACAAGAGGATTTATCTAAGGAACTTTACAACTCTGGGTCACATGACCTCCTCATCAGGGCGATTCATTAGACCACTGGAGAATGAAAAGCCAATCAGTTCACCTGCTGCAGAGGAGGGTCATTGGAAAAGGGAGACATCCTTGATGCTTCCAAGGGAAGCCATATCATCAAGGAGATCCTACCAGCAAATGGCACTAAAGGAGCTAAGAAGCTGCTCTCAAGTTTCCCACAAGTGACCCCTGTGGGAACTCAGCTGCCTCTTAACAAGACAGGAACAAGTCAATTTGACCAGCTTGATCTTAAACATCTAGCAAAACAGTTAAAACCAAAGCATAGCCATTCTTGGGCATTTAAAAGAAATAATACTTAAATGTAACTTAAAAAATTCACTTGTGTTAGACCACTAGAATAAAGATTGGAAGCTACAAAACAGAGATTCTTAGGCAAATGTGCCTGACAACTATCAAGAGCAACTGCAAGAGTCAGAAAATTTTAGTCAGTTTAAGGCCCAAAGATCTTCCTAATCTACACAGGCAGGCTTTATCTATGTTTGCTAGTATGATTATCTAGCCCTAATTAGCAGAAATATAGAGATCTCTACTAAACACAGGTTACAACAATAACAGGATATTTTACAAAATCTGATGACCTTAAGTAGCTTAGTTATATTTTTCTGGGGACATCAATGACATTAAAAGTTAAATGTGGTGTTTACATTCCTGATAACTTGGACAATGTTAAAGTTCCCACATAAAGGCCTTGTCCTCTCCAGCCATTGTTATGCCCTGTCATGGGAAAAACTTCTCAGTTCTTCCACCTTCTGGTGATAGATTATTGATTTCTGTCATCTTCATGATATTCATTGACATATTCCTAATGCTGTAACATTTATTTTTTATCAATTTCTTTTCAATACTCATTTCTTTTTGTTTCTCTCTCACAGAAGCACCCAATCCCAGATGACTTTACAACATGCTCTTCCCCAACCAGACTTCTACCTTGGATCCCTCTGTTTCTAAAATGGAACTCCAAACTGCTTGCCCCACACTGCCCCCTTCTAGTTCAAACCAGCCAGAGTGGTCATTGCCCCGTTTCCTTACAGCAGTAAGAATTCCTAAAGCAAAAGGGGGGAATGAAGCTGAAATTGGGGACAGGCAATTAGTGTAGAAATAGAGGAGTGGGTCAAATGGAGGAAATGGAGACCATGAAAGTCATCTGCCTCTGGAAGTTGGAGACTACCCCTGGGAAGATGGAATGTCAAGAATCTGCAGAGCCCATTGAGTACCAGATTTTTCTGCCCTTATCAAGGACTGCAGACAAAGAACTGCTAATTAATGTCCCCTGGGGCCTTACCTGACTGAATCACTTTGGCCCTTCCCCTGCCCATTCACTCCTCACTTTATGCATCTCACCTGCAAAACTAGGCCTATTCACATAGGCAGGAAGGAGAGGTAAGTGGGGAAAGAACTGAAGAACAAAAGAGACCTTAACCTATAAAGGATGTATGGTGTGCTCACTTCTTGGGACTTTAGAACCTCAGCCATGGCCCTCTTCTCCCTCCCAGGAGAGGTCTATATTATTATCTTTAAGTAGAACCTACTTAATATGCTAAATTCTACTGTAATGTTAGGATTATCCTGTATACTCTTCCTTAAAATACTTGCAGTCCTTAAATGTTTGTGGTCCATTTTCAACAAAAGCATCACAAGGGTTCAGGTCAATCGATTCCTCTTGAAGGAATCGCTTGTCCAAATTAATAAAAATGGGGCTAATGTTGGGAGAAATCCTAGTTCTTGGCCGGCAGCAGTGAACGTCTCACGTGTGTAGGGAAAACTTGCAGAGAGGAGCATTCTGCTATGGCTACCTAGGAAAGTACACAACTGCCCCAAGTTGACTCAGTATTACCAAGGGAACTATATAGGAACCCCATGGCACATTGCAATTGGGCAAGAAACCTTTAAAATGTATAGCCATTTCCCCAATAAACGAGTGTGCAGGCTGCTCCCACAAGCCTTCTTCCACCCAACTCGAGTCTGGGTCTTGACTCCGCATTCTTATCCCGCATATGAGCTAATCTGGCACAAGAGAAACTGTAGTCAGTGAGCAATCTGCACTCCAAAAGTAGTCAATATGCTGGCAGATTGCAGGTGATCAAGGTGGACAAATGGGGTAAACAACGGGGGATTGGTGAGCAGCAAAGACTACCTCATAGAGAAACAGATTTTCCTTTGCTCGAGTACATCAACCCAAGTTACAGACATCAAGGAATGCAGTCTCCCTCTACTCTGCCTTCTTGGATCTCCCCTGCCCAGATATTTGTTTAAGAATTATTCTCTGCTTATTAAATTCTTTGGGATGATGTTATTTGAATTAATGTACCAAGTAAAGAAAATTGCATTTCCCATTGTAGGTCGGTTCTATCAATATATTGAAAAGTTTAATAAAAGAAAATAAAAATTTCAGCAAAACATTTTGCTCTCTATGTCTGGTAGACTTCAATATGATACATCATGTCTTCTGAGTTCAGATTCCTCCATCAACTACCCTGGTTCTCCTATCTGCACACTTGTGTTCATACTATCAATACTCTGTCTTCATGTTTTTGAACTAGATATTCTGATACTTCTCTGCTTCGTTCATCATGTAAACTAATCTCCCGTGTGTGTATGCATATATCTATATCTATGTATCTCTATATATATCTATGTCTATATCTAGTTTTCTATATCTATATCTATTTACTCAGGTGGACGTTAAATAATATAATTACCAATCTAGAAGTGTCTGTGCTGGAATGTGTACAGGATAACAATATACTCCTATGCTTCTGGTTAGTATAAATTGATAAATTACCTTGGAAAATGTTTATTTCCATACTGCTATTTTAAAACTTATGGTACAACAATCCCTCTTCTAGGTGTATAACAAAAATGTCTAAAAATTGTGCTGGGCACTACCTCTGCTATGTAGTGTTATATTCATAGGACACTATTTCATTGTACCACACTGAAGGAAACTAAATGAATGCTGACTTTTTAAAATGTATTCACAAATGCCATGATATTTAAATATGAATGTATAAAGCATAACCCCATGAAATATTATCTATCTAATCTCAGAAGATTTCAGGGTGAGTAAAATATGTTGGAAACAAAAACTACTCTACATAATTATGTTGTTAAAATAACCAAATTTCTCTATGGTGTTAGAAATGAACATAGAAATTGGTGAGAAATTACATCAGTGAAATTAAATTTCATGGAGATGTTACTAATGACAATATGTTAATTATGGTATGATTGCAAAACCATAATGTTGGACTTTTGAGAATTTGTCCATCTGTGTTCTTATTAATTGTGAAGGAATTTTGCATATGTGTTGCACTTCAAAATAAAGTTTGCATTAACATTTGTGGGGGCATTAATTAGGATGTTTGTGCAAAGAAGTAGCTGGAATATTCTACATTTTTTCCTGCAATGCTAGTTTTTAACTTCTTAAGAAGATCATCCAAACCAAACACTTGATTTGAATTCATTATATATTTGAAAGAGAGAGAGAGAGAAAGAAAGAGAGAGAGAGAATGAGAAATAGGGAGAGATTATAAACACTCACAAATAGAGATGATCACACATTATTTGAGTCACAATAATTTTTTATATATCCAATAAAGGGAATGTTCACATTTATAGAAGATGAGACATTTGTTACACAGAAGACTGCATGTAAAGTCCTCAGAGCAAGAGTTAACAAAAATGAATCCATGTGTTAGCTCCTAGTAGAATTTTCAAAAGTGAGACATTAAAATACTTGTAAAATATGTTCTGGAATATTTTCTGTCCTCATTCCTCAACAATATATATAGTTCTCTGTTTTTTTTTTTAATGATAGCCAGATATAGAGGTACATGTCTCTAATCCCAACTACTCAAGAGATCAAGGTAGGGGGTTTACAAATTCAAGGTCAGCCTGAGCAACTTAGTGAGACCCTGTCTCAAAATAAAAACAATAAGTGTTTTTTCCAGTGATAGAGCATTTGCATAGCATCAGATTTAAAAGCAGGAAGATGACTTTTCAGTGAGGTGGGTACTGGGAAGAACTCACTGAAACAATACTAAACTGTAAAAAATAATGTAAAGTCACAGAAATCAGATCATGAATGTAAGAATCAATTTATTAGAGTTGTGCCATCTTGAGTCCCCACATGTTTGCCAGAAGCCCTAGCAAAGGGAAGGGGTAACACAGACAAATAAAGAAAATGACATGGCTGGTAGGTAAAGAAATTTAAAAATGAAAATAAATTGACTTGGGTAATATGTAGATTAGAGAAGGAGGTTGAATTCATACACAGAGTTGGTAGGGGAAGCAAATCAGTGAAAGCAAATCCAAAATTAACTTCCATAAAAGGTGAAGCATTCTGGGCACAGAAAATTGTTGCTGAGCTCCTGGTGGTATTCCCCATTGCCAGGAAAAGCACACATTTTCTCTACCAGATAGGGTGACCACCCATTATCATCATGCTACCTGTGGACAGAAAAAGTGCATACCTATGCTCCTGCTACCAGAGAGGTTGGTCATCTGTTGTGTTCCCATAGCCAGAGGAAGCTTGTACTTATGCTACCATAAATACAGAGAAAGCAATGGCCCACTGTACTCTCACTTGTCTGGAAAACATGCTCTCATGCTACCAGAGAAAGCAACTCCCCATTGTGGTTTTGTAACCAGGGAAAGTGCACACTGCCACAGACACTACTGACCTCCCATTGCCTGCAAACTTTACCTTTCCACCCTCCTACCACCATGAGACAGAAGATGGGCAACACTTGCAGCTAACCAAAAATTTCCAGAAGACACATGAACCAGAGAGACTGCAATAGGCACAAAGAAAAACTTGTCTGGACCATGGATCCCAAGTGGGAGATCTCCTTTTGTTTCTGGAACTACAGTGAAAACATAGGAGCATCTAAACTTCAACCAGATACCTTGTACTTTATATTCATAGGGTTGAGGGTGAAACATGTAGAGGTTTTGTTCCCTATGTCCTAAAAATGGATTTTACCAGAGATCCTAGGGTTCAAGGGATCCTGCAGAGACTGGCATCTCCTCTTCAATAGTTAGTAAAACTCAATTCTCAAACTCCAGCCATAGAGTTCCAAACTTTGATCTAAACTAAAGCCCAATTATTGGAATCTCCAATTTAGAACTCTGTAACACCTCTGCCTTAGAAATGTAATTTGTCAACACCGAAAGTGTGCTACTCCACTGTGTACTTGGAGACTAGAAACTGACATCTTCTACAATCAGCTTTAACTACTAGCCACAAAGGTCCACAGCTAAAAGATGAGCACAAATTTGTTGAGCTTAACATCTCCAATCTTTGACCCAAGTATCACAAAGGCAAAAACAAATACCTAATATAAATATCCATTTCTCCTGACAGTTTTGACCACCTCAGTGGAAATAATTCCTTTCCCACCAAGCTCTTATATTGTTTATTTATTTTGTTTTATTTTATTCTCTTCTCATATCTATTTTCTTTTCCTCATACATTTTAATCTATTCTATCTAAAAAACTATTTTTAAAATTTTTGAAAGAATTTTGTTTTTTATTTTCCTTTTTTAACTTTTTTCCATCACATATGATTTTGTGTTTGTGCATATGTGGCTGTGTATGTACTCACTATCCACAGAATAGAAAAAAAAGAACATGTATACTCAATTTTTCTGTTTATAATTTAACCTTGATTTATTTTAGATGGAGTTCAATTGTATGTAAATTCTGTTTTGATCAGCAGTTGTGTATATTTTGGTTTTCTTTCTTCTTATATTCCTTTCATCACTCTCTTACCCCACTAACAACAAATTTATTTTTCTGTCCCAACATCCTGTCTTTATTACTTTATGTAAATCTTTTATTCCTTCTTTACAGTTAACATCTGCTAACTACTACCTGCTTTTCCTTCCATCACCTTAAAAAATATTTCAAGCTTTCTCCCACTTGACCACTCTATTTTATCTGAGTTAAGAAACTATAACCCCACTAAACACCAGAATTGTATAGTGTTTGTAATCCATAAACTATTCATGTAATTGTGTTTATTAATACAGTGGACAACACAGTATACACCTACTGACAAATGCCTGATCTTGTTCACTTTTTTATTGTTAGTACTGATGCTGGTCCCAACATTACTATACAGATGGCAATTAGTATTATAGCTATCAAAGTAGACATCAGGTTTTTATATCAAGACTATACATCTGTGACTGATATTAATGGTACTTCTTACTCCTCTTCCCTTTAAGAGAGGCTGGAAGTGATTGGGACACTTCAAGATGACAGAGATCTTTGTGCTGAGAAATACAACTCACCCAAGCAATAGGTATTCTCATCCGACACACAACATAATCTCCCTCTAAGCCTAAATATTACTTAAACTTATACAATTGGGGAAAGAATAAATCCAAGCCAAAAATCAGGCCCCCAAAAGGAGGAAAGATTAGAACAGAATATCAGATCCCAACTCTTAACATCTACTCATAAACCCCAAACAGACAAATCCTAGAATAAAAAAAAAATACTACATACATGAGGACATGCATATAAAAAAGCAAGAGGAATCCAACTCAATTGATGTAAAAATCTAGGACCTCTGAAAACATGAAGAAACAGGCAAATAAATTCCCCCAAATTCACAATCTTTCAACAAAAGATTCCACAGATATGACATAGAATGAAATTCTAGAGAAAGATTATGAAAAACAGATCATTAAAAGTTCAATAAACTAAAAGAAGATCTAAATAATGAATTAAGGGAGCATATATACAAGATGAAAGAACACTTTAACAAAGAAAGAGAAAAATAGAAAATAAATCAATCAAAACTCCTGGAAACAAAAGACAATAAAATTTTTAAAAAATTGTTTGAAAACATCACCAACAGAATAGATTGTGCAGAAAATAGAACTTCAGGGTTTGAGGACAAAACCTCAGGCCTTGAACACAGAAAAAATGTATTTGAGTGCATAGAATAAAATAAAGGGAAAAATGAGAAAATATGATGAGAATATTGATGAATTCTTGGACAACATCAAGAGAACAAATCTGAGAATTATTGGGATAGAAGACAACATAGAGATATAATAACATATACATTAGTTTTTAAATTTTTATTTACTTTTTTAAAAATTAGATTTTTATACTTATACATAGCAGTTAGGTCCATCCTGCCATACTCATACATGGATGAATGGAAATTGATTTCAGTTCATGAACCCATTTTCTTTCCCCCCCTTTTCTTTAAGTCTTCCTTCTTCTCTTCCTTTCTCTTTCTCTACACTTGACTTGCTTTCAATCACCTATTAACTTATATTTGATTGTTTTTTATATTATCCTAGCCTTCACTACTCCTTTACTTTACTATAACTTCTGCATAGGAGAGAAAACATTAAATCTTTCAGTTTTTGAGTTTCACTTAGAAAGATATCTCTATTTCCATCCATATGGCCAAGTAGGATTCTATTGTATATATACATATACCACAATTTCTTAATCTATTCATTTATTGACAGGCATTGGGGTTGATTTAACAATTGAGCTCCTGTGAATTGTGTGTTGCTGTAAATATTGATGTGTCTATATTTTTGTAATATGCCCATTATAAATCTTTTAAGAAAATACCAAGAAGTGGGATAACTGGGTTATATAATGACCCATCCTTAGATTTTTTTTTTGCGGGGGGGGCGGAATTCCACACTGCATTCCAGAGTGGTTGTATTAGTTTGCAATCCCAAAAATTAATATAAAAGTGTACATTTCCCCAAAAAAACCTCACCAGAATTTATTGTTGTTTTTATTCTTGATCATTGCTATTCTGACTGGCATAAAATGAAATGTTAGTATAGTTTTAATTAGTATTTCCCTGATTGCTAGAGCTGTTGAACATTTTTCATGTATTTCTTGGCCATTTGTATTTCTTCTTTTGTGAAGTTTCTGTTTAGTTATTTTGCCCATTGATTGATTGGTTTATTTTTTGTTTCTGTTATTAAGTTTTATAAGTTCTTTTTATATTCTGAATACTAATCCCCTATTGGATGAGTAACAGACCAAGATTTTCTCCAATTCTGTAGGCTTTCTCTTATTGCTATTTTTTCCTTTGCTGTGCAGAAGCTTTTTACATTGATGGCATTTTACTTATTGCTTCTTAGTCTTATTGTTCTTTAGGGATCTTGATAAGGAAGTCAGTGCCAGTATATATATAATTGTGTGTTGACCCTATCTTTTCTTCTAGCTCTTGTAAAGTTTCTGGTCTAATTCCTAAATAAATCTTTGATGCATTTTCATTCAACTTTTATGTAGGGTAAGAGATAGAGATGTAATTTTGTCTTTCTACATATAGCTCTCCAGTTCTCTCAGCACCATTTGTTAAAAAGGCTGTCTTTTCTTCAAAGTATATTTTTGGTACCTTCAGCAAATACCAGGTGGCAAGGGTATGTGGATTTGTCTCTGCAACTTCTATTCTGTTCCTTCTTGTCTTCATGCCTATTTCAATGCAAATACCATGCTGTTTTTATTACTACAGTTCTCCAGTATAATGTGAAATCAGGTGTTGAGATGCCTCCTGCTTTGCTCTTCTTGCTTAGTATTGTTTTGGCTATTGTTGGTCTCTTATTCTTCCAAATAAATTTAGTAATTTTTTCTAATTCTGTGAATGATGCAGGTGGTATTTTAATAGGGATTGCATTAAATCTGTATGTTGCTTTTGGTAGTATGACCATTTCGACATTATAGTTTCTGCCTATCCAAGAACATGGAATGTCTTTTCATGTTCTAAGTTCCTCTTTAATTTCTTTCTTTAGTGTTCTAAAAATTCTAATTTTAGAACTCCTTTTTCTCCTTGATTAGAGTAATTCTAAAGTATTTAAATTTTGAGGTTATTTTAAATGGGATGATTTTCCTGATTTCTTCCTTGACTAAATTATTATTGCAGTATAGAAAAGCTATTGATTTACATGTCTTGATCTTGTACCCTGTTCCTTTTACTAAACTAATTTATAAGCCCTTTCAGGCTTCTAGTGGAGTTTATTTTTAGACCTTCTAGATATAGAATCATATCATTGGTAAACAGAGACAATATGACTTCTTTTTTGTCCTATATGTATATATATATCCCTTTGATTTCCTTTTCTTGCCTAATTGCTGTGACTGATATTTCAAGGAATAAATTAAATAGGAGTGATGAGAGTGGATTTTGTTTTCCTGATTTTAGAAGAAATATTTTTAGTGTTTCTTCATTTAATATTATGTTGTCTTTTGATTTGTCATAAATGGCTGTTATGATGTTGAGGTAAGTTTTTTTGATCCTAGCATCTCCAACATTTTTAACATGAATGGTGTTTGATTATATAAAAGATCTTTTCTGCATCTATGGAGATTATCCTGTGAATTTTTTTTCTTACTTTTGTTTAAATGATGAGTTACATTTATTGTTTTATGTACATTTAACCAAACTTGCATTCCCAGAATGAAACACACTTGATCAAGTTGTATTATCTTTTGATGTGTTTTGAATGTGGCGTGCTAATATTTTATTAAGGATTTTGTAGCTATGCTTCTTAGGAATATTCATCTGTAGTTTTCCTTTCCTGATGCATCTTTTCTGGTTTTGATATGAGGTTGACACTGGATTCATTAAATGTATTTTGGAGTGTTCCCTGTCTTTTAATTTGATGGAATAATTTGGAAAAGACTGTCATTAGTTCTTCTGTAAAGGTCTGGTAGAAACAAGCTGAGAAATCATCTGGTCCTAGACTTTTTAAAAGAAGCTTTTAGTCATTGTTTCAAATTTATTACTTTATATTGGTCCATTTTTGTTTTCTATATATTACTGATTCAATTTGCTCATGTTGCACATGTCTAGATATTTATTAATGTCTTTGAGATTTTCCAGTTTACTCAATTATACATTTTCAAAATAGGTTCTGATGATCTTCTAGATTTCAGAAGGGTCTATTGTGATATTCCTTTTTCACATCTGATCTTATTGACTTGCATCTTCTCACTCTTTCTTTTGGTTAGTTTGGCTAAGTGTTTGTCAACCTTAATCTTTTCAAAGAACCAATTCTTCCTTGCATTGATTCTGTGTATTGTTTTCTTATTCTCAATTTCATTGATTATAGCTTTGATAATAATTATTTCCTGTATTCCACAGGTTTTAAGGTTAATTTGTTCTTATTTTTTTAAGGCCTTGAGGTGGAGAATAAGTTGGAATTATTCACTTGGGATTTTTCTAATTTTTTTAATGTAGGCTCTCAGTGCTATAAATTTTTATCTTAGATCTGATTTCATACTGGCCCAGAGATTTTGATATGTTGCATCTCTCTTCTCATTCATTATCATTTCTTCTTTGCTTCATTCTTCAATTAAGAGAGTATGGTTCAATCCCTGTGTTGAGGTATAAGATGATGTTAATGTCATGGAGTAAGTTTTCCATGTATTTGGGTATGTTGACATTTGGGGCATAAATATGTACTATCATATCTTCTTGTTAGATTTTTCCCTTCACTAGGATGTTATGGACTTGTCTTTTATGATGAATTGTCTTTAGAAATCTAGTTTGTCAAGCTAGTCATGGTGGCACATGCCTATAATCCCAGTAGCTCCAGAGGCTGAGACAGGAGGCTCATTAATTCATCCAGCCTCAGCAACAGTGAAGCATGAAACAACTCAGTGAGACCCTGTCTCTAAATAAAATACAAAATAGGACTGGGGATATGACTCAGTGGCCAAATGCTTCTCAGTTCAATCCCCAGAACCATGCCCCCCATAAAAGGAAATCTGATTTGTCACATATGAGAATAGCTACTCCCATTTGTTTTCTAGAACTGTATACGTAGATATTTTTTCCTTTTTGCCATTAGCCTGTTGATGTCTTTACCTATGAGCCTTTTGTAAACAGTATAGTGATGGATGTTATTATTTTGATTATTTAATTGGGGAATCAAGATCATTAATATTCAGCACTAGTGTGAATATGTGTTTGTGATCTCCTGTCATTTTGGAGTTTTGCTGTATTTTATCCCATCTTGATTTTCATTTAGCAAATTACATTTCTATTGAACTTTCTCAGTTTATGAGTTTTGGGAATTTTTTTTTAGTTTCTCTGTGTGAAGTTTATCTTTGTGTATTCTTCATAGTGCTGGCTTGGTTCTCATGAATTCTTTTAGTTTATTCTTATTGTGAAATACTTTTATTTCTCCTTGGAATTTGAAACTGAACTTTGCTGGGTAAAGTAATTTTGACTGGCAATTTTTTTTTTTTTAATTTTAGGGCTGGTATATCTCATCCCATGCCCTCACTGATGTTAGAGTCTGAACTGAGAAATCAGAAGTGTACATTATTGGTTTGCCTCTAAATATAACCTGGAGTTTCTCTCTTTCAGCTTTTAATATTATATCCTTATTTTCTAAGTTAGGCATTGTGACTATAATAAGTCTTTTTATAAAAGAAATTGAAAAAGACCTAAGAATATGGGAAGACCTCCCAAGCTCTTGGGTAGGAAAATTATTATTGTAAAAATGGACATAATACCAAAAGCATTACACAAATTTAATGCAATTCCATTTAAAATACCAATGACATTTTTTATAGAACTATAAAAAGTAGTCATGAAATTCATTTGGAAAAATAAGAGACCGAGATTAGCCAAAACAATCCTTAACAAGAAAAGTAAATCAGGAGACATCACATTATCAGAACTCAAACTATACAGGGAGCTACAGTAATAAAGACAGCATTGTATTGGCACCAAAACAGACATGTAGACCATTGCTACAGAATAGAAGACACAGAGATAATCCCACATAAATACAGGTATCTTATACTAGAAAAAAGTTTCCAAAAGCATTAACTGGAGAAAAGAGCCTCTTCAACAAATGGTGCTGGGAAAAATGGAAAGCCACCTGTAACAAGATGAATTAAACCCTTATCTCTCACCCCTGCACAAAACTCAACTCACTGTGGATCAAAGACTTAGGCAGTAGAACAGGGACCTCACAACTACTAGAAGAAAAAGTAGGCCCAAATCTTCACCATGTCAACCTAGGACCTGACTTCCTTAACAAGATGCCTAAAGGACAAAAAGTTAAATCAAGAATCACTAAATCAGATGGACTCAAACCAAAAAAGCTTCTTTTCAGCAAAAGAAACAATCAATAATGTGAAGAGAGAGTCTACAGAGTGGGAGAAAATCTTTACCACTTGCACCTCAGATAAAGCATTCATCTCTAAGATACATAAACTACTCAAAACACTTAACACCAAGAAAACAAATAACCCAATTAATAAATGTGATTAGGAACTGAACAGTCACTTCACAGAAGAAGATATAAAATCAACCAACAAATATACAAAAATATGTATTATCTCTAGCAATTAGAGAAATGTAAACCAAAACTACTCTAAGATTTCATTTTGTTCCAATCTGAATGGCAATTATCAAGAATACAAGCAAAAATAAATATTCACCTGAATGTGGAGAAAAATGTATACTCATACATTGCTGGTGGGAATACAAATACAAAATGGTGAAAAATATTATGGAAAGTAGTATAGAGATTCCTCAGAAAACTTGGAATGGAACCATCATTTGACCCAGCTATTGCACTCCTTGGCTTATACCCAAAGGACTTCAGTGACAATACCACATCAATGTTTATGGCAGCTCAACTCACAATAGCTAAATTATGGAATCAACCTAGGTGTCCTTCAACAGATTAATGAATAAAGAAAAAATATATCATTCACAGTAGTAATGATTTTATTAGCATAAATGATGGGGGCAGGAGTTACATAGATCAGTTCTAAAACTGTTTTGTAAAAAATAGTTATTTAGGGGAAAAGGGAATGTGTTAGGAAGTTAGAAAAGAATTTACAATTTTTCAATTGAAAAGAGAGGATTCAGAAAAGATGCAGAAAGTGATGTTTATATGAAAGGAGGGGGGAAATAGAAGAAGTAATGTGAGGAATGAGGACAAGAGAAAACAGAATTGGTTCATTAAGAGAAGATAAAAGAAAGTGAAAGAAGAAATAAACAAATGAAAATAATGCAAGACCAAACAACAACATACCATCCATACAATCCAAAACACCTAATCCATCAAAAGACAATGCTAGAGAAAAAAATTACATTAAAATACTAAAAATGAGAGAAGAAACAACCAAATGTATGTATATATGTCCCTGAGCCAATCAGCACATCTAGAATTCACATGCCTGCACAACCTCCCCACATACATACACATACAGAGAAAGAATTTTAAAAACTGTTTTAAAAATCCCAAATCTTAGTGAGGAATGAAGGAACGTTCTATTTAGAAGTGCTCAAAATAGTTGACAAGATCAGATGGTCACTGCCTATGCATCAGTCTTTTTTTTCCAATTCTTGACTTATGTGCTGATAGAAACAGCAAGAGGTGGTTGTTGTTAACCCCTTCTTGATTGTTTTTGTGTTACCCTCTGAGATCTTAGAGTTGCCTAAGATTGAAGCTGTTTGATGTTTTAGACTCTGCTTCCCTTTTCACCAGTATGAGGTGGGCTGGTTTAGGATGTACTGTCAGTTGGCATTTCGTCCATTTAGAGCAGTTTAGTGCACTACCAGGCTATAGCTTCTTCAGGATTCTCTGAGGGCAGTTCTAGCAGGTGGACATTATGTCTGATCAGATCTCTGGGGCTGTTTTGGGTGGTACCTTCTTTGGAGAGATTAGGTAGTCCCACCCCTTGTGTTAAACGTAGTCAATATATTGTGCAGTTCTGGTCTTAGAAGTCTCCCAAGAAATCCAATCATGGAGGAAGTGGACTAATTATCCACTTACTGCTGCCCAGGAACACAGTATTCCTGGGCTTAGGCCCTGGGTATATTCACCCCTGCCCACTTAGACTCCCAGCCTACTTCAGCTGGTCACGTGAGCTGCCAGACACAAAGAAGTGAATCAGTCTCTCTTTTGCACTACTGAGTTGAATCCCCCTGGATGCGTTATACTTCATGCCTGTTTCATGCACATTCTGTCAGACCCAGCCTAGATTTCACAATGTGCACCTGCTGAGAAATTGTGTGTGTGTGTGTGTGTGTGTGTGTGTGTGTGTGTGTTCTCTTATTTCTCAGGTTCTGGTCATCCCAAGATGGCTTCTGCCTCTGCTCTCTGCAGTCAGTTGAAATACAGAGCATGCTTTTCAAGTATCAGAGCATATTTTTGCAGCATCAGCACGCAGCACAGCCTCTGGATCAGCTAAGATTAGGCAACATTTCTTATCTCAGGCTTCTTAGTACCAAGACTATGTTACCCCTCCCTCTGTGGTAAATTCACAACAGCAATGGGGCTTCTGGGTCAGCTCAATTGTATTCTTTTCTCTTTGTTTATTGTATCCAAATTTCTGACTCCATAAGTCAATTTAAGTGTCCAATATTAAGTTTTAGTGAAGTTCCTCTTTCACCCACCTTTCTGAGAAGCTATACACAAATTGTTTTGGTTCCATGCTAAGGCACAACTTGAGATGGAGCTTTCCTTTAATCCACAATCTTCCATCCTTCAATAATATTTTAAATTAGATGTAACAGAAAAGTTTCCTCATATCAGAAAGGAGATAGGCATCCAAATAGAGGAGGCATATAGGACCCCAAATGGACATAAATGGAAGACAAGTTCTTCAAGATATATCATAATAAAAATGCCTAACACAGAAAAAAAGAAGGACTATTAAAAGTTTTATGAAGGGGATACTGAGAAAATGACAGAAGTTAGCTAGGCAGTGAGTTCCAATCTTCTCACAACAAAGAAATGAGGCCGTGAAGGAAAAGCAGAACTGAGAAGTAAGTGACCAAATATATGCTCTAAGACTCAATATTACAAAGGCTGAGACCTGGAGAGACTAGAAGGTAGGTTACCATACCAGAATAAACAATATACTCAGAGTTCCTGAACTACTGTATGGGAAAGGGCAGGGGCAACAAAGAAAGAAATAGAGGGAAGAGTGAAAATTTTCTTAAGCTCACTCACTTAAAAACGTTTGGAAAGACAGACCAAATCTGAAGCATGATGGCTACAGCAGGGCCCTTAAAACAGAGAAACAGTTAAAAACAAATTATGAAAGGGGTTTTCCACCATCTGTGAAGCCCTCAGCCAACCAGTTACCTCCTTAAATCAATATGGCATCTTCCCATTCCCATGCAGCTGCAAATTAAACCAGAGGTAAATCCTCTGAAGTGGGCCCTCTTAAGAAGCTGATCAGAAAGTACTTCTAGAAGGACCATTACTAGCTGAAATTTGCTGCAACTCCTCTCTCCCTCCCTCAGGCAAGGAAGAAAGTTCTTCACAGTGTCCATAGGCTCAACTCAGATAAGACAGCAGTTAGAAAGACTTAGGTCAGAACAGAGGAATGCATATTCACCAAGCCACAACCACTGACACTGAATGGAGGCAGAATGGGAAGTCCAGGGATAATCCCCTGGATTGCAGGGCCAAACACAATGGAAGCTGCCTGAATATCCAGTGACATAGAGATTACGTTCCTGAATTGTGACTGTGGTGGATAGAAGCTGCTATGATACATTCCCTGAATATCCCAGGGAACTTAAATTGAAGGCACCCACAAAGATAGCCAACAGGTGATCGGTTAAATCAGAAAATTCCTGGAGCCTATGCAGTAGGATGGGACAGCTCCCAACTTTAACTGGACCCCTGATAAAACTGGTAACTGAAAGAGCATTGTTTGAATATTCATGGGACCTTCCATCGAACATAGCAAACAGAGGGGATCAAGGGATATCATTCACAACTTGGGGCAGTAGAAACTAGAGATCAGGTGAACCACCTGAGTTCATTCATTACACTATACCAGAGAGTGGCATTTGCCAAAGGAATACTTCTGCACCAGAGAACACCTGTAGAAAACCCACAGACAGAGTTCCTGCACTCACAGATAGGCAACAGGTTATTCACTACTATGGAAAGATCCTGTAGTGGGGACAGGTACATGGTGACAAACAGCAATCACAGGAACCTTACACAGCCTATATCCTGAATTATTGCATGCCACAATCCACATGGCATTAAAAAGAATCTCAAGCAGGGGAAACTGGAAATAGAGAAAAACACAGCAATGAAGAAAACACAGAGATATTTTCAAGTAAAACTGGGGCCAGCTGCACTCTGATGAAGGAATAGTAATCTAGAACTAGCTCTGCGAGTATTATATAAGGTTTCATAATCAGGAAGTTAAACTATAGGGGTATTGTACATTGTTCAAGGCTTATGAGTTATCAAGAGACTTTTTTTGTGCACTAAAAAGTTACAAGGTTAGAAATATTTTTGTTGATATGCTATTGTACCCAGGAAGCCCATTTCACTGGAATGTCTGATAACTATTGGTATCAGAGCAGAGTGCCAAGGTTGTTAACATCCTCATCTTTTGGCAAGGAATGTTTCCCAGATTTGACTTTTGCCAACACCAGAGGATCAGCCAATGACTGGGCTCATCCACTATCCACATCTCCCCATTTAAAAAATTTTTTGACTGCAACTGATGCATGTCTACTTGGAGTTGTTGGAACTGGGACCAGATGAGCTTGCAGCTTACTATGAGAAAACAATACACAACTAAAAGTAGGGAAACAAGCCCTGTGAGAGGTCATGCAGTAAGTTTTAGCATATTCCAAGGATTGAAATCATTGAGGTCATTTAACAGCTTTTCTGTAAAATTGGCAGGAGATAAGATAGGAATCTTGCTATTTTGTATGACTTGGATATAATAGTGCAGTAGTAAGCAATCTAAACTAACATCATTATGATTCCAAATTTCTAATAGATGCATCTTTATCTTTTCCAATCCCATTGGAGGCTATGCTACTTGTGTTTCACAAACCAATTGATAAGCAAAATAGCATTGTAATTTCTGTCTGATCTTATAACTTTGTATCTGATTACCCTAAGATCATTTCATTAACCTCTGAAGCATTAAACTTAGCATCGAGTTTACTATCAATAGCCTACTGATCTCAGTGATCTTGAAGTATTTTTTGCCAAAGTGTTGATGATGGAGAGTACTTTCTACCCATTTCCCTTCTTTTTAAATTTTCTTTTATTTTTATAATCAGCTACCTGTCCTTTTCTTGGTCTATTTTCCCCCCTGAGTGAGGTAAAATGGGCAATGACCACTCTGGTTGCTTCAGGCTGAGAGAAGGTGATGTGGGACAAGTCGTTTGGGCTTTACTTTATGAATGTTTGGGGTCAGTCAAAGGGTTCATGGCAAAATTTTGGTTAGATAGGACACGTTGTGAAGTCATCTGAAAAGTGGTTGCTTCTATGAGAGAAACAAGAAGACATGAGTCTGGAATAAAATCAGTATAAAATAAATGTTGCAGCATCTGTAATGTGTCAAAGAATATTATGATGGTAATAGAAACCAGTAATTTTCTACCAGGAGGTACATAACAAACATGTTCCCATGAAAAGTCAGTAATGACATGAATCTTTAAGGATATTAAATTCAGAATCATCAAAAAGGTAAACAGAACACTTAGTTGTTCTAATGTCACAGATGCCCTCATAAGATGTAGTTAAGATACATCATTTGATTTTTGTAATAAACACTTTTATAGTATAAACTCTGTCTTTAGTAGAGATCCCTTTATTTCTGTCACTTAGGACTAGATAATCATACTAGCAAACACAGATTAAGTTTGCCTTACATAGAGATTAGGAATATTTGTAGACCTTAAATTGACTAAAAAGAGCTTTTGACTTTGACAGTCGTTTTTGATAGTTATTAGGCACTCCTGGCTAAGAATTATTTTTTCATATCCTCCAGCTTTATTTACTCTTGGTGTGGCTGACACAAGTGTACATCTTAAATTACATTAAAAGAACTATTGTCTTTCCTTTTAAGGTATGGCTGTACTGTGATTATAAATTGTTTTGCTAGGTGTTTAAGACCAAACTGGTCAAATTTACCTTGTACCTATCTATCATTTAGAGTCCCTTGAGCATCCTTAGGGGGTCATTCTTGGGAACTGATGAGCAGTCTGTTGAATCCTCTAGTGCCATCTGCCAGGATACATCAGGATCTTGTTTGTCAGGGTCTTGTTGCTGTAGGAAGCATGAGGAATATTTTCCTCTCCAGTGAGCCTCATCATTACAGCATATGCACTGGTTAGCTCTTTGTTCACCAAGGTATCATTGATCTCCTTGATCATGAGGTCATATGGCCTAGAGTTTCACAGGCCTCAGAGAAGTCCCCTTGTTCCCTGAATTCAAGCTGACTCTGAGGGAAAGACCCAAATATTGGATAATTTTTTCTTGGTCCATTTATCTTTAGCCTCTAAGTTTTGGTTTTAAATATTCAGCAAAGAATTTTACCAGTCTTAAAATAGGAGTACTGGGGTTTTAACTTTAATGTCTACAACTTTAGTTATTTATCTCTGCCACTTAATTGGGGTCAGTATTAATACTGAAAGTTAGCCTTACATCTTGTTTGTTCTATGGGTGATGGCCTATTATCTTAAGTTAACTCATATTTTTATATTAGAAGTTGTAGTTCTGTAAGGCACTAACAGATATTAGTTATAAAGTTTATAAGAAAAATATCAAATAAATTTAACAAGAGTATAACATATTTACTTTATATAATAGTTATGAACTAAGAAACATAATCTGTATGTTTTTAAATCCTTACTTCAAACTTTAATTTGAAGAACATCAACTTGGTAAAATGTTCTTTTAAATCTTGAATTATAAAGACTTCTATACTTGAAAGATATGAATACATCTAGTATACAAAGAAGCCAGTCACCTTGGTGTTGTCATTATCACAATAATATTGATGTTTTCATATTAATCAACTAGCTTTAATTTCATATTAATTAACTAGCTTTTAAAGAAAAAGGAACCAGGAATATAGTGCAATACTCTAAATTAACAGTTCTTGTTTAAATACAGTTGTACAAACCCTAATGTCTTTAAGACTAGTTTTTCTCAATTATAAAGCTTAACAGGCACAAGAAAATAACTTGTTGGATAAAAGCACAGTAAAGTTTCAAGAAATCCTTGTTATTTCAACACATAGAGGATTAAACCTTGTTTTATATCTGTACATTAGTATTTGACCTTAAGAAAAAGCCTTAAGTAATGTCAATTACTTGCATTATATATAACCAATTTAGTCACACACAAACTTTTTGAAATTTACTCTCCACAATCATTCTGTAACTTACTTAAACATTTTATAACTTTTTACTTTATCAGACAAAAGACTTTCACATCCAGAAACATTTCATTTAACTTTGCATATTAAAATAGATTTTATACCTAGAACTCTCTCATTTCTCTTTCCAAGATGTTGTCCCCTAGTTAAATTTATATTTAAAACAATCATAAATAAAATTTTTGAATTTAGACAAATTTCTCCACTTTAACAAAATTACTTTATTTTTATAGTACTTTAAATGAAGCATGACTAAAACCTTTTGCACTATTTGTATGTAGAATTACTTGATATAATCTTAATTTTTAGTACCCTTGGTTATAGTGATGACACAGAAACAAAGTAATCTCAAACTTTTTCCATTACTATTTATGAAAACACATTCAACATTTAAATATATTATTTTATGGAATTTTAAAATCCAGAGTACCTGATTTTATATTTAGTGGTTGATGTTTTAGCAGTATAACTTTATAAATAAACCAGATTATTTTTTATTTTTTTAACAAACACATTTACAAAACTTATTTACATTAAATTTAACTCATTTTTAACTGTAAAAACCAGGATATCAGACAAGTATATTTAATAGTATTAACCATCTCCTCCCTGCTGAAGAAAAATCTTAGAAACAATGAATATTATATTTTAGATATTTTTATAGAAATCAAAGCTTTATTAATTGTCTGACTACCTAGAAAAACTTGTGAGTTAGTAATTTTGAAGATATCTTTACTCTCATTTGTTTACATAATTTAAATTGAATCTTTTTGCAAGTCTTGTTAACTAAAAGATATTTGTGTCCATTTTTATTTAAATTTTGATTTATTAGTGCTCATTTATCTATATATCAATTTTGATATCATGTACATGATACATGGACACAGACACATATGTAGACACAACAATACAATACACATGTGTGCACACATACATAAAAAAGACTGAAAACAAAGATCTTGTAACTTTATGTAGGTAGATCTCCACAGGTAGCAGACAACATTATAGATGTATATTAAAACCTCTATTAGATTTAAACTGTGAGAAATCAAAACAGAGTCTCTGAGACCTAATATATAAATCATGATCTAATTATAGGACAGGTCTGAATAGCTGAAAATGCGAGGGGCAAAGTTGACTGCCATGGTAGACACAAAAATCAGTTTCAGGTGGCCACTTGTCCTTGATGGCTATCAGATTTATTCCCAGCATCATCATGTCTATGTCTCCTTTAAATTTTGTAAAAGGAGGTATTTTAATGTATTGGGGAGGGAATCCTTAAAAATCAACCATCTTTGAACAAAGACGGTGGTCAAAAACTTCTATAGTTAGATAAAATAAGACTGATCAGAAAAATATATTGGTGAGTGGGAGCTGCTGCCCTGAGTCTGCTGCTGCAGGTTCCAGAAGCTAGTCTCTGGGTGCCACTGCTCCCCACACAGCTGCAGACACCCAGAGATCTTTCTCTAGGCCCTGCTGAAGACATCCAGAGGTATTCACTTGGGGCACAGTGGCTCCTGGTGCCACTCACATAGGTACCTGGAGGAACTTTCTCTAGGCACCGCTACAGCTGTCAAGGGTGCTGCTGCTGCTGTCAACACTGTCACAGTCGCTAAGAGGTCCGCTGCTCTGGACACTATGTTGGACACACAGAGGTCTCTTCTCCAGGCATAGACACCACCTACACTCCTGCCACTGCCACTGCTGTAACCACTGAAACATCTGTCACCAAAGTAGTCACCACAGGTCACCAGGGGATCTTCTCTCTGAATGCCACTGGATCTGAAGCCACTTCTACCACAAGCCCCCACCTGCCGCCAATACCACTGCTGACTGCATCTGCTACTGATCCCCTACCTGCTGCCATCAACCGCCACTACTACCACTTTCAAAACTGCCCAGAGATCTGCAGCCAGGGAGATTCCACGTTTGGTTGCATGAAGCCACATCCATTTTGGATTCTGGCCAGAGATTGGGATTGATTGGGGTGCCAGTAGGTTTGTTGCCCCTGCCATCTTGGGGTGCAGCTACTTCTGTCTGGGAACACTGACCAGGTCCTAGAGGTTCAGTGTCAGGTTGCCTATGGGTTTGGTTGCCCCTGGGTCTTCCTCCTGGGATTTTGGGTTGCCACTATCTAGTTACTATCTCTCAGGATTGCTCATTTCTGGTTGTCTCTCTCCAAATTCCAGTGGCATTGTGATCTTGGGACTGCAATGTAAAAAAACGAAGGACATCTGAGACCCAAAATGGTGAGATAGTGATTGGGTTTGCCAGGGTCTGTCTGGCCCAGGCTATCTTGTGGAAAGATAGAGGCAGGACTGAAAAGTTTTTGGATGCTAGCAAAGGCAGTTGTCCAATTTTCCACAGAGATTTATTGTATTGTATTTTGTTGTAGTTTCTTTTTTTTCAGTTTCAAGAAAGTCCTTTTATTAAATTTTTTATTAAAATATTTTTTAACTTTACAGTCACATTTTGATTCATTGTACACAAATGGGGTACAATTTCCTATTTCTATGGATTTACACAATGTATATTCACACCATTCATATAATCATACATATATATAGGGTAATACTGTCTGTTTCATTCTATTGTTTTTCCATTCCCAGCCCCTCTCACCCCTTTCTCCTCTACACCATCCAAACTTCCTTCATTCTTCTCTTCCCCCTCCCCCCATCATTATATATTGTCATGCACTTATCAGAGAAAATATCTGGCCTTTGGTTTTTGGGTTTGGACTATTTCACTGAGCATGATATTTTCCAACTTCTCCATTTAGTAGCAAATACCATAATTTTACTCTTCTTTATGGATGAGTAATATTCCATTGTGTATATATACCACAGTTTCTTTATCCATTAGTCAATTGAAAGGCATCTAGGTTGGATTCACAAATGGGCTATTGTGAATTAGCCGATATGAACATTGAAGTGGCTGCATCACTGTAGTATGCTGATTTATTGACTGGGTTCTTTGTATTTTGGGTGTAAAGTTTTTTAAGTTCTTTATAAACTTTGGAGATGAGCGCTCTGTCTGAATTGTGTGTGGAAAAGATTTTCTCCCACTCGGTAGGATCTCTTTCACATTATTGATTGTTTCCTGTGCTGAGAAAAAAAATTCTGAGTTTGAATCTATCCCAGTTATTGATTCTTGCTTTTATTTCTTGTGCTATGGGGAGTCTTGGTAAGGAAGTCTGGTCATAATCCAACATGATGGAGATTTGGACCTACTTTTTCTTCTATTTGGTGAAAAGTCTCAGATCTAATTCCTAGATCCTTGATCCATTTTGAGTTGAGTTTTGTACAGTGTGAGAGATAGGGGTTTAGTTTCATTTTACTGCATATGGATTTCCAGTTTTGCCAGCACCATTTGTTGAAGAGGTTACCTTTTCTCCATTGTAAGTTTTTGGCACCCTTGTCTAGTATGAGGTTACTGTACTTATGTGGGTATGTCTCCATGTCTTCTATCATGTACAATTGATCTACCTGTCTATTTTGGTGCCAGTACCATGCTGTTTTTGTTACTATTGCCCTATAGTAGAGTTTAAGGTCTGGTATAGTGATACCTCCTGCATCACTCTTCCTGCTAAGGATTGCTTTGGCTATTCTGGGTCTTTTGTTCTTCCACATAAATTTCAAGATTGCTTTTTCTGTTTCTATGAGAAATGTCATAGGGATTTTAATTGGAATTACATTGAATCTGTATAGCACATATGGAAGTATGGCCATTTCGACAATATTAACTCTGCCTATCCAAGAACATGGGAGATCTTTCCATCTTCTAAGATCTTCAATTTCTTTCTTCAATGTTTCATGGTTTTCATTTCAGAGATTTTTACCTCTTTTGTTAGATTGATTCCCAAGTATTTTAATTTTTTTTGAGGCTATTGCAAATGGAGTTGTTTTCCTCATTTCCCTTTCAAATGTTTCATTGCTTCTATATAAAAATGCTTTAGATTTATATGTTGAATTTATAACCTGCTATTTTGTGAATTCATTTATGAAGTCTAGAAGTTTTCTGGAGGAGTTTTTTGGATCCTCTAATAAGAGAATCATGTCATCCACAAATAGTGACAGCTTAAGTTCCTCTTTTCCTATTCATATCCCTTTAATATCTTTAGTCTGTCTAATTCTCTGGCTAGTATTTCAAGGACGTTGTTGAATAGAAGTGGTAAAACAGGGCATCCCTGTCTTGTTCCCATTTTTAAAGGGAATACTTTCAGTTTTTCTCCATTAAGAATGATGTTGGGGGGTTTCAAGATGGTGGACTAGAGGGTGGCTGCATTTCATGTTGCTCCAGGACTCAGGATTCAAAAGAGGAGATATTGAGAGACTTGGGACTAACTCAAAGCTGCTGGGTGAGTCTCTCCCATTGGGGAGGCGTCTCAGATGGGGCAGTAGTCCCGGAACACAGGGAACTTTGTGAAGTAGAGTTGCCTAATGAGACACCCCTCCCCCTGCTGAAGAAGTGAACTCAGACAACTGGGAGCATCGTAGAGGAGGCAGCTCAGCACAAAGCTTGGACTCGGAGCAACACACCGGGGATCTGGGGGGGGGGGATGCCCAGAGGAGGAGCTGTGCAGCCAGCTGTTTAGACTCAGAACAACCACTCCTGAACACCGGGGGCTGCCCGGAGGAGGAGGAGGAGTGTGGTGGGTCTCTTGGACACGGACTGACTGCACCAGAGCTACAGGCAGTTGCCAGAGGAGGAGCTGCACGGTGAGCTGTTTGGACTCAGAGCAACCACTCCTGAACACTGTGGGGGCTGCCCAGAGGGGTAGGAGGAGTGCGGTGGGTTGCTTGGACTTGGAGTGACTGCACCAGAGCTACAAGTGGTTGCCAGAGGAGGAGGCAAGGGGTGAGTTGTTTGGACTCAAAGTGACCACTCCTGAACACCGGGGAGCAGCACGGAGGAGGGGCGCGGTGGGTCACTTAATCTCAGAGCGGCCACACCAGAGCTCTGGGCAACTGCCGGGAGGAGGCATGTGGCGGGTCGCTTGGACTCAGAGCAACCGCTCCTGAACACCGGGGGGCTGTCCGGAGAGGAAGAGGAATGGGGCAGGTCACTTGGACTCAGAGTGACTGCCCAGGGCTACGGGTGGTTGTCGGGAGGAGGAGGCACGCAGTGAGTTCCTTGGACTCCTAGTGACCGCACCGAAACACTGGGCGACTGTCCAGAGGAAGAGGCGTACGGTGGGTCGCTGGGACTCAGAGCAACTGTACGGGGCTCCAGGTGGCTGCTCACAGGAGGGGCTGCATAGCCAGGCAATTAGGTGCAGAGCAGGGTCCCAGGACCTAGGAGCTTTTTGGTGGAAGAGCTGCACAGAGACACACTTAGGGGCAGAGCGAAGGTTCTGGGACTGTGGGAAGATTCTCTGAGGAGAGGCAGCCTAAGGAGACTCGTCTGCAAAGGGTGAGGCTCCCAGGCCCAGGAGGTATGTTTGGACCCTTGGGAATGTTGCAGAGGAAGGCAGCCCAGCCCAGGTGGTACTTGTATATTGAGGGGAACCGCCAGGAGGGGAACTGACCAGCGAGACCTCCCCACCGGGTGAGTCTTCCCTGCTGGGTGAGGTTTTACCACAAGGATGGTAAAACCAGAGACACAGGCACAAACAGGCCTTGCCTCAGCCCGCAGCCTAGTTCCCCTTTGGATGACCATTGGTCAACAAGTGGAGGCACCTCTGCCCACTAGCAGGGAATATGCTCCACCTGAAGGCCACCACCCCTAGAGAGGCAGCTTCCTCTCAACATGTTGTCCTCAGCACAACATTATCAACTTCCTCCAAGATTTCAGGCTACTGAAGGCTAAGAAATTTTCAGGGATAATATAAGTCAATAGAGGAAATCTGCAATATCTTAGTGGTCCACTGATACCTGAACAATATGAGAAAACAAGGGAAGAAAATGCCCCAAACAAATACAGATGTTACATCAATAAAATCCAATGACATCATGGCAGAAGAAATGATAGAAAGGGAGTTCAGAATGTACATAATTAAAATGATCAGGGAAGCAAACAATGAAAGAGCAAATGCAGGCATTGAATGATCGCACCAATTGACAGTTAACAGAGCAAATATACAAAGCAAAAGATCATTTCAATAAAGAGTTAGAAATATTGAAAAAAAAAAAAAAACAGAAATCCTTGAAAAGAAGGAAACAATAAACCAAATTAAGAACTCCATAGAAAACATAACAAATAGGATAGAACACCTGGAAGACAGAACCTCAGATATTGAAGACAAAATATTTAACCTTGAAAAC
The DNA here is from genome assembly GCF_902686445.1 of Sciurus carolinensis. Classification (NCBI taxonomy): domain Eukaryota; kingdom Metazoa; phylum Chordata; class Mammalia; order Rodentia; family Sciuridae; genus Sciurus; species Sciurus carolinensis. The sequence goes on along the minus strand of NC_062214.1, from coordinate 72,114,894 downwards.
AAAGTTGAATACACAGAGAAGATGGTAAGAAATTATGTACAGAATCTCCAAGAACTATGGGATATCATGAAAAGGCCAAATTTGAGAATTATTGGGATTGAGGAAGGCTTAGAGAAACAAACCAAAGGAATGAACAATCTATTCAATGAAATAATATCAAAAAATTTCCCAAATCTGAAGAATGAAATGGAAAATCAAGTTCAAGAGGCTTATAGGACTCCAAATAAACAAAATTACAACAGACACACACCAAGGCACATTATAATGAAAATACCTAACATACAAAAAAAAGACAGAATTTTAAAGGCTGTGAGAGAAAAGAACCAAATTACATTCAGGGGGAAACCAATACGGATATCAGCAGATTTTTCAATCCAGACCCTAAAAGCTAGAAGGGACTGGAACAACATTTTTCAAACCATGAAAGAAAATGGATGCCAACCAAGTATCTTATACCCAGAAAAACTTACCTTCAAATTTGACGATGAAATAAAATCCTTCCATGATAAACAAAAGCTAAAAGAATTTACAAAAAGAAAGCCAGCATTACAAAACATTCTCAGCAAAATATTCCATGAGGAAGAGATGAAAAACAAAGAAGCAAATCAGGAAAGGGAGGAATTATCCTAAAGGAATTGTCAAATAAAGGAGAAACCAAGTTGTGTCAAAAAAATAAATAAATAATATTTTTAAAAAATGAACTGATGACTGGAAATACAAATCATATCTCAATAAAAACCCTGAATATTAATGGCCTGAATTCATCAATCAAAAGACATAGACTGGAAGATTGGATTAAAAAGAGAGATCCAACAATATGCTGCCTGCAAGAGACTCACCTTATAGAAAAAGATACCCATAGACAAAAGGTGAAAGGATGGGGAAAAAATACCATGCACATGGACTCAGCAAAAAAGCTGGAGTATCCATCCTCATTTCAGATAATGTGGACTTCACACCAAAGTTAGTCAGAAGGAATAAAGAAGGACATTTCATACTGCTTAAGGGAAGCATAAATCAGCAAGAGAGAACAATCATAAACATCTATGCCCCAAAAAGTGGTTCATCCATGTATGTCAAACAAATCCTTCTCAATATCAGAAAACAAATAAATCATAACACAATAATACTAGGTGATTTTAACACGCCTCTCTCACCACTGGACAGATCTTCCAAACAAAAATTGAACAAAGAAACCATAGATCTCAATAACACAATCAATAATTTAGACTTAACAGACATTTATAGAATATACCATCCAACCAGGAGTGAATACACTTTCTTCTCAGCAGCACATGGATCCTTCTCTAAAATAGACCATAAATTATGCCACGAAGCTAATGTTAGCAAATACAAGAAGATAGAGACACTACCTTGTATTCTATCAGATCATAATGGATGGAAGTTAAAAATAAATGAAAGAGTAAAAAACAGAAACTACTCTAACACCTGGAGATTAAACAATATGCTATTATATGATGAATGGATAACAGAAGATATCAGGAAGGAAATTAAAAAATTCTTAGAGGTAAGTGAGAACAAAGGAACATCATATCAAAATCTCTGGGACACTATGAAAGCAGTACTTAGAGGAAAATTTATTTCATGGAGCGCATTCAATAAAAGAAGTAAAAATCAACAAATAAACGACCTAACACTACAGCTCAAAGCCCTAGAAAAATAAGAACAGACCAGCATCAAAGTAGTAGAAGACAGGAAATAGTTAAATTCAGAACTGAAATCAACAAAATTGAAACAAAAGAAACAATACAAAAAATTGACAAAATAAATAGTTGGTTCTTTGAAAAAATAAACAAAATTGATAAACCTTTAGCCACACTAACAAAGAGAAGATGAGAGAAAACCCAATTCACTAAAATCGGAATGAACAAGTAAATATCACAACAGACATGATTGAAATACAAAATTAGAAGCTATTTTGAAAATCTATACTCCAACAAAATAGAAAATTTCAAAGACATCAACAGGTTTCTAGAGACATATGAATTGCCTACACTGAATGAGGAGGACATACACAATTTAAATAGACAAATTTCAAGTAATGAAATAGAAGAAGTCATCAAAAGCCTACCAACAAAGAAAAGTCCAGGACCAGATGGGTTCTCAGCCGAGTTCTACAAAACCTTTAAAGAAGAGCTCATTCCAATATTTCTCAAAGTATTCCATGAAATAGAAGAGGAGGGAACCCTCCCAAACTCATTCTATGAAGCCAATATCACCCTGATACCTAAACCAGACAGAGACACATCGAGGAAAGAAAATTTCAGACCAATATCCTTAATGAATGTTGATGCAAAAATTCTCAACAAAATTTTAGCAAATTGCATACAAAAACACATTAAAAAGATAGTGCATCATGATCAAGTGGGTTTCATCCCAGGGATGCAAGGTTGGTTCAACATCAGGAAATCAATAAATGTCATTCACCATATCAATAGACATAAGTCAAGAATCACATGATTATTTCAATAGATGCAGAAAAAACATTTGATAAAATACAGCGCCCCTTCATGATCAAAACACTAGAAAAAATAGGGATAGTGGGAACATTCCTTAACATTGTAAAGGCTATCTATGCTAAGCCCATGGCTAATATCATTCTAAATGGTGAAAAACTGAAAACATTCCCCCTGAAAACTGGAATAAGGCAGGGATGCCCCCTTGCACCACTTCTATTCAATATCGTCCTTGAATCTCTTGCCAGAGCAATTAGACAGACCAAAGAAATTAAAGGGATACTAATAGGAAAAGAAGAAGTCAAACTATCCCTATTTGCTGATGATATGATTATATACTTAGAGGAACCAGGAAATTCCACCAGAAAACTTTTAGAACTCATAAGTGAATTCAGTAAAATAGTGGGATATAAAGTCAATGCACATAAATCTAATGCATTTTTATACATAAGTGATGAATCTTCAGAAAGAGGAAATAGGAAAACTACCCCATTCACAATAGCCTTGAAAAAAAAATACTTGGGAATCAATCTCACAAAAGAGGTGAAAGACCTCTACAATGAGAACCACAGAACACTAAAGAAAGAAATTAAAGAAAATCTTAGAAGATGGAAAGATCTCCCATGTTCTTGGATAGGAAGAATTAATATTGTCAAAATGGCCATACTACCAAAAGTGCTATACAGATTCAATGCAATTCCAATTAAAATCCCAATGACGTACCATAAAGAAATAGAGCAAGCAATTATGAAATTCATCTGGAAGAATAAGAAACCCAGAATAGCTAAAGCAATCCTTAGCAGAAAGAGTGAAGCAGGGGGTATCGCAATACCAGATCTTCAACTCTACTACAAAGCAATAGAAACAAAAACAGCATGGTATTGATACCAAAATAGAAAGGTAGATCAATGGTACAGAATAGAAGAAACAGAAACAAACCTAAATAAATACAATTTTCTTATCCTAGAGAAAGGGGCAAAAATATGCAATGGAGAAAAGATAGCCTCTTAAACAAATGGTGCTGGGAAAATTGGAAATCCATATGCAACAGAATGAAACTAAACCCATATCTCTCACCCTACACAAAACTCAACTCAAAATGGATCAAGGACCTCGGAATTAGACCAGAGACCCTGCATCTTATAGAAGAAAAAGTAGGTCCAAATCTTCAACTTGTTGGCTTAGGATCAGACTTCCTTAACAGGACTCCCATAGCACAAGAAATAAAAGCAAGAATCAATAACTGGGATAGATTCAAACTAAATAGCTTTCTCTCAGCAAAGGAAAGTATCAGCAATGTGAAGAGAGAGCCTACAGAGTGGGAGAAAATCTTTGCCAATCATACTTCAGATAGAGCACTAATCTCCAGAATCTATAAAGAACTCAAAAAAACTCTACACCAAAAATGCAAATAATCCAATCGACAAATGGGCTAAGGAAATGAATAGACACTTCACAGAAGAAGATCTACAAGCAATCAACAAACATATGGGAAAATGTTCAACATCTCTAGTAAAAAGAGATTCCATCACACCCCAATGAGAATGGCGATTATCAAGAATACAAGCAACAACAGGTATTGGCGAGGATGTGGGGAGAAAGGTACACTCATAAATTGTTGGTGGGGCTGCAAATTAGTGCAGCCATCTGGAAAGCAGTGTGGAGATTCCTTAAAAAACTTGGAATGGAACCACCATTTGACCCAGTTATCCCACTCCTTGGCCTATACCCAAAGGACTTTAAATCAGCCTACTACAGAGATACAGCCGCATCAAAGTTCATAGGTGCTGAATTCACAATAGCCTGTTTGTGTAACCAACCTAGATGTCCTTCAATTGATGAATGGATAAAGAAACTGTGGTATATATATATAATGGAATATTACTCAGCCATGAAGAATGATAAAATTATGGCATTTGCAGGCCAATGGATGAAATTGGAGAATATCATGCTAAGTGAGATAAGCCAATCTCAAAAAACCAAAGGACAAATGATATCTCTAATAAGTGGATGATGACACATAATGGGGGGTGGGAGGGTTAGTGTTAGGGTTAAAGTTAGGGTTAGGGAGGGTTCAAGAATGGAGGAAGAAGGACTGTATAGAGGGAAAAGAGGTTTTGGGAATGGCAGGAAGGGAAAAAATAACAGAATGAATTAAACAACAATACCCTATGTAAATTTATGATTACACAAATGGTATGCCTTTACACCATGTACAAACAGAGAAACAACATGTATCCCATTTGTTTTGTTTACGATTAAAAAAAAAAGAATGATGTTGGCTGTGGGCTTAGCATAAATAGCCTTTACAATGTTGGGATATTTTTCTACTATTCCTATTTTTTCTAGTATTTTGAGCATGAAGGGGTGCTGTATTTTTTCAAATGCTTTTTCTGCGTCAATTGAAATAACCATGATACTTATCCTTAAGTCTATTGACATGATGGATTACGTGTATTGATTAATGAATGTTAAATCATCAGTGCATTCCAGGGATGAACCTCACTTGATCGTGGTGCACAATTTTCATAATATTTTTTTGGATATGGTTTGCCAGTATTTTGTTAAGTATCTTTGCATCTATATTCATCAAGGATATTGGTCTAAAATTTTCTTTCCTTGATGTGTCTTTTCTTGGTTTGGGTATGAGGGTGATATTAGCTTCATAGAATGAGTTTTGTAGGGTTCCCTCCTTTTCTATTTTCAGGAATACTTTGAGAAATTTTGGATTGAGTTCTTCTTTGAAGGTCTTGTAGAACTTGGCCAAGAATCCATCTGGTCCTGGGGTTTTCTTGGATGGTGAGCTTTTGATAGCTTCTTCTATTTCATTGCTTAATATTGGTGTGTCTAAATGTGTATGTCTTCCTGGTTCAGTTTGGAAGGATCATTTGTCTCTAGAAATTTGTTGATGTCTTTGGTATTTTCTATTTTGTTGGAATATAGATTTTCAAAGTAGCTTTTCATTATGTTATGTAATTCAGTGGTGTCTGTCATGATATTTCCATTTTCATCACAAATTTTAGTACTTTGAGTGTTCTCTCTTCCTCTCTTTGTTAGTGTGGCTAAGGGTTTGTCTATTTTATTTACTTTTTCAAAGAACCAACTTTTTGTTTTGTCAATTTTTTGAATTGTTTCTTTTGTTTCAATTTCACTGATTTTAACTCCAATTTTAATTATTTCCTGTCTTCTACTACTGTTGCTGTTATTCTGTTCTTCTTTTTCTAGGGCTTTGAGCTTTAATGTTAGGTCATTTAGTTGTTGACTTTTTATTCTTTTCTGGAATGCACTCCATGCAATGAATTTTCCTCTACTACTTTTTTTGTAGTATCCAAGAGATATTGATATGTTGTATCATCATTCTCATTGACCTCTAATAAATGTTTTTATCTCCTCCCTGATGTTTTCTGTTATCCATGCTTCATTGAATAGCATATTATTTAGTCTCCAGGTGTTGGAGTAATTTCTGTTTTTTTATTTTGTCATTGATTTCTAATTTCATCCCATTATGATCTTATAGAACACAAGGCAGTATCTCTATTTCTTGCATTTCCTAAGGGCTGCTTTTTGGCATAACATGGTCTATTTTTCAGAAGGTTCCATGTGCTGCTTAGAAGAAAGTGTATTCGCTTGTTGATGGATGGAATTTTCTGTATGTCTGTTAAGTCTAGGTTATTGATTGTTTTATTGAGTTCTGTGGTTTCTTTGTTTAGTTTTTTTTTTGGAAGATCTATCTAGTGGTGACGGTGGTGTGTTAAAGTCACCCTGAATTACTATGTTGTGGTCTATTTGAGTCCTGGAATTGAGAAGGGTTTGTTTGATGTACATGGATGCACCATTGTTTGGGGCATAAATATGTACTATCATTATGTCTTCCTCATTTATGGTTCCCTTAAGCAGTATGAAATGTCCTTCTTTATCCCTTCTGACTAACTTTGGTTTGTTATTTCAAAAGTCCACTTTTTTTGAAATAAGGATGGAACCCCTTCATTTTAATTAGTCCATGTGCATGGTAGTTTTTTTTTTTTTTTTTCATCCTTTCACCTTTAGTCTGTGGATGTCTTTTTCTTTGAGATGAGTATCTTGAAGGTAGCATATTGTTGGATCTATGTTTTTAATCCATTCTGCCAGTCTGTCTTTTGATTGATGAGTTTAGGCCATTAACGTTCAGGGTTATTATTGAGATATAATTTGTATTCCCAGTCATTTGGGCTTATTTTTGGTTTTTAACTTGGCTTGGTTTCTCCTTTGAATGGATTTTTCTTTAAGGTAGTTCCTCCATTTGCTGACCTACATTGTTGTTTTTCATTTCCTCCTCATGGAATATTTTGTTGAGAATATTCTGTAGTGCAGGCTTTCTACTTGTAAATTCTTTTAACTTTTATTTATCATGGAAGGATTTTATTTCATCTTCAAATCTGAAGGTTAGTTTTGCTGGGTATAGGATTCTTGATTGGCAACCATGTTCTTTCAGAGTTTGAAATATGTTGTTCCAGGCCCTTCTAGCTTTTAGGATCTGGGCTGAGAAATCTGCTGATATCAAAATTGTTTTCCCCCTATATGTAATCTGATACTCTTCTCTTGCAGCTTTCAATATCCTATCTTTATTTTGTATATTAAGCATTTTCATTATAACGTGTCTTTGTGTGGATCTGTTGTGATTTTGTGCATTTGGTGTCCCATAAGTCTCTTGTATTTCATTTTCCATTTCATTCTTCAGGCTTGGGAAATTTTCTGATATTGTTTCATTGTATAGGTTGTTCTTTTATTTGGTTTGTATCTCTGTGCCTTCCTCAATTCCAATAATTCTTAAATTTTGTCTTTTCATGGTGTCCCATAGTTCTTGGAGATTCTGTTCATGATTTCTTACCATCTCTGTTTGGGCAACTTTATTTTCAAGATTAAATATTTTGTCTTCATTGTCTGAGGTTCTGTCTTCCAAGTGATCTAATCTGTTGGTGATGCTTCCCATTGAGTTTTTTATTTGTTTTATTGTTTCCTTTATTTCAAGTATTTCCATTTGGTTTTTATTTTTATTTATTTATTTTTTTGAGAATATCTATCTCTGTTGAAATGATCTTTTTCTTTCTGCAGTTGCTCTTTCAACTGCTTATTGGTATGATCATTCATTGCCTGCATTTCCTCTCTTATCTCATCCTTTGCTTCATGAATCTTCTTAAGCATATATAATCTGAAGTCCTTTTCTGATATTTCTTCTACCATACTTTAATATAGACTCTATATTTGTTTGGATAATTTTCTCCCTTTTTTTTTATGTTGTTCATGTGTCTTCCCCTCTAGCAATGCAGATCTGGTGTATTGCAGTTTCTCCCCTATAGGCTTATAGTGACCCTATTGGTTTCCAAAACCTTTTCTTTAAGGGGGAGATCAACATTAGCAGTGCCCAATTCAGACTATGTATCCATAGACCAAATAGCCCCTATGAGGACAATAATAATATTGTCATAATAAAGATAATGAGTTCAATTATTATCTTCAGTAACAAATAGAGTTGGAATAAAGAGAATGCGAACAAAGAGAATGCGAAGATCCAAGATGGAGTCCTAGAGGGAGGCTGCATTCCTTGCCTCTCTGTAACTTGGGTTTCAAGCAGAGGATATCTGTTTCTTGGTGAGGCAGTTTTTGTTGCTTATTGATCCCCTGCTGTTTACCCCATTTGTCTAGTGTGATCACCTGCAGTCTGCCAGCTTATCTCCACCTCTTTGAGTGCAGATTGCTCAGTGTCAGGCATTTGTCATCTGCCATTTGCCTACCTCTTGACTGTCCATAGCCTGCCTTTTACCTATCCATCACCTACTGCCCGAGGTTCACCTCCCGATCATCTGACAGCAGTCAGCAAACTGACTGCAGAATGCCAGTGGAGCACCAGCTGCCTGCTGTTGCCTGGAAGTTCACTGTCACAGTACCTGCAGGTTTGGCTACACGTGGCTGCTGCCTTTTTGAGACAACAGCCAGGCCCCATAGGACCCCTGGCCGGACTGACTGAGACCGGTCTCCAGGATCCCTCAGCCGGACTGATCACTCCCTGCCTCTGGGGCCCTCTCATCGACTGACTGCTCCCCACCACCAGGATCCCCAGACTGACTGACTGAGCCCTATCATCAGGTCCCCCAGAGTGACTGCACCCCACCTCCAGGATCCCTCAACCAGACTGACAACACCCCACCTCCAGGACCTCTGCCTGACCAACCACTCCCTGCCTCCAGGACCTCCAGCTGACCATGCCCATACCCTGAACGCAGCTCCCCATTCGCCAACACATTAGGAAGCCAGAGCAGCCATTTTGGATAGTCCTGGAAGCCGAAGCTCCAATCTTTGGGTGGGGCAAATCCTACCCTGAGACTCATGCTGGAGACTTGAAGCTCATTGTCAGGTACCTCTCATACATCAGGCTCAAGTGTGTAAACTTGAGCGGGGAGGAGCATTCTGCTTTGGTCACCTAGGAAAGTACACAACTCCTCCAAGATGACTCATTGCTACCAAAGGAACCTGTATAAGAAACTTGTGGTCTGATCCCCTGTGGTGCATTGTGATTGGGCAAGAAACCTATAAAATGTATACCTGTTCCCACAATAAATGAGTTTGCAAACTGCTTGCCACAAGTTTGCTTCCATCCAACTCCCAGAGTCTGGGTCTTGACTCTGTGCCACTTACTCCAAATATGAGCTAGCCTGGCACAGGAGAAGCTACATCTGGTGCCTAACGTGACTAGACTACTCACACACCTCAGGATTGGCGTGTACCCCCTGATTTGGTAAGGGCCCCTTTATGTTTGGTGTGCTGACTGTCCTGTGAGGGTGAGCACAGTACCCCTGTTCCCCCTTTCTTCCATGTTCATCTTGATTTTCCTTATCCCCAAGAATAGGCACACACCACAATTCATATCAGGCGCCTTTCCACCAGCGGCTCCACTTTCACTTTCGGTTCACCTAGCAAATTCACATAAGGGATTGATCTTCCCAGAATTTGGAACCACATCTCCCTCTGTGGAGATTTCTACCGGAGACACCATGTGGGTATACAGCCTGACCTAATGACTCATGAATGATCCCCACTAAGTATGAGACATTGGATCCTAAACACCTCTTTGTATGTTGGAAGATAGGCTCCCTTTGTCCTCCCACTGGTCCTCTATCTTAGGCTTAGGGATACTCATTGCGGGTTACCTTACAGTCCTTCTCTTGGTACTTGAGAGATTCCTTTACTCCAATCCACAACTCAGCACCATCCTTTCACATAACTCCACTTCATAACAATGGGAAATCTGTGTCCCCCCAGCAGTGACCACCATGACTTGCCACCTTAAAGGCACTTCACCCGCAGTGCAGGCTTAAAGTGAAACCAAAAGATCTCAACTGTTTTTTGGGAAGAAACCGTAATCTTTGCACCATGGATCAGCTCTGAAAACATTTGGGACCCCTAAATTTGGATGAGGATCTTTCATTGACAAGTAAATGACCCTTCAAGCCTCTGCTTCAAGCATTGTAACTTCTGAGGACAAGGAGGAAGAAACTGATGATAAAAAGGCATCCCACCATCTGCCCCTCCTCTCTATACCCTTGGAATAAATTGCCCTGTCCTGCTCCCTCTGGAGTTCCCTCCACGAAGCCAGGAACTTTTAAAGGGTCTTCTTTTTCTCTCAAGGATCCATTTGCAGCATACCCTGTCAATTTGGGACCTGATGGGGGTGAAAGGCCTTGGAACCCCACTCTACTCCCAGACCTAACCCTCCTTGGAAAGGCATCACAGGATTCTGATCCTGACTCCCCTTACTTTGAAGAAGTACTTAACCAGTGGTCTGCTAATCTTCAAACTCCCTTCAATTGGCTTAATGTTCTCAAAGCCTGTTTAACTCATCTGCAATTTTTGCAAAGGAAAGCCTCCTACAAGGAAGAAGAAGAAACAGCACGCAATAAATTTGGTGTACAATATCCCCTTAATGTTGGACATATTTACAGGGCATGGTGCTTATGTTAGTCCACAAGTTCAATTGCAAATTGGTAACCTTATGTTTTTGACCAAGTCAAAGATTTGGCTATGAAGGGGAAATATCCAAAGGTCATTACAGAGTTCCTAAACTTCTTAGCTGATAAGAATTATAAGATCTCAAAGAATAAAGCTTAATTATGCCAACAAGTTCAATACTTAGGACCACAACTGTCTCAAGGAACCCACAAACAAGAGCAGGAAAATAACCACCATAGGACAATATCGTCTGCCCCAGAAATATCAAAAAGAGGCCTTCAAGCTCCTGTCCTCAGCTTACCTATGAAGCAAGATTTAAAATGTTTGTCATTGAGAGAAAAATAAATTCTGGATAGGCAGTCACAGGAAGCTCAGTAGCTGATGGTATATCTCAGTGAGGAGCTTAGCATAGTAACTTTATTCTCAAAAGTATTAGAAAATAAGGTCTCATAATTTTCTTTGTCATTCAAACCTGTCCTGAGAGAAATGATTAAAATGCCCTAGGCATCAAGTTTCTGCTAGAGCCTGTTATCTCAGCTCCTTTCAGATTTCAGTCAAGGCTTACATTGAAATGTAAATAGATGAAGCCAGAGGACCCAGTGGGAGACCAGTTTGAAACTAAAAAAAAAAAAAAAAAAAAAAAAAAAAAAAAAAAAATCTTACCTGAACTCCAGTAAAAGTAAATTGTATGGTGCTTTACTATAATAATTAACCATGTTATTTTTCCAGGACTCTTGCTTTTTCCTGAAATTCTCTATTTTTTTTTAGCTCATGATTTTTGTATCAGTTCTGTTTTTTTATTCAACTCTACAGTTATTTTTGAACATCTTTTAGATTGCAATGGAGATAAAAACTGCAAGGCCTTCATTTTGTGTTATGTGTATATCATGTTGTCTAATGTCGTGCTGTCTATGTATGTACCTGATAAAAAAATTGACATAAATAACAAACACTCAAAAAAATAAAAATCTAAAAAATGGATCCTGATAATTTTAATTGATGTGATTTAAAAAGGTTCAATTTAAATTGGGTAAACTAATAAAAGTAAATGTCTTTAAAATTAACTCACAAGTCTCTAGGTGATTAAACTAATAAATGTTGATGTTTATAAAATGTCTAATATCAATCATTTCTAGAACTTTTCTTCAACCGGAAAGAGCTGACGGATACTGTTCAATACACTTGTCTGATATCTTGGTTTTACAGTAAAATAAATAAATTAGACAACATATATATGATTATTCAAATGTGTTTGTTAGAGACATCTGATTAATTTGCAAATTTAAAATGCTAATTATTAAAAAACATCAAGTACTCATAACTCCTTAGATTCCATGGGTAATATATTTAAATGTTATAGGTGTTTTCATAGATTGGTAAATAAAAACAGGTTTAAAATTGCTTTGTGTCATCAATAAAAACAAGGTAACTAAGAGTTAAGTCCTAACAGGTACAATTCTATATACAAAGGGCTCCAAAAGTTTCAACTGTGTTTCAATTAGAGTATTATAAACAACAAAATATTTAATTTTGTTAAAATGGAGTAATTTATCTAAATTCAGAAATTTTATGAGTTGTTTCAGGATGTAAACAACAAGAGTTCAACAGATAGGAGAGAAAAAATAAAAGGTTCTACATATGGAAATATATTTAGTGAAAAACAAAATGTTTCTGGGTAAAAAAATGCTTATGTGGTAAACATGAGGGTCTAAGTAAGTGCTAAGACAGTCTGTGTGTAAGTAAAGGGCAAATATCAATAAGGGTGCGTGTAACTCATTTGGTTATATGTATGTGAGACAAGCAGTTAAAGCTATTTAAGATTTTTTCCTAAGGTCAAATACTAATGTACTGATATAAACCAAAGTTTAATCTATACAGTAAAATGACAAGAATTACGTAGAAACACTACTCTTAACACTATATCTGTTAATTTTTATTCTTTAGAACAATTACTCTTAAAAATTGGAGTTTGTACAATTATGGTTAAACATCAACAGTTAGAGTATAATACTATGTTACGGAGTCTAAAGTCTTCTTTAAAAACTACATTTGGTTAATATAAAAGTATAAAGTAATTGGAATTGTCATTATTTGTGTGTTAAATGTGTTCATTTATTCCAGGTAATGGTAATTTTAAATGTATAAGTGTAATTTTATTGGGGATTTGTTTCTATCATTTAATGCTCTATTACAGGACCTGTTATCAGTAGGCTCTATGTAAAATTTGTTACTTTTACAGAGATAAAAAATTAAATGAAATGTATTTCTAAAAGTTAGTGAGAGTCTCATTTATGTAAACATTATTATTGTGAAACATAAAAAACATTTTGTCACTTATACAAAAGAAAAGTTAAGAGCTCTCTCAGTCTTTCTTTGATTCAGGATATAATGTTTGATTTTGGATATAATGTTAAATTATGTTGACTAATGTTCATATGGACTCAGAAAAAAATATATGTAAACTTAAAATGATATTTAAGGAAGTCAAAGATCAACTTCAGAATTAGAACACTTAAGGTTTGTGAAGAGTCCAGCCTTACCTGAGATAAGGCTCTGACCCCATCCTTGCTGCATATTTCAGTGGCTCAAAAATAAGTCAGACTTCAGCTTATATAAAGTTATAGTCAAAAGAATGGTTCTTCTTATAAAATTGCTGTGATCTCAAACAGGGAATATAATATAGAACCAAAATGCTCAGCCAAAATTCAAGATAGCTATTATACAAGCTGAGTGTATTTTTACTCTTGCTAATTTCATTTTGTAAAACTGTTACCTGTTAGTTTTGCTGAGGCACTGCTCCAAGAACACACAACCTAAGTAACTTGTGATAATAAGCCATCACCTACAGAACAGAGAGGATGTAGTGGTAGCTTCCAGTACTAATACAGACTCTGGTTAAAGAAAATGGTAAATAACTGTAAAGTTATAGACATTGAAGTTAAAGCCCAGTACTCTTACTTTGTGACTGGTGAAACTGGCTTGCTCGATGATTAAGATCAAATTTAAAGATTGAGAATAAATACGGAGGCCAAAAAAGCCCAGTATTTGGCTCTTGCCCTCAGAGTCAGCCTGAATCCAGGGAACAAGAGGATTTCTCTAAGGAGCTTTACAACTCTGGGTCACATGACCTCCTCATCAGGGCGATTCATTAGACCACTGGAGAATGAAAAGCCAATCAGTTCACCTGCTGCAGAGGAGGGTCATTGGAAAAGGGAGACATCCCTGATGCTTCCAAGGGATGTCATATCATCAAGGAGACCCTACCCAGCAAATGGCACTAAAGGAGCTAAGAAGCTGCTCTCAAGTTTCCCACAAGTGACCCCTGTGGGAACTCAGCTACCTCTTAACAAGACAGGAACAAGTCAGTTTGACCAGCTTGATCTTAAACATCTAGCAAAACAGTTAAAACCAAGCATAACCATTCTTGGGCATTTAAAAGAAATAATACTTAAATGTAACTTTAAAAATTCACTTGTGTTAGGCCACTAGAATAAAGACTGGAAGCTACAAAACAGAGATTCTTAGGCAAATGTGCCTGACAACTATCAAGAGCAACTGCAAGAGTCAGAAAATTTTAGTCAGTTTAAGGCCCAAAGATCTTCCTAATCTACACAGGCAGGCTTTATCTATGTTTGCTAGTATGATCTAGTCCTAAGTAATAGAAATATAGAGATCTCTACTAAACACAGGTTATAACAATAACAGGATATTATACAAAATCAGATGACCTTAAGTAGTTCAGTTATATTTTCTGGGGACATCAATGACATTAAGAGTTAAATATGGTGTTTACATTCCTGATAACTTGGACAATGTTAAGGTTCCCACATAAAGGCTTGTCCTCTCCAGTCTTTATTAGGCCCTGTCATGGGAACAACTTCCAGTTTTTCCACTTCCTGGTGATAGATTTTTGACTTCTGTCATCTTCATGATATTCATTGACATGTTCCAGATTCTGCAACATTTATTTTTTATCAATCTCTTTTCAATACTCATTTCTTTTTTTCTCTCTCATAGAAGCACCCACCCCCAGATGACTTTACAACATGCTCTCTCCCAACCAGAATTCTACCATGGACCCCTTGATTGGCTTGATTTCTAAAAGGGACCTCCAAATTGCTTGCCTCATGCTGCCCCTTTTCAACTCAAAGCAGTCAGAGTGGTCATCACTCCCTTTCCTTACAGCAGTAAGGAGTTCCTAAAGAAAAATGAGAGAATGAAGCCAGAATTTGGGACAAGCAGTTATTGTAGAAATAGGGAATTGGGTCAAATGGAGGAAATGAAACACATGAAAGCCATCTGCCTCTGGAAGTTAGAGACTGCCCCTGGGAAGATGGAATGTCAAGGATCTCCAGAGCCCATTGAGTACCAGATTTACCTGCTCTTATCAAGGACTGCAGACAAAGAACTGCTAATTAATGCTCTCTGGGACTTTACCTCACTGAATCATTTTGGTCCTTCTCTTGCCCATTTGCTTCTCACTTAATGCATCTCTCCTGCAAAAGTAGGCCTATTCGCATTGGCAGGAAGGAGAGATAAGGGGGGAGAAAACTGGAGAACAAAAGAGACCTTAACCTATAAAATATGTAGGGTGCACTCACTTCTTGGGACTTTAGAACATCAACTGTAGCCCCCTTCTCCCTCACAGGAGAAGTCTGTATTATTGCCTTTGTGTAAAACTTGCTGAATATGCTAAATTCTACTATAATGTTAGGATCAGCCTGTATACTCTTCCTTAAAATACTTGCAGTTCTTAAATGTTTTTGGTCCATTTTCAACAAAAGAATCACAAGGGTTCAGGTCAATCAAGTCCTCCTGAAGGAATCCTTTGTCCAAATTAATAAAAATGGGGGAAATTTTGGGAGAAATCATAGTTCTTGGCTGGCAGCATGAATGTCTCAAGTGTGTAAACCTGCAGGGAGGAGTGTTTCACTTCGGCCACATAGGAAAGTACACCACTCCCCCAAATTGACCCAATGTTACCAAGGGAACCTATATAGGAACCTGGTGGTCTGATCCCTTGTGGCGCATTGTGATTGGGCAAGAAACCTATAAAATGTATAGCTATTCCTGCAATAAATGAGTTTGCAAGGTGCTCACCACAAGCTTGCTTCCCCCCAACTCCCAGAGTCTGGTTCTTGACTCTGCTCCACTTACCCCACATATGAGCTAGCTTGGCACAAGAGAACCTACAAGAATCCATGAACAGAATTTCTAAGAATAATGGAATAACATTAAAACACTTAATATAAGAGTTATCAAGATAGAAGAAAGAGCAGAGACACAAACCTAAGGAATACACAATCTTTTTAATAACATAATATCAGAAAATTTCCCACACCTAAAGAATGAAAAGGAAAATCAAATTCAGGAAGCTTACAGTTCCCCAAATGTACAAAATTATAGAAGATCCACACCAAGACACACTATAATGAGAATGACTAAAATACAGAATAAGGATAAAATCTTTAAGGCTGTGGGAAAAAACAAAAACAAAACCAAAACAATACATATAGGGGAGAAAACGTTCCAATCTCAACTGCTTTCCCAACCCAGAACCACAAAGGTAAGTGGACATGTAATAATATATTTCAAGCTCTGAAAGAAAATGGATGATAACCAAAAAGTTTATATCCAGCAAAATTAAGTTTCAGATATGATGATTAAATAAAAATCTTTCATGATAAAGAAAAGTTGAAAGAAATCACAATTATAAAGCCTAAACAACAGAACATTCTCAGCAAAATATTCCATAAGGATGAATTGAAAAAAAAAAAAGGGGGTTAAAACCAGCAAAGGGAGGAATTGCAAAAAGGAATAATTAAGGGAGAAACTATGTCAAATGAAAGTCAGAAATAAACCAAAGTGACCAGGAACACAAGTCATATCTAAGTAATAACCTTGAATATTAATGGCCTAAACTGATCAATCAAAAGAGATAGACATGCAGATTGGAATAAAAAAAAAATACCCAACATTATGCTGTCCCCAAGAAAACCCCTCATATGCAAAACATCCACAGACTGAAGGTGAAATGATGGGGAAAATCATGCCACTCATATAGATTGCTTAAACAAGCAGGGGTTTCCATTCTCATAGCAGATAAAGTGAACTTCAAACCAAAGTTAATCAGAAAGAAAAAAGAAGTTTATTTCATTCAACTGAAGGGAATTATGTATAAACAAGCATAAAGATTTTAAATAATTTGCTCCAAACAATGGAGTATCTATGTATATCAAACAAATCCTTCTTAATTTCAAGAATCAATTATACCTCAGCACAATAATACTGGGCAACATTAACACACCTTTCTCACTACTGGACAAATCTTCTAAACCAAAACTAAATAAAGAAACTATAAAACTATATAATACAATCAATAATTTAGACTTAAAAGACATACATAGAATATACCATCCATCAGTGGGAGAATAACTTTTTCCTCAGCAACACAATACCTTATGTCACAAAACATCTATTAGTAAATACAAAAATATGCAGATACTACCCTGCATTTTATAAGATAATAGTGAACTAAAACTAAAAATCAATGATGAAATAAAAAAAATAGAAGCTACTCTAACACATGGAGATAGAATAATACACTATTTAATAATGATTGGATAATAGAATATGTCAAGGATAAAAAGAAAAAATACTTGGAGGTAAATGAGAATACCAATATACCAAAATCTCTGTGAAACAAGAAGACAGTAATAAGAGGAAAGTTCATTGCATATTGCATTGAGCTCATTTATTAAAAGAATAAAAAGTCAAAAAATAAATGACCTAACATTACATCTGAAAGTCCTAGAAAAAGAAGTACCAATCAACACAAAAAAGTAGAAAACAGGAAATAATTAAAATCAGAGCTTAAATTAATGAAGTGGAAACAAAATAAACAATTGAAAAAATTGACAAAACAAGAAGTTGGTTCTTGAAAAATAAATAAAATTGATAAACCCCAAAGCACATAACAAAGAGATAGAGAAAACCCACATTACTAAAATATGTGATGAAAAAGGAAATATCACAATGGACACAACTGAAATACAGAAGATAATCAGAAACTCTTTTTTTATTATTTTTATTTAGCTTTTAATTTTTTACAGACTGCATTTTGATTCATTGTACACAAATGGGGTACATAATTTTGTTTCTATGGTTGTACACAATGCAGATTCATACCATTTGTGTAATCATACACGTACATAGGGCAATTATGTCTGTCTTATTCCACCATTTTTCATATCTCCTCCCTCTCATTCTCTTCTACATATTCTAAAGTACACCCATTATTCTCTCATCCCCCACCCCCAACCCCATTATATATCATCCTCCACTTATCAGGGAAAACATTTGGCCTTTGGTTTTTTGGGCTTGGCTTATTTTACTTAGCATGATATTCTCCAATTCCATCTATTTATTTGCAAATGCCATAATATTATTCTTCCTTATGGGTTAATAGTATTCCATTGTGTATATATACCAGAGAAACTCTTTTGAAAATTTATACTGTAATAAAATAGAAAATATTGAAGACATTGACCAATTTCTGGAGACATAAGACCCACATAAACTGAATGAGGAGGTCATACATAATTTTAACAGAACAATTTCAAGTAATGAAATAGAAACACCATTAAAATTCTACCAATTAAGAAAATCCCAGGACCACAGAGATTCCAAGCAGAGTTCTGTAAGAACTTCAGGGAAGAATTAACACTCAAATTACTTCTTGAAATACAAGAGGAGGGAACCCTACCAAACTCATTCTATGAAGCTAATGTCATCCTCATACCCAAACCAAGAAAAGATAGATCGAGGAAAGAAAACTTTAGACCAATATCCTTGATGAACACAGACACAAAGATCCTTAACAAAATACTGGCAAATTTCATACAAAAATATATTAAAAAGATAGTGCACCATGATTAAGTGGGGATTATCCCAGGGATACAAGGTTGGTTCAACATCCAGAAATCAATAAATGTAATTCATCACATCAATAGACTAAAAGTTAAGAATCATGATTATTTCAATAGATACTGAGAAAGTTTGGTAAAATACAGCACTCATCATGCTCAAAACACTAAAAAAAAAAAAAAAAATAGAAATAGTAGGAACACACCCCAACATTGTAAAGGCTATCTATGCTAAACCCACAGCCAACATCATTTTTAATAGAGGAAAACTGAAAGCATTCCCTCTAAAAACTGGAACAAGACAGAGATGCCCTCTTTCAACACTTCTATTCAACATTGTCCTTGAAATACTAGCCAGAGCAATTAGACAGACCAAAGAAATTAAAGGGATATAATTAGGAAAAGAAGAACTCAAGTTGTCATTATTTGTCAATGACATGATCCTATATTTAGAGTATCCAAAAAAACTCCACTAGAAAATTTTTAGAACTAATAAATGAGTGCAGCAAAGTAGCAGGATATAAAATAAATATGCATAAATCTAAAGCATTTCTATTCATAAGTGATGAATACTCTGAAAGAGAAATTAGGAAAACCACTCCATTCACAATAGCCTCAAAAAAAAAAATACTTGGGAATCAATTTAACAAAAGAGGTGAAACATCTCTACAATGAAAACTACAGAACATTAAAGAAAGAAACTGAAGAAAACCTTAGAACATGAAGAGATCCCCCATGTTCTTGGATAGGCAGAATTAATATTGTCAAAATGGCCTTTCTACCAAAGGCACTATACAGATTCAATGCAATTCCAATAAAAATCCCAATGACATTCCTCATAGAAATAGAGAAAACAATCATGAACTTCATCTGGAAGAACAAGAGACCTCAAATAGTCAAAACAATCCTAAGCAGAAAAAGGGAAGCAGGAGGTATCACAATACCACACCTTAAACTATACTACAGAGCAATAGTAACAAAAACTGCATGGGTTTGACACCAAAATAGGCAGGCAGACCAATGGTACACAATAGATGGCACAGAGACAAATCCACATAAATACAACCACCTCATACTATACAAAGGAACTAAAAACATACAATGGGGAAAATAAAACCTGTTCAACAAATGGTGCTGGCAAAACTGGAAATCCCTATGAAGTAAAATAATATTAAATCTCTATTTCTCACTGTGCGCAAAACTCAACTCAATGTGGAACAAGGACTTAGGAATTAGACCAGAGAGCCTGCACCTAATAGAAGACAAAGTAGGCCTGACTCTCCATCATGTTGACTTAGGATCACCCTTCCTTAATAAGACTCCCAAAGTACAAGATATCAGACCAAGAATCAATAAATGGAATGAACTTAAACTAAAAAGCTTTTTCCCAGCAGGGGATACAATCAACAATGTGAAAAGAGAGCCTACAGAGTAGAAGAAAATCTTTTCCACATGCACTTCAGTTAGAGCACTTATCTCTAAAATTTATAAAGAACTTACAAATATTTGCACCAAAAATACAAAGAACCCAATCAATAAATGGGCCAAGGAATTGGACAGACACTTTACAGGAGAAGACATATAGGTGGTTAATAAATATATGAAAAAGTGTTCAACATCTCTAGTAATTAGAGAAACACAATTAAAACAACTCTAAGGTTTCCTCTTACTCCAATTAGAATGGCTATTATCAAGAACACAAACAATAGATGTTGGCATGGATGTGGGGAAAAAGGCACACTCATACTTTGCTAGTGGAGTTGCAGTCACTCTGGAAAGTAGTGTGGAGGATCTTCAGAAAATTTGGTATGGATCCACCTTTTGAGTCAGTTATCCCACTCCTCGGTTTATACCCAAAGGACATAAAATTAGCATACTATAGTAACACAACCACATCAATGTTTATAGCAGCTCAATTCACAATAGCCTAGATTATGGAATCAACCTAGATGCCCTTCAACAGATGAATGGATAAAGAAATTGTGGTATATATACACAATGGGATATTATTTAGCTATAAAGAATAATAATATTATGGCATTTGCAGATAAGTGGATGGAATTGGAGAATATCATGCTAAGTGAAATAAGCCAATCCCAAAAAACCAAAAACCTAATGTTTTCCTGATAAGTGGAGAATGATATATATTGGGGGTTGGGGGAGTTGGGAGTGAGAAAAGAATGGAGGAACTTTAGATCATTTAGAAGGAAATGAGAGGGAAAGGGGGTATGAAAAATGGTGGAATGAGACAGACATCATTATCCTTTGTACATGTATGATTATGTGAATGGTATGAATCTACATCATGTACAACCATAGAGACAAAAAGATGAACCCCATTTGTGTACAATGAATCAGAATGCAATCTGTAAAAAATTTTAAAATAATAATAATACAAATATATATACAATGGAATATTACTCAGCCATAAAGAATAAAATTATGGCATTTGCTGGCAAAAGGATGAAATTGGAGAATATCAGGCTAAGTGAGATAAGCCAATCTCAAAAAACCAAAGGACAAATGATCTCACTGATAAGCGGATGATGACACATAATGGGGGGTGAGAGGGAGGTAAGAATGGAGGAAGGAGGGACTGTATAGAGGGAAAAGAGGGGTGGGAGGAGTGGGGGGAAGGAAAAATTACAGAATGAATCAAATATGATTACCCTATGTAAATGTATGATTACACAAATGGTATGCCTCTATTTCATGTACAAACAGAGAAACAAGATGTATCCCATTTGTTTACAATGAAAATAAATTTAAAATATAATAATACAAAAGGAGACTGGACACAAGTCCAAGAAACATAGCATGAGTTAATGGTATAGTCACTGGTTAGATCTGCAAGCACTTGACTAGTAAAGTTAACAAGATCCAAAGAAGCAGGTAGATGCCATAAATCATTTTGAATACCTCTTGATTTTGTGGTCAACAAACTACTAACAACCCCTCCAGGAATCATGAATTCATTATGTGGATGCACTGAATCAAATCTGTGTGACTAGTCCAGGACATATGAATTAGATTGGGAAATGTTATTTCTTAACAGGAACTAGTTAACACTATCTAGCCATTGGTTAAAAATCCTCACTTCTAAGGTGATGGAATTAGAGCAATAAGGAAATGAAGGGTATTTGAGAAAGTTCTTATAACTGGAATTATGAGACTATTTTAATAATAGAGTGTATATATATATTATGAAATCCCAAGGAGTGCAAACTATGGCAACACATGTACCACCATACAATATCATATATTTCTGGGACACTTGTAAACATCCAGTTTTTTGATGAATAGACAAATAGAAATCTTGATACTATAACCAGAATAAGAATAATTAAATTCTTGAGGGAATTATATGGTGGTCAGATTAGAATCTGTTCAGATATTTAAATGTAAAGGCCCTGAAATCCTCAGGTAAGTATTTTTAAGGCAAAGAAGACTTGTATATCTGAGATCATTCCATGTTTGTTCTCCCTGTGTTTAGTGAGGGACTTGTTAAAAAAGCAGAGTGGCAAATGCCAGAGCAGATAAGATAGTCATTTAGGTATCACAGTGACTTGAGTTTAAAAGTGACACTTTTTTCTTTTTTTTTTTTTAAATGGTTTTGGATCTCTGCAGATTTGTGAGCATTGCAAGCTCTATAAACTCTGTAAGCCCCTCAAATTTACATTTTAAATGCAAGCCTACGAGAGAGGAAGTATTAGTAGAAGCTAAGAAGTAAGGAAAGATACTGTTTTGAGTTTCAGAGGCAAAACATCTTCAGTCTCCTTAGTTGTGTTTCCTTTGGAGATCACCAGAGTCCTTGAAACTCTAGCCAGAGAAATTAGGCAAAAGAAGAAAATTATATGTGTATGAATAGGAAAGAAAGAACTCAGATTATCCATTTGCTGATTATATGATCCTATATTTGCAGACCCAAAAAATATACCACAAGACTTTTAGAGTTTGTAAATTAATTCAGCAAAGTAGCAAGATACAATGCCAACACTTATTAATTGCATTCCAATACATTAATGATGAATTTGTTGAAAAAGAAATTAGGACAACAATACCATTCAAAACAGCCCCCAAAATTAAATATTTCAGAATCAATATAACAAAAGTGGTGAAGGACCACTACAACAAAAACCATAGAGTGCTAATATACAAAAATAAAATAAGACTTACAAGATAAAAAGAGTTCTCAAGTTCTTGATAATGTAGAAATAATAGCATCAAAATGGCCACACTACCAAAAGAAATAAACAGATTCATTGCAATTTCCATCAACATTCCAATGATATCCTTCATAAAAATAAAAAAGCAGTTATGAAATTAATTTGGCAAAAAAGAATGCAGAATAGCCAAAGCAATCCTTAGCAAGAAAAGCAATGCAGAAACATAACACTACCTGACCTCCAATTATACTAGAGTGCTATAGTAACAAAAACACCATAGTACAAACATGAAAATATTCGGGAAGATCAAAGAAATAGAATAAAGACAGAGTCAAACCCACATAGATGCAGTTATCTGATAGTAGACAAAGGTGCCAAAAACATACAGTGAAGAAAAGGTAGCCTTTTAAATAAATGGTGTTGGGAAAATGAAAAATCCATACATCGTAGAATAAAATTTACCTGCTATCTCCCACCTCACACAAAATTAAACTCGATGACTATCAAATATTTAGTAATTAGACCAGAAATCCTACAACTACTATCAGAAAATGTAGGTCAAACACTAACATGTTTACTCAATGACTGACTTTCTTAAAAAGACTCCAAAGCACAAGAAGTAAAATCAAAAGTCTGTATGTGGGCCATGGAGCAGAGCTAGCCAGCCCGCTGACCCCTACACCAAGGAAAGAGTCATCAAGCAGAGCTAGCCAGCTAGCTGAACCCAAGGCCGAGGTTAGATGCCATTGCTGAGCCTGCCTGCCTGCCCCCTATGGCTGAGGGACATTGCACTTGTCTCTGTGCTGCCTCAGTGCACCCTCACTTGGGCTCCCCAGTTTCTTTATAGGCTGGTGCAGGCATTTTGAATTATTCCTGAGGGCATGGCCACCATCATTGAAAGGATGGCTCCCTTTCCAAGACACCTACAGGAGACTGGAGGCCCTTTGACAGGACTCAGGATTCAAGAAGAGGAGGTATTGAGAGACTCAGGACCAACTCAGAGCAGCCAGGTGTGTCTCTCCCACAGGGCCAGTCTCCCTGGATGGGTCAGTAGTCCCAGAATGCAGGGAACTTTATGGAGAAGAGTTGCCCAATGAGACTCCCCCACTGGAGCTGTGAACCCAGACAACCAGGAGCATTGTAGAGGAGGCCTGCCCAGCAAGACACTTCAGCACAGAGCGAGGGTCCCAGGCCTGGGCAGTAGGTCCAGTCCCCAGAGAAAGTCATAGAGGAGGGTCACTCAGAGAAAGAGTTCATTTCAGGGCTGGGCCCGCCAGACCTGGTGATAGTTCCAGGCGCCAGGGAATGTCGCAGAGCAGGGCTGCCCAGTGAGAGTCTCAATCACAGGGTGAGGATCCCTGACCCAGGAGGTAGGACCAGATGCCTGGGAATGTCACAGAGGAGGGTTGCCCAGCTCAGGTGGTAGTTCTGGACTGAAGGGAACTTCTCAGAGGAGAGCTGCCCAGTGAGATGTCCCCACCAGGTGAGTCTTCCCTGCTGGGTGAGGCTTTCCCACCAGAGTGGTAAAACCAGAGACATAGGCCCAGACTAGCTATGCCCCAACATGCAGTCTAGTCCCCCTTTTGACTGACCATCAGTCAAAGAATGGAGGCACCTCTTCCCACTAGCAGGAAATATACCCCACCTGAAGGCCAACACCGCTAGAGGGGCAGCTTCCTTGTGTATCACTGAATTATCAACTTCCTCCAAGACTTCAGGCTACTGAAGGTTAGGAGGCAAGTTATTGGATATCTACGGGGACACTCTAAGTCAATGGAGTTTCACTACTAGAGGAGTAGATACCTGACCAATATGAGAAAACAAGGGAAGAAAATGTCCCAAACAAATCTAGATGCTACAGCAATGAAATCCAATGACAACATGGCAGAAGAAATGTCAGAAAAGGAGTTCAGAATGCACTTAATTAAAATGATCAGAGAAGAAAATGAGATGAAAGAGCAAATGCAGGCTTTGAATGATCACACCAATCAACAGTTAAAGGAGCAAATGTGGGAAGCAAAAAGATCATTTCAATAAAGAGTTAAGATATTGAAAAAAAATTCCTTGAAATGAAGGAAACAATAAACCAAATTAAAAATTCCATAGAAAGCATAACCAATAGGATAGAACAATTGAAAGACAGAACCTCAGACATTGAAGAAAAAATATTTAATCTTGAAAACAAAGTTGACCAGACAGAGAAGATGGTAAGAAATCATGAACAGAATCTACAAAAATTATGGGATATCATGAAAAGGCCAAATTTAAGAATTGTTGGGATTGAGGAAGGCACAGAGAACAAACCAAAGGAATGAACAATCTATTCAATGAAATAATATCAGAAAATTTCCCAAATCTGAAGAATGAAATGGAAAATCAAGTACAAGATGCTTGTAGAACTCCAAGTGTACAAAATTACAATAGACACACACCAAGGCACATTATAATGAAAATACCTAACATACAAAATAAAGACAGAATTTTAAAGTCTGTAAGAGAAAAGAATCAAATTACATTCAGGGGGAAACCAATATGGCTATCAGTAGATTTTTCAACCTACACCCTAAAAGCTAGAAGGGCCTGTAATAACATTTTTTAAGCTCTGAAGGAAAACGGATGACAACCAAGAATCTTATACCCAGTAAAACTTACCTTCAGATTTGATGAAAAATAAAATCCTTCCATAATAAACAAAGCTAAAAGAATTCACAAAAAGAAAGCCAGCACTACAGAACATTCTCAACAAAATATTTCATGAGGAAGAGATGAAATACAATGATGTAAATCAGCAAAGGAAGGAACTATCCTAAAGGAATATTCAAATAAAGGAGAAACCAAGTCATATCAAAAAACAAAAATGAGGTCAAATGACCAGGAATACAAATCTTATCTCAGTAATAACCCTGAATGCTAATGGCCTGAACTCATCAATCAAAAGACATAGACTGACAGATTGAATTAAAAAGAGATCCAACAATATGCTGCCTGTAAGAGACTCATTCATAGAGAGATACCCACAAACTAAAGGTGAAATGATGGGAAAAACCATACCATGCACATGGACTCAGCAAAAGCTGGAGTATCCATCCTCATTTCAGATAATGTGAACTTCAAGCCAAAGTTAGTCAGAAGGGATAAAGATTTCATACTGCTTAAAGGAAGAATAAAACAGCAAGACATAACAATCATAAATATCTATGCCCCAAACAGTGGCTCATCCATGTACGTCAAATAAATCCTTCTCAATTCCAGAAATCAAATAGACCACAACACAATAATACTAGGTGATTTTAACACACCTCTCTCAACTCTGGGCAGATCTTCCAAACAAAAATTGAACAAAGAAACCATCGATCTCAATAACACAGTAAATAATTTAGACTTAAGGGGCATATATAGAATATACTATCCAACAAAGAACAAATACACTTTCTTCTCAGCAGTACATGGATGCTTCTCTAAAATAGGCCATAATCTATTCCACAAAGTTAATGCTAGCAAATACAAGAAGATAGAGATACTACCTTGTATTCCATCAGATCATCATGGATTGAAATTAGAAATAAATGACAGAATAAAAAACAGACTACTACTCCAACTGCTGGAGATTAAATAATATGCAATTGTATGATGAATGCATAACAGAAGTATCAGGCAGGAAATTAAAAAATTCATAAGGTAAATGAGAACAAAGGCACATAATATCAAAATCTCTGTGACACTATGAATTCAGCATTTAGAGGAAAATTTATTTCGGGGAGAGCATTCAATAAAAGAAGAAAAAAATAAACAAATAAATGACCTAACACTACAGCTCAAAGCCCTAGAAAAAGAAGAACAGAGCAACACCAAAGTAGTAGAAGACAGGATATAGTTAAAATCAGAGCTGATATTAATGAAATTGAAACAAAAGAAACAATACAAAAAATTGACAAAATAAATAGTTGAATCTTTGAAAAAATAAACCAAATTGATAAACCCTTAGCGACACTAACAAAGAGAAGGAGAGAGAAAATCCAAATTACTAAAATTCGGAATGAACAAGGAAATATCACGACAGACACGAATGAAATACAAAACACAATTAGAAGCTATTTTGAAAAGCTATACTCCAACAAAATAGAAAATCTCGAAGACATCAACAGGTTTCTAGAGACATATGAATTGCCTAAACTGAACGAAGTGGATACACACAATTTAAATAGATCAATTTCAAGTAATGAAATAGAAGAAGTCATCAAAAGTCTACCAACAAAGAAAAGTCCAGGACCAGATGGGTTCTCAGCTTAGTTCTACAAAACCTTTACAGAAGAGCTCATTCCAATACTCCTTAAAGTATTCCATGAAATAGAAGAAGAGGGAACCCTCTCAAACTCATTCTATGAAGTCAATATCGCCCTGATTCCTAAATCAGAGAGAGACACATCGAGAAAGAAAATTTCAGACCAATATCCTTAATGAACATTGATGCAAAAATTCTCAACTAAATTTTAGCAAATTGCATACAAAATATATTAGAAAGTGCACCATGATCAAGTGGGTTTTATCGCAGGGATGCAAGGTTGGTTCAACATTCAGAAATCAATAAATGTAATTCACCATATCAACAGGCTTAAAGTCAGGAATCACATGGTTATTGTGATAGATGCAGAAAAAGCATTTGATAAAATACAGCATCCATTCATGCTCAAAAGACTAGGAAAAATAGGGATAGTGGGAACATTCCTTAACTTTGTAAAAGCCATCTTTGCTAAGTCCATGGCCAATAGCATTCTAAATGGTGAAAAACTGAAAGCATTCCCCCTAAAAAGTGGAACATGACAGGGACACCCTCTTTTACCACTTGTATTCAACTTTGTCCTTGAAACTCTAGCCAGAGCAATTAGACAGACCAAAGAAATTAAAAGGATATGAATAGGAAAAGAAGAACTTAAACTATCCCTATTTGCTGATGACATGATTATATATTTAGAGGAACCAGAAAATTCCACCAGAAAACTTTTAGAACACATAAGTGAATTCAGTAAAGTAGCAGGATATAAGATCAATGCTCATAAATCTAAAGTATTTTTATACATAAGTGATGAATCTTCGGAAAGAGAAGTTAGGAAAACTACCCTATTCACAATAGCATCGAAAAAAATAAAATACTTGGGAATCAATGTAACAAAGGAGATGAAAGACCTCTACAATGAGAACTACAGAACACTAAAGAAAGAAATTAAAGAAAACCTTAGAAGATGAAAAGATCTCCCATGTTCTTGGATAGGCAGAATTAATACTGTCAAAATGGCCATACTACCAAAAGTGCTATACAGATTTCATGCAATTCCAATTAAAATCCCAATGATGTATCTTACAGAAATAGAGCAATCAATCATGAAACTCATCTGGAAGAATAAGAAACCCAGAATAGCTAAAGCAATCCTTAGCAGGAAGCAGGAAGAGTGAAGCAGGGGGTATCACAATACCAGAACTTCAACTACACTACAAAGCAATAGTAGCAAAAACGGCATGGTATTGGCACCAAAATTGACAGGCAGATCAATGTCACAGAATAGAGGACATGGACAAAAACCCAAATAAATACAATTTTCTCTTACTAGACAAAGGGACCAAAATATGCAATGGAGAAAAGATAGCCTCTTCAACAAATGGTACTGAGAAAACTGGAAATCCATATGCAACAGAATGAAACTAAACCCCTATCTCTCACCTTGCATGAAAATCAACTCAAAATGGATCAAGGACCTTGGAATATGATCAGAGACCTTGTATCTTGTAGAAGAAAAAGTAGGTCCAAATCTTCAACATGTTGACTTAGGATCAGACTTCCTTAACACAAGAAATAAAAGCAAGTATCAATAACTGGGATAGATTCAAACTAAAAAGCTTTCTCTCAGCAAAGGAAACTATCAGCAATGTGAAGAGAGAGCCTACAGAGTGGGAGAATATCTTTGCCACTCATACTTCAGAGAGAGCACTAATTTCCAGAATATATAAAGAACTCAAAAAAATCTACATGAAGAATACAAATAACCCAATCAACAAATGGGCTAAGGATATGAACAGACAATTCACAGAAGAAGATCTACAAGCAATCAACAAACATATGAAAAAATATTCACCATCTTTAGTAATAAGAGAAATGCAAATCAAAACTACACTAAGATTCCATATCACACCAATTAGAATGGTGATTATCAAGAATACAAGCAACAATAGGTGTTGGAGAGGACGTGGGGAAAAAGGTACACTCATACATTGCTGGTGGGGCTGCAAATTAGTGCAGCCACTCTGGAAAGCAGTGTGGAGATTCCTTAGAAAACTTGGAATGGACCTACCATTTGACCCAGCTATCCCACTCCTCGGCCTATACCCAAAGGACTTAAAATCAGCATACCACAGAGATACAGCCACATCAATGTTTATAGCTGCTCAATTCACAATAGCCAGACTGTGGAACCAACTTTGATGCCCTTCAATTGATGAATGGATAAAGAAAGTGTGATATATATATATATATATATATATAATATATATATATATATATATTATATATATATATATATACATATATACACACACACACACACACACAATGAAATATTACTCTGCCATGAAGAATGATAAAATTATGGCATTTGCAGGCAAATGGATGAAATTGGAGAATATCATGTTAAGTGAGATAAGCCAGTCTCAAAAATCCCAAAGACAAATGATCTCACTGATAAGCGGATGATGACACATAATTGGTGGTGGTAGGGGGGCAAGAATGGAGGAAGAAGGGACTGTATAGAGGGAAAAGAGAGGGGGAGGGGTGGGGAGGAAGGAAAAAAAATAATAGAATGAATCAAACATCATTGCTCTATGTAAATGTATGAATATGCAAATGGTATGCTGTTACTCCATGTACAAACAGAAACAACATGTATCCCATTTGCTTACAATAAAAATAAATTTTAAAAAATTTAAAAAATAAAAAAATAAAATAAAAACATGCAAATGAAGTATCTAAAAAAAAAGAAATCAACAGATATATGAGAAAATGTTCACCATCTCTTGTAATAAGGGAAATGCAAATCCAAACTACCTTAAGTTTCCATCTCACCCCAATTAGAATGGTGATTATCAAGAATACAAGCAACAATAGGTGTTGGAGAGGATGTGGGGAAAAAGGTACACTCATACATTGCTGGTGGGGCTGCAAATTAGTGCAGCCACTCTGGAAAGCAGTGCGGAGATTCCTTAGAACACGTGGAATGGAATCACCATTTGACCCAGCTATCCCATTCTTTGGTCTATACCCAAAGGACTTAAAATTACCATACTACAGAGATGCAGCCACATCAATGTTAATAGCAGCTCAATTCACAATAGCCAGATTGTGGAATCAACCTAGATGACCTTCAAGTGATGAATGGATAAAGAAACTATGATATATATATATATATATATATATATATATATATCATATATACATTTATTTATATACATATTTATATATACATACACATAATGGAATATTACTCAGCCATTAATAATAATAAAATTATGGCATTTGCAGGCAAATGGATGAAATTGGAGAATATCATGTTAAGTGAGATAAGTCAATCTCAAAAAACCAAAGGATGAATGATCTCATTGCTAAGGGAATGATGACACATAATGGGGGTTTGGAGGGCCAAGAATGGAGGAAGGAGGGACTGTATAGAGGAAAAGAGGAGTGGGAGGGGTGAGGAGAAGGAAAAAATAACAGAATGAATCAAAAACTATTATCCTGTGTAAATGTATAATTACACAAATGGTGTATCTCTACTTCATGTACAGAGAAACCAGATGTATCCCATTTGTTTACAAAAACAACAAGTTTTAAAAAAAGAATGAAAAGGTAACCTACATATGGGGAATGGACTCCAATGCCACATCACCCAGGCCCAGGCCCAGCCCACGCCTCTGAGAAACTCAGCACTGTTGTGCCTTCCCATGGACTCAGCCCCATTCCCCATGCAGACTCTGTGGCATGCTGGGCCAATGTAATTTACTGGCCTAGGTATTCCTTATGTTGTCTTTTACTTAAGGGTTACCTCTAGACAACCAGAGAGTCTAACATGGGACTAGAATATAGATAAGTTTCCATTACAGCCAGTATAGTCAAATTCAGTCACATGGATGGGTATGATGTGAATATCTGCAAAACTTCCCACCATATCAATATCATCCATAAATATTGGAATTGATTCCCGAGTCCATATCATTGGATGTATTAAAGGTGGATCTGGGAAATGAGCCCAACAGATTTCCCATGTATTTTACTTACCTAAGAGCTCAAAGATCTAGCATATAAATATTGTGGTTGGAGATTTAAGATCTCCTTATTGTAAAATCTGGTTCATTCTATTGCTCCATGTGTCACTCAGCAGCAGTGAAAACTCCTAATATCATAATTTTTAGACACCATTTTTTTTGAAATTAAGTAGGTATACATAGGGATCTGTTTCCCCCATTTTTATTTTTTATTGTAGAAAAAAAGGTTGCTATAAACTGGAGCATTCTTAGCCTTAAAATTTAGACAATGTTCTAGCATTGTACAAATATTTAAACTGTAAGAAGTGAGTTAATAAATATTTCTATTTGGCCAAAAAGATTAAGAAAAGTTACCTATTATTAAAGTCAATGTTGTTAAGTTGAAAGGTCATTACTATAAATGAAGACCCAGTTTTGACTAAATAGGGGATTTGATTTTGTCTCTAATAGTGGACTGAGTTACAAAGTTATAAACTACAGTCAGTACAGACTTTAAAAATTAGTCTCATAATCTGTTTGTTTTTTAGGTAATCCCCTTATTTTAAATTAACTTAAGCTATTATATTAGAATTGGTAGTATCTTTCAGGACAGCAATTTAATAAATTATTTAAAAATCCTAAATTTAAAAGCATTCGATAAAATACAGCATCCCTTCATGCTCAAAACACTAGAAAAAATTGGGGTAGTGGGAACATTCCTTAACATTATAAAGGCAATCTACACTAAGCCCATGGCTAATATCATTCCAAATGGTGAAAAACTGAAAGCGTTCCCCCTAAAAACTGGAACAAGGCAGGGATGCCCTCTTTCACCGCTTCTATTCAACATCGTCCTTGAGACTCTAGCCAGAGCAATCAGACAAACCAAAGAAATTAAAGGGATATGAATAGGAAAAGAAGAACTCAAACTATCCCTGTTCGCTGATGACATGATTATATATTTAGAGGAACCTGGAAATTCCACCAGAAAACTTTTAGAACTCATAAGTGAATTCAGTAAAGTAGCAGGTTACAAGATCAATGCTCATAAATCCAATGCATTTTTATACATGTGATAAATCTTCAGAAAGAGAAATTAGGAAAACTACCCCATTCACAATAGCATCAAAAAAAATAAAATACTTGGGAATCAATCTCACAAAAGAGGTGAAAGACCTCTACAGTGAGAACTACAGAACACTAAAGAAAGAAATTAAAGAAAACCTTAGAAGATGGAAAGATCTCCCATGTTCCTGGATAGGCAGAATTAATATTGTCAAAATGGCTATACTACCTAAAGTGCTATACAGATTCAATGCAATTCCAATTATAATCCCAATGATGTACCTTGCAGAAATAGAGCAAGCAATTATGAAATTCATCTGGAAGAATAAAAAACCTAGAATAGCTAAAGCAATCCTCAGTAGCAAGAGTGAAGCAGGGGTATTGCAATACCAGATCTTCAACTCTACTCCAAAGCAATAGTAACAAAAACGGCATGGTATTGGTACCAAAATAGACAGGTAGATCAATGGTACAGAATAGAGGACATGGACACCAACCCAAATAAATACAATTTTCTCATACTAGACAAAGGTTCCAAAAATAAGCAATGGAGAAAAGATAGCCACTTCAACAAATGGTGCTGGGAAAACTGGAAAACCATATGCAATAGAATGAAATTAAACCCCTATCTCTCACCCTACACAAAACTCAACTCAAAATGGATCAAGGACCTCGGAATTAGACCAGAGACCCTGCATCTTATAGAAGAAAAAGTAGGTCCAAATCTTCAACTTGTTGGCTTAGGATCAGACTTCCTTAACAGGACTCCCATAGCACAAGAAATAAAAGCAAGAATCAACAACTGGGATAGATTCAAACTAAAAAGCTTTCTCTCAGCAAAGGAAACTATCAGAAATGTGAAGAGAGAGCCTACGGAGTGGGAGAATATCTTTGCCAACCATACCTCAGATAGAGCGCTAATTTCCAGAATCTATAAAGAACTCAAAAAACTCTACACGAAGAATACAAATAATCCAATCAACAAATGGGCTAAGGAAATGAACAGACACTTCACAGAAGAAGATGTACAAGTAATCAACAGATATATGAAGAAATGTTCAACATCCCTAGTAATAAGGGAAATGCAAATCAAAACTACCCTAAGATTTCATCTCACCCCAATTAGAATGGCAATTATCAAGAATACAAGCAACAATAGGTGTTGGCGAGGATGTGGTGAAAAAGGAACACTCATACATTGCTGGTGGGGTTGCAAATTAGTGCAGCCACTCTGGAAAGCAGTATGGAGATTCCTCAGAAAGCTTGGAATGGAACCACCATTTGACCCAGCTATCCCACTCCTTGGCCTATACCCAAAGGACTTAAAATCAGCATACTACAGAGATACAGCCACATCAATGTTCATTGCTGCTCAATTTACCATAGCCAGATTGTGGAACCAACCGAGATGCCCTTCAGTTGATGAATGGATAAAGAAACTGTGGCATATTTATACAATGGAATATTACTCCGCAATGAAGAATGATAAAATTATGGCATTTGTAGGCAAATGGACGAAATTGGAGAATATCATGCTAAGTGAGATAAGCCAATCTCAAAAAACTAAAGGACGAATGATCTCGCTGATAAGTGGATGAGGACATATAATGGGGGGTGGGAGGGGTTAGCATTAGGTTTAGGGTTAGGTTTAGGGTTAGGGATAAGGAGAGCGGTAAGAATGAAGGAAAGAAGGACTGTATAGAGGGAAAAGAGGGGTAGGAGGGGTGGGGGGGAGGGAAAAAAAATAAACATCATTGCCCTATGTAAACGTATGATTACACAAATGGTATGCCTTGACTCTATGTACAAATAGAGAAACAACGTGTATCCCATTTGTATACAATTAAAAAAAAAATCCTAAATTTCTGTCATTGATGTAGGAATTGTGTTTTAAGGGATCTATGGAAAGGTAATCTTTATGTATAAAGATATATTTGTATGAATATCTTTAATAGCCTTGTTTTTAAACTGGTAAAAGTAATCAAAATGTCTGACATAGGGTTTTGGGTAAATGAACTATATGACAAAAATCTGGCATTAAAAATAATGTTGTTAAAGAATACTAATTATGTGCAATCTAATAACTTATGTTACTACTAATTATGTGTAATCTTATAACTAATGTTATAAGCTTTAAAATGAACAATATAATTCTGTATGTACAAAATATGCTTATCTCTGAGCTTATGTATGGAAAATGGTTTAGAAGATTAAGTAAATGTCAATAATAGTTGTTAGAACCTCAAAAAATTGTTTGAAGAATGGAGAAACTTTAGATTATGTAGAAGAAAATGAGAGGGTGGGGGGTTATGAAAAATGGTGGAATGAGACAAACATCATTACCCTATGTACATGTATGATTACATGAATTGAATAAATCTATATCATGTACAACCACAGAAATGAAATGATGTACCCCATTTGTGCACAATGAATCGAAATGCAGTCTGTTAAAATATTTTAAATAATTAAATTTAAAAAAATGTTTTTATGTGTACATACTTTTTCCTAAGTGGATGACTTGACAAAATCTAGGGAAGATACCTTAAACTTGAAACCATCTTTAGCCTCTTTATGTGAATATTATTTTATAAAACTTCCATATATAATTCTTTGGATTAATATAAATTAAGTAGCATAATCTAATATCACATCTGAAACATGAAACAGAGAAGCCAAGAGTTTCCATCCCTTCTTGGGGGAAGGTGTCAAAATACTTCTATATCCCATATTGTTAGACTTTAAATAACCCAGTGTCTCCATGTAGAGAGTAATATACAAAGTGTCTAACATATTTATTTAATTTTAAAGTATTAAATAATGTAATTAACTTTAAGTTAATTTGTTATTATAATAAGAGTTTTCAAGAGACCATATTGAAAAGCTTTAGTTTGTGGAGCATCAGCTTAATAGAATGTCTCTGTAAATCTAATATTTTAAAGAAATCGTTATCTGAAAAAGAGGAATATAATTAACATAACAAGTACTAATTACTACAGTAATTAAAATATAGCTAGTGATGTTTTTATATTAATCAAATTTGGCTTTTAAAGAGAAATGTAAAATTTGGAATGCAAGGTGGTATTCTAAAATAAGTTACTGTTAAACCTAATTGTATAAATCATAATTTCTTTGAAATTAGTCTTTTTTATTTTGTAATAGAAATACAGCAGTCATAAGAGATTGTTTTATTAGAATGAGAAATAAATGTTTTAATTATTTTTTCTTCTATCATTTAGTTAGAAGGTCCAATTAATAGGGGTTTGTGAAAAGATCTTACCTATATTTGCAAAGAG
This sequence comes from Sciurus carolinensis, assembly GCF_902686445.1. NCBI lineage: Eukaryota > Metazoa > Chordata > Mammalia > Rodentia > Sciuridae > Sciurus > Sciurus carolinensis. Next base: position 72,079,696 of record NC_062214.1, on the reverse strand, counting down.
TCTTTATGATATAAACTTAGTAGAATTTAAAAAATAAAAAACTTTCAAGAACCTTAGCTGATTGTGTTAATTATACAATCAATTTAATTATATATAATCAATTATATATAGCCAATTTAATTACATGTAAAACTTTTGAAAATTATTTTGTACAAATTTTGTTTTAATTTGTTCAATATGTTATAGTCATATTTTATCAGGGGAAAAAAATTTTAGACAGTTACATGTCACACCTGATAGTTTAAGTGCTAGTATCTTGATTCTCAATGAGAACATAGAGAATAAAGGAATTTTAGACCTTCTTTATATTAACCAAATTACAAATATGTCTAATGTTTAAATATATTTATTTGGAAGTATCCAATGTTTTCATATTTAGTAGATGATGTTCCAATTGATGATCTTTTAGCCTCCCATCCCTGTAAGTCAATTAAGTACCTTCTGTAATAAAAGTTTAGATAATTAATTTTATTTACCTCAAATTAAATTTATTTATTCTTACTTGCAAAAGTCAAGATATCAAACAAATATAAATAATATCAATAATTTCCTGTTTAAAACAATCATTAGAAACAAGGGATATAGATCTTAAATATTATAGAGTTTAGCAATTTTATTACTTATTTGACCACCTGGAAAAATGTGAATTTATTAAGAAACTTTTTTGCCTGGAAAAATGTGAGGTAATAAGTATAAAGAAGACTTTTATATTTTTAGTTCTTTATCCAATATATATTTAATCTCATTAATTCACATGAATTAAAATTATATGGATCAATTTTTATTTTAATTTTAAAATGTGAGCATGCTCATTAAGCTGTAAGTAAATTTTGGAAATAATGTAAATAGTCATTGTGTGCACACATTTATAGATCAGTCAATAAAGGAAGTTCTTGTAATTTATTGTAAGTGAAGTTACATAGCAATGAAAAACATGCATTGAACATTTATTTAATTTTTCTAAAAATTTAAGATATAAAAAGAAATACCTCAGAATAACTTGGGTTGCCAGTTTTTGTCCTAATGATTGTTTTCACCTTTAAAATCATTCCTAAAAGGCGAAAGATTAATCCAGTGAAAAGTGCAATTAGAACATCTTTTATAAACTTCAGAAAATGTTTTCTTTCCCTTTTTTATATTTCCTTGGGTCTGAGTAGTCTCTTAGTGAGTTTGCAGGCTTCTCCATTTACACTTCCATGTAAGAGACCTGTAAGGAACTAAAAGAAAGATTAGTGTTTCCAGCAAAAACTTGATGCATTTTAACAATATCTTATTTTTAGGACAGGTTTGGATGTCAAAGTAAGTTATGAAATCTTATTTTCTATTACTTTTGAGACCGAAGCTACTATGTTAAGCTTCTTACTGTGGTATGGCATTGGCTATTGACCTGAGTCATCCATGCTCTCTATCCAGCAATTTTGGATAAATATTTTTAGGGTTATTTTTCTCTCAGTGACAAACAGGTTAAATCTTGTTCTTTAGGTGGCCTGAGAACAGGGGCTTGAAATAAGGCCCCTTTTTGATATTTTGTTTTGGTTCTCACATCAAGGCAGTTGTTCCTTGGTGTAAAATGTTTTTTCTTTTTGTTTTTAAAGAAGGCTGTAAAGAGGCTTACCTAATTCCCTGTACCCAGAATTCAAAGTCTGCAGTACCATTATCCCTAGGAAGCCTCTGTAATGCCTTGATATTTCTCCGGTGTAGTAGCACATAAAAGATGTCATCTACATATTAAAGAGCAATTACAAATATTTTATCTCTGAAATTTGTTAAGTCCTTAGGTAGGGTTTGTCTGAACAGGTGAGGGCTATCTCCAAATCCTTGAGACAATACTGTCCAGGATAGCTGTTACAAAGTCTGAAAACTTTTGCTCTGGCCCCTACCAAATTTGACTGGGCTTTAGAGTTTTCTCTCTGTGAAGGTAATTCTTTCCATGCTCTTTGTGCATATGCACTTAATTGAACATAAGTTTTCAAGTCATAACTCAATTATTGTCCCAAATCAGAAAATTGTCCTGAGTTGGTAAGCATATCCAAGGTAATTTGAACTCCATTCAAGTTATTAATTTCTGCCTGATCTGAACAATGTTTTATCCAATTGCTTTTCCATGTTAAATATTTTCCTTCAGAAAGGCAAGAGATAGCTAGTAAGAGCCAATTCTTAAATGGAAAAGCCTCATTACATATGGATTGCAAGAGATTTAGTATGAAAGGCATGTTTGCTCCATACATAGAGCATGCAGATTTTAACTCCTTTAATGTTGTAAAAAGAATAGACACATGAGTTCTTTTTGTCCTTTTATAACTTTGAGAATCATTTTGCTCAAAAATAGGGTGTAAACTCAATTTTGTTAATTCATCCTGTGCTGTATTAACAGTGATTGAAATTCTTGGTCTCCTGATTTCTCTTCGGGAAAGTCCAGGCACTGAATCAGGACCTTTCAAATGTAAATTACGAAGTTCCATGTTAAGCCATCTTCCTCCACATCTGAGTGCCTCCCAGTTCTCTGAATAGAAACTTTGACCTGACAATCAGGTGACTCTGTGTCCACAGAAACATGCTTGGGGCTAGTTTCTGAATCTTTTTCTTTTTTTTATCAACCAACAATTCCTCAGAAGACAAAGAGGCCTGGAGGATGAGCATTACTGACTCTTAGATCTAAAGCTCTTAATAGCATTTCTAGACTCATGCTCAAGTCTTTCAAAAACCACAAATCAATGTCTTGGTCCAAATAAAAGCAAGTTTCTATTATATTCCAAACTAACTTACCATAGCCTGCCATTGTGCTTTCAATTCTCATGCTATCTCTCCTCTAAAAAAGGGACTTGACCCTCAGGGGCTCAGCCTGAGCAGGGAGCAGCTATGTTGTGTAGGCTTCCATCCTTTCCCCCAGTTCTGGAGGAATGGAAGCTATAGTGGGAACACACATAATTAAACTAGGAAACTGATGGAGGAATTTCCCCTTCTAAGTTAAAAATTTTTCTGAATTGCCAATTATATTATTTCTTCCCAAGATTCAAAACTTTTGCATCTATCTAAGTCAAGTAAGTTCTCAGTCTCATACAGTCACAGAAATGTAGGCAGACCTGCCTGATTGAGTCTGCAGTATTCAAAGTGACCAGGTCTCCATTTACATTTCAAGGTCTGAAGGAGTCACATTCTTCCCACCAAATTTTCACTTTTGCTAAGTATTGAATATAGTTGAATAGATTTATTTGTATTTCTCTCTCTGTAGAGAGCAAAATCCCCAGGCTTAATGTTACAGAATTAAATTTCATTTCCTATCTTACTACTAAACTTACTCACATGTGCATGCTTCTCACCAGAAAGGGGTCAAGCATCCTTACCCTTCTTCTTTCTTCTAAAATTCTCTAACAGTTCTAATTCAAGCACCAAATATGGGGGCTCTCTCTGTCATATCCCGTGTGAAGGGGGATGTTGGTGGTTTTTCTATTACCCAAAAAACCTATCTACTCAAAAAACACACAAAAGTCAATACTCTTTTTATGTAAGAGGGGCCATGATGGGTGCGACCATACCAGCTCTGGCCTCTTACAACAACATACTCTCCTTTATTTTTAACATACAGGGACAAGAACTGGGAGGAGCTTTTTCTGCAATGAAAAGGATAGGGTGGAGTTAGGGGAGCCATCCTCTTAGGGGGAAAATTCCAGGAGACAGAAACCACTCCCACAAAGCACCATATATTTCCTGGGAGTTCCTAGAAGCCAGGCCTCTGCATCACATGACAACCTAGTCTGATTCTGCTAATTAAGAACTGCTTTCCACAGATGCCCTCTTTCACCACTTCTATTCAACATTGTACTTGAACTCTAGCCAGAACAATGAGACAGACTAAAGAAATTAAATGAATATGAATATGAAAAGAAGAACTCAAACTATTATTATTTGCTAATGACATGATGCTATGTTTACAGGAAACAAAAAATTCCATTAGAAACCTTCTAGAACTCATAAATGTATAATTCAGCAAAGTAGCAGTATATAAAATCAACACTAATCAATCTAATACATTTTTATACATAAGTAAAAAGTCCTTTGAAAAAAAATGAGGAAAAGTACCCCCTAAAAAATACTTGAGAATCATTCTAACAAAAGAGGTGAAAGTTTTCTACAATGAAAGCTACAGAACACCAAAGAAATAAATTAAACAAAACCTTAAAAGATGTAAAGATTTCCCATGTTCTTGGACAGGTACAATTAATATTGTCAAATGACCAAACTACAAAAAGTGCTATACAGATTCAATGCAATTCCAATTAAAATTCCAATGATGTACCTCATAGAAATAGAGAAAACAATCATGAAATTCATTGGGAAGAATAAGAGACCCAGAATATCCAAAGCAATTTTTAGCAGAAATAACGAAACAGGAGGTATAACAATACCAGATCTGCAACTATACTGCAGAGCAGTAGTAACAAAAAAGCACAGTATTGGCAAAAATAGGCAAGTATATCAATGGTACAGGATAGAGGACACAGAGACAAATTCACATAAACACAGTTATCTCATACTAGACAACAGTGCCAAAGATATACATTGAGAAAAGATAACCCCTTCAACAAATGGTGCTGGGAAAACTAAAAATCCATATGCAACAAAATAAAATTAAACCCCTATTTCTCACCATGTACAAAACTCAACACAAAATGTATCAAGGACCTAGGATTTAGAATAGAGGAGGCTGTACCAAATATAAGAAATAGGCCCAAATCTTCATCATGTTGATTTAGGAACAGACTTCCTTAACATGACTGCCAAAGCACAAGAAATAGAAGCATAAATCAATAAGTGGGATAGATTCAAACTAAAGAGTTTTTTCTCAGCAAAGGAAACATCAACAATGTGAAGAGAGAGCCTACAGAGTGGGATAAAATCTTTACCACATGCTCCTCAGATAAAGCACTAATCTCCAGAATTTATAAAGAATGCAAAAAACTTTACACCAAGAATACAAATAACCCAATCAATAAATGGGCTAAGAAAATATGCAGACTCTTCAGAGAAGAAGATTTACAAGCAATCAATGGATATATAAAAAAATATTCAACATCTCTAGTAATAAGAGAAATTCAAATCAAAACTACCCTAAGATTTCATCTCCCCCCAACTAGAATTTTTATTTTCAACAATACAAGCAACAATGGGTGTTGATGAGGATTTGGGGGAAAAGGTACACTCATACATTGCTGGTGGGACTGCAAATCAGTACAACCACTCTGGAAAGCAGTATGGAGATTCCTTAGAAAACTTGAAATGGAGCCACCATTTGACCCAGCTATCCCACTCCTTGGTCTGCACCCAAAGTACTAAAATCAGCATACAGCAGCCACATCAATGTTTATAGCAGCTCAGTTCACAATAGCTAGATTGGGGAACAAACCTTCAGTATATGAATGGATTGAGAGACTGTGGAATATATACAAAATGGAATATTATTCAGCAATGAAAATGAATAAAATTATGGCATTTGCAAGTAACTGGATGAAGTTGGAGAATATTATGCTAAGTGAGATAAGTCTGTCCCAAAAACCAAAGGCCGATTGTTGTCTTTAATAAGTGGATGATGATATATAATGGGGAGTAGAGATAAGGAATGAATGGAGAAAGTATGGATTGTGTAGTTTGAAATTAGGGGTGGGGAGGGGACAGGGAGATGGAAAGATAATGGAATGAGACAAACACCATTACCCTATGTACATGTATGATTACTCAAATGGTATGATACTATTTTGTACACAACCAAATAAATGATAAGTTCTACCCCATTTGTGTACAATGAATCAAAAAAGTAACTTAAAGAAGAATGGGGGAATGCATTTGCAAACCATATTCATAAAGTGTTAATATACAAAATATATTTAAAAATTCAATGCCAATAAAAATAATAACCTGATGAAATAATGGGCAAAGGATCTGAATAAATATTTTTCAAACATACCATATGTTTTAGTCAGCTATTTTGCTGCCATGACTAAATGACCTGACCTGCACAATTATGGAGAAGGAATACTTTATTTGAGGGCTCACTGTTTCAGAGGTCTTAATCTATAGAAGACTGACTCTATTCCTCAGGGTTGAGGTGAGGCAGAACATCATGGAGGAAGCATCATCAGGAAGCAGAGAGAAAGACTCCACTTGCCATATACAAATATATATATGTCCCCAAACTGTGCCCCAATTCCTACCTTCTACAGTTACACCCTAAAAGCTTCCAGTTACCACTTGGTTAATCCCTTCAGGGATTAATTCACTGAATAGTTTAAAACTCTCAAAACAATCATTTTTCCTCTGAACCTTCTTCCTTTGTCTCACACATGAACTTTTTGGGGACACCTCACATCTAAACCATACACCATACAAATTTTCATAATTAAAAACTGTTATTATCAGGACTAAATATCATGAAAATGAAAATAAAAATTACTATATGTATTACCTCACATGTATTATAAAGGATATTATAAAAAGGTAAAAAATGGCATATGTTTGTAAAGATATATACACATATGTGTGTATATATATAAAACTCTAGATCCTTTATTAATTTATTTTTATTTTTCATTCAATACTACTACTTTAAATTAATACTTTCTATAGTCCTGACATACTCATGGTTAAAAGGACTGTGCAGTAACCAAAACAGTTTTCTTAATGCTTTTATTGGTGCATTATAGTTACACATAGTAATGGGGTTCATTTTAACATATTCAAACATTCATGGAATGTAATTTGATTCAGTTCAATCACCATTATTTCCACTTTCTTCCCCCTCTCCCTTCCCTAATGCTCTTTCCATCTTCAACTTGTCTTACTTCTATTTCTTTATTTTTTCAAATATGTACATGACATGATTTGATCTAGATAATGTAATTCCATAATTCCTTCAATTTCCCCTCCTGCCTCACTTCCTCTGAAGTCTCTTAGTTTACTTAATTCACATTATTTTTCCTCTAAATATGTCCTGATGCTTTTCTCTTGCAGCTTTTAATAGTTTTTCATAATTTTCTATGTTAGGCATTTTAATTATGGTATGTATTGGAGAAGTTCTGTTCTGATCTTGTCTGTTTGGGTTCTATATGAGTTCTGTCTTTGTACATTTATTTCATTTCAAATATGGTGAAAATTTTCTGTTACCCTCACAATGAAGATGTTCTGAATATCTTTAGGCTGTATTTCCATGTTCTCTTCTGTTCCCAATGACTCTTAGATCTGTTCTCTTGATGCTGTACCAAAGTTCTTGCCTACTGTCATCATGGTCTCTTTAAAATTAATTACTTACTGTGAATTCAATTGCATATATCCTATCTGCAAGTTCTGAAGTTCTCTTTTTGAGGCTCAAAGTTCTATATTCCATGTAATCTAATCTGCTGGTGATGATTTAAACTAAAATTTTAATTTGATCCATTGTGTTCTTCATTTCCAGGAGTTCTGATTGATTTTTTAAAATTATTTCTATTTCTATTTCTCTTTTGAAATGGTCTTTTTTTCTCCTTTATGTAGTCTCTTAGTTCAGTCCTTTGATCTTCTAATTCAGTGAACTTTCTAATAATTATATTGGTAGTCTTTCCCTGGAATTTAATCCACTTGCATATCTGTGGGATATTTGGTGGGGGATTATGAATGTTGGGGGAAGATTTGTTTCCTGTTTCCTCATGTTTTCAGAGATCTTGAGTGAAACCTGAGGTAGCAGTCTGATTGTTCCTCCTTGAGGTCAGATTGCTGGTTTGAGCTTTTGTCTCCAAAATTTTGTGGGTTGAAATATTGCTGAGTCTCTAATGGGGATAGATTCTGTGTGGTGTGAGATTTGCTGTTACTTGGCTGAATTGTCATGGTTTTGCAAAAGCAGAATTTCTCTCTGTGACTATTCAGCAACTCAATCACTGTCCAGTCCCAAATAGAAGAAGGAAAGAACAAAGAAGAGCATTAATATTAGAGAAATCAGAGTTTTGAGATGAAGCTTGATCCTCTGCTTCTGCTATCAGGTGAGACTGGAGTTTTTTCTGCTTCTGCTGGGAAAAGAGTCTGTGTAAGGTGCAGGTTTCTGTAGCTGATAAGTGTTGCAGCTCTCAATGGTGGGCTATGTTCTCCAAGGTTGCAGCAGCAGACTCCAGCATCTCACTCAATTTCTTCTTCTTCCTAGATTCTTGCCTCATAAATTCAAAGAATGAATTCCACACACCAGGTTTAGTGAGGGTAATGGTATGGTTTACTTTTTAAATTTGTTTTTTAGTGTTACAGACCACATTTTGATTTATTGTATGCAAATGTTTCTATGGATGTGCACGTTGTAGTCATTCCATTTGCATAATCATATATGTACTTAGGGTGATGATGTCTGTCTCATTCCATTCTCTTCCATGCCCCAACACCAATGGTAGGGTTTATTGAAGAACAGGAACAGAACTCTTGCAGTGCAATAGGTGGCTCAACAGCAAGGCTTCCTCCATCCAAGTGTTCTAGTCTGAGGGTTTACATAGTACTTGGTTCACTTCTAGTAGTCCAATCTTATGCTAATTAGGGTTTGGAAAAGTACTAATACTCTTGATTCAAATTTATGTTCATTAAGGCTTGGAAATATAGTAATGCTATTAGTCATTTCTTGAGTCCCAACATTCATTCAAGTCTGCTCCACTTCTGTTTACTCATGACTGGTCAGGAAACTGTAGGTTGAGGTCCTTGGTTGGGGCTTGTGCAACAGGCATCAATATTATGCCCAGGACTAGACTCAGAAGAATGATAGGTCAGTGCTGCTCACCTGGGCACTGACTCAACTCAGTTCAGGCCCACTAATGTATACAGGAGAGGTCCATGTGGTCACAGACTGTGCTTGCTGGCAATATTTCTGACCCACCACCACTCCTCTGGTTCACCACTCTACCACTCTGCTGCTCTCTGCAGAGCCCAGTTGACCAACTGAACAGCTAGGGAGCTGGGGAGCCATGTCAACCCCCCTTTGGCGAAGTATAGCTAACTGCAATTAGTGAAAAATATTGATGGCTGCTCAGGCTCTATCAAGATGTAAAAGGGTGAAGAAGGGGGAATACAGGTCAGGTCTTCCACAGAGCCTATCCAAGAGTCCTGTAGATTGGACTTTTCAAACCCTGGGTTCAATTTGCATAATCATCTCTGGATGGGTAGAATCTATACAAGAGGAAATAAATTCTACAAAAATATTAAGCATAACTAAGCTAATCACAATTATTATAACAAGAGCTCAAATGGGAAGGGTTCATACAAAGGTAAATAATAATAAAGGCATTCAGGTTAGCCCTTATCTGAATATTCAGGTCCTCTAACATTTCATGAGAACATTGGATGGCATTTTCCTCTTTCTGGAGGTGTTCTTCAGGGTCTTTTTCTGAGTTCCAAGGCTTAACTTGAGAGTGATGAACCATGAATCACTCCCAGTTACTTTTACTGCCTCTGTGGTGGATAGATTCACAATATATGTTCCATCACAGAGAGGTTCCAGGATTGAAGAGAGATAAAGAGGCAAATATACAACTACCAATTTCTCCAGGGTGAAACAAAGAAGGATCAATATCCCTAGGAAAAATTTCTGAGAACTGTTGAAAGGTTTATTGAAATTTGGCTAAGGTTGTTATATCTTGCTATTGGGCAGATGTTTCCATATCTACCAATAATTATTGGTAAGGAATGGTCACTCAGCTAATATTTCATAAGGTCTCAGGCCTTGATTTGGGGGGAATATTTCTAAGTCTTACCAAAGCTATAGGAAGCAGAGTGAAACAAGGAAAGTGATTTTTGTAGTAAGCTTTCTAAGTTTTCTAAGGAGTCCAAATCTAGGTGTAATTTCAGAGACCAGAGACCTTTTAGGGTCTACAAGCTTCCTCACCATTAAAAAATTTGTCTAACCACCTTAGGAGATGTTGTATGCCTATAGTGCTAAATATGAGGGTTGAATCAATTTTCCAGTCTTGGATAACCAGTGGCTCTCTGGATTCCTGGTATGGAAATTCTCTCATTAGGAGGAATAATTTTTCTGACAAACCTCACTAGCCCTGATGACTCATTGGATCATCTTTAAGATGTTCTTTCCTGCAAATAGTCTTTGAGCCATCTGATAATTTTTTTTCTTCCCCCAAATGGGTCTCATGGAAGGTCTTGATGAACCTTATATGGCTAGCTGCTGGTATTAATAATTTCTTTTCCTCTGTTTGGTACTATTCTGAAGAATGAAGAATATACTCTTAAGAGGGGACATGTTTTTTCTTCACATGAGTATATTGAGGTTACATCACTTTAAACAACACCTCTAATATTGGGGGCACTTCTATTGTCTCCAGCAGCAATGAATCCTTGGATGTCTACTTAGAAGTGAGGTACAGCTAACCTTTAACATTCAAAAATACCTTGAGTTCCCTTAAGGTGCCCTTAACAATGTATGATGTCTACTTTTGAAGGAAGAGAGACTGACAAAAGTTAATTATTCACCTTATGGTATCTCACAGGAGATACATTGACTGTTAAAAAATGTCTTTCTCATCCGCCATTTGCCTGCCTCTTGCCTGTCCATCACCTGCCTTACTCCTATCCATCACCCAACACTCCAGGTTCACCTCCCGATCATCCGACAACAGTCAGCAAACTGATGACCAATTGCCAGTGGAGCACCAGCTGCCTGCTGCTGCCTGGAAGTTCACTGTTACAGTACCTGCAGGTTTGATTACACATGGCTGCCACCATTTTGAGGCAACAACCAGGCCCTGTAAGACCCCTGGCCTGACTGAGCCCCATCTCCAGGATCTCTCAGCCCGACTGATCACTCCCTGCCCCTGGGGCCCTCACATCGACTGACTGCTCCCTGCTGCCAGGAACCTCAGACCAACTGACTGCGCCCTATCACCAGGACCCCAGACCGACTGATGCACCTGGCCTCCAGCATTCCACAACCACACCAAACACACCCGACCTCCAGGACCCCTGCCGGACCAACTACATCCTGTCTCCAGGACCTCCAGCTCACCACGTCCACCCCCGGAGCTGCAGCTCCCCATTTGCAACACATTTGGAAGCCAGAACAGCCATCTTGGATAATCCTGAAAGCCGGAGCACCGATCTTTGGGTGGGGCAAATCCCATCCTGAGACACCTGCTGGAGGTTTGAAGCTCATTGTCAGGTAACTCTCATGCATCAGGCTACTGAACACTGGGAGGTTTCATTAGTATATGACTGTTATACAGTAGATTTTCTTTTTTTTTCCTTTTTTAAAAAATTAAATATTTATTTCTTTACTTTTCTTGCTCTCTTTTCCTTTTATTTACCTGTTCCCTCACAGTCTCTCTCTCCCTTTGTTGCCTGCTAACATCCGATTTCTTTTGATTACACTCTCACACTTTCTATTTTCTAGAACTTCTGTATATTCTTTTCTTATCCTATTAACAGTCACATTCTACATCCCTCTGCATCCTCTTTGTCCTCCATTAGAAACTGCAGACCTTATTGCAAACCTGTTTGTTTTACCGAAGATAATATTTAACTCATTTTGTTTACTATGACAATTTTGTTATTGTCCCCATAGGGGCTATTTGGTCTAGGATTGCACAGTGTCTGATTGGGGCACTGCTAATATTGATCTTCCCTTAAAGAAAGGGTTTTGGAAACCAATAGGGCCACTATAAGCCTCTAGGCAGAAATTTGCAATACCCCAGATCGGCACTGCTGGAGGGGAAGATACATGAATAACATGAAAAAACAAGGGAAGAAAATGATCCAAACAAATCTAGATTCTATACTAATAGAATCCAATGACAGTATGTTAGAAGAAATGTCAGAAAAGAACTTCAGATTATACAAGATTAAGATGATTCATGAAGCAAAGTATGAGATAAGAGAGCAAATGCAGGCAATGAATGATAATACCAATAAGCTGAAAGAGCACCTACAGGAAGCAAAAGATCATTTCAACAAAGAGATAGAGATCCTCAAAAAAAACCAAAAGGAAATTCTTGAAATGAAGGAGACAATAAACCAAATAAAAAACTCAATGGAAAATATCACCAAAAGACTAGACACTTGGAACACCGAACCTCAGACAATGAAGACAAAATATTTAATCTTGAAAATAAAGTTGCCCAAACAGAGAAGATGGTAAGAAATCATGAACAGAATCTCCAAGAACTATGGGACATCATGAAAATACCAAATTTAAGAATTATTGGGATTGAAGAAGGCACAGACATATAAACCAAAGGAAAGAACAACCTATTCAATGAAATAATATCAGAAAATTTCCCAAACCTGAAGAATGAAATGGAAAATCAAATACAAGAGGCTCACAGAACACCAAATGCACAGAATCATAACACATCCACACCAAGGCATATTATAATGAAAATGCCTAATATTCAAAATAAAGATAGTATTTTGAAGGCCGTGAGAGAAAAGCATCAGATTACATATAGGGGGAGACCAATACAGATAGCAGCAGACTTCTCAACCCAGACTCTAAAAGCTAGAAGGGCCTGGACTAACATATTTCAAGCTCTAAAAGAACATGGTTGCCAACCAAGAATCCTATACCCAGCAAAACTAACCTTCAGATTTGAAGATGAAATAAAATAATTCCATGATAAAAAAAAAGTTAAAAGAATTTACAAATAGAATGTCTGCACTACAGAATGTTCTCAACAAAATATTCCATGAGGAGGAAATGAAAAACAACAATGTAGGTCAGCAAATGGAAGAACTACCTTAGAGGAAAAACACTCAAAGGAGAAACCAAGTCAATATAAGAACCAAAAATAAACCAAATGACTGGAAATACAAATCATTTCTCAATAATAACCCTGAACATTAATGACCTAAACTCATCAATCAAAAGACATAGACTGGCAGAATGGATGAAAAAGAAAGATCCAACAATATGCTGCCTGTAAGAGACTCATCTCAAAGAAAAAGACATCCACAGTCTAAAGGTGAAAGGATGGGAAAAACCTACCATGCACATGAACTCAGTAAAAAAGTGGGGGTTTCCATTCTTATATCAGATAAAGTGGACTTCAAGCCAAAGTTAGAAGAGATAAAGAAGGACATTTCATACTGCTTAAGGGAAACATAAATCAGGAAGACATACTGATAGTAAATATTTATGCCCCAAACAATGGTGCATCCGTGTACATCAAACAATCCTTCTCAATTTCAAGAATCACATAGACCACAACACAATAATTCTGGGTGATTTTAACACACCGCTGTCACCACAAGATAGATCTTCCAAACAAAATCCAACCAAAGAAACCATAGAACTCAATAACACAATCAATAACCCAGACTTAATAGACATATATAGAATATTCCATCCATCAACGAGTGGATACACTTTCTTCTCAGCAGCACATGGAACCTTCTCGAAAATAGACCATGTGTTATGCCACAAAGCAGCCCTTAGGAAATTCAAAAAAATAGAGATACTGCCTTGTGTTCTATCAGATCATAATGAACTGAGAGTAAAAATCAATGACAAAATAAAAAAGGGAAATTACTCCAACACTTGGAGACTAAATAATATGCTATTGAATGAAACATGGATAACAAAAAACATCAGGAAGGAGATTAAAAAAATCTTAGAGATCAATGAGAATGATGATACAACATATCAAAAATCTCCAGGACACTATGAAAGTGGTATTAAGAAGAAAATTCATTGCATGGAGCGCATTCCAGAAAAGAATGAAAAGTCAACAACTAAATGACCAAAAATTACAGCTCAAAGCCCTAGAAAAAGAAGAACAGAATAACAGCAAAAGTAGTAGAAGACAGAAAAAAATTAAAATCAGAGCTGAAATCAATGAAATTGAAACAAAAGAAACTATTCAAAAAATTGACAAAACAAAAAGTTGGTTCTTTGAAAAAGTCAACAAAATAGACGAACCCTTAGCCACAATAACAAAGAGAAGGAGAGAGAAGACTCAAATTACTAAAATACATGATGCAAAAGGAAATATCACAACAGACACCACTGAGATACAGAATATAATAAGAAGTTACGTTGAAAATCTGTATTCCAACAAAATAGAAACTACCAAAGACATTGACAAATTTCTAGAGACATATACTCCTCCCAAACTGAACCAGGAGGACATACATGATTTAAACAGATCAATATCAAGCAATGAAATAGAAGAAGCCATTAAAAATATACCATCCAAGAAAAGTCCAGGACCAGACGATTCTTAGCCGAGTTCTACAATATGAACTACAATATGTATGAGTGTACATATTGTACTACAATATGTATGAGTGTACCTTTTCCCCCACATCCTCGCCAATATATACAATGGAATATTACTCAGCCATAAAGAATAATAAAATTATGGCATTTGTAGGCAAATGGATGAAATTGGAGAATATCATGTTAAGTGAGATAAGCCAATCTCAAAAATCCAAAAGACGAATGATCTCACTGATAAGTGAATGATGACACGTAATGGGTGGTGGGAGGGGGACAAGAATGGAGGAAGGAGGGACTGTATAGAGGGAAAAGAGAGGTGGGAGGGGTGGGGGGAAGGAAAAAATAAATCAAACATCATTACTCTATGTAAATGTATGGATATGCAAATGGTACGCTGTTATTCCATGTACAAACAGAAACATGTATCCCATTTGTTTACAATAAAAATAAATTTAAAAAATATGTCTTTCTCTCCATATGGCAACATAAGCATGAGGAATACAGAAGTCATAATTAGGGTCTATGTATATATTAACTCTTTTATCCATTCTGAGCTCCAATGCCAGAATGAGAGCAGTGAGTTCTTCAAGCTCAGTTCTGGTGTTTGATGGAGAGGTGAGCTCTCAATTGTTCCCTGTAAGGTAACCACAGAATGCCCAGATTTGTGGAACCTCTGTCCCATAAAGTAGCTTCCATTATTGCAGGTGTTAGGTCAGGATTCTCTTAAGTGGTGTCCTTCATATCTTCCTAAGCATAATAATTATGAAGCACGTGCTAATAATTGTGTTCAGTTTCAATTCTTATTTCAGAAAGAAATATTTCAGGGTTTAAAGATGGGCAAATCTTTAGTATTGCTGGTCCTTCTAGTAATAATTTCTGAACTTTGAGGAGATAATTGTTTTATAGCCACAAACTTCCCTTGCAGGAGAACAGTCCCACTACATTGTGGGGGGTCAATGCTGTCAAGTCTCTTCCCAAAGTTACTTTTGCAGTCTCAGGAATCAGGGGTCCTATTGCTGTCACAGCTCATACCCAGACTAGCCATCCTATTGCTACTGTGTCTAATTCTTTACTTAAGTGTCCCACAGTTTGTTGAGTGGGACCTTGAGCTGGGTTCAGTCTCCTGACAGCATTTCTTTTCTTGCAGATACCTA
Organism: Sciurus carolinensis; assembly: GCF_902686445.1. Lineage (NCBI taxonomy): Eukaryota > Metazoa > Chordata > Mammalia > Rodentia > Sciuridae > Sciurus > Sciurus carolinensis. The sequence goes on along the minus strand of NC_062214.1, from coordinate 72,064,324 downwards.
TAAATTAAAATTACATCTGAATAGTAGTTGGAAGACTGGAGCATGAAGGAGAGATTCCATAAGACAGGGAATGCTAATCAGGTTCCTTACTACTTAATATATAGGGGACAAACTATCTCCCCATACTCTGGGATTCATAATCTACAAAATTACACCACGGAACCTCCTTACCTCTTTGAGTGTCTTGGGTGCTAGACACGAAGAATTAGTTTTAATTCTGTCTTACCTTAACTTTCCCTGGGCCAATATTAACCCAAGAATCTTACAGAAGTTTGCCAAATTTGGACTTCAGATCATGAAATTTTATTTCTTTTCTTGTCAGGAAATTAAGTAAATTTTGGGTGTCCTCATATGAGGTGTCCTCAGATAAGTGCCAAAATCATGTTATCTACATATTGTATGATCTTAGCCTGTAACTTAACTGAACTGAAATAGTTCTAGAGTCAATGTTTGGTCAAACGGGTGGAGGCTGTCTCTGATTACCTGGATATAAGAGCCCAGGTGAGTGGGTGGACTAGTCAGAGGGTTTCCTGAAAAATAAACAGGTATTGATAGCCTGGTTGCAGTGTTCTCCAAAAAAATTGCATCTTTTGAAACCCTAAGCCAATTAGAATTTTCAGGAATTGGAATAACAATATGTAAGGATTGGGGACCACTGAATGTATGGGAACTACTGCCTCATTTCCTGATCTGCTGTCTTGTACTAGACTCCATTCCTGATTGGGTTTTTGTACTCCTGGAATGGTGGTATTAAATGGACTATTACAGGGTCAAATGAGGTCCTAAAATTTTAAGCAACCTATATACCTTGTAAATATTTTAGTTTCTGATTTCAGGACTTACTGTTTTTGGTGGGAAAACAATGTAGAATTCTTGAGATGGATCTGGACAAGGGTGGCTCTTATTACTCCGTTACCTTGTGTAGCACAGGCTTCTGGGTTAATGTTTGTTTCTACTAGGGGCATACAAACTACCTGTTCTGGAGAACTGTTCATAAGAACTTGGAAATAAGAACTGTGATGTCAAGTTTGGTAAAAATATCTCTTCCTAACATTAGAGAATATTTTCAGAAATTATCACAAAGGCATATGAACAGAGGAGATCATTTCAATAGCACTAAGAGTATAGTTATAGTCCTTCATGACACACACATTATGGTCACACTGTGACAGGAGAGGAGGCATGGGTTTGAGAGGACAGAAAATATGGATTCAGTGTTGAGGAAAAAATTAATTTCCTTTCCCTCAATAGTCAGTATCACCCAGGGATTCTGTATGGAGATAAATATCTGAGTACCTGACGCCAAAGAAGAATGCCTCTGGACCCATAATTACTTTTGTGAGACCATTTGAAGTGAGAAATTTGTCCCCTGGAGTCCTTGCCTCTGAGGAAAATCTGACCATCAAGAGCCCCTTCACCAATAGAACATAGTGATGGTGACTTTTTTTTTTTTTTTCTTTTGTGGGCAGTGTTTTTTGTCATGTCCCTCTTGGTCAAAGTTGTAGAAGATTATGGTGGTAACATTATGATTCCAGGGAACATGGCCTCTGGTATTAACCATTTGCAGAGCTGCTGCAAGGGAAGCTGCCTTTCTTTTGTCCTTTCTCTCTCTCACTCTTTGGTCTCTTCCTGGTCTCAACTATAAAAGAGCACAGTGACAATTTTAAGGACACTATCTAGAGTGCTCACTGGTTCTGCAGTTGACTTTTATAATCTTCTCCTAACATCAGGAGCTGACTGGGTTCCGAATTTGTTGTTTAATATAAGTTGACCTTCTGGGACATTGAGATATATTTAATTAATGATTTCCTAAGTCTTTATGAAAATGTTGAGGGAGTTTCTTCAATCCCCTGTGTTACCAGAGACAGTTTGGAGTAACTTAGGGTTTAGTCTGGTTTCCCCTTAATCCCTCCAGCATAAAGGTCTAAAAATACTTTTTATACCATTCTTCCATGTGGTCATCTTAAATCCATTTTATGTCCTCCCAGGGAACTGCCTGTCATCCTCTTGGGTGTTTTATTCCGAATCCATGTCATTTTGAATGATTAAGTTTCTTGGGCCTTGAACTACATATAATTGATATCTGTAGGTTTCATCTGCCTGTAAAGCAGCCTGTTTTTAAGTGCTTTAGGGCATTTAGTTTAGCAGCAATAATATCTTTCCAAGTTAGGTCCATAATTTGTGTTAGGCCCTCAAATACCTGTATATATTTATCAAGGTCATCAGGGAGTTTTTCTAAGTCAGTTTTTATTTGTGTCAAATCACAGAGAAAAAGGGACCTATAGTCTAGTGGGTCCTTTAGACCCTTTCCTATGACTTTTTGGGTTGTTTGGGAGGTTGGAGTACATTCCTTCTGGTTTTATGAATATCTAGGATGTTGACACTCTGCAGCAAAACCCCAAAAAAGGAGAGAAAAAGGATTCAGGAAAAAGCTTTTCTCTATTTGATTTTTCTCAAAGAGACACTGCTTCTCTGGTGCCTGTTAGTGCTGCCAAGAGAGCAGAATCCAGTTCAAATTGGTCACATAATTTTGGTTTAACTCTTTAAGAAAAAACAAAACAAAAAATCTTGTATCTAGAATACTTCTCATCATTTTTCCTTTTTAAAAAGTAATTCTAACTATAAAGTGCTATCATTGTTTATACTGCCTCTTTTGAATATTTTCCCACATCCTCCAGCCAGCATTTAGGCAAAGATTGTGCACAGAAAAATATTAACCTCTTCTTCTTCATAGTCTGTGGGTCAAAGGAAACCCAGTGGCTCAAAGTGTTTCTTAAAGGAGAACCTGTGCCAGATGAAGTATTACCCACCTGAAAGGCAAAGGGGAAAGAAGGTATCCCTTGGCATTTCTCCATTGTCTGAATGAGATTGAGGCATCTGTGGATTCATGGTTGGTCTCAAAGCCATTAGCCACCATCCCTTGAAACCTGCTGATTGGATTAGTTGTTTTTACTGATTCGAAGTACTTAAAGTTTCCTGTGATTCTTAAAATGTGATCAACTGAGTATTGAGACCTCCAGTGGTTTTGTTGCTCTGAGCAACATGAAGTACTTGAAGCTTCTTGTGATCCTCAAAACATGAGTGATCACATATTGAGATCTGACTATGATTTGGGTTGGTTGGATAAAAAATGGAAGACACAAATTTCCTTCTCCTTGTGTCATTTACCCCTTAAAAGTGGAAACCCTTGTATTACTGTACTCCATCTACCCTCCATTATAGAGGCAGTATAAATGGTGTCTCATGTCCTAGGGGCATTCAGTTATTATGCAAAGGATAGTGATGTCCTTGAATGCCATGTGACTTGGATAGGTTCTTAGCCTTTTGTGATGTATTTGCCATTATACTCATACTTAGGACCACTAAAGCCCTGTTCTGCTTTTGTAAATATTTGATCTTAAATTTCTATAGAGTCTTTGTTTGGGTTGTCATTTTTTTTCATTTGATGGGTTTACCATCACCCAGAGGAAAACAGACAGGATTTGTTTGGAAACATATGGAATAGGACCTTCCTTGTGCATGAGTACTCACCAGAGAAAGCATGGGGTTTGGGTCTTAAAATGGTGCTCTAGGATTTGATAACAATTAATAGCCTTATCTATGGATCCTAATTGTAAGAACCCAGAAAACCATGCCAGACACAGGAATTGACATAAGAGGGTTTATTAAGCAAACAGATTGTCTCCCTGCAGGGTGAGAGAGAAGATGAGAGGAAAAGAGAGAGGGTGTGTGCAAGAGAGAGTGTGAAAAGTGAGGAGGAGAGAAAAAGAAAGTGAATAGGAGAGAGAAAATATGAGAAAAGATGGCAGGGCTACTATCCTTAAGGAGTTGAATTCCGCTGGGCTAACAGGGGACCAATAATGGAGAAGGATACTTGCAAGCTGACTGATGAACCAATGGCTAGCTAGGAGGTTCACAGACTGACAAGTAGTTGGGTGGTGAGGAAATGACTGCAACCTAAAGGGCAGGGAAGCAGCTTTATATTATATTACATTCCCCCATTTCTGTTTTTATAAGAAGATCTTTTGTTCTCCAGTTCTTTTCCCCCTTATCTCTCCTTCCTGCCTACATGACTAGGCCTGGTTTTGAAGGTGAGATGTAAAAAGTCCATTCTCCCAGGGGCAGTCTTCAACTTCCAGACTTCCAGAGGCAGACGGCTTTCATGGACTTCATTTCCTCAATTTGACTGATCCCCTATTTCTACACTAACTGCCTGTCCCCAATTATGGCTTCATCCCCCTCTGTAATTTTAGGAACTCCGGTACTGCTGTAGGGAAAGGGGGGTGATGGCCGCTCTGGCTTCTTCGATCTGGAAGGGGGCAGCATGGGGCAAGCAGTTTGGAGTTCCCTTTTTAGAAATCAGGTCAATCGAGGGGTCCATGGTAGAAGTCTGGTTGGGGAAGAGCAGGTTGTAAAGGCATCTGGGGTGGGTGCTTCTATGAGAGAAGAACAAAAAGACATGAGTACTGAAATGAGATTAGTACAAGATAAATGTTGCAGAATCTGGAACATGCCAATGAATATCATGAAGATGACAGAAGTCAATAATCCCTCACCAGGGGGTGGAAGAACTGAGAAGTTGTTCCCATAACAAGGCCTAACAAAGGCTGGAGAGGACAAGGTCTTTATTTGGGAACTTTAACATTGTCCAGGTTATCAGGAATATAAGCACAACAGTTAACTCTTAATGTCATTGATGTCTCCAGAAAATATAGTTAAACTACTTAATGTCATTTAATTTTTGTAAAATTTCCCTTTATTGGTATAACCTGTGTTTAGTAGAGATCTCTATATTTCTGCTAATTAGGGCTAGATAACCATACTAGCAAACAGATTAAGCCTACCTGTGTAGCTTAGGAAGGTCTGTAGGCCTTAAACTGACTAAAATTTTCTGACTCTGGCAGTTTCTCTTAATAGTTATCAGGCATATTTGCCTAAGAATCTCTCTTTTGTAGCTTTTAGTCTTTATTCTAGAGGACTAAGGCAAGTGTCCATCTTAAGTTACATTTAACTATTGTTTCTTTTAAATACCCAAGAATGGCTATATTTTGGTTTTAACTGTTTTTCTAGGTGTCTAAGATCAAGCTGGTCAAAGTGACCTGTTCCTGTCTGTTAAAGAGTCAACTGAGTTCCCACAGGAGTCACTTGTAGAGAACTTGGGAGCAGCTTCTTAGCTTTTGTGTCGTCTGCTAGTCAGGGTCTCCTGGATGAGGTGGCCTCCCTTGAAAGCACCAGGGATGTCTCCCTTTTTCCTTGACCCTCCTCTACAGCCGTTGCCCTGATTGGCTTTTCATCCTCTAGTGTCCTCATCAATCTCCATAATCAGGAGGTCATGTGACCCAGAATTTGAAAGCTCCTTAGAAAAGTCCTCTTGTTCCCTGGATTCAGGCTGACTGAAGGCAAGATACTGGTTTTTATTGGCCTCTGTATTTAATTTCAATCTCTAAGTTTGATCTTAACCATCCAGCAAGCCAGTCTCACCAGTCATAAAGTAAAAGTGCTGGGCTTTAATTTCAATGTCTATGACTTTACAGTTATTTACCCTCTTTTATCTAATTGGAGTCTACATTATCTGTCCTATACGTGATGGCTTACTATTTCAAGTTAATTTACAGTGCTTGCTCTTGAAGCAGTACTTCTGCAAAATATTAATCAGGCAACAATTAGAGTTTACAAGGAAAATACAAAATGGAATCACCAATAGTAAAACATACAGTTTGTGCAATAGCTATATTGAATTTTGGCTGAGTTATTATTATATTCCCTGTTTGAGATCACAGTAGTGATTACAACAAGCATCAAACGTTTGAACACAACTTTAAATGAGTTAAAGTCTGACTTACTTTGGAGCCATTCTAACATGAAGCAGGGTGAGGCAGAGCCTTATCTCAGGTAAGGTGGGACTATTCACAAATATTAGATAAAATGTTCTATTCCTGAAGCTAATTTTTTCCTCTTTTGCCATGTTCAGTGAGGGGCAAAGGAGTATTAGAAAATAAAGGTTTATAAACACAGATTTTGGAGATTAAGCTGAGATCAGATGGAGCTCTGTTCTCTGATGGAAATGGAGATCTAAAGAGTTATGTCAGCAATCTGTTTTTAAATTTATTTTTATTGTAAACAAATGGGATACATGTTGTTTCTGTTTATACATGGAGTAATAGCATACCATTTGCATAATCATACATTTACATAGGGTAATGTTGATTCATTCTGTTATTTTTTCCTTCCCCCTCACCCCTCCCACCTCTCTTTTCCCTCTATACCGTCCCTCCTTCCTCCATTCTTGCCACCCTCCCACCACCCATTACATGTCATCATCCGCTTATCAGTGAGATCATTTGTCTTTTGGATTTTTGAGATTGGCTTATCTCACTTAACATGATATTCTCCAATTTCATCCATTTGCCTACAAATGCCATAATTTTATTATTCTTTATGGCTGAGTAATATTCCATTGTATATATATATATATATATATATATATATATATATATCACAGTTTTGTTATCCATTCATCAATTGAAGGGCATCAAGGGTGGTTCCACAGTCTGGCTATTGTGAATTGAGCAGCTAAACATTGATTTTGCTGTATCTCTGTAGTACGCTGATTTTAAGTCCTTTGGGTATAGGCCGAGGAGGGGGATAGATGGGTCAAATGGTGGGTCGATTCCAAGGTTTCTAAGGAATCTCCACACTGCTTTCCAGAGTGGCTGCACTAATTTGCAACCCCACCAGCAATGTATGAGTGTATCTTTTTCCCCACATCCTCTCCAACACCTATTGTTGCTTGAATTCTTGATAATCGCCATTCTAATTGGGGTGAGATGGAATCTTAGTGTAGTTTTGATTTGCATTTCTCTTATTACTAAAGATGTTGAACATTTTTTTATATGTTGTTGATTTCTTGTAGATCTTCTTCTGTGAAGTGTCTGTTCATATCCTTAGCCCATTTGTTGATTGGTTATTTATATTCTTTGTGTAGAATTTTTTGAGTTCTCTATATATTCTGGAAATTAGTGCTCTTTCTGAAGTATGAGTGGCAAAGATATTCTCCCACTCTGTAGGCTCTTTCTTTGCATTGCTGATAGTTTTCTTTGCTGAGAGAAAGCTATTTAGCTTGAATCTATCCCAGTTATTGATTCTTGCTTTTATTTCTTGTGCTATGGGAGTCCTGTTAAGGAAGTCTGATCCTAAGCCAACAAGTTGAAGATTTGGACCTACTTTTTCTTCTATAAGATGCAGTGTCTCTGATCTGATTTCAAGGTCCTTGATCCATTGTGAGTTGATTTTTGTGCAGGGTGAGAGATAGGGGTTTAGTTTCATTCTGTTGCATATGGATTTCCAGATTTCCCAGCACCATTTGTTGAAGAGACTATCTTTTCTCCATTGCATATTTTTGGCACCTTTGTCTAGTATGAGAAAATTGTATTTATTTGAGTTGTGTCCGTGTCCTCTGTTTTGTACTATTGATCTACCTGTCTATTTTGGTGCCAATACCATGACGTTTTTGTTACTATTACTTTGTAGTAGAGTGGAAGTTCTGGTTTTGTGACACCCCCTGTTTCATTCTTCCTGCTAAGGATTGCTTTAGCTATTCTGGGTTTCTCATTCTTCCAGATGAATTTCATGATTGCTGCCCTATATCTGTAAGGTACATCATTGGGATTTTAATTGGAATTGCATTGAATCTGTATAGCACTCTTGGTAGTATGGTCATTTTGACAATATTAATTCTGCCTATCCAAGAACATGGGAGATCTATCCATCTTCTAAGGTCTTCCTTAATTTCTTTCTTCAATGTTTTGTAGTTTTCATTGTAGAGATATTTTATCTCTTTGGTTAGATTGATGCCCAAGTATTTTATTTTTTTCAAGGCTATTGCAAATGGAGTTCTTTTCCTCATTTTCCTTTCATACGTTTTGTTGCTTGCATATAAAAATGCTTTAGATTTATGTGTGTTGATTTTACAGCCTGCTATTTTGCTGAATTCATTAATGAGGTCTAGAAGTTTTCTGGAGGAGTTTTTTGGATCCTCTAAATAGAGAATCCTGTCATCCACAAATAGTGACAGCTTAAGTTCCTCTTTTCCTATTCGTATCCCTTTAATTTCTTTGGTCTGTCTAATTGCTCTGGCTAGAGTTTCGAGGACAATGTTGAATAGAAGTCGTGAAGAAGGACATCCCTGTCTTGTTCCCATTTTTAAAGGGAATGGTTTCAGTTTTTCTTCATTAAGAATGATGTTGGCCATGGACTTAGCATAAATAGCCTTTACAATGTTCAGGTATGTTCCTACTATCCCTATTTATTCTAGTGTTTTGAGCATGAAGGGGTGTTGTATTTTGTCAAACACTTTTTCTGCGTCAATTGATGTAACCATAGGATTCTTATCCTTAAGTCTATTGACATGATGGATTACATTTATTGATTTATGGATGTTGAACCATCCTTGCATTTCAGGGATGAACCCCACTTGATCCTGGTGCACAATTTTCTTAATATGTTTTTGGATATGGTTTGCCAATATTTTGTTAAGGATCTTTGCATCTATATTCATCTAGGATATTGGTCTAAAATTTTCTTTCCTTGATTTGTCTTTTTCTGGTTTGGATATGAGGGTGATATTATCTTCATAGAATGAGTTCGGCAGGGTACCTTCCTTTTCTATTTCCTGGAATACTTTGAGAAGTATTGGAATGAATTCTTCTTTGAAGGTCTTGTAGAACTCGGCTGAGAATCCGTCTGGTCCTGGACTTTTCTTGGATGGTAGATTCTTAATGGCTTCTTCTATTTCATTGCTTGATATTGATCTGTTTAAATCATGTATGTCCTCCTGGTTTAGTTTGGGAGGAGCATATGTCTTTAGAAATTTGTCAATGTCTTCAGTAGTTACTCTTTTGTTGGAATGCAGATTTTCAAAGTAGCTTCTCATTATGTTCTGTATCTCAGTGGTGTCTGTCATGATATTTTCTTTATCATCATGAATTTTAGTAATTTGAGACTTCTCTGTCCTTCTCTTTGCTAGTGTGGCTAAGGGTTTGTCTATTTTGTTTACTTTTTCAAAGAACCAACTTTTTGTTTTGTCAATTTTTTGAATAGTTTCCTTTGTTTCAATTTCACTGATTTCAGCTCTGATTTTAATTTTTTCCTGTCTTCTACTACGTCTGCTGTTATTCTGTTCTTCTTTTTCTAGGGCTTTGAGCTGTAATTTTCGGTCATTTAGTTGTTGATTTTTCATTCTTTTCAGAATGCGTTCCATGCAATGAATTTTCCTCTTAGTACCGCTTTCATATTGTCCCAGAGATTTTGATATGTTGTATCGTTGTTCTCATTGACCTCTAAGAAATTTTTTTATCTCATCCCTGATGTTTCTGTTATCTATGTTTTATTCAATAGCATATTATTTAGTCTCAGGTGTTGGAGTAATTTCGCTTTTTTATTTTGTCATTGATTTTTACTCTCAGTTCATTATGATCTGATAGAACACAAGGCAGTATCTCTATTTTTTTGAATTTCCTAAGGGCTGCTTTGTGGCATAACACATGGTCTATTTTTGAGAAGGTTCCATGTGCTGCTGAGAAGAAAGTGTATCCACTCGTTGATGGATGGAATATTCTATATATGTCTATTAAGTCTAGGTTATTGATTGTGTTATTGAGTTCTATGGTTTCTTTGGTTGGATTTTGTTTGGAAGATCTATCTTGTGGTGACAGCGGTGTGTTAAAATCACCCAGAATTATTGTGTTGTGGTCTATGTGATTCTTGAAATTGAGAAGGATTGTTTGATGTACAGGGATGCACCATTGTTTGGGGCATAAATATTTACTATCAGTATGTCTTCCTGATTTATGTTTCCCTTAAGCAGTATGAAATGTCCTTCTTTATCTCTTCTGACTAACTTTGGCTTGAAGTTCACTTTATCTGATATAAGAATGGAAACCCCCACTTTTTTACTGAGTCCATGTGCATGGTAGGTTTTTCCCATCCTTTCACCTTTAGACTGTGGATGTCTTTTTCTATGAGATGAGTCTCTTACAGGCAGCATATTGTTGGGTCTTTCTTTTTCATCCATTCTGCCAGTCTATGTCTTTTGATTGATGAGTTTAGGTCATTAATGTTCAGGGTTATTATTGAGAAATGATTTGTATTTCCAGTCATTTGGTTTATTCTTGGTTCTTATATTGACTTGGTTTCTCCTTTGAGTGGTTTTTCTCTAAGGTAGTTCTCCCTTTGCTGATCTACATTGTGTTTCATTTCCTCCTCATGGACTATTTTGTTGAGAACATTCTGTAGTGCAGGCTTTCTATTTGTAAATTCTTTTAACTTTTGTTTATTATGGAGGATTTTATTTCATCTTCAAATCTGAAGGGTAGTTGGCAACCATGTTCTTTCAGAGCTTGAAATATGTTGTTCCAGGCCCTTCTAGCTTTTAGAGTCTGGGTTGAGAAGTCTGCTGCTATCTGTATTGGTCTCCCCCTATATGTAATCTGATGCTTTTCTCTTACTGCCTTCAAATTCCTATCTTTATTTTGACTGTTAGGCATTTTCATTATAATGTGTCTTGGTGTGGATATGTTGTGATTCTGTGCATTTGGTGTTCTGTAAGACTCTTTTATTTGATTTTCCCTTTCATTCTTCAGGTTTGAAAAATTTTTTGATATTATTTCATTGAATAGGTTGTTCATTGCTTTGATTTGTATCTCTGTGCCTTCCTCAATCCCAATAATTCTTAAATTTTGTCTTTTCATGATGTCCCATAGTTCTTGGAGATTCTGTTCATGATCTCTTACCATCTTCTCTGTTTGGGCAACTTTATTTTCAAGATTAAATATTTTTTCTTCATTGTCTGAGATTCTGTGTTCCAAGTGTCTAGTCTTTTGGTGATATTTTCCATTGAGTTTTTTATTTGGTTTATTGTCTCCTTCATTTCAAGAATTTCCATTTTTTTTGTTTTGTTTTTGTTTTGTTTTTTAGAATCTCTGCCTGTTTGTTGAAATGATCTTTTGCTTTCTGCAGTTGCTCTGTCAGCTTATTGGTATTATCCTTCATTGCCTGCATTTGCTCTCTTGTCTCAAGCTTTGCTTCATGAATCATCTTAATCATGTATAATCTGAAGTCCTTTTCTGACATTTCTTCTAATATACTGTCATTGGATTCTATTACTGTAGAATCTAGATTTGTTTGGATCATTTTCTTCCCTTGTTTTTTCATGTTGTTTATGTATCTTCCCCTCTAGCAGTGCAGATCTGGGGTATTGCAGATTTCTGCCTATAGGCTTATAGTGGCCCTATAGGTTTCCAGAACCTTTTCTTTAAGGGGACATCAGTATTAGCAGTGGCCAATTCAGACACTTTGCAATCCTAGACCAAATAGCCCCTATGAGGACAATAACAAAATTGTCATAATAAACAGAATAAGTTCAAATATTATCTTCAGTCAAACAACAGATTTGCAATAAGGTCTGCAGTTTCTAATGGAGGACAAAGAGGATGCAGAGGGATGTAAGATGTGACTGTTAATGGGATAAGAAAAGATTATACAGAAGTTCTAGATTAAAGAAAGGGTGAGAGTATAATCAAAAGAAATTGGATTTTAGCATGCAACAAAGGGAGAAAGAGACTCTGAGGGAACAGGTAAACAAAAGGAAAGGAGATCAAGAAAAGTAAAGAAATAAAAACTTTAAATATTTCAATAGGGAGAAAAAAGAAAATCTACATTATAACAGTCATATAGTAATAAAACCTCCCAGTCTTTAGTAACCTGATGCAGAAGAGGTACCTGACATTGAGCTTCTAGTCTCCAGCAGGCGTCTCAGGATGGGTTTTGCCCCACCTAAAGATCAGAGCTCTGGCTTCCAGGATAACCCAAGATGGCTGCTCTGGCTTTCAAATGTGTTGGCAACTGGGGAGTTGCACCTCAGGATGTGGACGTGGTCAGCTGGAGTTCCTGGAGGTGGGGTGCGGTTGGTCAGGCAGGGGTCCTTGAGGTTGGGTGTGTTTTGTGTGATTGCGGGATCCTGGAGGCTGGGTGAAGTTGAATTGGGGTCCCGGTGATACGGTGCAGTCAGTTGGTCTGTAGGTCCTGGCAGCAGGGAACAGTCAGTCAAGGTGAGGGCCCCAGAGGCAGGGAGTGATCAGTGAGGCTGAGAGATCCTGGAGACGGGGCTCAGTCAGTCCGGCCAGGGGTCCTATGGGGCCTGACTGTTGTCTCAAAATGGTGGCAGCCACGTGTAAACAAACCTGCTGGTACTGTGACAGAGAACTTCCAGGCAACAGCAGGCAGCTGGTGCTCTACTGGTGGTCGGTGATCAGTTTGCTGACTGTTGTAGGACGATCGGGAGATGAACCTCGTGCATTGGGTGATGGATATGTGTAAGGCAGGTGATGGACAGGTGAGAGGCAGGCAAATGGCGGATGATAGGTGCCTGACAATGAGTACTCAAGAACAAATATCTTCTGCTTGAACCTGGAGTTACGGAGCAACTCAGAATGCAACATCCCTCTAGTCCGCCATCTTGGATCTCCTCAGCAATCTTTATATATGTATGTAAGCATTATCAGGAAAGTTACAGAGCCTAGGACATCTATGTAACTTTTTTTTTTTCACAGCTGCAATGTGTAACGTTAGGAGCTCTGTGTAGCTCTCAAGGAAACCCACTGTCCAAAGTTACTGTAAGGTGGGCAGGAACCAGAGAAGGGAGCTGATGAAATACTGGTTATCTAGCAAAAGAATTCCTTCCTTCCCAAGAGCTGTGTGCCTGAGATCAGTGTCAGTGCTGATAGGACTCCTGTATAGAACCTCCCCAGGATGGGTACTCCCACAGCAGTTAGGCATCTTGTGCCCCTGCAGAGGAACACTCCCAGGCACCAGGCATGCCATAGTCATGAGGTCAGAGACCCTAATCTCAATTACTGTTGTTCCATTTTTGCTATTACACATTACAATCTTTCTTAAATGTCATTTTAAGAAGTTTACATATATTGACTCCTGAGTCTATATAAACATTAGTTAACACAATTTAACATTATTTCTTAAACATGAATTAAAGAAAGGCTGAGAGAGCTTTTAACTTTCCTTTTGTGTGGCAAAGTGGCAAAATGCTTTCATGTTTCATGATAATAGCCTTTAAACAAATCAGGTTCTCACTATCTTTTAGAAATACATTTACTTTTAAATTTGTTTTATCTCAGTGTAACAAATTTTAGATATACCCTATTGAAGACATTTCCTATAATAGAACATTAAATGATAAGTTTAAAATTACCATTACAGATAAGGTTAATTTGGAGAATAGCAGCTTGATAAATTTTCTGCTTTAAAGGCTTATACACCTGGAAAATATGAACACATTTAATATACAAAAAATAATGTTTAAGTATGTTACTCCATGGAATAACTTGGTTAAATAATCAGATGTCTCTAGCAAACACATTTGAGTAATTCCGTACATGTCAACTCTAATTCACTCATCTTATTGTAAAAAAAAAACAAGATATCAGACAAGTGTAAAAAAACCAAGATATCAGACAAGTGTACCAACAGTATTTGCCGTTTCTTTCCTGTTGAAGAAAAGTCCTAGGAAAATTGATATTAGACATTTTATAAACATCAACATTTTATTAGTTTGACCACCTAGAGACTTGTGAGTTAATTTTAAAGACATTTTACTTCTATTAGTTTACCCAATTTAAATTGAATCTTTTTAAATTTCGTGAATTAAAGTATTTGAATCCATTTTTTAAAAATTTAATTTTATGCATGCTTACATTTAACACAAAAGCCAAGGTCTTGTAATGTTTATCTCCATTGCAATGTAACAGATGTTCAAAAAAATTCTAGAGTTGGATAAAAAGAACTGATAAAAAATTATTAACCTAGGTATGTAGGATCAAAATTGTGAGCTCAAAAATATACCATTTAAGAAAAACAAGAGTCTTAGAAGAAAAATAATAATGGCCATTAATTATAGCATGAGAGAGTGAGAAGGAGAAGGGCAGAGAGAAGAGGTGAAAGGGAGAGATAAAGTGTTCTGTGCTGTAGCCCCAGAGAAATTTAAAATGGACACTTATTTTTCCCTTGGATTTGAGACTGGTCTCCCACTTAGCCTTCTGGCTTTCTCCATTTACATTTCAATGTAAGCCTTGACTGAGATTTGAAAGGAGCTAACAGGTTCTAGCAGAAACTTGATGCCTAGGGAATTTTAACCCTTTTTCCTGGTTAGTAATCAATTCAGGTTTGGATGCAAAAAATTGTGAAACATTATCTCCCACTACTTTTGAGGAATGGGGTTGCTCTATCATACTCCTCACTGGAACATACCACTGATTGTTGGACTGGTTACTCCCTCCACACCAGCGCATGCAGGACCTCGTGGCAGGAGGACTAGGTGGGCTGGGCAGGGGAATGGAAGCAGAAACAGAGCTGAGTCAAAGTCAGAGGAGGAGGAGGGATTAAGAGGGGAGAAGAAGCCAAAATGAAGTGTTTGAGTTTGCAGGAAGAGCCAAGAAGCAAGAAAGAAGAGATTTGAAGATAAGAAATCCCTTTCCATTTACCTGCTCACTTATAGAAGCTGTATGCCATTATGTGGTCATTTTGGATTGATTATCTAAAGGGTACACAAATGAATTTTGATGGCTTTAAGCCAGTGGTCAAGCAAAGTGTTCCCAGGGTTGAATCTGCTGGAAAGAAGGAACCAGATCCCGTGGTGAAGACTGATACAGCCAAGTCTGTGGCCAGGGTGTCCCAAGGCCAGAGTAGTTGGCTGGAGACAAGGAGACAGTACGTTGATGGTGTCATCACACAAGAATCAATGTGGGCCAGGCAAAAGCCAGGAAGGATTGAGGACCTGACTTCAGGGTTTTCAAGTGTGAGTGTGAACATGAGCATGAAGACGAGCCTCAACCCTGAGAGAGAATCTCCACCATAAAATCAGGAACCCACTCCACAGATAAGACCGACTAAGGGGACCAGCTGTAACTATAAAAGTCATGGCTTGGTGTATTCCCACCCCTCAGCCACCTTGAGGGCCCTGGAAACTCAATGGTCACTTCTCAGGTCAGCAGAGGAGTGTTTAAGCTGGCCTAGGGGAATCCACCTAGGGAACTCACCAATCTGAAGTCCAGTGATGGATGCAGAGCAGAGCAGAGTTTCCAGGTGAAATGGAAGGTGAGGCTGTGTCCAGGGGGCACTGGGGCGTCAGATGGGGTTCCATGGCTTAAGAGACAGTGGAAGAGCCCATCTGAGTCACAGCACCAATGTAAGAACCCAGAAAACCACATTGGACACAGAAATTGACATAAGAGGGTTTATTAAGCAAACAGAGTGTCTCCCTGCAGGGTGAGAGATAGAATGAGAGGAAAAGAGAGAGGGCGCGTGCAAGAGAAAGTGTGAAAAGCGAGGAGGAGAGAGAAAGAAAGTGAATAGGAGAGAGAAAGCATGAGAAAAGATGGCAGGGAAGCTATCCTTAAGCAGTTGAGGTCTGCCAGGCTAACAGGGGACCAATAACAGAGAAGGATACTTGAAAGCTGACTGATGAACCAATAGCTAGCTAAGATGTTCACAGACTGATAAATAGTTGGGAAGCAGGGAAATGACTACAGAGGAAAGGGTGGGGGAGCAATAAGAAGTTGGGAGGCGGGAAAAATGACTGCAAAGTAAAGGGCAGGGAAGTAACTTTATATTACATTACACTAATGAATCAGTTGAGGTTCAGAGAGGTAAAAGAAAAGAAGACCTGGTCTGCAATCCAGGAGCCATCTTGGGACTGTGGCATGGTGGAGCCTACAGAAACTGAAACCCAGATTTGTGAGGTACTGGAAACCTTCAGGGACACTATAAATCTACAGGGTAGAAACTGTAGTACATTAGATCCCCATGGCTAGATGGGAAGACACACAAACAAAATGAAAAAAAAAAAAAAAAAAGGGAATAAAGCACTCCAAACAAACCAGGATGCTCCGATTATAAACTCCATTGACAAAACAGTAGAAGAAATGTCAGAGAAAGAGTTCAGAATTTACTTAGTAAAACTGCTTCATGACTTTAAGGAGGATATAAAGAGTGAAATCAGAGTTGTTTCAGGAGAAGGAAGATAACCTAAAGAAAGAGATAAAGATTCTGAGAAGAAATCTTTGAAATGAAGGAATCAATAAACCAAAATAAAAATTCAATGGAAAGTAGCACCAACAGAGGAGACCACTTGGAAGACAGAACTTCAGGCAATGAAGACAAAATATATAATTTTGAAAATAAAGGTGACCCCACAGAGAAGATGATAAACTGTGTGACGTTCCCTCACCCAGAAACAATGCCTGAACAGCAGCTGCTGCAGCCAACTGAGTGGAGCTACTGTGGCTACTTCTGGGCTGATAAGAAAGACCCTCAAAGAAAAAAGAAAAAGAAAAAGAAAAAGAAAAAGAAAGACCCTAAAGGCAATGGCACCATGGTAGGGTTCAAACTGCTGCTCCAAAAGCAACTGAAGGGCAAACAAATGCAGAAAGAAATTCTGAATTCATCACAGAGAGGATAAAGATTGAAGAAGAATATGCAAAGAACTTGGCTAAGCTCTCTCAGAACTCCTTGGCTGCAAGGAGGAAGGCCCCCTGGGAGAAGCATGGGCTCAGGTGAAGAAGAGCCTGGCAAATGAAGCAGAAGTTTATCTCAAGTTCTCCGCCAATCTTCACAGCGAGATAGAGAAGCCCCTAATAAACTTTCGTGAGAACTTCAAGAAAGACATGAAAAAGTGTGACCACCGTATCGCTGACCTCCACAAGCAACACGCCAGCCACTATGCATTAGTGGAGAAGACCCGGAAAGTCCTCACAGAGTGGCAGACAGTCCTGGAGATGAAGACCCAGCAGCTGGAGATCAAGCTGAGCAACAAGATGGAGAAGGACATCAAGAAGGCATGGAGAAAGTCCACACAGGCTGGTGATGACTTCACGTGCTGTGTGAACCTCTACAACCAGGCCCAGTCCAAGTGGTTTGAAAAGATGGTGACTACCACTTTGGAGCTGGAGTGACTGGAAGTGGAGAGGGTGGAGATGATCCAGCAACATTTGTGCCAGTACACACGGCTGTGGCATGAAATGGACATGTTCAACCAAAGCATGGTTGAGCTTGTGGACCAACTGCTTCAAAAATTGGACCTGGCCAAAGACAGAGAGCTGTGGGTCAGAGAGCACAAAGTAGGTAACATTCACCCTGTGGACGTGGAGATCTAGACATGCTTGTGTGGCTCTGGGGGTCCTGCCAAGGAGAGGGGCTGTATGTCCCACAGAGAGGAGATGGTGTCTCCTGCTGGGTAAAGCTCCCCTCCTACCCACTCTCCTGTTCACTGATGAGAGAGGAGAGAGCTGGTAATTCCAGAATGGTGATCTGGATGGCCCAGCTGGGGGATCTCAAATATTTCCAGGCCATGAAGACAGACCTGCAACCCTGCTCTTGTCTCCAAGACTGAAGCCCCCAAACCCCATGCCATGCTTGTTGCTCTGAGAACAAACTGAGGCTAGAACTTTGTGGTCTCTGCTGAGTTCCATAGGGGTGGCCATCACACACATGCCCTTGGGTGCCTGAAGGCCCATCCTTCAACTGGTTCCTTTATCTCCTTAGGGGCTTTGGAAGATCAGGGGAGGGCCACCTCTGCCTCCAAGTCAATGTCAGGATCAGAATCATGAATAGAAGGTGCCATCAACTCACCCTGCACCTAGAATCCTTTACAGCACTCTGTTTTTCTCATTATATTCTGGGAGCCCAAATCTAGTTTTTCTTGGCTACTTTTCATCCCCATGAGTCTTGGGAAGGGCTGTTTTCTGTCTTCCCAGACCAACCCTGCCTAGAGAGGCCAGGATGGAACTATCTACTTTGGAAAATTAGCCCCAAGTCTAGCCCCAAGTCAGAGGATTGAATCATGATTCCTATCAGACCAGGCATCATCTCTGAAGTCTCTGGAAATCTATTTCTGCAGCTGCTTTCTCAAGGCAGTCCCCACCTTGCCATCCCTGCCCAGTCTCACTAGTGGGAGCTTTCTAAAGTTCTCAGCCAGCAAGACTTCCTTCAGTTTCGTGCAGGTCCAAAGACTTTGAGGGATGGAGATACCAGCTCACCTCAGAAACCAGATGTTGTCTGTCTGCCATGGTGTCTGTCCAACACTTGACTACCTTGACCACCACTCTTCCAGGCTGCCCACCAAGGACTTAATGGGGCTGGGTCAGTCCCACATGAGAGACAGGTTAGAGCAAGTCCCTTTGTCATTCCCCATATGGCTCCATCTGCTTCATGATGGGGTTTGGACTGCTGTCCCTTGTATGTGCACTGCAGACTTTCATGGCCATAGGAGTTCTTTGCTATCCAGGTGTGTCCCACCACCTGGGCATCCAGTTACTCTGAACTTTCCAGAGCCCTATGCTAAGCCCTCTCTTGGTGCCAGAACCTTCTTTCCCTCTGTTAATCTTCCCTGGAGAAACCTGGGACAATTTTGATTCAGGAAGCTTTTCAACACTGCCACTGGGTTCAGCCTGTCACTTCCTTTCTCTACTACAGCAAACATGATCACCATTTTAACCTAGAGAATCAGCTGAGGGGACTGGGAGAAAAATTTGACATAGTGAGCAAGGAACAAATTCTAGCCAGAAGCCCATGCTCTGAGGGTCCCTCTTTCCTCATCTTTCCATCAGTGGTTTTGGATTGACCTTTCCTTCTCCCATGGGGGCAGAATTCTATGAGCACGATTCACTGATCTTTCCCTCAGTTTTACATGCTAATAGTGGATAAAATTAATCTTGAATCTCTTGGCATCTCTTCCATTTATTTGGAATTGCTTTCTCATAGTTTATATTAGGAAGACTTCCAATATACTAAAGCAAAAAAAGAAAAAAGAAAAAAGAAAAGAAAAGAAGACCTCAAGACCTCCGTGGTTTTTGAAAAGAAAAGAAGACCTCAAGACCTCCATGGTTTTTGTGATGCATGTGTGAGACATAGAGTAGAGAAAAATGTAGTTTGGGACTCAATCTTTGGGCATTAGTGGGTTGCCTTTTTCCTCAAGACCTCAAATTATACTAAGTCTTTGTCTCAGGATCCAAGAAACAGTGGGTGAGAGCACCCACCACCATTAGGTCAAGCCAGTCCAAAAGTGCAAGAAAGAAGCAGACATAAACTGATCTGTTGACCTCTTTTGAGTTTCACAGAGAGAAACTGAAGCAGAGCTTGGCCTCCATTTCTTTGTCAGGGATAAAGGGGATTGGGCATGCCTCTTCCATAAGCCTGTCACTTATGCTTTTAGACCGGCTGCTGCTCTCTCTGCTTTGAACTGACCAACAGATGTCCAGTAACTTTTATAGAGATTTTGTAATAGAATGTACAACCCCAGAATAAAAAGCAGTAGTTCTGTTATCCATTTTACTCACTCTTGTAATGTGGTCCCATGTTCAATAGTTAAAGTTGAAACCAGGATTTTGAGATGAAATTTTATTCTCTGCTTCTGCTTGTGAGTGAGACTGAAGTATTTCTGTTTATGCAGGAAGGTAAGTTCTATTGAGGTGCAGTCCTCTGTAACCAAGAAGTGTTGCAGCTCTTAATGGTGGACTGTGCCCTCCAAAGCTGCAGCCCAGATCCCAGCAACTCACCATCAATTTCTTCTTCTTCCTGAGTTCTTATTTCATGAAATCATAGAATGAATTCCACAGACCAGGGTGAGTGAGTGTATCAGTAGGGTTTATGGAATAACAATAATGGAACTCTTGCAGTACAAGAGGAGAACCAACAACAGGCTTTCTCTAACCATCCAACTGTTCTAGTGTGGGGCTGCATATAGAAATTGGTTTCACTGCTATTATTTCAACCTTATGCTAATTAGGGTTCAGAAATGTGCTAACCTTATTGGTCAATTCTTGAGTCCCCAAATTTTGTTCAAGTCTGTACCATTTCCATTTTCTTTGGCAGATCTGTGGAAGATCAGAAAGTGGGAGTTGAGATCTGCAGTGCCATGTGGAGTGGGCTTTGGCAGTAGGCATCGATACCATGCACAGGCCTGCCCACAGAGCAATGACAGATCACTGTTGCTGGCTTGCCTAAGTGCTGGCATGCTGTGCCTCAAGGCTGCAGTGCCTGTAATGTGTGCCCCATGCAGCTGTATATTGTGCTTGCCAGTATGCACTCTCACCCTCCTAAGCCTTTACTTTGCTTGTCCACCATTCTGAAGCTCCACATCTGCTTTTCTGTGTGACTAGACAGTTAGGGAGTCATGTCATTAGCAACACATGTACAGACTTAAGATTAGTGTCCAGTGTCTACTTTGATATCTTTAAAACTAATGACCTCCTATATAGGAATGATGAGGTCAGCATATAACATCAGCACCAACAACAGGAAAAAAAAAAAAGAACATGATCTAGGTCAGACATTAAAGAGCATTTGTCTCTTACATCATCCAACAGGTTAATAATCAACATGAGTGGGTAGGAATACATAAAGTGCACAATTTTATGCAGGTGGGAAGTGGTGGGAAGAGGTATCACTGGGGGCATGCCATGGGGGTTTATAGTTTGTCTCCAGAAAGTGAAGATCACTCTACTTGTTAATTTCCATGATCTGATCTTCTTTCCTCCTCCACACCTTTCTGTCATAATTTCTGCCTATCCCAAGACCAAGGACTATGAAGGTGGGCATCCATGAACTGAGAATTCAGAAACTGTAAGCCAAGTAAAGTTTTCCTTCTTTAATTGTTGTTGTCAGGACATTGGGTGACTGTGACAAAAGGCAGACTAAAACAGACATATGAACCAAGAAGTGGGGTTGTTGCTCTGACTAACATGGTCATGTGGTTCAGAAGCAGTTTAATCTGATTCTGGGGGGAATAATGTTTAAATGGTTTAGAAATAGAAGTTGAAAAAGTCTTAGACTATTGTAAGCAAAGATATATGGGTGATTCTTGTGGGAGCTTAAAAGACGAGAATGTGGATAGGACAGTAGACACTAAAGACTGGGCTCATGAAGATTTGGAGGAGCAGGAGGACTCTATTGGAAACTAGATTAGAGGTCATTCACGTTACATTTAGATTAAGAAGGTGCCCCTGTTATGAGATTTTCTGTGAGGTTAAATTTAAATGCATTGGTCTAATTAATCTGGTGGAGGAAATTATAAGGCAGCACAGCATTCAATTGGTGATGACTTTTAACCAAGTTTACTGTGATAATCAGGAGTCCAAAGCAGAGCAGAAAGACTGGAAAAACTTCAGAATGGCCCAAAAAGTGTGAGTAAAACTGGTGCTTAGAAAGTTTTCATTGTCATTGATATTGTAGCCACTAAAGGAATGTTACTAAGTACATTACCTGGAAAAAAATAGGAAAGATAGTTTTATTACAGCTGGGAAAGTGGAAAGACCACACCCTTTGTAGACTTGAGGATGCCACAGTAAAAATTTATTTTAGAATTAAACCTGGGGCCACCCCATTTTCACATGGGGACCTAGAAAGATTTTTTTTTTTTTTGCCATGCTCACCTGCCAGGCACTCGGAGGCTGCAGTAGTCATGTTACTAGCAGTCCTGATGGTAGAACTTCCATTAACTATGTGGTGCTGGTTCCACAGGAGTTCAAGATGCTGGAGTTAGGGGTCATGGAGGCCTCCACCCATATTTAGAAGAAAAGCCTGGGAGGCCAGGCAAATTGCAGAGGTCAAGTTCCTACAGGCTGTCCCTAGTAAGATGATACATGAAGGTGTGAGAAGGGAAAGAAGACTGCAGGAGACATTCCAAATTAAGAAATGCCAGTAACATGGGATATTAGCCAAGGAAAACTTCAATAATTGAGCAGAAACAAACAAAGAGAAAGACCGTGACTTGAAACCACAAAGACCACACAGGTGGAGTCACAGGAGCCCATTGGAGAGAACATCACAATATCATGTGTCCCAAAGTCTGGACTTGGAGCTACAGGACTTATTTGCCCAGCTGGATTTCAGTCTTGTTTGGTTCAGTCCCTTATTTCTATGCCCCCATTTCTCCTGTGGAGTGAAAATGTTTTCTATGATCCATTATATATTGGCTATTTGGCTTTTTTAAAATTTGTTTATTTATTTGTTGTTTTTAGATATACATGACAGGAGGGTGCATTTTGACATATTAGACATACATGAAATGAAACCCATTCCAATTTTGATCCCATTCTTGTGGGTGTACATGATGTAAAACTAGACTGTGTATTCATAGATGAGCAGAGAAAAGTTAAGTCCAATTCATTCTACTGTCTTTCCTATTCCCCTCACACCTCCTTTCCCTTCCTTCTCCCCAGTCTAATACAATAAAATTCTATACTTCCCCAACATACCCTCCCCTATTATGGGTTAACCATCATGTATCAGAGAGAACATTTGGTCTTTGTTTTTTGGGAGACTGGCTTATTTAATTAGCATGATATTCTCCAGCTCTATTTGTTTACTGGCAAATGCAATGATTCCATATTTCTTTATGGATCAGTAATATTCCATTTTGTATGTATACCACATTTTCTTTATCCATTCATCTATTATGGGCACCTGGTTTGGTTCCATAGCTTGGCTATTATGAATGCAACTGCTATAAACATTGATGTGGCCATGTCACTACAGCATATTGATATTAATTCCTTTGGTATAAAACAAGGAGTGGGAGAGCTGGGTCAAATGTTGGTTCCATTCCAAGTTTTCTAAGGAATTTCCATACTGTTTTTTAAAATGGTTGCACCAATTTTCAGTCCCACCAGCAACGTATGAGTGACACTTTTCCCCCACATCTTTGCCGACATTTATTGTTGACTGCATTCTTGATAATTGCCATTCTGACTGCAGCGAGATGGAATCTCAGTATTGTTGTTTTTTTTTTTTTTTTTTGCATATCTCTAATTGCTAGAGATGTTGAATATTTTTAAATATTTTTGAGCATTCATATTCTTTCTTCTTTGAAGTGCCTGTTTAGTTCCTTTGCTCCTTTATTAATTGGGCTATTTCTTATTTTGTTGTTAATTTTTTTGTGTTTTGTATATCCTGGAGATGAATGTTTTATCTGAGGTGCAGGCGGTAAAGACTTTTTTCTATTCCATAGGTTCTCTATTCATGTTCCTGATTGTTCCTTTGCTATGAGGAATCTTCTTAGTTTGATGCCATCACTTTTGTTGATTCTTGATATTATTTCATGTGCTTTAGAATTCTAATTGAAGAAGTCTGTTCCTGAGCCGACATATGGAAAGTTGATCCTATTCTTTTTTTCTATTAAGCACAGGGTCTCTGGTCTAATGCCAAGGTCCATATTTCACTTTCAGTTGAGTTTTGTGCAGTGTCAGATATAAGGGTTCAGTTTCAATCTACTACATATGGATTTACAGTTTTTCCAGCACCATTTGTTGGAGAGGCTATCTTTCAAAGTATGTTTACAGCACCTTTGTCTAGTATGAGATAGCTGTATTTATGTGGCTATGTCTCCATTTCTTCTATTCTGTTCCATTTGTGTTCAATTCTATTTTTGTGCCACTACCATGCTGTTTTTATTACTAAAGTTACATGGTATAATTTAAGTTCTGGCATTGTGTTGCCTTCTGCATTACTTTATATGAAGAACATCATGGGAACCTTAATGGGAATTTCATCAAATCTGTGGAGGGTTTGGTAGTATGGTCATTTTTCAAAATTAATTCTGCCTATTCAAGAACACAGGAGGTCTTTCCATTGTTCAAGGTCTTTTTCAATTTATTTTGTTAATGTTCTCTAGTTTTCACAGTAGATGTATTTTACATGTTTTTTTAGATTGATTCTCAAGAATTTTATTATTTTTTGAGGTGATCCTGAATAGGATAGTTTTCCTAATTTCTCTTTCAGCTGCTTCATCATTGTTCTATAGGAACACAATTGATATACGGGTGTTAATTCCATATCCTGCTACTTTGCTGAATTGGTTTATGAATCAAGATTTTGTTGGAACATTTTGGATCTTCTAAATATTTAGAATCATGTCATTAGTCAACAGGGATAATTTGAGTTCTTCTTTTCCTATTCCTATCCCTTTAATTACCATCATTTGTCTAATTGCTGTGCCTAGGGTTTCTAGGACAATGTTGAATAGAATTGATGAAAGACAGCATCTCTGTTTTCTTCCAATTTTTGAGGGAATGCTTTTTATTTACTCCATTCATAATGATGTGGTCCTTGGGTCTAGCATATATAGCTTTTAAAATATTGAGGTATGTTTCTACTATCCCTAGTTTTTCTACTGTTTTGAACTTGAAGGTGTGCTTTATTTCATCAAATACTTTTTCTGCATCTATTGAGATAACCATGTGATTCTTGTCTTTAAGTCTATTGATGTGATGAATTACATTTATTGTTTTCCATATGTTGAACTAACCTTGCATCCCTGGAATGAACCCCACTTGAGCAGATTGAACTATCTTTCAAATATGTGTTTATATGTGATTTTTCAGCTTATCATTAAGAATTTTTCAGTCACATTCCCCAGGGATATTGGTCTGAAGTTACATTTTCATGATGTGTCTGTGTTTGATTTCGCTATGAGGGTGATACTAGATCCTTGGAATGAGTTTGGAAGGGATCCCTCCTGTTTTCCTCAGCTTTTCACTGCTGTGAGCAAAAGTACCCAACCACTACAACTGTTGAGGAGGAAGATTTTATTTGGGGGCAAGTAGTTTCAGAGGTCTCATCCATAGACAGCAGACTGCATTCCTTACAGGGTTCCAGGTGAGACTGAACACTATGGCAGAAAAGTGTGACAAAGGGAATTGGCTCACATGATATCAGGAAGCAGAGTGAGCTCTCCACTCATCAGATACAAAATATATACCCCCATAGCTATGCCTCCTGTGAACTACTTCCACCAGGAAGACCCCAGGTATGCCACCAGGTATGACTCAGTTGACCCATCAGAGTTTAATTCACTGATCAGGTTAAGGTTATAACACAATCATTCTCCTCCAAATCTTGCATTGTCTCACAAGTGAGAATTTGGGGGACACCACGTCTAAACCATAACACCTCCTTTTCTATTTCATGGAATAATTTGAATAGGATTGGTGTAATTTCTTCTTTGAAGGTCTTGTAAAACTCAGCTCACTATCCTGGTCCTGGACTTTTATTTGTTAGGCTTTGATGACATCTTCCATTTCATTGCTTGAAATTGATGTGTGTAAATTTTCTATGTCCTCCTGTTGCAATTCGGTTTTTTCATGTATCTCTAGAAATTTGTCAATGTCATCATGGCTTCCTATTTTATTTGTGCAGATTTTCAAAGTTGTTTCTGACAGACACACCAATAGAAAAAAAGCTGGACCTGATCGCTAAGTCAACTCCTAATAGGGGAAGATGACCATGAGCAAGCTCAGCATGTTTATATATAGATACAAGCATTCAAAGGATTTATTGTGAGAAAGTATTTGACTAGCTAGAAAAACTAGTAAATTATTAATTTTAAAGACATGTATATTTTTCTCTTTTTACCCAATTTAAACTGAACTTATTTTTTAAAGTCATGTAAACTAAAAAAAAATTAGAACCATTTCTTATTTAAGTTTATTTTATGAACTCTCATTTCCATATCAATTTTGTTACTATGTACATAATATGTGAACACAAACACATATTAGACACAACAATACAATACACAGGTGTGCACACAAACATAAAACAGAGGAAAAAAACAAAGATTTTGTATTTTTCTTATTGGAGTTCCAGGGGTAGGGTGCAATGTTACAGATGTTTATTAAAGACTGTATTAGATTTAAGTAATTAGAAATTCCAACAGAGCAAATCAGACTTTTACATTATAATTTAAATATAGGCCAGGTTTATACAGTTGGAAATGCCAGGTGTGAGATCTCACAGCCATGATGGACCCTAAAAATAAACATATAGATAGCTGGCCAGTATTTGTCATTAATGGCTATTTCAGCATCCCTAAAAAATTGACCTCTGAATAAAGACAGAGTGTAAAATCCTCTTTAGCTAGATAAGATAAAACAGATTAGGAAAATACATTAAGTGTGCAAGATAAAATGTGAATTCACCATAAAATTATGGACTCAAAAACCAGAACCTTAAAAACCAGAAGTTCATAAGAAAAATTACATGTCTGCAATACTTTAGTAAAAGACAATATGAAATGTCTTTATCAGTTCAGTTTAATTTTAACTTGAATTAGAGTCAGTTCATATATTTAAAGAATGTGGGAGCAGGCAAAACCTTCAGAATTTTTAATAAGAGGAAAACTTGTACATTTGGATTCTTTCCATTTTATTTTCTCCTGGTGCTGTAGGATTAGGGAGGAAACTGGATGGGAAAACAGAGTGGAAAAGATAGACAGTAAAGCACACAAGGTCTGAATTTAAAAGTGAAACTTTTTTTCCTTTTGACTTAACCTTTTATCTGGAAGTCTTTCTTGTAACTTAAAAGTGACAACCTTTATTTCTTTTGTCTTAACCAGTTCTATGTAAGTCTTTCTTGCAGGTATCCACAATTTTACATTTAAAATGCAAGCTTAAGAGAGATAGAGATATAGCAGAAGCTAAGAAGTAAGGGAACCTGTGGTTTCATTCTCTTAAGACATGGTGCTCTGATTTATGTTTTCTCTGAAGAGTACCTTTTATCCTTTTTATTCCTTGAGCCTTAAGCATTACTTTAAGCAGGGCACAAATTCCCCATGTCTCTATATTTAATGCTCCCTCTTTAAGGAACCAGGCACACATTTCAAAAACTAATTTTAAAAACTGTAACAACTGTGTCTTCTTTGATTTAAGCATAGACTTAAGCATAAGCACAGCAACATGGGAATCCCTTTCTCTGGATCCTAATTGTCCCATGTTTTACACCAAACTATATAGAAACTCCCTCCTGTCCTTTCTTTATCCACCTGCATCTTTTTAAAAACACCCCACTTGCCTGACAAATGAAAAGAACTCAAGTGTCTGGGGTTCCTGTTCGGGCACCAATTGCCTTGTCCTGCATCTTCATTTATTTAAGTCTCCTGAAGGTATTATGAGGGCATTGAGAAGAGATAGACAAACACACAAATAGAGAAAAATCTGGGAATTATTGGTTCAGCCAAGACCTGATGGGGGAAGATGACCATGAACAAGCTCAGCACATTTATTATATAGGTATAAACAATTTAAGGCTTTATTGTGAGAAAGTTTCTTCAAAGCAAGTAGAATCAACATCATGAGTAAGAATAACCTGACTAAGACTATCAGCTCATGCCCATAATTTTCTGTCCCTGGGCAGGTGGCATTTAAACCCAAGGTTGAGAACTTATAAAATCTGTGGCTGGCACAGAGTCGCCCTTTGATCAGGGCATCACCATAGCAACTGGAAAATCTCGAATTGACACCTTCAAGCTGAGAGTTCACAAGAGATATTGTCTGTGTCTTCAAACATCTCAAAGACCATAATTCATTTACTGTTCCTGACAGTCTATTTTTGTTTTCATTTTTTGTTTCAATTTCATTGATTTAGGCTCTGATTTCAATTATTTTCGGTCTCCTATGTCTTTTAGTGTTGATTTATTCTTCTCTTTATAGGGCTTTGAGATGAAATGCTAGGTTGTTTATTTGGTGGCTTTCTATTCTTTTACAGAATGTGCTCAGTGAAATGAACATTCCTTTTAGCAGTGCTTTCATAGTGACCCAGAAAGTTTGATAAGTTGTGTCTTGATTCTCCTTTACCCCTAAGTATTCTTTTAATTTTATCCCTGATTTATTCTACTATCCATTGATCATTTAACAGTATATTTTTAGACTCATGGTGTTAGAGTAGATTCTATTTTTTATTTTATTATTGATTTCTAATTTCATTCAAGTATGGTCTGATAGAATGCAAGGAGGTATTACCTCTATTCCTTTTGTGTTGGCTAAGTGTTTTGTTGTGGCCTTAAGTAGAGTCTAATTTAGTGAAGGATTTGTGTACTGCAAAGAAGAAAGTGTTTTCAGTCATTGATGGATGAAATAGTCTATATACATTGGTTAAGTCAAAGTTAGTAATTACATTATTTATTTCCATAACTTCTTTGTTTAGTTTTTGTTTGATCAGTCTATTAAGTGATGAGAGAGGCATTCTAAAGTCCCCATGTATTACTGTGTTGTGGTCTATTTGATTCTTGGAATTGATAAGGTTTTATTTGAAGTACCTAAATGCTTCACTGTTTGGGGCATACATATTAATAATTGTTAAATGTTATTGATCTAGGATTCTCTTAAGAATTATAAAAATGAATTTCCTGTGCCTTCTGATTAACTTTGAAGTCCACTTTATCTGATGTGAGAATAGGAACCCCTTCTTGTTGAAAACATCCATGTGATTGATATACTTTTTCCCATCTTATCATCTTTGGTCTTTATATGTCTGCCTAAGAAGTGAGTCTCTTGAAGACATCCTATTGTTGGTTTTTTTTAATACAACCTTCCAATCTGTGTCTTTTGATTGTGAGTTTAGGCCACTTACACTCAAAGTGATTGTTGAGAAATAAATTTTATTCCCTATCATTTTGATTAACTTCTGGTTTTTAATTTAATTAGTTTCTCCTTTGATTGAATATTCTTCTAGTGAGGTCCTCATTTTACTGGTTTTTACTTTCATTTTTCACTTCTTCTTCATGAAATGTTTTATTGAGTTTGTTTAGTAATATAGTGAATTCATTTATATATTGTTGTTAGTGGAATTTTTTATTTCATTATCAAATCTGAAGATTACTTTTGGTAGATATAATATTCTTATTTTATAACCACTTTCTTTCAGAAGTTGGTATATATTATTCCAAGTTCTCAGCTTTAAGATTCTGTGTTGGGAAATTAGAAGAGTTCTGGTTTGGATTCCCTCTAATCATAACATATTTTTTAATATAGCAGCCTTTAAAATTTTGTCCTTATTCTGTATGTTGGGCATTTTCATAATTATATCCCATGGTGTAGGTCTGTTTCAATTTTGTATATGTGTTGTCCTGTAAGCCATCTATATTTGCTTTTACATTTTGTTCTTAAATTTTGGAAAATGATCCAAAAATATTTCATTGAAAAGATTGTGAATTACTTTGGTTTGTATCTCTGAGCCTTCATCTATCCCAACAAATCATAAATTTGCTCCTTTTGTGTTTTCCCATATATCATGTAAGTTCTGTTTGTGTTCTCTTAACATCTTTTCTCCCTGGTCAACTTTACTTTCATAATTATATACTATGTCTTTGTTGTCAGAAACTCTGTCTTTCTAGTGTTCTTATTCTCTGGGGATGCTTTCCATTGAATTGAAATTTGGTTTATTGATTTCTTCATTATCAGAACTTCTGACTGATTCTCCTTCAGGATTTATATGACCTTATTGAAGTGATTTTTGATTTCCTGAATTTTTCTCTCCAAATTTCCTCCTTATGTTGTCTTGTACTTTGCAGATTATTTTAACTATGAACTTTTTAAATTCCTCCACTTCAAGATTGTCGGGGTGCCCGGGACCCCTGGCCATAGGTGTGGCAAGGCCAAGATGGCGCCTGGCAGGATGCCAGTGTGGTTGAGTGTAGCTAGCTTGTGCGCAAACAACTGATGTCACTTGAGGAAGTTTCAGTGATTGGTTGAGGCCCCCTCATGGACGTTGCATGATCACTGCATGCCTGTATATGCTGCCTGTATCTGTCCACGCTCTCCCCTCATGCTCTGTATGATGATTGGTCGCTTGGGGGCATATAGTGAGGTGTAGCTTCCCCAAAAAGAAGGGAGAAGAAGCGAGAGAGAAACCACGGCAGACGCGCGCAATAAAGAGCTGAAAAGAACCAGGTGTCGTGTCTCTCTGCGGGCAGGGAGTGCGGTAGGTGGTGCCGAAACCCGGGAGCTCTACAGGTAAAGTAAAAGGTAAATATTCATTTACATATTAAGACCTTGAGTCCGTCAGTGATATTCATATTAAGACCTTGAGTCCGTCAGTGCTATTCATATTAAGACCTTGAGTCCGTCAGTGATATTCATTTCAAGACCTTGAGTCCGACAGTGCAGGGTAGGGAACCCAGCAAAATTGAGTCTACATAGGTAGATGCAGTGGTACCAGATTGTTTGTGTGGTGTGTGTTATTTTTGTGTTAGTTGTGTGGTTTGTTTTTGTACTTGGATTAGCTCTTAGTGTTGTGAAATTTAACCATGGGAACAGAACTGTCTAAAATTAGAATGCAACAGCCTCTCAGAGAGCTGCTGAAAAATCACGGAACTCCGTTAAAAGTAAAAACAGCTCGAACGTTTCTTGATACCATAGAAAAGGTTTCTCCGTGGTTTTTAGATGAAGGGTTGTTAAATATACCACAGTGGGAGCAGTTAGGAGAAGATCTGCGCACAGCAGAGAAACAAAAGTCGCTTCCTGTGGGAACTTTAGCCATTTGGTCTTTGATTAAATCTTGTTTGCAGCACAAAGAGAAACGAAACCTAAGAGGACCTTTAGAAGAGGGAAGTCAGGTCTTAGAGGAGATTAAAGAGGAACGGTCTTGTTCTCATCACTCAGAAGGGAAGTGTGACTCAGGCGGGGAGGATTCAGAAGAGGAACTTTCAGGGGAGGAACTAGAAAAGGCATTTGGGAAGCTAACAATGCGATCTGAGCGCTCTGAGCGTCCTCTAGCGCCTGTAGCGCCTAGTGCACCACAAATGGAGTCTATAGAAAAGGAACCTTATAGTAGACATCAAGGATGGGCTTCTTTAACATCTACCATTTATCCAGTGTTTGAGGATGCACAGCAACAACGTTATCACCAACCTGTAGATTTCAAGATGGTCAAACAGCTAAAGGAAGCTGTCAGTACTTATGGGCCTCAATCAGCCTTTACGGTGTCTCTGGTGGAAACCATGATGTCTCTAAATCTGTTGCCCTTGGATTGGACTAATTTAGCTAGAGCCACATTATCAGGAGGACAGTACCTCATGTGGAAAACAGCTTGGCAGGAACTTTCAACAGATACTGCAAGGCGTAACGCAGCTGCAGGAAACCCACAAGTAGACAGGGATATGCTAATGGGAACAGGACCCTATGAGGGAGTACAGGCACAGCTTAACTTTCATCCAGCAGTATATGCTCAAATTGCTGTGGCTGCTATCAAGGCCTGGAAAACTTTACAAGGAACAGGGGATTTACAAGGACAGTTGTCAAAAGTGACTCAAGGAAGTAATGAACCCTATGCAGACTTTGTAGATAGGTTGATACAAACGGCTTCAAGAATTTTTGGGGATGCAGAACAGGCCATGCCACTGATTAAACAATTGGCATATGAACAGGCAAACAAATGGTGCAAGGACGCCATAAGGCCATGGAAAAATAAGGATTTGACTACTTACTTAAGAGTCTGTAAGGACATTAATGAGTCCACTGGAAATAGTGCGGCCTTTGTTGCAGCCCTTGATAGACAAACTACCGCACTTGCTGCAGCCTTAGGTCAACGAGGGGGTGGAAGACGAGGAACTCCTGGGGCTTGTTTTACTTGTGGTCAAATGGGTCATTTTAAAGCAAATTGTCCTTCTGGGTCTCCCCGGCATGGGTCAGGGCCTAAAATGTGTCCTCGTTGCCGGAAAGGGAATCACTGGCTTAATGAATGTCATTCAGTAAGGGATAAAGAAGGAAATCTTCTATCGGCTAATTCTAAACTTCAAAAAAACGGGGTGAGGGGCCCACCCCGGGGCCCACAACAAATATACGGGGTAATTCAACAAGTACCACGGCAGTGGTATCCACCAACAGAAAAAGGGATGAAACCCAAGAAAGAAGGGCCACCTCAGGGAGCGCAGGACTGGACATCTGTGCCACCTCCAGACTCGTACTAACGCCCGAGATGGGTGTACAGATGTTAGACACAGACTGGGATGGCAATATTCCTACAGACTCAGTAGGATTGCTCCTAGGCAGAAGTTCTTCTACTCTAAGAGGTCTTATAGTCCACCCAGGAGTAATTGATCCAGACTTTCAAGGACAAGTTAGGGCTATGGTTTCTTCACCCAAAGGGATTACAGTCATTTCTCCTAGGAGACAGAATAGCACAAATGTTAATTTTGCCTAGCCAGCATTCCTTATGGCCTAGTAAGGAGACAACAAGAGGAGATAAAGGATTCGGGTCTACAGGCAGACCCTGGGCTAATTTTACTATGGACCTCCAAGATAGACCCATTATGCAATTAACAGTAGGGCATAAACCTTTTATAGGATTACTGGACACAGGAGCTGATAAAAGTATAATAAGTGAGGCAGTTTGGCCCAAAGGTTGGCCTATAGTTACAGCTAATCAAAATTTACAAGGGTTGGGAGTGGCTCAATCGCCTAACCAGAGTGCTGCTTCACTGTCTTGGAGGGATAATGAGGGTCATTCAGGGGTTTTCCAACCATATATTTGTAAAATACCTATTTCTTTATGGGGAAGGGATGTCTTAACTCAGATGAATGCTAAGTTGACAACAAACATTAATTCTAAACCTGCAACACGTATGATGAGAAAAATGAAGTATACAGAAGGTCTAGGATTAGGGAAGGAACAACAAGGGTCTTCACAGCCCATCCCCCTTCCTCCTCCAAAAAATGATTTCAAAGGGCTGGGTTTTATGTAGGGGCCACTGTTATTACACCTATTCCAATAGTTTGGAAAGATGATAAGCCGCAATGGATTCCACAGTGGCCCTTAACTACAGAAAAATTACAAGCGGCTCATAAATTAGTACAAGAACAAGTACAGGAAGGTCATTTACAACTTTCTACTTCCCCCTGGAATACACCCATCTTTGTCATTAAAAAAAGGTCTGGAAAATGGAGATTATTACATGACTTAAGGGCTATCAATGCACAGATGTTTCCTATGGGTCCTCTACAACGGGGATTGCCATTAATCACAGCCTTACCTAAAAATTGGCCCACCATTATTTTAGACTTAAAGGATTGTTTTTTCTCAATTCCATTACATGCAAAGGATTGTTGGCGATTTGCTTTTACTTTACCTTCTCTCAATCATGCACAGCCTGATCAAAGATTTGAATGGACTGTACTGCCTCAAGGCATGACTAATAGTCCCACTTTATGTCAGATATATGTAGACAGAGCCTTAAAACCTACAAGGGACACTTTTCCAGATTTATTAATTTATCATTATATGGATGATATCCTTATCTGCCATAAAAATAGACAATTACTAGAAAAGGCTTTGCAATTCTTAATATCTACTCTACAACAATATGGCTTAAACATCTCTCCAGAAAAGTTACAAATGGGAGAAACTCAAGAATATCTGGGCACTAAACTTACGGCTACTATGGTAAAGCCACTAAAATTAACTATTAGAACTAGTGAACTTAAAACTTTAAATGACTTTCAAAAACTTCTTGGAGATATAAATTGGATTAGGCCATATTTGAAAATTACCACAGGAGAATTAAAACCTTTATTTGATATACTTAAGGGAGATCCTGATCTTTGTTCCCCGAGGATCCTTACTCCAGAAGGACAAAGAGCTCTTACATTGGTGGAACAAAGATTACAGTCAGATCATACAGAAAGATGTGATCCATCCCAGCCTCTAATGTTAATCATTATTCCAGAACAACATAGTCCATATGGAATTATATGGCAAGGAGGACCTTTACAAAGTATTAATCTCCCAGCATCGCCTACAAAACAGTTACAGACATTTCCAAAAGCCACAGCTCAGTTGATATATAAGGGGTTAGAAGCCTGTGTTACAATATTTGGAAGCCACCCTAAGATTGTTATTGTCCCCTATACCAAACTTCAAATACAGTGGTTAGTTCAACATGATGATGATTGGGCTGTTTTACACTGTTCAACTACAGCAACTTTTGATAATCATTATCCTAAACATCCTTGGATACAATTTTGTAAAAACACTCCTGTTATATTCCCTAAAATTACCAGAACACAGCCTTTGCCAAATTGCCAAACGGTCTTTACTGATGGTTCAAAAAATGGAGTTGGAGCTGTAATAATTGGAAATAAAACAGAAACTATAATTCTTCCTCCTTCATCTGCCCAAGTAGTAGAACTTGCTGCAGTAGTTTTAGCTTTTAACATTATGATAGAACAGCCTTTCAATCTATTATCTGACAGTCATTATATAGTACAATCAGTGCCTTGTTTGGAGACTGTTCCTTATATCCCTGATGGGTCCGCTGTTGCTCCTTATTTTCGTACTTTACGTGCCTTAATCTTGGACCGCAAGTATCCCTTTTATGTAGGACATATTAGAGCTCATTCTAATCTGCCGGGGCCACTCGCCAAAGCAAATGCCAAAGCTGATAATACTACAAGAACTGTTTTTGCTTTTACAGCATTCAAACAAGCCCAGATGTTTCATTCACAGTTTCATGTCAATTCTACTACCCTTAAAAGAAAATTCAATATTTCTAAAGATGTTGCTAGACAAATTGTTAACATGTCAACATTGTGCTCCTCTATTGCCAGTACAGTCTGTTGGAGTAAATCCAAAGGGACTATTACCTAATCATATTTGGCAAATGGATGTTACTCATTTTTCAGAATTTGGAAACCTTAAGTATATTCATGTTTCAGTAGACACCGCTTCAGGGGTGATCATGGCCTCTGCTCACACTGGGGAAAAAGTTAAAGATGTTGTACAACATTGTTTACAAGCATTTGCAGCCTGGGGCGTCCCAAAAATCATTAAAACTGATAATGGGCCGGCTTACACATCCAAAAGTTTCTTACAATTTACACAAACTTTTAATATACAACTCATCACAGGAATTCCTTATAATCCTCAAGGACAAGGTATAGTGGAACGCACTCATTTAACGTTAAAAAATTGTTTAATAAAACAAAAAGGGGGAATAGGTGCTGACTTTAGAGCACCTAAAGATAAACTAAATCTAGTACTTTTTATTTTAAATTTTTTAAATGTGGATAAGAATGGACATACGGCTGCAGAAAGGCATGCTAATCCCACAAGTACTCAAGTGTGGGTAAAATGGAAAGATATTCTCACAGGAACATGGAAAGGCCCAGATCCAGTTCTTCGGTGGGTCCGAGGGTCTGTTTGTGTTTTCCCGCAGGATCAGCAAACACCGATCTGGATACCTGAAAGGTTGACTAGACTGGTGCATCAAAACAACGATGAAGAACATCGTGCTGATAAGCGCCCTATTAATGATGACATTGACACCGGTGAAGACTCGGGACCTGTGGGCAATAGTTAAAGCTTGGCCATATCCTTTGCCGCTAACTAACACCTCCTCTACCCTCCCACCTTTGTTTTCTACAGGACCTAGGACTGGATTGCCGACTGTCATCATGGATTCCAAGGAAGAACCTTATAATTTTTCTACCCTTTCTCTGCCAGGTACCCTTTGCTTTGATATCTCTACCAATAACAAATTTGTTAATGACACTTCTCTTAGGCCTTGCATTCAATTACAGCGTGAAGTGCAAGGGTTATTTTTAAGACAGCCTACTAAAGGGATTGATTTCCAAGAAAGTATGACTATAACCCAGGGTAAAGTTACAGGGACAAGTAAGATTACTACTTCAGGGCAAGTTGTCTTTCTTGAAGGATTAATTCCAAAGCGACTGAAACTGCCATCTACTGGATTTCGTACACCTCGCATTTTCCCTCCTTGTGATCCCAAATTTTCTAGTCCTCCCATTTGGACAGGTTGTCAACATGCTAAAAAAGCAGCTCCTATTCAACATGGATTTTATTTCACCCCAAACTTTACATACCAACAATCTGTGAACGATTTTATCAAAAACCTTGTCTACTTTGACTTTCGCCTTAGTTCTCTACGTATAAATCCTTTTGATAATTGGTTCCTATTTACCTCCCAAGCAGGATATACTAATCTTCAACCTTTGTTTGCTCTGCAAGGGGGTTCGTTTAAGACCTGTTATTGGTATCGCACTTCAGATTATACTGGCACAGGCCCTTCCCAGGCCAGTAAGATAGCTTGTAATGATACTATAACATTGTATTCCACTCCTGTGTGTGTCTACCCTCCTTTTATGTTCCTATTAACTAATGTTTTTAATGGCACGACTCTCAACTGCTCTGGAACTAACTGCTATCTTTCTCAGTGTTGGAACGCAACTAAATATTACCGAGCTGTCATTATGCGTATTCCTACCTTCTTGCCTATGCCAGTCTCTGTTACAGATGATGAATTGCCAGTATTGCTTTCCAGAAATAAGAGGGACTTTGGAATCACCGCAGCAGTCATTACCGCCATAGTTGCATCAGCGGCAGCAGCCACTGCGGCAGCTGTAGCCTTAACTGCGTCAGTACATTCTGCAACTACGCTCAACAACGTGGTTCAACAGACTGCTACTGCCTTATCTACTCAGCAGACAGTGGATCAACACTTAAAAGCAGGGATTCTTTTAGTAAACCAGCGAGTGGACTTACTTCAAGAACAAATGGACATTTTACAGGAACTGTTAAACGTGGGATGTATTTATCATCTGGCGGGACTGTGCGTTACACCTGTAGCTTACCATAACTTCAGCTATGCAGCAAACTTGTCTAGAATCTTGTCTGTTCAGCTACGTACCAACTGGTCTTACGAATTTGATAATCTTACTGCTATTCTTAGATCTCAAATTGTTAGCCTTAATGCTACTAGAGTTGATGTAGCTCCAATGTCTGAAGTGCTAAGTTGGTTATCCTCCTCTTTCAGCTTTGTAAAGCAATGGGCAGGAATGGGAGCTCTGTGTACACTCATGGTTATTACTGTTATCTTCCTCACACGCTTTATCATGCGCATGCGCCGAGATCAAGCTAGAGATCGTATCATCTTCCATCAGGCCATGGCTGCCCTAGAGGCCGGCAGTTCCCCACAAGTATGGCTCACGATGCTGGACCGGTAGTCAAAGACGGGTAAGGAAGGAGGTGACCCCGTACCAACCTAAGACAGGAGCTGTAGCATGCTCTGCAGTTATCCAATGACGGGTAAGGACGGTGGTTGACCACTCCGCCTAAGACAGGCACGGTCCCGAGCCTTTATTTTTATAATATAGAAGGGGGAACTGTCGGGGTGCCCGGGACCCCTGGCCATAGGTGTGGCAAGGCCAAGATGGCGCCTGGCAGGATGCCAGTGTGGTTGAGTGTAGCTAGCTTGTGCGCAAACAACTGATGTCACTTGAGGAAGTTTCAGTGATTGGTTGAGGCCCCCTCATGGACGTTGCATGATCACTGCATGCCTGTATATGCTGCCTGTATCTGTCCACGCTCTCCCCTCGTGCTCTGTATGATGATTGGTCGCTTGGGGGCATATAGTGAGGTGTAGCTTCCCCAAAAAGAAGGAAGAAGAAGCGAGAGAGAAACCACGGCAGACGCGCGCAATAAAGAGCTGAAAAGAACCAGGTGTCGTGTCTCTCTGCGGGCAGGGAGTGCGATACAAGATCTTTTGATTCCATTAATGGGGTATTTTGGTTTGTTTGGAATGGTTTGGTTTGTTCCCTCGTCTTTCATTCTGTATGTTTGTCAACTCATTTATCAGTAAAAATCAGAGGTTGCAGAACTTCTGACCTATGGATTTATAATGTTCGTGAATATTTCTAGTACCTCATGATTTATGTGGAGACAAAGAATAACAACAACCAATGCAATCAATATTTAGCATTAAACTAAATACTTTGTGTTTTAGTCAGCTATTTTACTACTGTGACTAAATGACCTAAATAGCACAACTATAAAGGAAGAAAGGTTTATTTGAAGGTTCACAATTTCAGAGGTCTTAGTCCATAGAAGGCTGGATCTATCACTTGGGGCTCAAGGTGAGGCTGAGCATTATGCCAGAATAGTGTGGCAGTGGGAAACAGCTTGCAACACAAGGAAACAGAGAGAGAAAGAGTGAGAGACTCCACTCTCCAAATACAAAATATACATCCATAGACACACCCCACCCCCACCTCCTCCAGTGATACTCTATCACTTCAATTAATTCCATCAGAGATTAATTCACTGATTGGGTTAAGACCCAATAATTTCTCGTCTGAACCTTCCTGTATTGTCTCACATGTGAGCTTTTGGGCAATACCTCACATCCAAACTATAACATTCTACGCCTGGTCCCGAAAATCTCACAACCATCTGACAATGCAAAATACATTTAGTTCATTTCCAAGAGTCCCCACAGTCTCCTCAGTTCCAAGATTGCTCAAAGTTCAAGTGCAAAGTCTTTGAGGCTCAAGGTAATATTGCATTGTGAGCTCCTATAGAATTAAAAGAAACTTACAAATATCCAACATATAAAGGTACTGAGTAAACATTTCCACTTACAAAAATAGGGGCATAGAAAGAAGGGATGGGATCAAAGCTAGAAAGAAGTCCAGCTGGGTGAACAAGTCCTGTAGCTCTATTTCTGGAATCTGGGGAAAATGGCATCTTCAGGTTCTCTCCAAAGGGCTTGTGTAGCTTCACCACTGTGACCTTATTGGTTGAAGCCCACTTGGCCTTCCCGTTTTCTGGTCTCTGCTCAATTCCTGCAGCTTTCCTAGGACAATGTCCCACATTACTGGCAGTTTTTAATCTTGGAGTTCTTCATTGCAACTTCATCTTCCCCTTCAAATCTCCATACTTCAACTTTTCAGGGAGTGGCAGCAGGTACTCCCACCCTGCTGCACCTTGCCTGGCCTCCAAGGCCTTCCTTTGAAATCTTGGTGGAACCCTCCATTACTCCCTAACTCCATTATACTACATTTCAGTAGAACCAGCACCACTTGGTTGTTGACAAAGTTTGCTGCCATATCGAGTACTAGTCAAGCCTCCAGGGACCCTGGCTGCAGCAGCCTTTGAGTATCTGGGTGACTGAGCACATTCAAAAAGCTTCCTAGACTCCATTGTGAAAACAAGGGTGCCACACTGGTCTCTTCTGAAGAGAATTTTCCTCTATGCCCTTGAGCTTGAGGTGAGTGTAGTCTTGCCAGCTCCTGAGATGCCCTCAAGCCATGTTTCTTATTGTCTCTAGGCAAAGTCTTTAGCATTTCTGTAGTGGCAGTAATGTCTTTAACAACTGCAAACTTCTTAGCCCTTGTTTTACTCTGACCTTTAAAGTTCACTTTTTCCAAATCTTTCTGCTTTGCTTTCTCTCCTGATTATCTCAATAAATTTGGCTAAAAGCCACCAGCACTACCCATGCCACTTCCTGAATGCTGTGCTGCCTAGACATTTCTTCTGCCAGATTAAGAAGTTCATTGTCTCTTAGAAAGTCTCTGGACATGGGCAAAATGCAGACAAATTCTCAGCCAAAACATAACATGAATGGCCTCTACTCCAACTTCCAATAGAATCCTTCTTTTCTGAATCATCTTGAGCCCTGTCTTCACTGACCATGGTCATATTACCATTCTAGTCTTCTGAGAACCCACTAGAATTGTCCATTAATCTCTGCTTACAGCAATCTAAGGCAATTCCAGCTTGTACTACTAGACATCTCAAAATTCCTCCCACCATTTCCGGGAAGCTTCAAATGCTACTGAACCACATGGTCAGTTTAGTCCAGCAAGGACCCCCACATCTCAGTACCAATGTGTTTTAGTCAGTTATTTTGTTACTGTGACTAAATGTCCTGACTAGCACAACCATAAAGTGGAAAGGTTTATTTGAAGTCTCATGGTTTCAGAGGTCTTAACCCATAGAAAAAAGTCTGGCTCCATTCCTTGGGAAACAAGGTGAGGTTGAACATCATGATGGGAGAGTGTGGCAGAGGGAAGCAGCTTGCATCATCAGGAAGCAGAGAGAGAGACTCCACTCTCCAGATACAAGATATATACCCCATAGCCACACCACAATTCACACCTCCTTCAGTCATATACTACCACTTCAATCAATTCCATCAGGGATTAATTTATTGATTGGGTTAAGACTCTTAAAACCCAATCATTTCTCCAATGAACCTTCCTGCATTGTCTCACATGTGAGTATTTGGGGGACACCTCACATCCAAACCATAACATTTTGTTCCTATTTTGGCATCCACACTGTTAATTAGCACTATAAACAGAAATGGTGTGGTATAGGCAATTGCCAACAGTAAAGACAACTTTATTAAATTGTTCATTACTCAAAAAAGATAAAGAGGGAAAATGCATAGGAGATAAAGGATAATTAGTATGAGAGGGAGAATGAGAGACAGTAGTAGTGAAGTATTAAAGAAAAAGTGAAGGAGAGAATAATAAAATATTGCAATAGCAAAGAAATGAAAAGAATCAGGGAAATAGATAGGAAAAAACAATATAAAACAATACTAACATAAAAAATAAAAAACAAAACCAAGGCAAAATAATCAAAACTGCTAGTTCTCAAAACATAGTGAAAAAAAAATCTAGGTACCCACCCATTTCCCCACTGCTTCCGGACCTCAGCACCCTTGCA
This sequence comes from Sciurus carolinensis, assembly GCF_902686445.1. Classification (NCBI taxonomy): domain Eukaryota; kingdom Metazoa; phylum Chordata; class Mammalia; order Rodentia; family Sciuridae; genus Sciurus; species Sciurus carolinensis. The sequence goes on along the minus strand of NC_062214.1, from coordinate 72,023,959 downwards.
TGCACAGACTGGGTGCCCAAGTTGCAGTTCCCCAGCTCCTTTGGAGGCTAGTGCAGACTTTTTGAATTATCCCCGAGGGCATGGCTATCATCTAATGGAAGGGCAGCTCCATTCCTGAGACACCTGCAGGAGACTAGAGGTCCTTCCACATGTACTGCACTCACATTGAAATACTGAGGACTGGAAGGTTTGAGTGGTGAATGGCTGTGAACCATACATTTGTTTTTATTTTTAATTTTTTATTTCTTTTTTATCACTCTATTTTTCTTTATTTACATATTCTCTTGGTGTCTCTTTGTCCCTTTTTTATGCTATAGACCAACTTATTTTGATCCTACTCTCACTCTTCCCTTGATCAGTTACCTCTATTTACTCACTTCTTATACTATTAACAGTTACATCCTACAGCCTTCCCCATCCTCTTCACCTACCACTAGATGTTGTAGAGCTCATTGCAAGTCTATTGGCTATGCTGTAAATAATAATCAAACTCATCCTGTTTATTACAATACTATTAATGTCTTTACAGGAGCTATCTGATTAGGGCAGAATATTTTTTGTGTTGAGTGCTGCTAATATTGATTTTCCACTCAAAGGAGAGGTACTGAAAATGTGTAGGGTCAAAATAAGCCTACAGAGGAAGGTGCAATACCTCAGATCTTCACTGCTAGATGGGAGTACACAGAAAAAAAAAATATATATATATATATATATAAAAAAAAAAACCAGGGAAAGAATGTGTCCCTTACAAACCAAGATGCTATTTTGACAGAATCCAATGACACCATGGCATTAGGAATAACAGAAAAGGAGTTAGAATCTACATAATTAAAACAATTCATGAAGCAAAGACAAGATAAGAGAGCAAATGCAGGCAATGCATGATCACTCCAAAAAACACATAAAAGGGCAAATGCAGGAAGAAAAAGAGCACTTAGATAAAGAGATAAAGATTCTGAAAGAAAAGAAACAAAAATATTTGAAATGAATAAAGCAATGAACCAAATTAAAAACAATAGAAAGCATTACCAACAGAAATACATCTTGTGGAAGACAGAACCTCAGACAATGAAGACAAAATATTTAATCTTGAAAATAAAGTTGACAAACTGAGAAGATGGTAAGAAATCATGAACTGAACCTTCAAGAATTATGGGATATAATGAAAAGACCAAATTTAAAAATTATTGGGATAGAGGAAGGCACAGAGATATAAACCAAAGGAGTGAAGAACCTGTTCAATGAAATATCAGAAAATTTCCCAAACATGAAGAATAAAATGGAAAATTAAATACAAGTGACTTACAGAACATCAAATGCACAAAATTACAACAGATCCACAACAAGGAACATTTTACTTAAAATGCATAACATCCAAAATAAAGATAGAATTTTAAAGACTGGGAGAGAACAGCGTCAGATTACATAAAAGAGGAAACCAATACGGATATTAGCAGATTTCTCAGTCCAAACCCTAAAAGCAAGAAAGGTGTGGAACAACATATTTCAAGCTCTGAAATAACATGGATGCCAACCAAGAATCTTATATCCAACAAAACTAACCTTCAAGTTTGATTATGCAATAAAATCTTTCCAGGATAAACAAAAGTTAAATGAATTTACAAATAGAAAGGATGCACTACACAACATTCTCAGCAAAATATTTCTTGAGGAGGAAGTGAAAAACAACAAGTAAGCAAAGAGAAGAATTACTGTAAAGGAAAAGTCAATCAAAGGAGAAATCAAGTCAAGTTAAAAAACAAAAATAAGCCAAAATAACCAGGAATACAAATCATATCACAATAATAACCCTGAATGTTAATGGCCTAAACTCTCAATCAAAAAACAGAGAAGGCAGATTGGATTAAAAGAAAGACCAACAATATGCTGCTTTCAAAAGACTCATCTCATAGTAAAAGACACCCACAGTCTAAAGGTGAAAGGATAGGGAAATCATACCATGCACATGGAGACAGTAAAAAAGCAGAGGTCCCCATTCTCATATCAGATACAGTGGACTACAAACCTAAGTTACTCATAAGGGGTAAAGAGGTACATTTCATACTGCTTCAAGGAACCATAAAACATCAAGACACAATTATTTTAAATATTTATACCCCGGAGCATGTATGTACCACCTTGTCTTCTATCAGACAACAATGGAATGTAATTAGAAATCAATGATAAAATAAAAAACAAAAATTGCTCCTACAGTTGGAGATTTAATAATATGCTATTGAATGATGCAATGATAACAAAAGATATCAAGAAGGAAATAAAAAAATTCTAAGATGTAAACAAGAACAATGACAAAACATATCAAAATATATGGGACACTATGAAAGCAGTACTAAGAGGAAAGTTCATTGCACTGAGCTCATACATTAAAAAAATGAAAAGTCAACAACTAAATGATCTAACATTATATCTCAAAATCCTAGAAATAGAAGAACAGATCAACACCAAAAGTAGTAGAAGACAAAAATAATTAAAATCAGAGTTGATATCAATGAAATTGAAACAAGAAAAACAATTCAAAAAATTGACAAAACAAAAAGTTGGTTCTTTGAAAAAATAAACAAAATTAATAAACCCTGAGCCACACTAACAAAGAAAAGGAGAGAGAAAACTAAAATTACTAGAATCTGTGATGAAAAAGGAAAGATTATGACAGACACCATTGAAATACATAACATAATTAGAAGCTACATTTAAAATCTCTACTCCAACAAAATAGAAGATATTGAATACATTGACAAATTTTTAGAGACATATGATCCTCTCAAACTGAATCAGGAAGATGTACACAATTTAAACAAATCAATTTCAAGCACCAACATAGAGGAAGATATCAAGTCTACCAAAAAAGAAAAGCTCAGGACCAGATGAATTCTCAACTGAATTCTACTAGGCTTTTAAAAAGAACTAATACCAATACTCCTCAAAGTATTCCAGGAAATAGGAAAGGAGGGAGCCGTTCCAAACTCATTCTATAAACCTAGTATCACTCAAATAGCAGGATATAAAATCAATATGCATAAATCTAATGCATTTCTATTCATCAGTGTTGAATCCTATGAAAGAGAAATTAGGAAAACCACTCCATTCACAATAGCCTCCAAAAAAAAAATACTTGGGAATCAATCTAACAAAAGAGATGAAAGACCTCTACAATGTGAACTACAGAACACTAAAGAAATCGAAGAAAACCTTAGAAGATGGAAAGACCTCCCATGTTCTTGGATAGGCAGAATTAATGTTGTCAAAATGGCCACTCTACAAAAGGTGCTATACAGATTCGGTGCCATTCCAATAAAAATCCCATGACATTCCTCACAGAAATAGAGCAAGCAATCATGAACTTCATCTGGAAGAATAAGAAACCACAAATGGCCAAAACAATTCTGAGCAGAAGGAATGAAGCAGGAGGTATCACAATACCAGGCCTTAAACTATACTACAGAGCAATAGTTACAAAAAGGGCATGGTATTTGCACCAAAATAGACAGGAAGACCAATGATACAGAATAGAAGACACAGAGACAAACCCACAAAAATAGTTACCTCATATTATACAAAGGAGCCGAAAACATACAATGGAGAAAAGGTAACCTGTTCAACAAATGGTGCTGAGAAAATTGAAAATCCATATGTAGTAAAATGAAATTAAAACTCTCTCATCCTGTACAAAACTCAACTCAAAATGGACCAAGGACTTAGAAATTAGACAATACACCCTTCACCAAATAGAAGACAAAGTAGGCCCGAATTTTCATCATGTTGGCTTAGGATCAGACTTCCTTAACAAACTCCCAAAGCACAAGAAATCAAAGCAAGAATCAATAAGTGGAATGGGTTCAAAATAAAAAAACTTTTTCTCAGCAAAGGCTACAATCAATAATGTGAAAAGAGAGCCTAAAGAGTTGAAGAAAATATTTTCCACATGCAATTCAGATAGAACACTAATCTCCAAATCTTATAAAGAACTCACAAAATTTTACACCCAAAATACAATGAACACAATCAGTAAATGGGCCAAGAAACTGGACAGACACTTTACTGAAGAAGATATACAGGCAACTAATAAACATAGGAAAAGTATTCAACATCTCCTATAATTAGAGAAATGCAAATTACAACAACTCTAAAATTTCATCTTACTCCAATTAGAATGGCTATTATCAAGCACACAAACAATAAGACATGTTGACCTGGATGTGGGGAAAAAGGCACACTTTTACATTGCTGGTGGAGTTGCAAATTAGTGCAGCAGTGTGGAGATTTCTCAAAAAACTTCACAATAGTTAGATTGTAGAACCAACATAGATGCCCTTCAACAGATGAATGGATAAAGAAACTGTGGTAAATATACAAAACGGAATATTATTCAGTTATATAGAAGAATAATATTATGGCATTTGCAGATAAATGGATGGAATTGGAGAGTATCATGCTAAGTGAAATAAGCCAATCCCAAAAATCCAAAGGCCAAATATTTTCCCTGATAAGGGGATGATATATAATGGGAGTTGGTGGGTGAGAGAAGAATGGAGAAACTTTAGATTATGTAGAGGGAAAAGAAAGGGAAGGAGGATATGAAAATTTGCAGAATGAGACAGATATCATGATGCTATGCACATGTATGATTACATGAATGGTGTGAATATACATTGAGAACAACCCTAGAAAAGAAAAGTCGTACCCCATTTGTGTACAATAAATCAAAATGCAGTCCGTAAAAATAAAAAATAATAAAAAAAGAAAAGAAAATATTTACCTATAAACAATGCTAGTAACAAGAAGCGTGAAAATAATGTGTATGTGTACAAATGTTCATGGATGACTCAGCATGCACAAATTTTTAAAGAAAGGTACTTTGTAGGTCTGGGGTTGTGGCTCACATGTAGAGTGTGTGTCTAATATGTGTGAAGCACTGTGTTCGATCCTCAGCACCACAAAACAATGAATTAAATAAAGGTGTTTTGTCCATCTAAACCTAGAAAAGAAGTGTTGAATTTCTAATTAAGGAAGGGTACTTGATGGAAGACTAATGAATTGTTTCCACTGTGATGGTCAAAAAAATGTCTAAAATATTATATGTTGGTTGTCATTTTCTGGTTGTGTTTCTTTCCACTTTTTTCTTGAGGTAGGTATTGCATGCAGGAGTTTTGGGGGATGTCAATTCCTTCTTTGCCCATTGTCAGCTTTTCTTCTCAGCAGTATGAGTTGGGGTGTGTTAGTGAGTGTGGTATACTTAACTCACAGTGAGGAGGTCATTGTACAGTTCTGTGAAACGGGTATCCAGAAGTGGAGCTCCTAGAGGCAGGATTTGGGTCTAACTAGATCCCTAGGGTTTTGTAAAAATAATAATCATTTTTGAAGATTTTGAATCAGCAAACCTCCGGAGTACAGCTCTTAACAGTCTGGGCTGGGCATAAATTTTGCTGGAATCTCCCTTGGATTCTGCTCAAGCAGTGGAGGAATCAGTCTTTCAACCCACTTCATCTCTCCAAGCTCCTGTATCTCAGCCACTGTGACTCAGCCCCAAAGCACATTTTCATTCCTCCTCCCACCTGATCAATTTCCCAAGATGTCCCAGCTCATCCTGTGAACCAAGAGACTCAAAGAGTGAGAGGAACCCAGGATCTCTTGGGTCTGAGTGTCTCAAAATTTCCTGGGTGCCATACTTTCCATGGCCAAATTTCACCTAGTTTTCTAGTCACATTCCAGGTCACATGGTAAGCCTCTGCAGGGTCAGGTTTTCAGACCTAGCTGGAATTATATAGGTCTGAGGTTCTGGGTCTGGACCCACAACCACTGTCTGCCTTAGCACAGAAGGAAAAGATGGCAGCTGTCCCTACTTCTCCACAGGCCACCAGGAGACATGCACTGTCCCTTGAACAAAAAAGCCAATTGCAGCTCACCCTCTGGATCAGTTCAGCAATGACCCCAATCACCATTCTCTCCCTTTCAAGACATACATTGGTGCAACCTGAAGTGCCCCAAATCTCTATTCCTTTATCACCTCCTGTTAATTTTTCTCTTACTTCATTTCTTAGACATTTTAGCTCATTAATCATTTTAATAATAAATCTTGAAAAAGTCTTCCTCTAGAAATTCATCCCCTTCCATGTCTGTGTGTTTCTCTGTTGGGGGTTTGTAACTTTTGGGAGGAGGTTTTTTTTTTTTTTTTCTGCCTCTTTTCTCATGTTTTCAGATGTCTTGAACTTGCATATCTTTACATGTGTATTCCCCTTTCCCTTTGGGAAGATACCCTTTCATGCGTAGTGTCTTTTCTAACAAGTCTTCTCTTGTGGTGTCTCTTAGCTTCATCCTTTAGGCTAAGTGTAATCAACTATTAGTTTCAACTGGCCATTCTTTTACGTTTGCAGCTGACAAAACTGGTAAGTATATTGACCCTTACAGAGATGCTATAATACCATGCATCTTTCTGAGGTTTCCTTTTGGAGTCATTCTCTGATTTTGCTGTGGGAGCCAATGTCAAAGATTGGAACCCAATATGATATTCTATTCATTCTTATTTCAAGCTTAGTCATTGACTTGAGGCCATTCTCTCCCCTATTCTTTGTGTTAAAGCACTGTTAGAGATCTAGTGGGGTTGGTTAGTGTAGAGAGGAATGGGCACTCTAACTTTGATGAATTGTGGCTATATTTCAGAAAGAGTCTCTATCCTGTGAACTCAGAGTGAACCAGTCACTTTCCATTCCTTATTGTAAAAAGCAGGAGCATGCAAGAGTAACTGCAGTAGAATATTAGATATTAATATTATATTAATATTAGAATAAATATCCAACACTTACTTTGGCATGTGTATTGATCTTTTCCTCCAAAAGAGGAATGACAGAGACAGCATTTAGCAACAGTAACAATAATCTTCCATGAACTAGATCTAGCATTAAAGTAAATTGCAGATGTAAATATGCCCTTATCAGTACAAGTAAATGTAAAAAAATGAATTATGGTGGTAGCAATTATTTAAGCTAAATTATTGTTCAAGATAGTTAATTACAATTTATTAAGAATAAGGATAATAAGGTAGAAAGGTAAAAGAAAGTTGAAAATATTCAAAAGGAGAACTGAAATACAGTGTGTAAGAGGTAGCGAGTAATGGTTAAATAGGGGGAGCAAAACCCATGCAAATATAATAGGTAAAAAAATAGGCTATTAAAGGGGGAATAGAGGAGATAACGGAAAAAATAACAACAAAATCAAACAAAAACTAAAATGAAGACACATAAACAAAACATCCTTATGTATAATCAGAAAAATGAGAGATTATACTCGATTTATGTATGATTTGTTAAAATGTATAAATGCATTCTACCATCATGTACAACTAATCAGAACAAACAAAATAATTTTTATTTAAAAATCCTACATCCCAAAGCCTAAACAAGGTGAAATAAAAATACCTGAAGAAAGAAAAAAGTAGCAAGACGAAAGCAAGGAAGAAAATAGGATAAAAATGAAGAGGCAATATTTATACACACATATATGTCCATGAGTAAATCATCACACCTAGATCATACCCACCCACACATAAACACATTCACACCAATGCATGATTGAAAATCGAAGCAAAGAAGCATTGTGGTTTAGATATAAACTATCCTTAAAAGATCCCTTGAGAGGCCACACAGAAGCTTTAGAAGTGAAATGTTGGGTTCTATATCATGAGTTGTTTTCCTTCTCCACTCACTTCTGCTGAGATGTTCCTCCTCACCTTGGGCCCAGAGATAGAGTGGGCTGGACATCATGTTGAAATCTCTGAAATTATAAGTACTGAATAAACTTCCTTCACTAAAATATTTTGTCACATCTTTAGGTCTTTTGGTGGTAAAAATCTGACTGAAACAGAAATGGGTACCAAAAAGTGAGGGATCATTGCCATAACTAATATAACCATGTGATTCAAAAGGATTTGCAGCTGTTTTGTGGGAGGAATTTTTAAAAGTTTGAAGTACAAGCAGGAAAAGGCCTAGAATGTTGTGATTGGGGCTTAATGGATCATTCTGGTAGGAGCTCAGAAGACAAGAATGTCTGTAGAACTGTGGACAGTGAAGACTGCAATCATGAGCATTCAGGGTAGAGGGACGGCTATATTGGAAATTGGGTTAGAGGTCATTCATGTTATATTATGGCGAAGAACCTGTCTACATTTTCTCCATGCCCTGGGACATTGGGTGAGACTAAATTTAAAGGTGATGTACTAAATAAACTGTTGGAGAAAATTTCAAGGCAGCACAGCATTCATGGTGTGGCATGAATTTTGCTGGTGGCTTTTAGTCAAGTGTACTGTGATAATCAGGAGCTGAAAGCAGAGCATAAAGATTTGAAAAACTGCAGTTTGACCAGAAAAGTATGAGTAATACTGGAGCTAGGGAAGATGTCATTGTCAAAGAGATTACAGTCGCTAGAGAGATGCTGCTAAGTATATTAACTCTAACAGGTAGGAAAGATGACTTGAGAGCATCTGACAAATTGGAAAGACCACATCCACTGCAGACTCACAGTTGTAAAAGTAGAAACTCCATTGAGAAGAGACCCTGGGGGCACCCTTCTGGTCCATTAGATCCTAGAAAGATGTATTTCATTATGTTCAGCTGCCCGGACACTCACAGGCTGACATAGGTGTGGTCTCATGAGGCTTGTCTACTGCTTGAGATGGCAGCAGATCTTGGCATAAGCTCTTGGTGGTGGTGTTTCAGGAGTGCAGGATGCTGGAGTTAGTGGGTAATAAAAACTTCCACTGAAATTTCAAAGGAAGACCTAGAAGGCAGGTAAATTGCAGTTGGGTCAGAGTCCCTATGGGCTGCCCCTGACGGGGTAATTTATGAGTGAGAAGGAAAGCAAAAATGTTATAGAGGATCCTGAGATTAAAAGATGATAATTATGTGGTATGTCATTCAAAGAAATCTTCAAGAATTGAATAGAAAGGAACTAAGAGGAAGGCCATGTTGCCTAAAACCATCAAAGCCATAGGGTAGAGTTACATGAGCCCTTTGGAGAGAAAATCACATTATCATTGTCCCACAGTCTGAACTTGGAGTTACAGGATTTATTTGCTCAGCTGGATTCAGTCTTGCTTTGGTCACATCCTTTCTTTCTATGCCTCATTTTTTTTCCTTGTACAGTGGAAGTGTTTACTCTGGGTCATTATATATTGGGTATATGTAACATACTTTTGATTTCTACTAGGGCTCTTACTGAGAGTTGGCCTTGAGTCCTAGAGGGCACAATCAACTAGGACTTTTGGATAATACTGGAACTTTTTTAGGTTATGGAGACTCTTGGTAATGGAGTAAATGCATTTTGCATTATGAGATGGGCAAGAGCTTTCAAGGGCCAATGGATAGATGCTATTATTTTGATATGAGTTGTTCCACAAAGGCTCATGTATGAGACAATGTAACACAGTTTACAGGTGACATGATTGGGTTATGAGCACTTTAACACAATCAGTACATTGATACACTGATAAAGATTAACTGGGTGCTAACTTTAGGCAGGTATGTTGTGGCTGGAGAAGGTATGTCATTGGTGGAATGATTTTGGATTGAGTATTCACTCTGTTTCCTGATTGCCATGTTCTGAGCTGCTTTCCTCCTCCACACTTACACCATGATATTCTACCTCATCTCAAGCCCAGAACAATGGAGTCATCTGTATATGGACTGAGTCCTCTGAAACCATGAGCCAAATAAACTTATTGTTTTGTAATTGTTGTCAGGTCTATCACTCACATCAGTGAAAAAGCTGACTAAAATGTAAAGAAAAAAGAAATAAAGGAAAATATTAATACAAAAATATAAGGGTTGTCTCTGCTGAAGTGCTGAAAGCTGTAGACAAGAATGGATGCTTGCTGCTTGTGCTACACTGTTCTTTCTGTTTCTTCATGGGTTGTATACCACTTACAGAGAAAAGGGGTTTGGGATTGTTGAATCCATCTTCTTTGTAATGTTCACTATGCTTTCTCCTGGGGTGGTCTATGAATCAAGCTATTGTTTTGTCTCTCAGTTTCCCTTCTCATCAATTTAAGCTACAACAAAATTAGTTGTCATAATTGGAGTTTTTTCTGTTCAATCTAAGTAGATGCCTTCCCAGGATGGGACTAATGCACACTTTTCCATGTGAAATTTAGATACCTAGCAGTTAGTTGTGAGCAATCTTTCAAGCTCTGTTATGAGATATTTGCTCTAGAGAGAATATTTCCACTCAACCTATTTCCTGGCAGATGCAATCTTATCTGCACATCTGTGTCTGGAGGTAGCTGTGGGGTCCTGAGGGCTACACATTTTAGGCAAAGTACCAACTTTTCTCTCTTCATACAATTATCAGTCCACAATTTTGTTTTTTCCAGGATCAGAGCACAAGCACAAATGTACCCACAACCACAAATGTGCTTCTGGGATTTCTCTGGCACTTCCTGTAAACTGCCAAATGAAAAGGACAAACGGGATTGCTCTACTCTGTATCACTGCCTTGTGTCCTTCTGGGAAAATCTTCTCTGTGTCTGCCTCAGTGGTGCCCTGCCAGGATGACTGTAGTTCTCATACCTGATGCATGTGGAATAGTGGACTCATTTCTGATATGAACTACCTGGCTCCCTCCATGGAAAATCACAGCAGAAATGTGCTTCAGCCATCCCAATACAGTGATTCATATCAGCTCACTGCTCTCCAGTCAGGGAGAATGGAGCACACATGACACACTTGCTCACTGTGCTGCCTCTGGGACACTCAAGTTCAGATTATCTCTCTGTTACATGGGTTCTACTGTGCCAAACTTTCTTCACAAATTCATTCTTGTGTTCTGCTTGAGTTGCCCATTCCCATCACAGTGGCCTGCCATCAGGTGTTATCTGCTGGATTCCCAAGATATTCGTAAGTTTAAAACTCTTGAATTTCTGCTGCTATGATTCTGATATTGAGATTTGGTGTATTACCACTTCCACCCGCTGCTCTGGGAAGTGGTATTCCTGATGTTTGAATCCTGAATCACATATCAATTGGAATTCACACCTGTCCCCTACTATGCCACTAGTCACCTTTTTATTAGTGCCTATTAAGTATTCAGAACAGTGACTTTCATTGTGTCATACTTCTGTGTGCATATGTTTTGATCAGTTACACCCCAACTAAAGTCACCCCTGCCCCCTACACTTCCTTTGCCTCATCATCTTCCTATTAACTAACAGTACCCCTTCAACTTTCACCCCCTTTAGTTTCTAATGTACTCCTCTAGATTCTACATATTAAGGAATTGCTTTATTCATCTTTTGACTCTGACTTATAATGACTAATAAGATGATGAAATGGCTCCCCACATGCCAAGACACACAGCCAGCCTACTGGTCCTTGCTGAGCAGTAGCAACAGAGTGGGATAGCAGTGTAGTGGCAGTCCAGGTAAGTTTGTAAGGCAAGTGGAAACATGTACCACTCTGTCAAGGAGTCTGCCATGCAGAGACAGTGAGCCTGAGGTCCAGTGAGCCTCAGGCACTGCTACCCAAGGATGCCAACCTGTCACCCTATAGTGGCCGGACCTGGGCAAGGTGCAGAGGCCTAGTGCAGCAGCATACTCATTTCAGTGCTACTGCCCAGTGCTTGTGAGCATAGAGAATCTGACAACTTCAATCTTCCACTTCCTGATCTACAGCAATAAAATGTAAGTGGGACAGACTCAAATGTTAGTTGGAACTGGAGAGTTAACCATTAGAGTTAGTACTTTTCCAGACCCTAATAAGCATAAGTTTGGACCAATAGTTGTGACCAAAGTGCTACATAAATTTCTAGAAGAGAAAACTTGTTGATGGGTCCCCCATTGCACTGTAAGCTTTCTATTTCTTTTCTTCAAAAAATCATAATCTTAAGCTCATTCATCCTGGTCTGTGGATTTTATTCTTCTAATTCAGGAGACAAGAACCAAGAAAGAGCAAGAAATTGATAGTTACCTTCTGGGGCCTGCTGCAACACATGAGAGCATGACCCACTAATAAGAGCTGCACCGATTCTCAACTATCAAAATATTCAGCTTATGCAGACCCCACCTTTAAGAAGAAGCAGAGAATTCTGTTTCATCTCAAATCCTGGTTTAATCAATGGGTGCCCAATGAGGTGTAATCACTAGAAGGGTGAGTGAAGTGGACCTACAGATTTTAGAAAACATGTCTGTTCAATTACTGTGTGCCAGTCAGCCACTTAAAAGTGGACACCCTCCCTACTGGTCCAAAAATAAGGGTAGCAAGCAGGCTTACTGAAGGAGGCTGGCTCAATTCACTTCATTCCTGATGGAGGAATATTGGTTAAGCTTTGTCTCAGCTCCTCTCCATGAAACATGAACCAGGTTGACAGGTCAGTTCATGGATCTGCTTCTTTCATTCACTTTCAGAGTAACTTAGTATGATGGTGGAAGGCTCTATCTCCTGATATATCTTGGATTCTGAAACAAAGTCTTAATCTGTCAGAGGTTTTTGTGAAAGAGGCAACTCACTAATCCCTAGAATGTAAGCCTCAGGGTCTCTGTGTCTCTCTACTGTATTTCCCACATGTACTGCAATAATCATGTAGACCCAGGTTTTTAATACCCCTCTGAATTCCAGAGTATAAGAACACATAGATAAGATTATTGGGAATTTTCAAGACCTTGAGTGTCTTTTAAGACCCTACCTCCATCCTTGTCTCTAGTGTGCTCCCTTTCACAAAGAGGGTCCCAATCCCTTGGTTATTCTTCCAGTTGTCCTTTCAATAATTCTAAACTCATAAAAGAAAAATAAATACATCCCAAACACCCTCAAATGACTTAAGATCAAACTTTACAAGAAATAGAATAGGACATTAGTGAGTCTGAGTGTGATGACAAATACATCAAGAAATCCTGAGAACTTGTCCAGGGCAAATGACCTTTAGGGACATGTCTCTCCCTTACCAAAACTGAGCCCCTATGAGATGCACAACACTGTGTGCAGTGTCTCCATAATTGAGGATAGATGCAGTACAGAAAAATCAAGGTTTCTCCTCTCAAAAGGGAAATCAAACAAAGAAAAGGTAGTATGGGCCCTATGTTGATAAGAACAGTTCATCTAATCCAATGCAAATTAGAGACAGGCCTCAATATTTGGTCACCCCATTTTGAGGATCACAGGAGATAAAGAAAAATGTCAGTGCTTTGCATGGTTAAGAGTGACTAATCCAACCAGCAGGTCTCAAGGGTTAGTCCTCCATGACTTTGAGGTCCACAGCATTCAAGGGACTCTCAATTTGGTTCAGAGAATCGAAGAATGCCAAGGGGCACCTTCTTCCTCCTTTATCATTCAGATGGGTAATACATCTGGCACAAACACTCATATGCTGGAATAACCTTCACCTTTAAACCTTTGGGAAAAATGCCTAATATTTTTTAGTATTCAAGGCTGACTCAAATACTAGTTGGAGGTTGGAGAGAAATAACTCAAGAGAAAGATGAACTGTAACACCATCTTACAACTAGAAGTGCAGGAGCAACTTCCCAAACTCATTTAAGATCAAAGAAAATAATGTATAACTTTTAAATCCAAACTGCTATAAAACTTTCTTGTACTCTGGGAACCTGCAGAAAATGGAAGACAAAGATAAATGGCTGACTCTGGATCTGATCCAAAATTGTTCTCTGGTTTGATAAGTATTTCATGTGCTACTTTGCTAGGGTAATATGACCATTTCATTTTTAGGGGGAAGCCTTCTTGTTTTCTGGTGACTTCATCTTTGGTCCTGTATACCTAAGTATATACTATATATTTTACATATATATTTATACTTAATATATTATACATATACTTTATATATACATATTGATACTACATATATATATATATGGATGTATATGTGTGTATATATTTTTCTTCATGATCAGCCTTATTTTGTCTAATTGGAGTTATTTAACCATGATGTTGATGGAAGTGAATCTAACCCACAGGGGTGAAATTGACCCCAAAAACCTTTGATTTCAGTGACCACCAGTGCTGACAGACTCTACTCCTAATACCCCTAGTTGCACAAGCCCTCCCTATGTTTAAGTCATAATATAAAATTTGTGACAGATTCTGCTTTAACTTCTAAAGGGTTGAATGTGAAATACACATTCTCTTTTTGGTCTCCTCCTTTTGGAGAGCCAATACCTGGGTAAAAAAAAAGAAGCTAACAAATCTTTGTTTCCTGTATGTTTTATGTATATTTATGCCCACCTGTGTGTTATATAGAATGTTTGCATGCATGCTTGTATTCACATATCATGTACATGGTACCAAAATTGCTTATAGATAAATGAATGCTCATAAATACAATGCCTTTGGCTTCATGTGAAACTTCAACAAAGAGTTCTAGTTCTCTTATTACTTTTTTATTGCATTGTTTGATATTTTACTGGGTTTTTGAGTTCTTCATATATTCTGAATATCTATCTTCTATTGGAAAAGAAACTGGTAAAAGTTTACTCCAGTTGTCTAGGCAGTCTCTTCCCTCTGTCCAGTGTTTCCTTTGCTGTTCAGCAGATTTCAATTTCATACCATTCAAATTAAATAAATTTATTAATTGTGGCTAATATTCCTAGAGCTATAGGATTCCTATTCAGGAAGTTTCTGCCTATGCCTATTTCGTAGTGTTTCCCCCTATTCACTTCAATGATTCAGGTTTTATATTTAGGTCTTTGATATATTTCAAGTAGACTTTTGTGCAGGGTGATGTTGGGGTCTTTAGCCCTCTTGCTCTTCTCGACCAGTGACAAGGGAAGGGAGCACTCCCCAACAAGGCTGGACCAGGAAAGGTAGGGTCAACTGACCACCTGCAACCAGCCCTCTGGGCGGAGGATAATCAGACACATCAGGGAGACCAGTCACAGCAGGAACTTGTTTATTGAGGAAGTCACACAGCTGTTATGTAGGGTGAAGGCTAGGCAGGAACCAACCAGCTTAAAGGTTAGCAAGGCATGGGGGGTTCATGCAGGTGAGAGTCCTGTAGGACTGTATGGCAAGCACAAGCTGATCACGTTTGCAGAACGGTTGTTAACCAATCCCTGACAATGGTCCAATTTATCATCATTAACTTTTGAAACCGCCTTTGAGGCCTTGATCTTACTCACCCGCCAGGAAGTAAGGAGTCAGCCTGAGTTAGTTAACGTGTCATTAGTCCCAACATTTCCCCCTTTTTTGTTTTATATTAAGGGTATGTCTGTCTTAGGTTGCCCCTGGGAGGGTCTTACCCATCATGGAACGTCACCCTAGCAGTTTGGGGGTCTGCCTTACTCGAAGGTGTGCCTATCTTAGGTTGTCCTCCTCTGAGGATCTTACCCATCATTGACTACCACCTTAGCACTTCAGGCGGAGCAGGGCTTAAGGGAGAAACACTTAGACCCCAGTATCCTGATATGAGTGATCCATGATCCTATAGGGCTCCCAATTATCATTATGAAGGGCGGTATAATGCTGTCAGACCACCATGAGCTGCACAGACTTAGCCTGGCTTTTCAGGAAATGGATAAGTTTATAGATTATGCAAGGCCCAAAGGTGAACACAAGGATAATGGTGATTAGCAGTCCCATAAGCGGGAGGAGGTAGGGGAGCCACCCATATAACCCAATCCAGAGGAAATTAGAGTGGAGCTCACTTCTACGACTTTCCAGATCTTGTAGGTTTTTGATTTTATCTTGTACGATGACAGAGCAGTTGGTGTAGAAACAGCACTCTTCACCAAGGAACAGGCAAAGTCCTCCTTCCTTCACTGTTAGCAGATCCAAACCACAACGATTTTGCAGGAGGACAGTAGCCAAGGAATCAAGTCAAGTCTGTAGATCCTAGATGATACTGGCAACATATGGCATATCATCAATTATCTGTTGAGAAAGCTTATTATAGAGATCGAGACACGTGCTTATGCCTGAAATTCCTGTCCCTACTCCTGTGGCCACTCCTATCCCTAGTAGGACCGGTGTAGCATTTATTGCCCTTTTTGCTTGTGGGTTGGAGTGCTCCATAGATGGTATGGGTAGGGACTGATTATTTGGGAGGATTGTGACCTCTGGGAATAAGAGGGCAAGAGCACATATTCCTGTCCAATTACTTGGGAGCACATTGGATGTTGGTCCTCCACAATAAAAGACTGTACCATTTGGGTTGCATAGAGGTGTATTTGCAGTGGGAATTTTCCCACATATATTAGGGTACAAAGACCCCATGTCCTCAGTTTGATTAGAGGTTGAGCTAGGAAGAAAACAGTCACATTGGGGGAGCCAAAGGGGAGTATGTCACCATAGGGGGGGCAGTATAGGGCAACTGGAGGAGAAGATTATGGTTTCATTAGGGGTTAGCAAAAGACCCGTGACCCTAAGGGGACCATTGCAAAAGCAAAGCCAGCAGTCTTCTGCAAGAGGGGGGTTAGTGAGATTTAAAAGCTGAAACATAGGGCTGGGGAGATAGCTCAGCTGGTAGAGTGCTTGCCTCACAAGCACAAGGCCCTGAGTTCGATCCCCAGTACCGCAAAAAAAAAAAAAAAAGCTGAAACATAGCCTACAAGATGGCCTGAGTTTCAGGATCAAGGTTGAGCTCTCCCCTCAGCTCTGGTAAGGCTAAGGCATGATAAACAGGGAACCTAGGGCTTTATTCTGCTAGGCTGGCATGGAATTATAGGTCATTGTACATGCCTTAGGACAGGGCAGTGGCCCTGAAGGTTTGCTAGGTAGGGGCGTAGATTTTTTCCAGCAGGCACTCTCCCCTATTTTGACCCCACAGCCAGAGGTAGCAACCACTATGGCCGCCCACTTACTGTGGGGGGGGCCCACTGAGATGGTGACAAGATAGTCTTGAGGTATAACACCTTGGTGCAAGGTGAGAAACAATGGCACAATTTTGACATGGATTTCTAAAGTAGTAGAAGTGGGAAGCTCTTAGGGGGCTCCCTTGAATAATCATAAAGAATGTGAATTGGAGTAGGGATCTCATAGTGAATTAGGGGCTCTCAGTGTGATTAGAATACTTGCAGTAAACATCCAAAAATGTGATGCCTAGGATGAACGTCAGAAGAGGGATGATGCCAAGTCCAGTAACAATGAGGCAGAGAGTCCAAAAGAAGGAATATTATACCTCAAGAGGTGTGCTCTTGGGTGAATTATATTGTTCTGGTTGATGGTATTTTAGGTCGCTGGCAGGCACTCAGATAGGGTTCGGTTCTCCAATTGGTAAAACACATTCAAAACCTCTGCCAGAACTTATGAGCAGGTCAGGGCCACGCCAGCATCCAGTTAATGGATCTTTCCATTGGATTTCAATCTTAAGGTAAGGAACTTGATTAGCTCAGTGTCATTGAAAGGCAGTTAAGGGTTGATTTTTTGAAAAATTTAAAATATTTAATGTAAGCATTGTTATTCTTAATTAATCATGGGGGTTATTTCCCCTTTTTTGTTTTATTAGTTGATCTTTTAAAGTTTTATTATGTCTTTCAATTATAGATTGCCCTTTCAGACTATATGGGATCCCTGTGATGTGTTTAATATGCCAATTGTTGAAGAATTCTTGTAATGATTTACTTGTAAAACAGGGCCCATTATCTGTTTTGATCTGTTGAGGCAAGTCTAAAATAGCAAAACATTGTAAGAAATGGCTTTCAGCATGCTTGGGCTTTTCACCAGAGTGACCTGTGGCCCAGAGGCATGGGAGTAAGTATCAATAGACATAAATATATATTTTATTTTCCAAATGGTGCATAATGAGTCATATCTGTCTGCCAGATAATGTTAGGTTGTAAACCTCTGGGATTTACCCCAGGGGATTGGAGAGGTGGAATCTGTAAGAAAGGTAGGCAAGATTTGCAGGTTCTTATAATCTTTTTAAAATTCTTTACGGGGACCAAAGGAAACTTATGATGTAACCCTCTCCAATGTAAATGGGTCAGGTCATGAAGGCCTTGGGCTAGTTGTAAGTCCTATTGATGTTGGGTCGTAGCTATTGAGGTTCCTGATGTGGCTAACTGGTCGGCCACACCATTACCTTGTGTAAGGGAACTGGGTAGATTTTGATGTCCTCTTAGATTTGTAAGAATATGGGTTCAGCATGCTCCTTTAATGAGGACTGTACCTGGATCATCAAGGGGGTAATAGAATTTTTATCTAACTTGACATATAAGGAGGTCAATGTGGGTAGCAGGTTTACCACATATAGGCTATCTGAGAAAAGATTCATGGGTTTTTGTACTTGAGTTAGGGTCATAGCAATTGCATATAACTCCTTAAATTGTGCTGACCCAATAATTGGTTCAAAATGGGTAATCACTTCCTCTTTCATGAATCTTGGAAAGGGGGGCGTAAATTACAACAGCGGATTCCTTTTTTCCTCCATCTGTGAATACATTTAACAGCTTTAGGGAGGGGTTTAGTGGAAAAAGTATAGGGGTTGCCCATTTCAGTTTTGAAAATAAGGACACCCATTTGGTTGACCCATAATGGCAGTCAGTCTTCCTTAAGAAGCCCTCCAATGTACAGGATACTCTACTATTCCTTTGAACCCATTCAAAATCTGACAGGCGATAGGGCACTTTCAAAACATCAGGCTCTTTTCCATAGTGCCCAAGGGTTAAGGGGGTCTTCAGGCCGGTATTGAGCCAACCGGGTAGAGTTAAGGGCTACTTGTATTTTTTGGAGTATATGTTGATGGTCTCGAGTGTCTTTGTCCCATAGCAGGTCAAAGAGAGGGAGGATATCCTCTGTAGAGATAGGAAGCCATGGTCTCAACCAATTAAGCTCCCCTAATAACTTTTGTAAATCAACCAAGGAACAGGAGGATTGGAAGAGTAATTGAGGCTTAAGGGGATAAACAGAATCCAATTTGAGCTCAGTTCCCAGTATCTTGAAAGGAGGGACAGTTTGGACCTTACCATTAGATATATGTAGTCCTCCTTTCTCCAAAAGGCCTTGGAGTTCCCTGTATGTGGAGCTTAGTTGTAAGGAATCAGTGACTCCTATAATAATATCATCTATACAAATATACAAGGTAATTTGTGACCTTTTTTGTAGGAGTTGAAGGAGCTCAGAAACAAAATGTTGACAAAAGGTAGGGCTATGAGCCATGCCTTGGGGTAGAACCACACATTCATAATGTTCATCTGGCCCTTGGTAATTGGTAGAGGGAACTGAGAAAGCAAGCTTCTCACAATCGTCTGGGTAGACTGGTATTGAGAAGAAACAATCTTTGATATCAATAACAAGAAGCAAGAGATCTTTTGGGATAGAAGGGATCCAGGGAAGACCTTTAAAGGGGTTCCTACCAGAACCATGCGACTATTAGTTTTCCTGAGATCCCGAAGCATCCTCCATTTTCCTGATTTTTTTGGATGACAAAAACTGGATTATTCCAGGGGCTTAGAGATGGTCTGATATGACCTAAGGTCAGTTGTTCTTGTACAATATCTCTTAAATGTTGAAGCTTATTTTGGGGTAATGGCCACTGTTCTACCCATACTGGGGTCCTGGGAGCCATTGGATGGCTGGCATCATTGGAACAGTGACCTTTAGGATAGGGGGTGTGGCCTTACCGGGGGTGCTGAGACCTTTTACCTAGATGTTTCAAAAGAGGGTCCCCTCTATAATTACTAAAAGGGCCAGGCAGATTGAACTGTTGTTCATATTCCTCCTGTTCAAGGAGGTCATCATACACTGCCTTGTGATCAGTCGTTCTATAGACCTTGGCTTCCCCCAAAATATCTTGTCCTAATAGATTTGTAGTAAGACCTAAGGCTACGGGGGGCACACTTCTCCCTGGGCACCATCTACATCCTGCCATTTGAGCCAATCTTTGACCTCTTCTGATTTAGTATCACCTCCTACCCCAAACAACTGGGGGCCAGGAACCACCCTCCATTGAGGTGGAACTTCCTCCTTTCTTAACACAGTCCTATCCGCTCCAGTGTCAGTGAGACAACGGAACTTCTTTCCTGCTATAAAAAAGTCCCTGGCCTGACCCCAGGAACAATGGGAACAATCCAATGTGCCTCAGAGGGGCTATCGGGGGAGAAACCTCCTTTGTGTAATGGGGCTGGAGGGTGCCCCTTGATTAGTTTAAAGGTTTCCCTTCAATGTCAAATTTAGATTTGCAATCCCTCTGCCAATGGAACCCCTTTCTGCATCTTGGGCAAGGCATCTTGGGGGTAGCTGGCCTTTGAGCTAAACCAGTAGGGCATCCGGGTGGAGTCTCAGACCACACCTGACCAGTGGGGGTAATCACTCTTGAAGTGGCCTAGTTGCCCACAGCCATAACGTACTCCTTTGCCTTTAGTTGCAACTGGTGACAAGGCTGCCATGAGAGCCTCAGCAAGTGAGGCAGTTTGGGCCTGTAAGGCTGCAACCAAGGATTGAGACCAATGCGCTTGTGTGCCAATATCTTTGGTAGCCAAAGTCCACCTTCCCATGGAGTGATCTTTCATCCCTGCACAGGTCAATTTGTGATCGGTAGTCATTCCTTCCCAAACAAACATTTTAACAAATTGTCTCTTAGGGGCCCTGGAGGAAATTTTCTCTGAAGGCTTCTTTCTACCCTTTCAATGAAGGTTGCTAGGTCCTCAGTTGACTTCTGGGTAATCCCTGCAAAGGAAGGTTCTGAGGGGCCCTCCTCTAGCTTTTTCAATGCCACTAACCCTAGGGCTCTTACTTGTTCTTGATATGAGGCGAGGATGGCAACCTGTAAGATGCCAGTAGGGAGAGCATCCCATAAGTAACCGGGGTGGGAGGGTTAGTGGCCTGGTTCCGTTCAGTCTGAGAATGACATTCTTTATTTAAAAAGGCACATCACTTTAGATATAAAGGATGAGGAAGGACAGCTTTAGTTAGGTTCTTCCAATCCTGAGTGGTGCACTGCTGGTGGGCGAGGCCCTGGAGGATGGTTTCAGTCCAAGGGGAATTGGGCCCATCCTCTGAAACAGCTTTCTTTAGTTCCTTTAAATCTTGTGCCTCTCATGGGTATCATACAGCAGGCCAGTTATCCCCTGGGTTTGCATTTACCGGGAAGGCCATACAGGGAGGGGGAAGTTAGACTCAGTGAGTTCTCTCCCAGTATCATAAAATGGCCACCAGGAAGATTTCCCACCATCCAGACAAGATGGCAGCAATGAGCCTCCCTCGGGCGGAAGTGGGCCCTCACTGTGTAGAGGCTGGCTGCCCCTGTGGTTCCTTTGGATGGAGTGGTAGTAACCATACCCCAGGTGAGGGTGGGCAATAAGGAGGAGGGCGAGGGCTTTCATTGGAGTCTGATGTGGCCCCAGAATCAGATGTGGCCATGGGCATGTTAGAAGCACCAAAAATGATATCAAAGGGGTGGAAGGGCTTGGCTTTAAGATCCTCAACCTTGGGAGGAGTGGACAGAGATGGGTTGGGCTCCTCATTAAAGGTTTCCCAATGTTGTTTACTATGTGGCAAGTTTCCGGAAGGAGATGAAATTGGAGGAGCTGGTGGTTCTTTAGGAGGTGGCTCTTTGGGGGGAACGTTGGAGTCCCCTTTGGGAGGTCCTGTAGAGAAGCAGACCTTAAGGGCGGATAATGTAGAGTAGATTCCCAATGGGGGACCCTCCCCTAAATTGATTTCCCACTTCCTAAAAGTTGTTCTACATGATCCCATGTGGACCAGTCAAAAAGATTAGCAGCAGGAAGCCAAGGGGCCACCCGAGTAAAGGTGTCCCAGGCTTTTTCTGCCTGTGTATCAGACAACTCAAGGCCCCTACTTTTTAGCATAAGCCTAAGACCCTTGAGTGCAGGGTCATCATATGTGGTGTGCATTTGCCCCATCCTTTCAGGGATGTCCTTACCTCGGAACTCACTTAGCCTGATCTGCTGGTACTTTTGGTTTTGTAGTCGCTCCTTCACTTTGGCCTTGACTTCTTTGAATCAGCCTCGAGATGCCCCACATTGGGCACCAAATGTTGGGGTCTTTAGCCCCCTTGCTCTTCTCGACCTGCGTCAAGGGAAGGGAGTACTCCCCAACAAGGCCAGACCAGGAAAGGTAGGGTCGACTGACCGCCCACACCCAGCCCTCCAGGCGGAGGACAATCAGACATGTCAGGGAGACCAGTCACAGCAGGAACTCGTTTATTGAGGAAATCACACAGCTGTTAAGTAGGGTGAAGGCTAGGTGGGAACCAATCAGCTTAAAGGTCAGCAAGGCATGGGGGGTTCATGCAAGTGAGAGTCCCATAGGACTATATGGCAAGCATGAGCTGTTGTTAACCAATCCCTGACGGTGGTGTGATTTATCATCATTAACTTTTGAAACCACCTTTGAAGCCTTGATCTTGCTCACCTGCAGGAAAGTAAGGAGTCAGCCTGAGTTAGTTAACGTGTCATTAGTCCCAAGAGGTGAGAGACAAGGATTGCATTTCCTTATTCTCAGTATAGAAATCTAATTTTCCCAGTGCCATCTGTTAAAGAGACTGCCTTTTCTCCAATAAATGTTTTTGGAATCTTTGTTAAGTGTGAGACAACTATAGTGTGTGTTTGTCTCTGTGTACTCTATTCTACTTCACTGGTCTGGGTGTCTGTTTCTGTGCCTGTGCCAAGCTGTTTCTATTACTCTGATTCTGTAGTATAATTTGAAATTAAGTGATGATGCTCCCAGAATTATTATTTTTGGTCAGTATAGTTTTCTCTATATGTGGGCTTTCATTTCTCCATATGAATTCTTGGATATTTTTCTAGCTCTATGACAAATGTCATTGGTATTTTTTAATGAACATGGAGTTGAAACTGCAGAATTCTTTTGGCAAATGGTCATTTCAATGATATTAATTTGTCGTGGTGACAGGATAGCTCACGTGCAGGGTAAGGGCCACAGAGTCAAGACCCCGAGACTCCAGGAGTAGGGTGAAAGCAGACTTGTGGTGAGCAGCCTGCAAACTCATTTATTGTGGGAATAGCCACACATTTTATACGTTTCTTGCCCAATTAAAACGTGCCTTGGGGGATCAGACCACCAGGCTCCTATACAGGTTCCCTTGGTAACTCTAGGTCAATTTGGGGCAGTTGTTTACTTTCCTTGGTAGCCAGAGTGAAATGCTCCTCTCCACATGTTTTCCTGACAGGCATGAATGTGCAAAGGTTTTCCTTTACACACTTGAAACATGCACTGCTGTGAGCCAAGAACTAGGATTTCTCCCAACATTCCCCAATTTTAATTAATTTGGACAAGGAATTCCTTCAGGAGGACCTGAGTGACCTGAACCCTCATGAGTCTCTTGTTGAAAATGGACCACAAACATTTAAGAATTGCAAGTATTGTAAGGGACAGTATACAGGCTAATCCTAGCATTACAGTAGGATTTAGCATATTAAGCAGGTTCTATTTAAAGGTAATATCACAGACCTCTCCCGGGAAGGAGAAGGGGGCCACGGCTGACATTCTAAAGTCCCAAGAAGTGAGCACACCTTATATCCTTTATAAGTTAAGGTCTCTTTTGTTCACCATTTCTTTCCCCCCCTTATCTCTCCTTCCTGCCTATGTGACTAGACCTGGTTTTGCAGGTGAGATGCATAAAGTGAGAAGCGAATGGGAAGGGGAAAGGCCAAAGTGATTCAGCCAGGTAAGTGCCCAGGGGGCATTAATTAGCAGCTCCTTGTCTGCAGTCCTTGATAAGGGCAGGTAAATCTGGTACTCAATGGGCTCTGCAGATCCTTGACATTCCATTCTCCCAGGGGCAGACTCCAACTTCCAGAGGCAGATGGCTTTCATGGTCTCCATTCCTTCCATTTGACTTAATCCCCTATTTCTATACTAACTGCCTGTCCCCAATTCTGGCTTCATTCCCCCTTTTTACTTTAGGAATTATTTACTGCTGTAAGGAAAGGGAGTTCTTTCCATATGACTGCTCTGGCTGCTTTGAGCTGGAAGGGGATGGCATGGGGCAAGCAGTTTGGAGTTCCCTTTTAGAAACCATGTCAATTGAGGGGTCCATGGTAGAAGTCTGGTTGGGGAAGAGCAGCTGTAAAGTCATCTGGGGGTGGTTGCTTCTATGAGAGAAGAACAAAAAGACATGAGTACTGAAATGAGATTAATACAAAATCTAAAGAAGAAAACTTCACAGACATGATGTTAAGAGTGAATTAGTGTTTCTAAGAAATTCTTGTCATTTTTACATATAGATTAAACTTTGGTTTATATCAGTACATTAGTATTTGACCTTAGGAAAAATCTTAAGTAGCTTTAACTTATTGTCTCACCTACATATAACCAACTTAGTTACACACAAACTTGTTGAAATTTGCCCTTCACTTACACACAGTCTTAGAACTTACTTAGACCCTCATGTTTACCACATAAGCATTTTCTTACCAAGAAACATTTTGTTTTTCACTAAATATATTTCCATATTTAGAATCTTTTGTTTATTCTTTCCTATCTGTTGGCCCCTTGTTGTTCGCATCCTGAAACAACTCTTATGAAATTTCTGAATTTACCTAAATCACTCCATTTTAACAAGATTAACTTTGTTGTTTATAGTACTCTAATTGAAACACAGTTGAAACTTTTGGAGCCCCTTGTATATAGAGTTGTATATACAAACAAATATATATAAGGTCAAATACTAATGTACTGATATAAACCAAGTTGTATAGAATTAGGACTTAACTCTTAGTTCCCTGGTTATTAGTGATGACACAAAGCAATTTTAAACCCTTTTTATTTACCAATCTATGAAAACACCAATAACATTTAAATATGTTACCCCTGGAATTTAAGGAGTTAAGAGTGCTCAATGTTATTTAATAATTAGCATTTTAAATTTGCAAATTAATCATATATCTCTAACAAACACATTTGAGTAATCTTATATATGTTAAGAATAATTTATTTATTTTACTGTAAAACCAACATATCAGACAAGAGTGTTGAACAGTATTTGCTGACTCTATCCTGTTGAAGAAAAGTTTTAGAAACAATTAATATTAAACATTTATAAACATCAACATTTTATTAGTTTCAAAGACATTTTACTTTTTTTAGTTTACCCAATTTAAATTGAACCTTTTTAAATCATGTGAATTAAAAGTAGTTGGATCCATTTTTTAATTTTAATTTTATGCATGCTCAATTTTGATATCATGTACATGATATTTAGCACAGACAGGCAACATGACATCAAATGACATGATATACACATAACACAAAAGAAAAGGCCTTGTAACGTTTATCTCCATTGCAATGTAACAGATGTTCAAAAATAACTCTAGAGTTGGATAAAAAGAATAGAACTGATCAACAAATCATTAACCTAGGTATGTAGGATCAAAATTGTGAGCTCAAAAAAATAGCATTTAAGAAAAACAAAACAAAACAAGAATCCTAGAAGAAAAAATGATAATGACCATTAATTATAGCATGAGAGAGTGAGAAAGAGGTAGGCAGAGAGAAGGGGTGAGAGGAAGGGAGAGGGAGAGAGACAGTGAGTTAGTTCTGTGTTGCAGCCCAGGAAAGTTTAAAACAGACACTTTTTTTTCCTTCAGTCTCAGGTTGGTCCCCCATTGAGACTGCCACACATTTCAATGTAGGCTTCAGCAAGGCCAGGTGGAGCAAATTGCCTAGTGCCTTTTAACCCTTTTTCCTGGCTGGGAATCAGGTCAGGTTTGGATGGAGAAAATCATGAAACATTATTTCCCACTACTTTTGAGGGATGGGGCTGCCATATCATACTCCTTACTGCAACATGCTATGGGCTGTTGGGCTGGTTAGGTATATTTGCGGGGGGGGATGAGAAATGTGACCAGACAGGTTTCTCTGTGGAAACTGATTGCTTAGGAATGTTCTGTTCTCCAGTTACTTGTGGAGAACAAAGAGGAGTAGCTGGAGGGGGGTTATCTTTTGCTCTCTGTGCCATATTTTCTTCGCCATTTTCCCTGGGGTGGGGGGCAGTACAGGTTTTGTTTTACTTGCTTCTATAGTCCGAGAGAGTAAACTTTTTGGATCTACATTCTCTGTTGGAACTCCCTTTAAACAGGCATAGATTGCTGTTAGTATAGGATAAAAATGGTGCTGGTGGGACTAAACATTCTATCATTTCTGCCTTCCTAATGGGGGGCCTTGTCTGGGAGTGGGTTGGGGATCCAAGGCCTTTCAACCCCATCAGGACCCAGATTGACTTGGTACACTGCAAATGGATTCTTGGGAGAAAAATAAGACCCTTTTAAAGTTCCCTGCTTCATGAAAGTAACTCTGGAGAGAACTCCAGAGGGAGTAGGAGAGGGCAATTACTCCAAGGGTACAGAGGGGGAGGGGCAGATGGTGGGAGGCCTTTGTTACTCAGTGGGAGGTCTTTGTTATTATTGGTGTCTGTCTGCTCATCCTCAGAAGTTACAACGCTTGAAGTGGAGACCTGGGGGGTCATTTTCTCATCTTTTGGTTTCACTTTAAGCCCATACTTCAAAAGAAGTGCCTTTAAAGTGGGAAGCTGCAGAGCTCTCTGCATAAGGGGGGAGATTGGGGTAAACAAATCTCTCAAAAAGAAAGAAAAGGACTGAAAAGTAACCTGCAATGAGTATCCCTAAGCCTAAGATAGGGGATCTGTGGGAGAACAAAGGGAGCTTATCTTCCAAGCAAAGAGGTGTTTAGGATCCGATATGTCTCATGCTTAGTGGGGAACTTCTGTGAGTTGTTACATCATGGCTGTATGTCCACACGGTGTCTACAGTAAAAATCTCCACAGAGGGAGATACAGTTCTGAATTCGGGGGAACAATCCCTTATGTGAATTCGCTGGGAGAACAGAAAGTGAAGGTAGTGCTGCTGGTGGGGGGGACATGTAACACAAGTCAGTGGTGGTGTGTGCCTTTTCTCAGGGATTAGGACAATCAGAATGAACAGGGAAGAAATGGGGGCAGGGGTCCTGTGCACACCCTCACAGAACCATCAGCACACTAAACACGAAGGGGCCCTTATTGATTCATAGGGGAGTCACCAATTCCAAGGTGCGTGTGTAGATGAGGCACATGGGTGCCAAAACGTAGTGGTGCCAGGCTAGCTCAGGTGAAGGTAAGGAGCATGGAGTTGAGACCCCCAGACTCCAGGAGTTGGATGAAAGCAGGCTTGTGGCGAGCAGCCTGAAAACTCATTTATTGTGGGAATAGTCATACATTTTATAGGTTTCTTGCCCAATCACAATGTGCCTTGGGGGATCAGACCACCAGGCTCCTATACAGGTTCCCTTGGTAACTCTAGGTCAATTTGGGGCAGCTGTTTACCTTCCTAGGTGGCCAGAGCAGAATGCTCCTCTCTGCACGTTTTCCTGACAGGCATGAATGTGCAAAGATTTTCTTTACACACTTGAGACATTCACTGCTATGAGTCAAGAACTAGGATTTCTCCTAATATTAATTCTTCTCTTTCATGACATGGGAGGACTTTCCACTTCCTAAGGTATTTTTAAACTTCTTTCTTCATTGTTATGCTTGTTTTGTTATAGAGCAATTTCAATTCCTTGATTTAGGTTTATTCCAAAGTATTTTTGCAGCCCTTGTGAATTCAACTAAACAGTTCCAGTGTTTAATTGGAATTTCCTGGTATCTTTCTCACTGGATTCATTACTGGTATATAGAAATGCTATTGAGATTTGCAAACTTGATTGTGTATCCTGTTACTTTTCTGAATTTGTTGATAAGCTCTCTGTATCTTCTGGAACCCTTAGGATCTTCTGGGTTTGGGATCATATCTCCTGTAAGTAGGAATACTTTGACTTCTTTCTTTCTGATTTGTATCCCTTATATTCCTTTCTCTTGCCTAACTGCTTTGTCTAGTAATGTATTGAATAGGAATGGTGAGAGTGGACATCCTAGTCTTATTCCTAATTTCAGAAGAAATGTTTTAAGTTTTTCCACATTCACTATGTTACTGGTTTATGGATTTGTTTTATATATAGTTTTTATGGTGTTGATGTAAGTTACTTCTGTACCTAATTTCTTCAGGGATTTTTAATGTGAATGAAAATTGAACTTCTTGATGGTCTTTTCTGTAATTCCTGAGTTAATCATATGATTTTGACTCTTTATTCTATTGTTGGGCTGTATCATTTTTATTGGGGTGCCTATCTCAAACTACTTTTCATCCCTGAAATTAAATCTTCTTGGTCTTTATTTATGATCTTTTTAATGTGCTGTTTAATTTTGTTATCAAGTATTTTACTGTGGATTTCTCTATCTATGCCCACCAAGGATATTGATCTGTAAACCAGTGTGTGTGTGTGTGTGTGTGTGTGTGTGTGTGTGTGTGTGTGTATTAGTGTGTGTATTAGTGTGTTCTTTGCTGGTTTTGTTGTCAAGATGATACTGGTTTCATAGATTGAGTTTGAAAATATCTTTTACTTTTTTAATGAAATAGTTTGAGGGCTATTGGTGTTAGTTTTTATTGGGCATAGTAAAGTTCAGCATGAATCTGTCTGCTGTGAGACTTTCTTGTCGGGGAGAATTTTTAAAGCTACTTCAACCCCATTGCTTCTTATTGATTTGTTTATGTGTTTTAAATGCTCATGGTTTAAGTGTCCACTTCTTTCTTGCACTTATAGACTGACTTGATCACATAGTGGAGGACATCCTCACCTGATGTATCTTGGATCCTGAGGCAAAGTGATCTTAGGCCAATACAAGGTCTTTGGGAAATAGACAACCCACTAATACCCAGAGCATCAGTCAAGTGGTCTCTGTTTCTTTCTACCCTCTCACTCTCTCACATATATGTGCCACATAAACCATGTAGATCCAGGTTGCTTAAACTCCCGTGAACTCCAATTCTTTTTAATATGACCCATAAACCCTTATGGAGAATTTTGAAGTGCCTCAGCACCTGTTAATACCCAAACCCCTTGCTGTCTCTGGTGAGCAACCACCCACAAGGAAGTCCCATTCTCTAGGTTTTAATGTCCTACCAGTTTTCCTTTGGATAATTTTAAACTCATCAAATATATAATACAATCCAAAGACTCTAAAACAAGTTATAATCAAATATTTATAGCACATAGAGCATGATTTTAATGACCCTAAGTATGAATATAATGGTAAATATATCAGGAACACCTAAGATTTTGTCCAGGGCACATGACCTTTAGTAATTATCGTCTCTCCCTTAGTATAATAACTGAACTCCTCCAGGACACATAATCCTATCCACAGTTACTCTGTAATTGGGGATTAGCACAGTACAGGTAAACCAGAGATTTTACTTTTAATATGGAAATGCCACAAAGAAAAGGGATTTTGGGTCATGCATTGGTAAAGTTGACTCATCCAAACAGTCCAAATCCTAATCAGGCCTCAATATGTGGTCATTTACATTTTGAGGATCATAGGATATAAAGGAAACTGAGTACTTTGAGTTTGTTAAGAGTGACTAATCCTACCAGCAGAATTCAATACATGGTTGCATACATCTTGAAGCTCATGGAAAGCTTTAAGTACTTTACCTTGATAAGCAACTAGTAGGCCCAAGAGGTGGTCATCAACTGATCTAAGGTCCAAAGAAGATTGAAGGATGTCTTGATCTGGTTCAGACAATGGAGGGATGCCAAGGAACACCTTATTCCCCCTTTGTCTTTCAGAGGGACAAAACTCCATCTGGAACAAGTACTTCTTTAAGATGCATTTTGATTTTTTTTTCTTTTTTCCAAGATGTCAGAAAAGAGGAGGCTGCTTTTCTGGCTCTTCCATGGCATGAAAACAATAAAGTACAGGCAGTTCCTCAGAAAAGTGGGTGAAATATAAATGACTTTACTGGGAATTTATACTGAATATTCAAAGCAGATTGGAGATTCGGGAAGTTGGATAAGATAAAATAAGGAAGAAATCTCCAATGCTGCCACTGCCAGTGGTGTTGGCAGCACCAACCAGAGCAGTCCCCCTGTGAACAAAGTGGAGAGATAAGGGGTATGGGAATCAAAGGAAACTGCACTTTCAGGCCTGTGCTCTGCCTGGATATGGAGTGGAGATATCAAGATCAAAGACATTGCCAGATTTGCCTAAAAGACATGCTGCACAATACTTTGTGTGGAGAAAAATGAATCTCTCTATGTTGCCCACAGAGGACAGAGGAAGAGGCCATTTTGCAGCTGTGGCACAGGGACTAGCAGCTGGGGTAGTCAATTCCTGGAAAACCCTAACTGGTCCTGAATACTGGCCTAGTAAACATACACTGCAAAACGTACATAGTATCTAAGTGACCAGGAGAAAATCTAATGTGGAGAGGGGTTCACACAGCAAAATGCAGGGCATGGAAACATACCAGAGTCACCCCTCCCACTTGAGTCCAGTAGCTCACAGTACAGGCTGGAAATTTGAAAGGTCAGGGCCAGGAATGATAGAGTTTGAAGATTGAGAGACAAGAAAGTATGGGGTCCTTGGGTGATAGAGGGGACTAAGAATTAACTGCTACACCACACAAGTGGAACACAGGGGATATCCCTGGGGTGCCATATCTGGTATAG